>NC_056544.1:15044154-15669154 GCF_910596095.1 Thunnus maccoyii
GAGAGACTGCTGAAGGCACACACAGCTTCAACTGAACTTAAGAATACAAGTTTACATGGAACGAGGACTGTGGATTTGTCCCTTGTTTTTTTATAGTTGGACCATATTAGGAATGGATTGTGCTACGGCTATCATGGAGAGGAGGAATAATTTCTGCCCACTAATAACTTTCTTCATCATTCATTTGACATTTGAATATTGTATTGAGATAGATTTGAAAAAGTCCAAACCTAACCTTGAATCTATTTCAATATTAAACAATGCTCCAGGAAGCATTGAAGGTGGTTTCCCAATATGTTATGTCAACACTGTACAGTATGTTATGTCAACACTGTACTGATTGATATTGACATTGAAATTTCTGTGAGTGTACTGAGAACTTACATTGCAGGTCTTGAAGAACTCAGAGACTCCTCGCGCTGATACACTGGAAGGCCATGAAGGGCCAGAGTGCATCTCATGTTGACATAATTTTGTTCCTAGACTGCAAGTCAAAAAGTAATAATTATTACACAAATAATTGTACATCAAGCGAAAAACAGTTCTACCGATTTAATTTCTAAAACATGAAATAATTATGATGGCTCTATTTTTTAAATAACCATAGTTGCCACAGCCAGTGTTTGGGATTGCAAACCATATCACAAAATATGATTGGCAATCCCACAATATGCATACTTTATACACAGCAAGTCATGGTTAAAAGTTTATAAGTTAGCGTAAGTAGGTAGTAATCAATCGATGAATAGGAAACTGCGGTTGACACCGGGAAATCAGAGATGAGGGGTCTCTCTGGCTGGCATGGGGAAACCAGACAGAGTGGTGAAACTGTGGTGGATAGGCACAGCTATGCTGTGAATGGGCCAACGTGGGAAGAACCAGAAGGAATGAAGAGTGATGATAGCATGGGGACTAGTTAGGAGAATGAAAGAACAAGAGAGAAAGAAGGAAATTCTTTTGTCGGAACATGTGTGAGAAAACCCAGGAAAGTGACGACTGGCTCTGAGGGAGGAAGTGGTGAAATGGGGTCGAGAAAAATGAATTTAAGGTGATACTCAGATTTAACAAAGAGAATTGAGTTTACTCTATGAGCCCAGTGAAGTGAACTACAATATTTACAATATATTATATTAATTATACGTATCAAAAATAAAACCAGGAAAGGAGCTGGCAAGTCCAACAAGCTATAGACCAATTGCACTTACTTCACTTGTTGGGAAAATAATGGAAAGGATGATTACAGAGAAAATGACATTCTATATAGAAAGCAGAGGATTGTTTTCTCCTTACCAGAGTGGATTTAGAAAAGGGCAGGGAACAATGGATCCAGTAATTTGTTTGGAGACAGAAATTAGAAAAGAATCCATAATGGCAGTGCTCTTTGATGTAGAGAAAGCTTATAATGTGGTATGGAAAGAGGGATTAATGATCAAGTTGGATAAAATGGGAATAACAGGAAGAACTTTTAATTGGATTAAATTTGATAGATATGTTCATGTTAAAATTGGAGCAGGGTATAAGGTAGATAACAGAACTCCCCATGGCAGCATGATCAGCCCAATGCTTTTTACCATTGTGATTAATGATGTGTTCTCTGACATAGGTTACGATATTGGAAAATCATTATTTGCTGATGATGGGGCCTTATGGAAAAGGGGGAAGAATTTAACACTAATTCAAGGGAAGATACAAGAAGCAGTTAGGGTGGTTGAGAAAGGCTCATACTCATGAGGATTTAAGTTTTGAGGAGAAAAGACAAAGATTGTGGTATTTACTAGGAAAAAGATAAGAGAGGCTGGTGTAAAGATGTATGGGAAACAGTTAGAGCAAAGATGCAAGCACTTTTCAATTTCTGGGGGTTTTATTTGATACAATGTTGACCTGGAGTGATTATATAAATAAGATGGATAGAAAATGCAAGACGGTTCTAAATGTAATGAGATGTCTGACAGGGTCTGAACGGGGAAGCAGAAGCAGGCAGAAGTGCTTTGAAGAATAACTATGTTGCTTTAAAAAGATCAGTGATTGATTATGGAAGTGTGGTGTAAAGGTCAGCAGCAAAAACATTACTATAGAAGCTGGAAGTGAAACAAACTCAGGCACTGAGATTATGCTGTGGGGCTATTAAGACTTCTCTAGCTATAGCAATCCAAGTGGAGATGGGAGAAATACTGTACCACTGAACCTAAGATACAAGCAGCTAATGATGAATCACTGGGCAAATCTACAAGGGCACAAGAAAACCATCCAACTGTGAAGGCCCTTAGACTATGCTGGGAAAGTGGGAAAGCAATGGGAGAATGTTTTGTTAGGGCAGTAAGTAAAATGGCAAAAGAAATGGGATTACATAAGAAAAGACACAGTTCCACAGTACCTTACCCAGTGACTCCGACATGGTTATTCCCCCTGTGTCCCTAGATTTTTATATTCAAGGGAAAATAAAGAGATAAAGGAAAGGGAAATTGGGCAGATATAGTTGATATATGTATATAGTCAATATATACAGATGGATCAAAGAGGCCTAAGAATGGAAATAGTGGGTTTGCTTTTGTTGTCCCAGATTTGAACACCAGATCACTTAACAGTAAATACAGTCAAAATGTTAGCTATTGTAATGGCACTGCAGTGGGTAGAGCAAAATAAGCTAAAAAAGGTCACATTATGCTCAGACTCATTATCAGCGCTGGTATCATTGCAGTCCATGTCAACCCAAAACAGACCAGATATACTCTATGAAATATATGAAACAATGTTCAGACTACATCATATAGAAACAGCAGTCAGGTTTATGTGGATCCCAGCTCATAGGGGCATTGAAGGGAATGAAATGGTGGACTCACTGGCTGAACAAGGAAACAAAGGATATCATCTATATAAAATAAAGCAAGAAATGGGAGGAATGAAAACAATGGGAAAAAATTCCAGAGAGCAAACACTCATATCAAGGCTGAGGTTGGGACATACAGGGTTAAATAAAACAATGCATTTAATAGGGAAACATCCATCAGGACTATGTGAATGTGGCTTAGAAAAAGAAACTGTTGAACATGTTATCTGTCACTGCCAGAAGTATAAAACACATAGAGAAAAGCTAAAGAAGGAACTAAAGAAATGTGAGTGGGAGTATTGAATCTTAAGAATTTATTCAGCATTGAGGAAGGAGAGTAAAAAGCCTTGTTTGTTTAAGTTTTTAAAAGAAACTGGGTTAGGGAAAAGAATTTAGGGTTTTTTTCCTTCCTCCCAGTCCTAATGGAAATAGGGAACTCATAGGGCCCACATTCCAGCATGGTAGGTGGTGGAAATGCATCTTAAACGCTTGTTGCCACCCGCCATTAAACAAAAGATGAAGAAGAAGAAGAAGAAAGAGCAGTACAGAAAAAGGATGTCAGAATAGCTGTGTTAATTTTAAGTTTGATTTGTTTGATTTCATTTCACTTTTTGGAGAAACTTGTTTTTGGTGACACTGGTCAGAATGAATCATCTTTGAGTCTGTCTCTTATCACCTTCCATGACATTCTGGCAAAGCTTTCTCGGAGGTAAAACTTTATTTCACCATAAAACAGTAAATAATTGTTAAAAGTCAGAAAATGTTGCAGAAATACAGTATATTTAATTTAGAAACTTTCTTTGAACACCAAAATGTGCGTCTTCTTCAGGAGATGTTTGCTATTACTTTTCTTTTTTCTAGCATATTCCAGTGATTTTATCTAATTTTTGAAAGATATATTTTTGAGCATTTTTACCTTTAATCAATAGCTGACAGTGAAGAAAATGACAGAAGACAGAGGAGGAGGGAGAGGGGTAGCGTGCAACAGTGACCCCCAGGCAGAATTGAGCTAGGAACGTTGCACATGGCACTTTTACCATTCATCTACCACAGTGCTCCGATTTCATCCCCATGTGGAAATGCTTGACATTAAAACATGGTACCAATAGCACCACCACGTAGTCAGTTATTCCATGTTTTACGTTTGAGCTAATAACTTATAAACCGCGAGGCATATAATGTTTGCACCTGATGTTCCTTGCATGAAGTCGATTTAACTGATATAGGCCACGCCCATTTGCGCCTATAAAAGTTTTCTGTATTTTTCTAATTTTTCTCTACTATTCTCGCAATGTTTCAGTTTAATGTTACTTGATAATGATACAAGCCATGTTAGTCAGCTAATTATAGCACAAGTCTGCACTGCTCAGTGTTCCCAGTAAGTTAGCGTTAGCTTGGGTCTGAGGTAGCAGGGGCGTGTTTCTAGACTCCTTATTTGAAAGGTTCTGGCTCCTTTTTCATATCCACAACTTTACTGGACTTATCACCTGGAATGTTAAGGTAATTGGCCATTTAAACAGGTTACACCACACAGTAATCCAGTCACACCCACAATAATCAGATTACATAAGTAATCCAATTACACCCACAGTAATCAGATTAAATAGTTAAGGTAACTCACCTCGTCCAGCAGGTCAGTGAAGCCCATCTCTGTGTCTTCAGTTATATTATTATTCAGTTTTTATAATAAAAATAAAATTAATAAGAAATATTTTCTAACAGTGATGGTTAAATTTTATCTCCTCTCAGCTGTTACAGTGTTCGCTTTAGTTTCATCAGAATGAGCCTGAGAACAAAAACAAACATTATTTTTGTATGAGTTTAAAAAAAAACAAAAAAACACTGACTTGCTTTAAAAACTCAACAAAAAAAGTGTTTGAATGTTTGAGTCAAAGGTCAAACTCTCTCTTGAAACCACTGTGGAGACATCAATGCTGCTCGCTGTGAAACCAAAACTCTTCCCAACCTCCTCTAAACTATCAAAAACATTCTCCAAAACTATCCTGACCTTCTTCAGACTATTCCAAACCTCAGTGATTTCACTGGCTGTGCTGGTGAGTGAAATCTCTACTTATCATGACACAAGTCCTGCAGCAGTGTTTTTACAGTGAACTCTAAAAAGGTGAAATATTTGTATGGAGTCTGGTGAGAGTTCTTAAAGGATTACTGAGGCTGCAACTGAATAAAAACAGAATCAAAAGAGGATTTTCTCTGTAAATCAGTGAAAACCTACTTACGGTCTCCAGGCTGAGGGACAACTGGACGGATAGAAGTTTGACAAACTGTGGGTGTAATCTGATTACTTATGATACCTTTTGTGCTTTTGGAGCAATTTAAGTCCAAAGTGAGGGCTTTTAAAGCAGTTTTCAGATCTCATCAGTGTTTGACATCTTTAGGCACAGGGGAGAGCAGAGATATTTTTAGACCAGAAAAAAAAAAAGTAAACACGTCTCACTCCCACAGTTAACTCTCCAAGCACGTCATATCTCAAAATGTTGCCACAAGCCTCCTATCTCTCAAAATGTAAATATATTTCCCATAGAAGTAACAGTTTTTGAGATCTAAACCTTAATTGATAGGGAGCACAGCTTTCATTGAGTGCAATACAAACTATAAATGGTCATTCCTGTTTTTTTAAACTTACAGATTCACTCTTCCTTCAAACACTGTGTACATATACATTTTCATCCTCAGCTAGTCCTGCTGCCCCGAATGATGTGCAAATCTCTGAGCTAGAAGCTTCATTTTAGGCAAATCACATTTTCCTCAACAAAATGTGAATTTGTGCTCTGTGTTTCAGAGATCCCCTGCTGGCTCTGTGGTTAATCTCTGGTAACAGTCAGCTTTCCCTGTTAGATTGCAAGGTTCTGGGTTCGATACTGTCTCAGGGCAGTGCTCATCATAAAATTGTGCTTATGAACAAAGTTGCTTTATAGGTTTATCATGTACCATCATTCAATGCGACTCCAGTGCTCTTTACTATTATAATGAAGCCATGATGAAGAGAGATATACATGTTAAAAAAAAAAAAAAAAAAAAAAAGGTAATCCTTTGTCTTTGGGTAGCAGTATATCCAAATAGTCCAGTGGTTAAAGATGTTACCACTTAAGTGCCCCTTTTAGATTCCAATGTTATGAGTTTGATTCCTGCTATGGGCAACACTCAGTGATACTAGCATGCACTGGCACAAAACACAAAAACACCCCTCCTTGTCACCTGTCTCCCCTCTCTTCAAATTAAGTTCTTATTTAAATGTGTGACAAGAGCAAATGAAGTTTTCAATAAACTTTATTTTTGTCCCATTTTCCCCCAATACGTTACATAGAAAAGGTGATCGGAATTGAACATTTCCTTGTGTCAAGACCGTAACATTTGCACAATAAATAAAAAAACATGTATAAATAAAAAATAAATAAACAGGACATTATGTGCCAAAAAATAAGGACTCTTCTGAATTGGCAGATGGCTTTCACAATGTTGGGTTTTTGAAAACACATAATACTTGCATTCCAGGTCACAGTTTTTAGGATACAACTCTTGGTCGAGAAAGCGATGTAAACCGATAAGGATTACAGTACAGTACAACAGAGTACAATGTTTTTTTTTTTCCATAGTAGATATTACTGGGATATACACATTTATGATACCAGTTGTTTCTAAAAGCTTATACCAGGTAGTGAGAGTGTAGTGCTATTGGACTTGCTTTTAAACTTGGCTCAAAGTACAAAAGTAAATCCAACCAGTAAAACCCATCTCGAATCTTGTTTGTATCCAGCTTGACATTCACAAAGGGTTGTTATTGCACTATACAGACATCCCTCAAAAAGGCACTTTTATCCCCCCTCCGCCCCCCCATTTTCTGACCAACAGTTTTGTTGACCAGCACATGTGGCACACACACCTACTGTATGTGAGTTTAAAACAGAATCATTTTAAAAACCAACGAAGAAAACGCCTTTTGGTATTTGGTAGTTAAAAACAAATAAAACATATGTGGTAGTAAAAGGTTTTGCTTTTCAGATGAAATTAGAAAAAAGAAAAAAAAAAAAGTGCAAAATTGTGTTGCTCCCATAGCCCCTTTAGTATGCTGTGTACCACATCAGTGAAATTTGTTTCTAATAAACTAACAAAAAAGACAAAAGTGATGTTGGAGCAGAAGCAGTGAATCTCTAAACTTCAGCATCACTATTATCAAATAAGGCCAGGAATGTTTTTTGTGCATGTGAGGTCAAGACCGTAGTGTGATCCTAAAGCTGGCTCATATTCTTTTTTTTTTTTTTTTTTTAAAAAAGAAAAAAAAAAAAAAAAAAAAAAAAAAGGAGAAAGAAAATGAATGTGTGCACCATAGTCCATAGAGGCCAGAAACCAACCGAGGGTAGGAGGGTCGCTCTATCTAATCAAACCACAGTTCTTCCCAAAGCATCTCTGCTGTAAGATCACTGTTCCAGTGCAAGTCAACGACAAATGACCTTGCAGCTAAAATACTTTTTTTTTTTAAGAAAACAAATCTAAAAAAAGCATTCCAGCTGCAAGATTATCCTTGTTCTGTTGCAAGCAGATAGGACCAATTTTAGTGTTTAGATACCTTTGAGAAACCATGCCTGGGTTATCGGCTGTCAGGGGAAGCTGAAAGCTGCAGGGATGGTTGGTGGCTTTGAAAAGATCCAGCCAAGAAGCAGTGATTTTGAGTGAGTGAGGGAAGGTAATAGGAGTTTGGGTGTTCATGTAGGCATCTGCCTGTGAGGGATCCATCATTTCAGGCCAGGTAGGTGTCTCTTATTTTAGGTATCAATACCTTCCAGGTACCTTTGAGGCATATGCTGGACAGGCACAAACCCTTGAGGCAGATGCTGCATCGGGCAACTTCCTGACTGCTTGATGTTTATCAAGGTCACTCAATTTGATAATCAGCTGCCTAAGCACCAGTCCAGACAAGAATATTGCTCAGAAGACTTGAGCAGCCTTCCATCGTCAACTGAAGAGGCGTCAGCCCCTCTCAGCACTGCCTTGAGAAATTATATCAAACAGTCAGGCTGCCTAAGAAGAAGGTGGTAACCAGTCAGGTTGCCTCTAAGGCAGCTGCCACTCAGGCAGCCTGGGAGGCACTGAGCTGTGCTTTCAGGCATCAGCATGGTGTTGGAGCAGCTGGACCACATATCGGAGTCTGTGTCGTAGTTCAGAGGTGCAGCCCATCTCATTTAGCATGCTGAGGAGGTAAGTGTAGGAGACGCGGTCCCGGCTGATGTAGGTGAGCAGGTAGGAGTCATCAGATGACTTGCACAGGATGATCTTGGTGTGGTCTGTGTAGAAGTTAACCTGGAGGGATTTAAAAATAATGGATGGGATTTAAGAAAAGGAGGGCCATAATTCAAAACAACCGTTACCAAAAAGTGATGAAATCTGAAGTAACTTTAGAGACTTGTATTGTATCAAATTGAAATACATTCTGCATAAAATCTATAGAACAGAAATTATCAGCTTGTTCGAACCTGTAGAGTGCCATTGTTGAAGAGCATGACAAGTGCGTGGTCAGTCTTCACCCACTGGAGCAGCAGAGGAGGAGAACTTGAGACCTGTTCCTCACAGTGCAGATCTCCACCCTGAGGAAGACAGAAAACATTTGAGTTTAGATCACATGATGTCAATTCTTAGACAACTTTGAAAACCTACAAAAATTAGTTAAAAAACCCCACTTATTTTAAAGTTAAATGCATATGATCATCATTTAGTATTTGATTAACCAAACTAGTGGCTGCACCCTGCCAGCTAAAAACAATAAAATACACCCCATACCTCCATAAGGTTCTGTTCCATGTAGTTGGCCATGAGCTCTACAATTTGTTTCTGGCTGCGAAGCTGCTCAGGTAGAGAGTTGGCAGGGAAAGTGAAGTGTTTGTTGTTGGTCAAGCAGTAGTGGACAGTTCTGTTTGGAGAGAAAACCAAATATAAATTAGAAACATTTTGAATTTTGATTGAGGACAAAGTTAAAAATTTGAAGATGCCCTTAATAATAATGGCATCATGATCAAAAAATGAATGTTTGATTAGGGACCACCATGTTGGCTTTATAAAAATATGTGACCCTAACCTAACCCTATGCACACTGAGTAAGTGTTCACACGAACCCTTAAACACTGAGGCTTTAACATGGTACTTACTTGCGTTGGTCACAGAGACTGAGATGTGTTCCCTCGTTGAAGAGAACACCGATGCTTTGGTTTGAGAGCTGGTAGCCAAAACCATATTTGTTTGAGTAGTCGACCCATTTAGTCACCCACAAGAAGGACTGTGGCCTGGACAAGCAGGGTGGGTTTCTAGTGGCTGGAGAGAGAAAAAAAATAAATAAATGTTAGGAACTGTAGAACAAATTTCCCAGCAGAAAAATAATATCAAAGAGAGACTACAGTAGGAAATAAAAAGTAATGTTTACACTTCTAGAAAGTCCAAGTCAGCATTTTACTACAAATGTTAAGGAAGCTATAAGTTTGAGGTCCTTCAGGCTACATGAGTCAGCAGAATTCAAGAGGATTTTAAGAAATGGCTGAGACAAGCAAAAGATCTGGCTGATTAAACTTGAATGATTCTTTATCATTTCCAATTCAATGCAACAAAAGAAAGACATAGCTCATGTTAGAGGAAGCAGCATTTATCTGCTGTGCTGTTTTGGTACTCTGTAACCCAATCTCAGATGCAATGACTTAAAGATGCTGCTCAGCATTTGATGTTACATACATCAGATGTGACTTGACAAAATATTATTGTTAAGCTTTAGAGCAAAAGTGCTCTTACAGTCTAATATCTCAGTTTACTCTGGGCTCTCCTACCTGCAGGCATGGTGGCTAAACAGCCGTTGAGAATTTTCATGGCCGATTCAGCCACAGCTGCTGGGGTTAGGACATCCTCACATGCTGGAGAGAAAACACAAAGCAAGTGAAACACTGATCATGAAAGACAAATGAAGTTTTAAAAAAGACAAATATGAGAAAAAGATATCTATTCAGGGGAAGTATTGTAAACCTACGCTCAGTGCTGCTGGCCATGGTACCCTTGAAGGAGCGGGAGATGGACTTCCTGGATTCCTCCTCAGCGGGAGTCTGTTCTAGAGGCACAGAGCTGACCAGCTGGCCGGTGGGAGATTGCACCTGAGGAGCAGCAATAATTATTTTAGAATGTCAATGTCAACAGAAAGAACATAAGTGGTTTCACATGCACAAAACAGCTTGCCAAAAAAAGGTAACTACAGAAC
Source organism: Thunnus maccoyii (assembly GCF_910596095.1). Classification (NCBI taxonomy): domain Eukaryota; kingdom Metazoa; phylum Chordata; class Actinopteri; order Scombriformes; family Scombridae; genus Thunnus; species Thunnus maccoyii. The sequence goes on from NC_056544.1 coordinate 15,054,228, forward strand.
TAAAAATAACTTCTTGCACAATTGTTAAGTGTTGTGGGACTAAACACTCACCAAGCAGATACTTTATTTCTAAATTCTGCTACAGCTTAGTGTTTTTGCTTCATTGGTTTTAAATGTTCTAATCAGGTGCATTTCACTGCAACTGCACTGGTATGAAACTACTTTTAGTACCACAGTTTCCTTCTGTGTGCTTGCTAGCCTGATGCAAGTTTCTAATGTCATGTTATCACAAAACCTTTTTCACCTTGAAGTGTTCATATTTAGCCTGACACAGCAGTCCGTTTAGTATGTCTTGTCTTTATGTAAACATACTGTATCTACAAAAAAGTAAAGTACTTTTGACTACTACTTTGTGGTGGCGTAGAAAGAAAAACAAAATGAGTACAGCATATTCTCCTTGACAAAAACCTTTAAAAAAAAAAAAAAAAAAAAAAAAAAAAAAAAATCAAGGTCATTATCAAGCCAATAAAGAACTTAACACTCCAAAAAGCAAACAATGTAGTTCCTATTGGGCTCTATAAATAGCAACTATATCAGTCTGAATAGGGATTGGTCATCTGAGCTTCCTACTATTCTGGCATTTAGTCTCAGCTTCAGTTGTAAATGATATTTTCAAAATGAATACCGAGATAGCCTGTAGTATTAAAAAAAAAATAAAAATTGGATTTTGCCAATTATGCAATAACCTCACTTTCATACCACAAAAACTGTCCTAAATGTCTAAATCTGCTTCAGTTTAATTATTAACAGCTACAACAAACAGACTGTGCTACATTTATTATCTCAATCTGACAAGCTGAAGGACTGCTGGGACAATACAGCATCTTTCAGTGCAATTTCAAAGCTTATAGCCAAAGAACAAACTTCTGAAACCTTTTTAAGAAGGAAAACAATTCCTTTCTCTGTTAAAACCACAATGCACTGTTCAAATAATATGGCTGCCCAATATTCAAAGCTGGTATTTATAAGATAGTTTTATTGTATAAATGAAATGCTGTGAAGGTGCTTTGCATCCCTGAATCTGAAGTTTGTCATGACGAGTGTCATGAAACCATGTACCTCCATTGTTATCCTTGCAGATTTAAGATTAATTGAGAACAGTTGTGGGATTTGATTACATTATTAAATAGCTGGATTTACCCCATTCTTGTTTGCAGTTAAAAAGAGGCAAACATTGGAAAGTAGAGGAGAAAAAAAAAAAAAGTACCTCATTGGGTCCGACTGTTTTGTAGCTGATCTGCCGGTTGATGGAACATTTAACGATGCCTGACACCAGCTTGGAAATGTCTTTGTCGTCTTTCTCCTCGCATGGAATCTTCTCCACTGCAACGGCAAGATTTTTGTATTGTAGTCACAACAATCATGTTCAGCAACAGAAACCTTTAAACACCTACTTCCTGGAAAGGTTAAAGGGAAACTGAAGTTTAAGTGTTCTACAGTTTAAATTTTTTTTTTTTTTTTTTTTTTTTTTAAAAAAACGTCAATTCTCATGAGACAAAACTAGATCAGCAAGGTGTTGCATAATTACATTTGGAATGACATGAATGTGTAACTAATCCGATGACACATACAAAAGAGACGACCTGGTCCTTCTAGTGTATCAGTCACTGACTGCTGCTGCTGCTGCTTACCTTTTGCTTTCTTCTTGCCAAAGAGACTCTTGGCCATTTTAGTGAAGAATTTCTTGGCAGGGCTGGGGGGGTGGAGCTCGGGCACCATCACACAGCTGCTGGGGGGAAGTTTATCAGGAGTGAAACCCTAGAGAAGGAAGAGGAAGAATGCAGAGAAGAATGCATTAGCATTTCAATATCTAGATAACGGCAAAACAGATCAATAAATAAAATCCCATTAGAAGGGGAAAAAAAAAAGCATCCGTTTTGCATACTTTGGTGAAGAATTCATGGTTGAGGATCTGGTCTAGGGTCAGTCTGTCGCTGGGGTTTTTCTGTAGGATGCCTGAGATGAGTTTCTGTGCAGTAGGGGAAAGCGTGGAGGGCAGGTGGTACCGAACTTCCTTTATACACTTGTAGGTCTCCTTTAGGTCAAGCGTCTCAAAGGGAGGGTTGCCGCACATCAGCGTGTACCTGGACGGATGAAACCAAGGCAACCCATTGTTTACTCAAGCAACAAAACCTGATGATTTAGACCAAAACACAATCTCATTGCTTAAGTAAAACATCCTCATTTTGCTGTTGACTAAGGATGGTCATTCATGTCCTTGCTTGCCACATGAAAAGTCATTTACTAAATATTCTTCTTCACTTACATAAAAAACACCAGATGTAATCTACTACCCTCTAAGATAAAACCAAAACCTCAACCTCCAACATACACAACTGTTATTTCTCACATGACTGCACAAAGCAAGTTACTCCAGGTTAAAATTAGCACAACACTTACATGACGCATCCGAGGGACCAAACGTCAGACTCTGTGCCGTGGCCCTGTCTGTTGAGCACCTCAGGAGCCAAGTAGTTGGGAGTCCCACAGATTGTTCTGAGGAGGACGAGTAGAGGATAAATTTAATCTCAAAACGATTGAAATTGTTTCATTTCTGTTCAGTAGTAACCCATACAGACTATGAAGTGGTGGCAGTGATACATATTTTTTTCACACTGTACTCATTGCTCTGGTATTCCACAGGAAGGTGTCAAACAGGAATTGAAACTGCTCTAAGCGGTACTTGCAACTGCTACCAGGAAACTGGTTTAGTTAGGTTCTTTCTTGGGGGGAAGCAGTGGGAGGAAGATGTTCTAGTGTACCTGACGTAATGGTTATAAAGGTTAATGTGCCTTATGCAAGCCTAGAAAGTAGCCAACAGTGTAATATTCAGGTTTCTGGATATTATATTTATGTACAGGAGCCACTCCTGGAGAGGCAAAAATAAAATAAGGATTTTGTTCCAATTTATCATCATCAAATAGCTATTTGAGTTTGTGGCTACCTTTATTAGATGTATACCTAGAGAGGGAGAAAAAAAAAAAAGTAGTAAAAAATGCTAACTTTTTCCTCTGTTCGACTGTCTCCAGTTTGGCAGCGAGGCCAAAGTCTCCCAGCCGCAGCTCCATGTTCTCATTGACAAAGAAGTTGCCTGAAAGAGACAAAAACATTTGTCCAGTCAGCATTCCACAGATAACATGTGCCTGTCCAAAGTCACAGCGGATTCCTGGGATGCTTTTGTGTTCGTATGCCACGTTGCAGTCACATGCTCACGTACCTAGTTTGAGATCTCTGTGTAGGATTCCTCTGCTGTGGAGGTACTTGAGGCCGGATATGATCTGTCTGAGGTAATATCGCACCTCTGGTTCTGTGAGTGTGTGTCTCGCCTTCCAAATGTGTGCGAGGGACTGCAGAGACAGAGCAATGAGTGAACTGTCAACCCTGCATTCGTCATAGGGACGGTACACACGCCATACACACACACACAGATTAGATGGTGTTATAATTTGTCATGCAGGTGGGTGCCTGGGAATTTACATCAGTAGTGATATAGCTGTTCAGAATGGATGCATTACATATGGTAAAAAAAAGAAGAAAAAAGGAACCGAATATAGTCTGTACAGTCTATTGCATCACCACTGTGGAGCATTACAAGACAAGCTGCATAGATGCAAACAAACCACATACACAATTCAAACTGTTCTAGAGATTTCTGAAGTCTCACCTTCCGACTGCAGAGCTCAAGGAATATGTAGATGTTTTCTTGGTCCTCAAAATGATGAGAGAACTTCACCACATGCTTGTGTGACAGGGTCTTGTGGAGCTCAATCTCATTTGTAATCTGTTAAAATGATAATTCTTTTGTAAGCGTATTTCAATCTTAACATAATCCAAATAATGTGTTCAGGTTATGCAACTGCCTCTCTGCAAGACACACTGATATATACAAGATCGTGTACCTTGTCCCTCTGGTGCGGTTTGGACACCCTGCTTTGTGGAATCACCTTCACAGCATACATTTTGTTGTTGGAGAGGTCTGTCATCTCATAGCATCGAGCAAAGCCACCCTTGGGAGGGACAAACAACATGATCAGTTGACAGAGCAGCAGGTAGAAAACCTGCAATGACTATAAATGTGCCAAAATGGCAGGTTTTTGATTTGAGGATCAGTAGCTAAAACAACAGACAATTGATTCAACAATGATTGAGCCAATTCTGAAAGCCTGGTGTGGCTATAAAACAGGGGAAGGAATAAACAATCCAGCATTTAACTTCATTTAAAAAACGGGGTTAAATCATCATTTCATAATCAAGATAGTCCAATCAGTTGATCAGCATCCTTTGTTGCCTTAGATGCTCTAACCGAAAATACCATGTTTACTGCTGTTTATTCATGCATTTTTCTTTGCCCACTGGTAGCTTCAGATGCAATCAAGACTATGTACGCTTTGAGGGCATGAGGGATGAGGCGGACAGAGCTGCTGCATTCATTAACCGTGAAATTGACGGAGACGTTTCCAGCTCTGCGGCAGGCAGCAGAGAAAAGACTTGGCTGGGTGCCCGACGCAGCGTATTGATGACGAGCAACATGTTGATACAGTCGCTCCATTCATACAGCGCACTTACTGTGTCACAAATCATGATAGCGTCGTAATTGTCAGGGAGTGGAATCACGGGTATGTCAGGCAGATGTATTTTTGGTTTAACAGTCGTCTGAAAGATTGTTACAATAACACTAAATAATAGTTATAATTAAGATTTTATCAGGTGTTGCCAATCATGTGTGATAACGAGAGCTGGGCACACCTTGCGCCTGATTGATTCAGCCATGACGCGCACAGCAGGGGGAAATTGGTCACATCCACCACGAGGTCATTCCCTATTCCCGCATTAGTAACACACCTGGAAAAACAGCTGCTGGTGAATTTTAATCATCAGTAGATTCCGCATCTATAACTAAAACAGCGACTCGTTGAAAGAGATTCTAGATCCATCTGTCGCCTCTGATAAAATGCCTTAAAAAAACACTCAAGATTCCGGTGTCTGAGCGAGACAAACACATGTATAATCAAAAAAAATCATTGTACCTTTCCCAAAAGCTTCCCTTTACTGTAGGATCTTCCAGTCTTGGAGTCTGTCACCACCTGGGCCAGCTCGGGTTTGGTTTGTTCGGGTTTATTCCTGCTCGTTTTCACCGGGGCAGAGGACTGTTGGGGTCCACGCTCCGGAATAGGCTTAAATAAATCCGCATTCATGGTGTGGCACGAAATACGCTGCGCCGCGGTGAAACAACCGGTATCCATTTAACGCGGTGGTATAAATTATCAGTCTGTATGTCCTTCTCTCTTATTCTTTTCAGTAGTTGGTCTTGTGCGTAACGATGTATCCATCTGGCGTGTCTGGGCACTGCTCTGACTATATACGAGCAGCGACGTCACGGAGCAGGAGGCGGGGAGAGGCGGGGCACAAGGGAGAGAGGCCAGACGATTTGCTCAGATAAAGTTTCAATCAAAAAATGTATCTGGAATTTAAGAAAAATATGAATGAAACACCTCATGAAAAAAGAATCAGTCTAAACTCACGTTGATGTAGCTCATGTCTCAATGCTGCTGTTAACCGGCCAGCAGCTCCAGATGTGTCATCTCCACACTACAGCATGTTGAGTAGGTTACTACAAAATCTCCTATTGTTTTTAATCGAATTTAAATCTTCATTTGTCTAGTAATTGTCTGTAACTAATCCCTGTGATAATTCTGATGAAAAAAATATTAGAAATCATATTAGTTTTAGACACAGATTTGTTACTCCATCAAAACCTTCATAAGTCTCTTCAAATCTAGCATTTCTATAATAATAAAACTGAAACTTGTGTTTTATTTCCCTTGAGCATGTGTAATCTCCCGAGAAAACCTCTGTGAACTGCTGATCCCAGCTGCCACCTGCTGGACAAAATCTGAAGTTCGTCTGCAGGGCTTTGTATAATTTATTTTAACTCTTTATACGTAGGTTTACATTGTGTTGTGTCAATATAGGCAAAGACAGGACATTAATCATTAAAAACTGTGCTGCATCACAAACAATAATCTACAGTATCATTTTTGTTCTGGTAGTATCTGGACCACTGCTCATTTTAACATTTATTTTAATGTTTATGTAAATGTTGATGTGGGCAGATGATTGAGTGCAGTGTTCTTAGTCAGGACTTTTTAATTAAGACATATCCAAACTCTTCAAGACATTGTGAGGCATGCATAATGTGACATTTATTAATTGTTGCTTATAAAACTGAATCAAATCTTGTCTGATCTCAAAAAACAGCAAAAAAAAAAAAAAGAGGCAAAGAAGACTCAAGTTCAAGAGCTGTATTTGAGAGAACTGCATGAACAACCTGAGGGCGGGAAACAATAGATGTAAACTGATGACAAACGCCAAAATTAAAAAAACAAAAACAAAAAACCCAAACTATTTAAGTAGAACATAAATCTTTACATTATTCACAAATGTTGGAAGGAAAATCCCCATTTTAACAGCGCTACCATAAGTAGAGAGTTAGAGCAGAAAAATGTCCAACATCATCAAAATGCAACAAGTCACATTAAGGAATTACAAAGAATGTGTTTTAGAGCATCACACTATGCAACAGGTATGAGTCAATGCATTACATTTCAAACACAGACCCATGCAGTGATGTAAACTATTACACTAGATAGATGCATGAGTAGTACTGTCGTTTGATCAGTTTATGGAATGACAAAAAATAAAGGCTAATGTGAAAACTTAGAAAAAGTTAAGAAGAGCCCCCTGGTTGTCTTAATTTAAGGAATATGAGCATGACTTTGGCAAATCTACACTTTTTGTACAACATTTGAAAAATCAATTCAGTTTAGCTGCATTGAATTCTGCACAGGAACACCATTAACAAGAATTGACTTTACAGAACATGTCTCACATTTTTTTAATGAACCTGGTACAATCCAAACCATGAAGTAGTGAAGTAGTGATGACGTGATTACTTTCTTTTTACCCTTTTAATCTGGCTTTGCAAAACCCAAAGCAGTGATGAAAAGGTGTAATTTCTTGCTGTGTAAGGTTGCCACCTGGTGGACAGGACGATTATTTCTGTTTATGACCTTTCCTAAAGCAATTTGTCAGTTTTATGCACTGAGGTCCCACAATTAACAGAGCCTGCTTTTCTAAACAAAGCCGAAATGAGACCATCCAGGTCTTTGACATTGTTCCCAGCTCCTTATTTATGAGATGCATATCCAATTTCTAGATTTGTGGAAATATGATTTAAATATTGGACATAAGTTTCAAGCCATAACATTCAATCTTAAAGTCATTTCAGCTGAGAGTTGCCCTGGCAGCTCTCTCTTGGTCCTGCAGTGGAAAAAGGTGTGATTGCAGTTCAGAAATCCATCATGTCTCCTCCTCTGACTTTCTTTTCTTGGGACTCCGACCAGGCTTTGTTGATGGTTCTCTTCATCTCGTCATCGCCCTCTGAGTAGATCTTCTTCAACATGCTCATCAGGCCCTCGCTGGGGTCGGCATTCTCATCGACAGCGGGTTTACTGTTGGGAGGCAACAGGAAAGTAGGATAAAGAGTTTCTATGTGTTCAGCAGAATAGCTGGGGTTTTCATTTTGTGTGCATGCACCCAGGTTGCATTATATACAGCACATAATCTACAGTGACACCTGGCACGCAGACATGGTACCGCACTTCATGGAACAGGCTTCTAGATGCTCCAGGGTACTGTCAGATAAAACTACTGGCAGGGCTTGAAATAGTTATAAAATTATGGTTATAATAGCCAATATAGTTACTGATGACACATTAGCATTAGTTGAAGTATCAGTAGAGGTACAAATCATATACCTTGTACAAACTAACTTATGTGAAGCATGCAGTGGCCTTAATTCACTTAAAATGCCTGCTTTGCGCAAATTGCTTCAAATAAAATGTACAAATATTCCTTATTTCTATGAACTTACTCTTTCTCTTTCGACTGCTTGTCCACCTTTGTTAGGCACTCCCACTTCTTTGTTGCCTGCTTCTTGCACATGATCATCACCATGTCTGTTTTTATCTGTTGAGGGGAAGAAATATGGTTAGAGGCCTTTTGAAAAGCCAGCAAGAGTCATATTTTTCCCAGAAGTTGCCAGACCTAACCCTGCATTCAACAGTTGGCTGCATGCAAAAGGACTGTTAGATGCTCATGTTTCTTTGTTGCTGCTGGATCTGATGGAAACATTTAGCAATTATTGAACAGAACCTTAGCTATGAGAACTTGATAAAACAAACAAAACAGCTCCAAGATGTTAAAAGGTGTAACATAACATTCAAGCCTCAGAAATTAACTTGTGACATTATGTTGTGAGATATAACACTTTTTAGTCATTGTATTATAAGTTAGGCCCATTTGCTCTTTCTCATTTTTGAATGTTAAGCTGTTGAACTCACTGCCTCAGTTTATCTACAAGCCACCAGCAGATGACTCAAAAACATCTATTGCTGCTCATAAGATACAATCTATTGCTTTAACTGATGAATAGGCTTTATTCACCTTTTTATAGCTGTCCTTCTCATCGATTGGATATAACAGATTGAGAACTGTCATCTGATGATTTTTCCCATCTAGATCCTTCACAAGCACAGAAAATGACCTGCAACAGAGAGAACAAGCAGATGCAATTGTGTGGTTAATGGCATCTGACAAATAATAAGCAATGTACTATGCTTGTACCAAGTTGTAAATCAACTTACTTTTCTGTAAAGTTGACGTCCACATTTTCTGATGGAATTTTGTGCACATCTTTCAATGTAAGGTAAATTTTGACAAATTTGTCTGACTGGTCCCACGCTGTGTAGGAGATGAAAAGGTGTTAACAGCTTTGAAATACTTATTTTCATTTCTAATTCAAAATCTAACTGAAAACAGACTGAAAATATTACTAAATGACACTATACCATAGTTTGTGATCTTGACTGTGTATGTTGCCTTTGAGGCTGCAGCTGGGTCTGCCTGTCTCCTGGCCTGTTGCTCCTTCTGTTGTCGTTTGACTGCAATCTCTTTCTCCACCTTTTTCTGCTCCTGCTTTAGCAGCTCCTGCACTCTCTTCCTCTCTGCCTTCTCCAAGAGGGACCCCAGCTCCTGCAAGTCTGCCTCCAATTGGTTGATCTGTGTTTGGGAAAGCATTAAATCACTGAAAAATGCACATCCCCGACTTAGACATCTTATACACAGTTTAACAGAGGATCTAAATTAGATGCTGTGTCACATCCCAAACTGCTCATTTCACTTCAGTCTAAAGTTTACGGCTGAAATTGATTCTCGATTAGTTGATTGACAAAAAAATTCATTTTAATAATCAATCACATACATAATATATAACAGTAAACAAACAAAAACTAAGATTTGCTTGACAAAGATTGCATAGACTTGATTACATTTCTTAAGTTCACATAAATGTAATCATAAGGGTATTTCTGGTCAAGCATCAAGTGTAAGACGCCAGTTTAAAATTTCTCATCGTTTTTGACACTACAATGATCAATTTGTGAAAAACAACAGATCACACATTTGTCCATAATGACAGCAACCGGTATCTCCGGTCCTAAAAGTCAAATATTACTTTCTCTGACTCAGTATTTTCGTCTCATCTTTTCTGTCCATTGTCTTTTGTAATGCAGATCACCCTGCTATGTAAACACCATGTAAAATAGTACATTCAATTGTTTATTAACTAGCATAACACCAAGTGTCTGTCTGGCGTTATTTACTAGATAAATCGTACCTACACTAATATTTACAGTGATATTTAGCGATAGTCTAGCCTCATCACATTCGTTTACGTCTTCCTTTGCTGCTTTCTTATCAATGTAAGATCATTATTCAAATACATGAACAGGATGGATGACCCTGATTATTAACGTTACACGTGCATGTAACTAAACTGGATGTCATCAGAATCAGTATCAGCTTTATTGGCCAAATATGTTTGAACACACAAAGAATTTGACCCCAGTTTCCAGTGTAGTCACATTCAATGTATTGAAAGATAACGCATACAGAAGACATACAGCTGAATAAGTAGCCTACAGCAGGCTAACACCAGAGACACTTTCCTTTACATGTCTCTGAGGCAAATTAGCATTTGCGTTAGCCGGCTATGTTCACATCCCGCCGACATAACTGGGTAGTTTTATCATCTTTGGAAAACAAGTGATACATATTCACATAAAGGTTTACCAACCACTCGAAGCTAAAGATAAAAAATAGCTGACATCATTTTGCCAGTTTGCGGTGGTCGTTATCTAACTAGCTAGCTAATGAAGCATTACTTTCAGTTACCTCAGCTACAACCATACAACCCCTAGTTTAGCTCTGTCGGCCTGCGGTTAACTGGCTAAAAACATGCTATCTACCTGCTCGGTAAGATCCATTTTAGCCTCGTCTTAGTCAGTTATATTGGCTATTCTCTGCAGTTTGTTTGTCCGCTCTTCGCTGCTATGCACTATACAGTACTTTCACTTTTTTGCATAATCTCCTCCTCTTTCTTCTTCTTCTTCTATGTTTTCCGTCTTCTTCTTCGTCCTTGCAATTATTGGCGGTTGGCAAGACAGCCTGTAAGCACGTTACCACCACCTATTGGACTGAAGTAGCAAGTCATGATATTTTAAAATTAAAGGACGGGTTCAAAATGTTTCAAGTCTCAAAAACCAACAGCCACGTGCCCAAATGAACAATGTAATAGGTTTTTCTTGCCATAATCATTCCTCCCGTTCATACTGGACATTGGAAGATCCATTCATAATGCACTTACAATGTAAGTGATAGGGACCAAAATCCTCAGTCCTCCTGTGCAAAAATGTATTTCAATGTTTATCTTAGACTAATATGAAGCTTCAGCCGTCCAAATTAGTCAAATCAATTAGATATCTTTCAACATTACAGTCTTTTTAGTGCCAAAGTCTCTCTTTTTGTTACTGTAATTCCACTGCAGCTCAACAGGGTAACACTGTCCGAGGAAAGGAGGGAATTTGAGGCTAAAAAGACTGTAAATGTGGCAGATATCCACTTAATATGACTAACTCAGACTGATGAAGCCTCATATAAGCTTCGACCATTTTGAAATACATGTTTGCACAAAAAATTTTGGCCCCCATGACTTGCATTGAAAGCGCATTTGAAGGGGGTCTTTTAAACAGCCAGTATGAACAGGAGGGATGATTACAGCAGGGAAAACCTCTTTCAGTGCTCATATGGACACCTGACTGTTGTTTTAAGACAGACGTGAAAAATTGTGAACCTATCCTTTAATACACAGTAAATAAATTTGTCCCACCCGTTTCCTTTGAGTAGTTAATTCATTACTTTATTTTTTTTTTAAATTATGTCTACTAAAGGAGTTTCTAATTTAACTGAAAAAATGATAATTCTGATTCATTTTTGGCTCAATGGATGATTGGCAGAGTTATGATTTTGGGATCATTTTAAAAGGAGTACAATCTGATCAAATTTCATTAATGTATGTATTGTTAAAATATGTTTTATTAACATTAAGGTCAGTGGTTCAATTTAATCAAAAGATTGACCATTTTTCTAGGCAGGTTGGGACACAACTCAACTTGGTTTTGGGTCTCTCAGTCATTAAATAATTGAATTTTTCAGTTTCTTTTTACCAAATTTAGAACCAATAAGCCTCCGCTTTGCACACATTCTACAATAAAAAGACTTATAAAAAGAGGTTAGTAATGTACAACAGTATTTATTAATCCATTTTTGTTAAGTTACAGGGACATGTAGTTTTCTGAGAAGCCACATTATCATTTTCTCTTTAAATATTACATGTGCTGTCATTTTTCATGTTTATTCAGCCATAGGGAAATAAAAGCAACATACTGCCCTGAACAAACATCATGTAGAGAAATGACAGATTCTCTTCGACATACACAAAATACTGAAAATATGCTGCAAAAAAATCTTGGTTCATTTTAAACATCAAAGCCTCCGAGCCTTTTGTGGACAGTGATGTATATGTTTTTTTTATAATCAGCTCCTGTAATAACTCCTGAAAGTCTGTGTACGCTGATGTTCTGATCACAGCCACTGAAACCATTTGTCACTATCCGATCTTGTAGCATCCACTGGAGCCCAAGTCACCACCTTGCCCTCAGAATACCAGACATCTGGTTGTGGTCAGCTAGGTGACGGAAGACAATCCGGCTAAGTCGCCACCTCCGTTTCACTCCTCTAGGTCGGGAAGTCATCACACACCTGTTGCGTATCCTCACAGGACAGCTGTCTCTGGGTAACGCTGCAATCTCTTTATCCGCCACCTCCTGCAAATATTATAAAACTGTTTAGGACATCAGTCTTTATTTGTATTTGAAATTATTTTCAATAACTCTGAATGTTGGTTTTTCATCAATCATCACCAACTGCTGTACTTGAAACATGAAAATAATACACTCAGACTCGGCACACTGCTTCCTTTCATGCAGATGAGAACAGATGAGAAGAATTTCAGTACAAATCAATAGGACAGCACTTCTATTTATGAGTTATTAATGCACAGATGTTTCAGACAGATGCCCTTCCACATGTTGTTGGCGTCCAGTGTTGTATCAAAGCACAGATGTAGTTTGTAACATAATGAAGCACAAAAACACAGGCTGTGTCTAAAATGACTCCCTCATTCACTACTCTCTATAAACACTCACTGACAAGTGTACTGACACATAAGTTGAACTGCACTGTGGGACTTTTAGCAGAAAGTAGTGTACATGCCATGGACACTACTTTTTCATGCCAAAGGGATATTCCACCCAGAATTTGGACACTAGAATAAAATGTTGCACAGTATTTAGTTCACTATATAGTAAATACAGAGTGATTTACGACACAGCACAGGGTGTGTTGATGAAGAAGCCTGTAATACATGATCACAGTATATTAAAGATTCATTGTCTTGCGCCGTACGGAGCTGGAAAAGTCACTCATACCAAACAAGTAGACATAGTAGAAATATCGCATTATACCTGAAGCTCTTTGGGTAGGATGGTGTTCTTCCTCAGTGCATTGATTCGTAGCCTCTCATCAGCATAATCGAAGGCCATCTGTCTTCTCTTGACATCTCTCAGCATCCTCCAGTCAACATAGTAACCCCTCACCTGCTCCACAGCCCCCCAGCAGCTCCTCAGGGCCTGCACACAACATTCCAGCAGTTGTTACTGATTGATTGACAGCTAATATCCTGCATCTGTGTAGCACACACAGAGTGAATGGCTCGAACTGAATTTATTCCAAGATCTGAGGCTATTCCTAAAGGCTCTTAGCAGATTGTAGAACGTAAATACTGGTCACTGACACGTGTAGATTTACATAGGGATGATGTGGATACATCCCTGCAAACTTTCAGGAAAGATATGCCTACATCTTTGCTAGGGCTGTGCGATATGACGATATATAGCCTCTCGTGTGACGAGAGGAAAATGTTATTTCATATTATGCTCTATCGTGCATATCGTTATGCAAATCATACTCCTTACGGCAATATCTTTCTTCATTTCGAGTCTGTCCATCTTTTGTGCAGATTACATTGATAAATTACTCTTCTTGGCTTTTTACTCGTGAAGCTTTTATTGCACTTACAGTAACATAACGAGTTTAGTTGTGGTCAACTGTGTACCGCTGTCTGTCTCTACTCTGCTGCGCTGCACACACACTGAGGGCTCAGCCCCGCCTGCGCTGAGACAGAGCAGAGGAGCAGCAAGACGGTGACCATAAATGATAGCAAAATGCAGTACAGACTGTCTTTATCTGTGTTATTTACCAAATTTATGTGCACTCTTTAATTTCAGCTCAGTGTGTGAGAGAGAGTCTCTGCTCACTTGACCACAGCTGCTCTCTTTCTCTCGCTGGTGCTCTCAGCTCTCTTTTTCTTTTTCTCTCCTCTTTTTTAAAGTCCGGTAGCCGACAGAAAAGTCTAACTGTTATCAAATGAAGAGAAATGTCCTCCCCTCGTCCTAGTAACGTCTTTGTCCTCCCTCGTGGCAGAGTTTACACCTCTGATCAGTCTGATCTCCATCCTGCATGCTATGTAAAGCACACACGGGGGCGGCTTTATGCCGGCGGGGGGAGACGGAGGGGATGGACAAACTATTTATTCATTGAATTAAAATGTGCTATATCGGGATAGGTATCATTATCGGGATATGAAATTACCTATATCAGGATATGAGATTTTGGTCATATTGCCCAGCCCTAATCTTTGCTTGTTATCACAAGGATGAGACTGATTTTGGTTCAATCTCATCATCGCTGTTATGTGCCATAGATGAGTCCACAGTCTGTGCACTCTGTGGAGCAAGCTCACTGCACATGAATAGAGTCACTTAACATCACCTTGTCACCCATCCTCATTGTAGCCTCATATAGCCATCTACCAAGCAAATAGAGCTGCAACGATTAGTTGATTAATCGATTAGTTGTCAACTATTAGCCTAAATTAATCGCCAACTACTTTGATAATCGATTCATTGTTTGGAGTCATTTTTTGAAGAAAAAAAAAGTCCAGATTCCCTAATTTCTGCTTCTCAAATGTGAATATTTTCTGGTTTCTTTAGTCCTCTATGACAGCAATCTGAATATGTTTGGGTTGTGGACTGTTAGTTGGGACAAAACAAGACATCAGAGGACATCATCTTGGGCTTTGGGAAAAAATGATCATGTTTCAGTATTTTCTGACATTTTATAGACCAGACAACTAATTGCTTAATCAAGCAAATAATGGCAAGATTTATTGATAATGACAATAATTGTTAATTGCAGCCCTACAAGCAAATATAACCTATAATGATTGGGGACAAAAGTATGGATTGAAGAAGAATGAAAAATGAGTAATTTGTCTGCAGTTGATTGAGTTGACAAATAGAATAGACAAATAAACGTGATTCTACTGCCATTACTTCATGCATTTTTGTAGTAGAGGAAAGAATGGTAATTCATGTACAGATCACATGCAGCAAGTTATATACACTTCATCTATATACATGCCAGTAGATGGCAATACTTATCTTTGTAACAAAGGATAATGGTATTGTTCAAATTCACGTCATTCTAGGTCGTAGCATAAACTTACTTATATCCTCTACAGATGTTTGAGATGCAGTTTTAATGAGGGGAAATAATGCTTGTACTTTAATTAAGCACTTGCCTTTTAACGACCTTGATGTCAGCGAACACCAATCAAAATATTCTTATTTTCACAAAATAAACCACATAATGTACTTGCCTCATTTATATATTCCACCTCAGCTTTGTGTGCAATCAAACGTCTTTGCATTGAGTCTCTTGTTAACATAACTGAGACTGATGTGACGTACAAAGCATGACGTTATCTTCTAAAAACGATTATAACTCATAGTCTTGTCATCTACCACCGCTAAAAAACAGTAAAAACATATTTTACCCCGAGTCAACTAGAAAACTCCGTTACTATTAGTTACAAACGAAACACTAACTTAGCTTCACTGAATATAAAAGACCTCTGTCAGAAGCTAGTTAGCATTAGCTTCACATTACACGTCAGACAGTGATATTGTCAGCGTTGCCGTTTCTTTGCTCTCTCACTTGTACGCTATTCAAACGAAATAAAACATTCAAAACCACAAAATCAAATGTTATAATAAGCAAGTTACCTGCTTAGGGGCGTAGACAGTGGAATAAAGGGCATTTAACCCTAAACATGCTATCCTGTGGGCAGCCATAATGGATTTGATTTGTTGTGCAAAAACTACAGAAAGAGGAAGATAAAACCCTGAAAATACCGCCGCCTGTCGACCAGGAGGTTGAAACGATACATGATACCAGAATTCAGCTGCCAGGCTCCTAATAAGACAAGGTAGTCCAAGTTTCTTTTAGTATCATAAAGTGCTTTTACTTCTTTTTAAGGTCTTAATGCGTTAGGACCAGCCTACGCCACAGACAGCTTGACACGTTAGGCCACTGTCCCACATGCCCTTATAGGTCATCTGCTGCTGGTTTCTTAGAGATTGGAAATCGGGCCCACAAGAAAATTCACTATCATTCATTCAATATCAGAGCAGACATAGCTAATTTAAAAAAAAAAAAAAAAAAAAACCCCAGCTAAAAACATATTTGGCTACAACCTCACATTTTATCAACTCCCTTCCTTACCTTGACCTTTGACCTTTTAATTTTTTACCCACATATCCTAATTTTATCGGCCTTTTATTGTTTTTGTTTGTTTTATTTGTTTGCCTGTTTTTGTTTCTTTCTTCTTATCTGTTTTTATTGATCTTTGATTTTACTTTGTCCTGGTATTTTGTCTTTGTCATCTGCAGTAAAGCACTTTGAGCACCTTGTATGAAATGTGCAATACAAATAAAGTTATTAGCCTATTATTATTATTATGATACATGAAGGTAATGTAAAACACACACTCCCCATCTTTAAAGTTCCCCTCCATTTTGCTCCTACAGTTGGATGTTTGAGCTTCACTGTGCAGAATGATGTATTTTGTCACTAGAAGGTGGTTTTCACACTCATCATTCAGAAGGAATAGATGCCATTTTAAAGATTTTAACTTTTTTTTCAGAAAAAACATATCAGATACATTATTATTCCAAGCAGAGTATTTTGCATGTCTTAATACATGTATGGAGGGGTCTTTAACCCTCCTAATGTGTTATAAAAGAGTTTACACCTTTAGTGTTCACGGGCCAAATTTGACCTGTATTTGAATTCATTAACAAGCACTGAAAAAAACACCAATTATCATCCAGTAAAATATTTTACCTGCTAAATGACTTATTATTCATCAATAACCATAATATATATATACTTACTTTGGTATTTTATATACCTTAGACCACATTTAACTCACAATGTACAAATCATTTTTAGTCTAAAATAGTCACAATTTATCTATTTTATTGCTTATGATGAACAGAACATGCAAATAAGACCATGATATGATCTGATAAACAAAATAATTCCCAAAATAACTTGTTTATATTTTCTTACACATTAAAAATGTGCATGCTGTGCCAGGTGTGCGGTGAGATGTGATAAATAAAGCACGAGAAAGCCCAGCCTATATACTGCTATACAGCTGGGGAACAGGAGATGTGTATCTGTGTGTGTGTGTGTGTGTGTGTGTGTGTGTGTGTGTGTGTTTGTGCGTGCATGTGTGTGTGTCTGTCATAGGCTATTTTTGGGGACAAATTTCAGACTAAAGACCAGTTAATTGGGGATGGCTTGTCCAATTGGGGATAACAGCTGTGTCCTCAAGTGGTTAAAAAGCTGATTTTTGGGTCAGTGGATAAGGTTATGGTTAGGGTAAGTCTCCAGGAAATTAATGTAAGTCTATGTAATGTCCCCAAAAGTGACCTAGGTCAATGTGTGTGTGTGTCTGTGTCTGTGTTTGTGTTTGTGTTTGTGTATTGTGCCAGGTGTGTGTTGAGATGTGAGAAATAAAGTGAAAGAAAGCCGCAGCCTATATATTGCTATACAGATATATCCATATATAGCTGGGGGACAGGAGATGTGTGTGTGTGTGTGTGTGTGTGTGTGTGTGTATGGGGTGTGAGTGAGAGAGAGAGATAAATTATGTTTTAATAATACTGAAACATATTTTTAATATTATTACACAATATTATTATACTATTTTTACAGGATTTCATTACTATTATTTTTGTTTTGACAGATGCTTAATTTGGACTTTATTTATTTTGTTCACATGGAATAAAATCTCTCACACTGTCTCAATAAAAAAAGCAAGCATTATAATTCTCTCAATAATATTCTGGTGTAGAGTAATTTACTGCTTCTCTGATTTTGTCACATTAGATAATTATAAACATCTGAGATCCAGATGTGCACCCCTTTATAAACAATATCCAATTCAAGTTTACACTAAGTGCCACATTGATACAGCCAGATACTGATTGAGTTAATGCTACATTTTATTACATCATTTAAATGAATTCGGCCACTGCAATGCTTAAGGTGACTTATATGATATGAATATAAACATGGGTACACAAACTAGAAAACTATTTTTGAAAGTAGCTGATTTTTCTTTAGCTAACAGTGCTGTAAGTGTTGCAATTATTTTGCATTTTTGGGTAGTGAATCATTTGATTGGTTTGATTGCAAAATTAGATTTGGTAACAATAAGGATGGCATACTTAAATGCTAGTTCAACATGAGCTTTGCCATATCCTCTTGCAGCTTTGACTCTATTTAGGAGAAGTCAATCCAAGCTTAGCATTTACATTTTTAAACCCTGTAGCATGACTTAAAAACCAAGGGGTGGCAGTGTATATCCATGAGTATAAGCTCATGCTCTCTCTTTCTCTCCCCACCTATTAAAGGAGCTCAGACTCTCTTCATAGTGAATCTAAACCTTATGTCTGACACATGTCCTGTTCTTAAATCTACTGAAACCCAGATGCATCTTTTCTCCCTCGACACTCCTCACAATTTAAACCTCTTGTGTTTTAAGAAAGTTCATACTGCATATAAAACACTGCACTGTGGTCTTCCTTCAACATATGGTTCAGGAGCACACTGTCCTAAAAAGCTTTTTATAGAAAAAACTATTTAACAATAGCTGCAGATTCCAATTAAGTTTTTTTTTTTTAAAACAATCCCCATTATTTTGGTGCCATGAGGGGATAAGTACTTGGATAAATATTAACACATGACAAACTGCAGACAGCGTTTCCTCTATAAAGAGCCAGAGATTATGAAGCTGGCTGGAAAACCTGTGCAGGCCTCTCTGGGCATTGAATTCAGTGATAAATAATGTAGACAGAGTGTATCAATGTAGCTTACAGATAGCGGTATTTGTAAAGTTGTGATTGAATATGCAGCACGTCTTCTTATCTTATAGAGCAAAACCACAAGCACTATAAATATAATACTGAAGTATCTTTGTTGTTGCATGAAATGATTTTTCATCTTTTTTTTTACTTGAGGTCAAAATATTCAACTGAGTTTTATTTTCTTGGTTAGTAGGCAACTTATCTCCTCAGTTCTCTGTAATTGTAGAATTACATGGTTGTCAACCAGAAAAATCAGTTCTGTTGAGGTTTTTGAGATTTGGAGAATGCAGCATTTTCATTTGACAGCAGCAGTTTATCATAATGAAACTGCTTTTTGGCCCTCAGCTGGTATTGGCTTATAGTTTAAACCTCTGAGCTGGCTGTTCCAAGATCACCATGAAGGCAAAATCATTCCTTATATAATGTCTTTTACCTTTCTAGCATTGAGATGTCAAGGGCTTGGGAGAATCTGAAAGGTGACCTTCTACGTTTCCATATTGTGAAATTTATGATAAATGCCAGACTGCCAGCTGAAGCCAGCATGATTAAAGCTTTGCATTGGTTGGCAAAAACAGCTTTCTAGCAAGAAGAGTTTAGACATTCTTTCATCAGACCTATAGCAACTGGATTGGAGTAATCAATTAGCCCCTTTTTGGTTAAATTATGTAACAGTCAGGCTTCTTATAGAGTTGACTATGGCACATGCATTATGAGGCGCCTGAAGTTTAGCAAACTTGCCTGTAAACAAGATTAGACTAAATAACAAGGAAGACAACATGTGGTGTAAGCAACACAGAACCGACATCAAGGTATCTATCACCAGTTACTCAATATGAACAGCAGTTCAGTAAAGAATGCGAATATGAGGTTTACCGTGCCTCAGACCCTCATTCAGTGATAATGGCAACCATCAGAAAGAAATTGAGCTGTTTTGTGTGATTGCTGTGTGTCAAGAGAGCAATTGTGAGAAAGATCCTTGAAAGCTAGAGTTTGACACATTACTAACTGACTGAAACTTAAGACTATGCCATCTCCTGTCAGCTGGCATCAAAGAAGCAATTGAATGTACAGTAAAGTAAAGTGTAGACTGATGTGTGCTTTACAAAGGATCAAGACATCAGGTTAGATTCTCGCACAAACTGCAAACCATTGAGTGAAGGATTTGGGAACAAAGCCATGCAATATAAAAACGGATCTGTTGCTGAGATAAGTTAAGATTTCTCTGTGACACTGCAGACAAGTGGGCTCATCCATAAAACTGACAGCAGTGCAGCGAGCACGGTCAACATACAGTTACTGGCCTGGCCTGGTAAGTCTTGAATTATTGGGTGAACTGATTACATTTGAGAATTGCAGTAGTGAGTAGAATTTTTAACCAGAAAGAAATGAAGTACTGTGAACAGTAACTTTATTGACTCTGTGGATTGTTGGATTCATTCTGACCTTAATGCACCGCTCAATCAAATTCACATCCTGAATGTAACAATACATTATACATACTGTAATAAAATTAACCCATAAAACAAATCCTTCTGAGAGTAGTGCCTTAAGTTAAGGAGATGTAAAGTCCTTATAAAGCTCTTAGGCTTGTGCCCTGCATGAGACACATCCGAACTGAAGGAAAGCTCTGTTTCCACTAATAAGTACCAGACAGACAGCCATAGCCAAGCAGCTAACCTTTCTGGTGTTCATCAACTATATGTACCGTCTTCTTTAGTGGTTTTTAGGCATTCTTTCATCCCACCCTAAACAAGATGATTATGTAAACAATGATCCTCTGGCTGATCAAACAATAGACTGAACTCCAACGTACCACACAGAGGAAAATGTGACAGAACGGTGTGTTTTCTGTGGTTGTTTGAGATTGTTTGATTCTGATGCAATTTAAGCTTCAGAAGGAGGGTGGGAAAGTGCTGTTTCAGCCACTAATATATAGGTCTCTGGCCTCTCTTATCTCATCAAGTATGAAAGATGCAGGCCAAGATACACACGGAAACTAGTCTAAATTCCTGTAGACACAATGACTTTGTCTCCTCTGACCAGGATGACATTTTTATAGATGCAATTCAACTTGTAAACAAAAACAAGCTGCTGTTTCAAAGTGGGTGGGCTTTCGCTCCTTTGACATTAACTGCACAACACGACCTGTGAATATAAATCATACACAGCACATATAATCAGACCACATCAGGCAGAAGCAAAACAGGAGTGAAATATATATTAATAAAACCCAACAATGCTTAACTCCAGCATCCTGGAGTGAATGTGATCTCAGTCAGCACTGCTCAAGGTCATGGAAAAAGTATAGCATCACATCTCAGCATGTACACTCCTCTGGCAGTTCAAATATTTAAAAACATTTTGACTTCAGTCGCCTCCAGCTGCCAAAACAAAAATGTTCCTTATATTTCTATACCATAACATAATATTATATGGGGCCCTAATGTGATGGAATTTGGCACGGAATGGAGAGGTGTCATGCCTCTTTGATACAGTTTGTTATATCGCCTGGCAATTCCTGGTACGCAATTTTGCTTATTTCAAGTATTTTCTGAAGAGTAAATGTTGAACCACAGGGAAGGGCTGCATTTTAATTTATTGCATTTTGATCCAAAAAAAACCAAGATGACTGTACTCAAACAAGGACAGGGGCAACTCACCGACACATAAGCCCTGAAATACTGTTAATGAGACAAATTTAAGATTCTTATAGATTGGTTGGATCAGTGTAAAAAGGTGATTAAAGTTTTATACACATTTTCTTACTTAGCTACTTTGGTTTGCCTATTTTTGTCTACACCAAACAATCCACACTCTTGAAAGACCAGTCTATACAAATGTGGTTAAGTGATTGCAGTTCATTTTAAATATCCCACCATTTCTATGAAACCCTAATCAAATGCATACACTACCTGGTGCAAAGAGGAAATACGTAACAGTGAGACATTTCCTGTGTTTCTGTGACTGGGTAAAATAAATAACTCTTTCTCCTCACGATGTCGTAAATGTTTTCAAGCCTTCAACCGGCCCATTATTCTATTCCGGACTACTCTGACGAACTCGTTTGCCAAATGAACCAAGCACATGTTACAGTATTTAAAGGTGCTTTAATAAATCATTGACAAGAAAACCATTCATACTGGAGTTTTGATAATGGAAAAGTCATGCAGCGCTGCAAGTATATTTAAACAAACGCAAAGACAGCAAAAATGAGGGGAAAAAAGACATTTTTAGGCCCTCAAACATTTTTAACTTCACACTGTCTGTCAAAAGAATGCTTAGTTTAGTGCTAGTTTCTTTTTCTTTTATATAGCCAGCCTCTGTTGTCTCTGTGTCTCTACATTGATTTCTACTCCATCACAGTATCAAGCTTACATTTACTCATACCTCAAGCAGTCTGGTGAATACAAAAACATTGGGTATCAGACACTGAATCAGCAGTCTAGCTTTTATGATTTATCATCATTGGCATGTCAGCATAGGAAATCCCATTACCCTTAGTAATCAGTGTCCATTTGAAGAAGATACAGCTCATTTAGTAAGAAGCCATGGCCTGACTGATTCAGAGGTCCCTGCTTTCCAGACTTCTGGAATGTCTAGCGTTCCCCCAGGAGACAGAAATGGAGTGAAAGCAAAGAAAGACCATGGTCAGATTCATGGCATGAATGCGAACAGGTGAGTAACCCGAATGTTCCTGATGATCACATAAAAATACAGGTCTATCACACCTCTCAAAGTAAATCCTCTTGACTTCCTTACACTCAGCCAAAAGTACCACTTTAAGCCACTTTAAGTCACTGTATGAGTCAAAAGGACATGAGCCTTCTTGGAAATATGAGTGTTTCGTCTAGTATCAATAAAGGAGTGCACCAGTGAGTACAACTGACTTGTATTGTAGTTATCTTATAACAGAAATTTGGGCTGGATTTATGGGTTATATATAATTTTGGATCGGTATAGAGATATAAATAATCAATTAACTGTTCTTCTTTTAGCTATACATTAATCATTTCTTAGTGTAAGTATAGTGAGTGATTAGTGTGCACACTTAGTCTAACAAGCATATATACACCAAATCCCAATACTTGATACATTTTGTCATGTCAGGTTTTTGAGATTTTGAGCAAATGAGAAAATTAAACTAACAATCACACTTGTTGTGATGAGCCTGATCATCATTCATGTAAAGTTTTATGGGGAAAAATCGTAGTCAAAAGTTTCCAATGAAGTTAAAATAGTTTCATAAAAGCAATATTTGTAGTCAAAGTCTAACTCAAAATAACTAGATTTCCTACTTTCTGAGACCATAAACATATAAATTTGTCATTTCTAGCTTTGGTGTATATTAGATAATGTTTCCATCAACTCTTTAAAATAGAAATGATATTTATTTTCAATTTTTTTGGAAAATTGTGCACATCATTAATTATTAAAACTACTGTGGGCACCGGTCATATGCATGATTGTCTCATACCATCTGTTTTATCATTTATTGTCCAGGCAGATATATTACCAGCTTAATATTTTCAATCACAATATTGCAATACTTGGAACTGAGCGTTCTGGGTCAAGTAAAACTGATGAGCCCCATCTGCAGATATGCTGAATTCACTTATGCTCTGCCAAGGGGAACATTTTCATAAAACCAACAACAACCAACTTTCCTTTCAGATTCAAGCACAGCTGCACTATTTGTGTGAATGAAATGTTTGATGTATAACCTCCTAAAAAACATAAGCTGGTTTGTGTTTTGTTCCACTACCTTTTTTTTTTCAATTTCAGATGATATAAAGTCATATTTGTAAAAGCCAAAACTGTATTCCCTTGATTTTCTGGTTAGGTGTTACCGTCATTGTCAAGGAGAAGAACAGAAGGAGTGGAATGGTGAGTTTTTAATTTAAATGAAACTAGTTACTTTGGAAGGTAGAGAAAAAGAAAAAGAAAGTAAGAGAGAGAGAGAGACGGAGAGAGAAACAGTCACATCTGTGATTATACTTAGTTACGGGACCACCAAGGCTTTAGGAAGTGTAGCCCGCAAGCTTTGAAAACAAAACTTTCTTGACCCAAGAGAATCAGGTGAAGGGTAACTCCTGGTGCCGTTTTACAAAGCAGAAATAATTTCCTTCATGTCAAGGTTTCAGGAAGTTTTGATTCATATGACCTCTCATTTTCCATGCTTGCGTTGAAGTCATATTAATACAAGCAGGAAATGAGTATGTTAAAACTCCCCATGCAAGAACAAGAGTACATCCGTGGTGTGTTATTTGTCACTGTCACTCTCTCTGTAACCGGGTACCACTTTTTTCCAGGGGAGACCCTAAAGGTCTCGGCCTGTCAGTCAGCAGCTATCTTAACTTTGTTTTTACTGTCAGCTGAAATCAGATATTCTTATGACATCTTGTTACTGTTTGAAACAATAAAATCATGCAGATAAGGTATATTTAGTGTCACAACTGCAACAGATTTACAGGATTTTGTTTCATTGGATTATTTTCACTCTTTTGGAAGTCCACGGATAAGCATATGTCCCCAAATCTACACCATGTATTCTATCCCATAACTGTTTGTTCCATTAACAGTGTAAAATGAGCATTAGCCACAAATGTTGGCAGGAA
Organism: Thunnus maccoyii; assembly: GCF_910596095.1. Classification (NCBI taxonomy): domain Eukaryota; kingdom Metazoa; phylum Chordata; class Actinopteri; order Scombriformes; family Scombridae; genus Thunnus; species Thunnus maccoyii. Next base: position 15,078,640 of record NC_056544.1, read on the forward strand.
GTGACACAGTTTTACTTGCTTGAGCTTGTCTCTTTTTTAACTCTCACCTTGTTTCTTCTTCTCAGAGACAAGCAGAAATCACCAGTGAGTCCATGAGATCAAAAAGCATGAAAGTATGAGCAGTGCTGGGTTATGTCAGTAGGTGGACCTGGGGTCAGGTCTATTCATGGGGTCTCATGACAGCATGACCCGACCCTGAAGACTGGTATTCACATCAGCCCAGGAAGCTCTGTAACAGCTGTTGACACCAGCTCATTTGTCAGAATGCTGCTTGACTTGGCTTGTCTATTCCAATTAACTCATTTACTAATGTGCTTCACTGGCTCATATGAATAAGGACTCATTAATTATCATTCTCATGGCAGGTTCGTCTTATTTTATGTGCGCATGTGCCTATTAATTAATTATGGTTTTTTTTGTGAAAAATTGAGACAAATGGATTCACACTTCTGGCAAATGGCTCTTAGTTTTGTAAGTTGTGATCTAAAGCAGATGTGACAGAAAAAGCCCCACCATGTACTGTACTCATGATGTCACGTCTGAATCCAGACCACAGACGATGTTACAGATTATTGTCAGATCATTGTAATGCTCATTACCATATGCTGCCTAACAAAACAGAAGCCACATTAAAATAATCTTTAAAAACTATCTGCCCGGTCACAGTAGTTGAGCAACATTAACGGATAATCACGATGTAGACGTACAATTACCCCACATATGCTGCCTTTGTACACTGTGTGGTTGATAAAGAACATAAAACTTAGCTGTGGTGTGCATTAGAGCGGACTGGAAACAGAGCAGCAGCTTATAGTCTCAAGTGTGTGTTTATGTGTGTGCAAGTTTGATTGTATGTGCACCATGTGGTAACAACAAAGGCCTTGAAAGGAACACATTCAACCAAACCAAACCAAACCTCCAACCATATGGCATTAGTTTGTTTCCCCTTAAATGACTTGAGTCTTTATCTAAACTGCATCCTCTAATCTGATCTGCTTTCCACTAGACTCCCACACATTCAGTTTACACTGTTAGAAAATAAAAACAGCCTCCAAAACATCTCACCATAAACATGAAGAATGTGCCATCTTTGACCCTGCTTTCTCTAATCTGATCTTATCTTTTACATGTAAACATGGGGAAACAGTGTATCCCTACTTCTGCGTGTTTAGACAAGAATGGAAAAATCTACTTTCTTGCCACGGTGAGGGAACGTGTCAGCTTTGAGTTGGCTGTGTTAATCTAGCCTAATAACCTGCAGACAAGCCAGACATTTAGTCCGTCTTTAAACATATTTCATGTGTTATATATCTGTGGGTGCTATTTGGATCTGTCTGTCAGTTCCCATTTCGCACACAGCCCCTCACACTGCAGCTCCCCTTCAGATCAAATCAGCCCTCTCAATCAACAGTTTCCAGATCCTCAAGGAAACATGCAATCAGTGATGTTCCAGTTCAGCTTACCACAGTTAGCCTGTGCGTGATTAAATGTGCCATGCGGTTCAAAGGGTAGAGTTAATGTTCTTCTTGTATATTTACTTGAAAGGACTCGTTGAGAGTTCAGGTTTAAGTTACTGAAAGCGGTTGTTTGAGCCCAGATACACATGCTGATTAAGTTATAATGTACCAGTAAAATGTCTTTACTAATGTCATCAGTAGCCTCAAACCTCTTAAGTGGAGGGTCTGTCTGATATATGTGTTTTAATGACAGGGGGCTAGCCTTTGTGTGGACCCACAAAATCTCTTTTTTTTTTTTGTCCATTAAAAACATGTCAGTGAGCCTCAATGTTGCATGCTCCTTTGGCCCAAAGATTACCTTGACATTAGTTTGTTTAGAAACAGCTCCAAAGAGTAAGAACAGCAATCACGTTTTCAGTCTCAAGAGAGTAGTTCTTTGTACAGCAGATGCCACTGCGCATGTGCAGGAACATGGTTCTGTTTACAGTCGCTTTGTCAGCTAGGCTACATATCACAACCTATTGACTTTGTACGAAAGTTCTTTGAGAAATTTACAATGTAGTGCAAAGTCAAGAGGTTGTGATATGCAGCACAACAAGCTAGTGAAGCACTGTATACGCAGTGGCGTGTGCTGTACATAGAACTACATAGAACTCTGGAACGTGATCGCTGTTATTAGTGTTTGGGACAGTTTCTAAACAAATTAAGATGCTCATACTCTGAGGTGAAGGAACATGTCACTCAGTGCAACGGTGTGTCTCACTGACTGTTTTGTTTTGATCTATATCACAGAGGAATGCAATATATCAGGCTTTGGACACACATACAATACTTGTAAGTAGGATGAGATCATTGTTGGTTTGGCTCTTCACATGAGATTTAGAAGAAAATATAGAAAATCACCACCCATTTAACATAGAGTTCATCGTAATAGCACAGATGTGTTAAGTCAGACATGCACTAATATATAATGCTGGCACGTAGCTGTAGGTGGGCCTGAGTGCCAAGTGGGTGGGCCCAGACCCACTCAGGCCCACCCACAGCTACGTGCCAGCTCAGAAAGCTTCCTTTTTTGCTGGATCATCCAGTGAACAGCTGTCAGTGAATACTGTTGCAATTATCTGACCATTATTATTGTTTATTGGGTATAGTTTTTGTTGGGTGTACAACTGGATTTTATACTGATGTTGCTGCGTCTGCCATCTGTGTGTGTGTGTGTCTGTGTGTTTGTCTGTGTGTGTGTGTGTGTGTGTGTGTGTGTGTGTGTGTGTGTGTGTGTGTGTGTGTGAGTGAGTGAGTGTGTGTGCATGTGTGTGGTTTATGTGGCCACCATGCCAGGCTATGTTCAGGCGAAATTTTTAACATTACTAGGCATGATGGTGCAAGTGTACCTCTATCCATATGCTGCACTGTTGCATCTGTCAGCTGTGTGTGTGTGAATATGAAGCCACCATGCCAGGCTATGCAATGCTGTTAATGTTCATCTTGGTGCCTGTAACATTACCTCTGGCATGTATAATTAAACTGTGGTGCATTCAGGCAAGTATGGTTGCAATGACCTATGCGTTTCAGATCCCATTAAGTGATCGGTCTTTGACACGCTAGGCCCACCTGATTTTCTCTGTGCCCACCCACACTTTGATTTCTGCCTATGCTACTGATATAATGTAGTCATTAGCTCGGTTAACAACATCTTTGGCATAACTGGTTGTGTTTCATATATCATCTTAATTATGGCAGTGCGTTCGGCAGCTTAAATTCCTTTTGTAAACAACAGTTGAAAGTTCTCACACCATGGCTGTTCAAACTGGAAATATATGAGCATCAGGAGAGCTGCTATTTATCTTGGCTGGGAGGAAAAACAAGATGATACCAAATAGCTGCAGCAAGACAGAGGAGTGGACAATAAATGACTTCCTCTATTTAGCAAGCATTCAAACTCAGATCCAAAATCAGCAGAAGGGATTATGTCGGGAGCAGAGATCAAGGTTTGTCAGCAATGTCATAGTTTCATTCTTAACATAGTGTTATTCGAGAATAGTAACAGAATCTGATATAAGTAATTTGTTAGTGGCCATCATAATGGACTACTGATAAGATGTATGTGAGTAAGAGACAGGAGTGCACTGTAAAATCTTATACTTTTATAAATGGCTAAGAATCTGTGGAAATCAATAGAAACACTTTTCAATTTATTATAACTATTGATGTTGTCATGACAAACCTTCATAGGAAAGAATGTGGCCCACAAGGACTTTAACAGTGCTTTTCAGTTTAAATGAGAAACTCTGTAACTATTGTTGCCCCACCACTGTGTCTTAATGCAGCTTTACAAGATGTTTTTAAAATATCACCATAGCAACCAACTACCAGCAATACCCACAGAATGCTAAAGACAACATCTATGATTGGCTGAACTGAAGTCTGATTCTAACCACAAGGCAGATGCTGATATGTGGCCAAGACAAAACTTCATATAAGCATTCAGGAAAGATTGTTTATTATGCAGGATAGTGAGAGAACTCTTATCTGCATCTTAAATGACCGCTTCTAACAGGTTTTGATATGGATCCAAAATAGCATTCTATTTATGGGGGTTCGGTAACCAAAATCATGATGAGGGACTTCCTTAACTTCTTGAGGGTGATCATCGTTCCTGTTCTTGAAACTTGTGTCTGCACTAAATGTTGTAAGACGATGAGGTAAATATAAACCACATGCTATGACTAACCCTACTAACCAGATCCCAACTTAACTGAAAAGCAGTGTAATTGTTATTGTGCATCCAACCAGTAAGTTTTCACACATTTTTCTAAATTTTTTGCATTGTAAATCTGTCAGTATCTCTATATTCTCTAGCTAAGAAGTTAGAGGTAAAACATAGTAAATGTTTTATGAGAAATTAAAGTAATTTGTTTTATTTCAGGGTGTTTTCATTTTGTTCCAGATGCTTCTATTCAGCAAGTGCATGTGTACTGTACATACACAGGATTAAGTAAGAATTTAAATACAGACTCAAAATGAATACATTTATTAATTAATAAAGCAGCCTTATCTTCATATAGGAGGCTGATTATGCTGCATTCATGCTATGTCGGATGGATGGGAAGGATCGGGAAAAAAAGGGTTTAAAATACTGTGCACTGGCAAAATTACATTATAACCATTAAATGTGGGTTTAATTACATAGAACGATGTACTTTGGCTGAAGTGAGGCGTCCATGTTGGCTTGGTTTTCAGGCTTGGTTTTATTATTAATTGCCAAGCCGGATATAGCGGAGCTTTCAGAAAAAATTCCAGTTTCCCAGTCACAATTATGACTTGGATGTTGACGTGAACGATATTTACAAGTTGGAAACATGTAATTATGGTAACTCTGATATGGCATGAATGTGGCATTATTATTTATTCTATAAGCATCACAGGGAAGAGGAAGACATTTTATGCCCTGTCTCAGCATCTTCTTATGAAGTGCAGGCAACTTCAATGAGATTATGCAGGTATCTATCAACTGTGGTGACCTTTATATGTCATGGTTCCCATTTTGATGTTGTCAAAAAAAAAAAAGCACCTTCAGCCAGACAGGCAGCCTGACAGAAAAAGAACAGGGATAAATGAAAAGGAATGTAAGAGGTGTGTGGGCTCTTTTAATAAGAGTTCAGAGATTGTCTTTTTCCCGGAAAAGGGATACAAAGTACAGACATGCGTCACATTAAAGGAGACATAATATAAAATTCCTCCTGCTGTGACGAATTCTGTTACATCTGCTGCTAGTGTGGTGGGTTACATTTCCTGGCATGCTGAAACCAACAAGCGCTTACAATGGAAAAACGTAATGCATGAAATATTTTCTCATTGTCCCGTGACGCACTGTAAATGTCATCACATCCCACACAGCATGTCTTTACAACAGAGTGCTTGAATGGAGTTCAATGTGCCGATTTGATATGATGTGTGTTCTTTATGTTCACCGAAGCTGAGGATTCCCCCTTGTTTTGTTAGGAATGACCGACAGATTTGTTCAGATCAAATCCGGAAGGAAAGAGGAATTGATTAGAAGATAATGTGATGGGATTATTTAGCACACATGTAGTGAGTGAGGACAAAACTTCTGATGCTCTGAGACCCTCTCTTTTTGAAAACTTTCTTATTTTTATGATTTCACACAGGGTAAGTAAACAGTACCTGATTAAATGCAATAGAGGAAGTTGTAATTCCACAGGAAAGATGTTTTTTGAGGTACCAAAACCAAACCACAAAGCCAAATGGAAAAGGTCTTTCTTGTGATGTATGTTGAGGGGTTGTCAGGTGCAACACACTCTTAAAGTGTGGGAACAAACTGTAGTCTTACTGATTGGTCTGTGTGTGTGTGTGTGTGTTACTGCATTCTTCTGTGCTGGTGTGGAATCGGTTCACCCGATCCAAAATCCTAGTCATAATTAGGTCCAAACTTTCAAAACTGATCCCAGATAAGCAACTAACAGTGTTCTCACATTCCTGCACACACAGACTGATGCAAACACATGCAAGGACACAGATACATATGCCAACCATGATACATACATACTGTACATGCATACTCTTGCTGCCTGCCATCCCTGTTCTTTATACTGTAGCATTTACTGTATGTAGTAGAATCAGTAGTATGTCACAGTTTTTATAAGAAATACTGTTGTTTATTAATGTAGAGTTTAACTCACCTTCAAAGTCTCTACGGGAGGTCTGTGGACCTGAAAGAAACATGAAGCAAATGCAAATGCCTACATGACAGAAACGCCTCAGTGGTTGATTTGTTAATTATAACCAATATGGTGAGGGAAAATGTCTGTTTTCACTATCAGATCAGTCTTCATCTGCCTTTCATCTTTTCTTTCTTCCATAACAACCTGATTCCATGTGATTTTATCCTCTACTCTGACAAAGTTAATTAACTGAACTCCAGATGTACATCTACAGATGCTTCTTTCTAATGACAGAAAAAGTGAGAGAGAGCACATGGTAAAATGAAATTCAAGGCAACTCAATTAATCTTTGTAGTCTTTATTATCTATGCATAATATAATTGAAAGTGTCCTAGTTTCACTGTTCTCTGATCATGTAAATTAGTAGGTTTGGTAGAAAGCTCTGCTGCAGGAATCAGAGGCTGAACACTACACGCCGATGTTGCAAGGATGCAGTGCGTTTTAACTTCCAGAGGAACTGTAAACTCTCTGTAATGACTGTGTCATTATGGAGCATCCGGTGATTTATTCATCTCTGTCCCTGGTCCAGGGAGCAGTTTGTTTCTAGAGACACTGCTGCAGAATGACAGATATTACCTTCCAAGAGCTGCGGTGGCTCTCAGTGCCAACATTGGCATCCATATTCTCTTGGATTTTTTTAACTTTACTATTAAAACACATAATACATCCATGACTTTCCCATTATCACCATTTCCCGCTATAACAGCACTTTTTAAAAATTAAAGATAGAGATTAAACGATATACGTAATGTGAAAGGTTTCACTCAAAGTGACAAACTCACTCAAAACTTTTACCGAACTGTGCAGTTCCCGTCAGCTCTATGGAGCATTTCAACATTTTTCAGCTCATTGTTCCGGTTTTCTGCCCTGCAACTTTACTGGTTTGATTCACTCTCATCAGCCTTGTGTCTAGCCACAGCAGGCAGCAATGCTCTGATAAACCCACTATACACTACTGGTCCAGCATCAAATGGACAGAAAACATTGGCAACTAGCTGGTAAATATATAGTGGAGCATTTAGTAGTTGGAGCTATTTTCCTGAGGTTAGTTGTTAAGTTTCTGCTGAATGTGTAAATAATGAGCTGTTTCCTAATTTGTTCACCTTAACTTTATGGGGTGATAATATGTCAGTGTTGTGTTTAGAGCTTGTCGTGCGCTTTCTTCTTCTTTCTTCATTCTTTTAAGTAAACCAATCTTTGCATTCATTTGTATTTTATTGCCTGTAGATTCTAAAAAAAAAACCAATTACCTTCCTTTATGAATTGTCCTATAAATTTGTCCTTTATTTTTCTCTTTAGTGCGTGATAATTTACTACATCCAGCCTTTCAGCCAGACGTTTCCTGTATTGGTGCTCAAACATGGAAACAACAGAACACTATATTGAATTCACACACATGGTTTTGGTACCAGTCGTGCCATCAGATTATTGGATAAGATTAACAATAAGTAAGCACTGTCCAACATGTTACAATTAAAAGCAGGACCACCATTTGCTCTGTATAAACAACCACACCTGCCCCCTCAACTCCAGTTTCACTTGAACAATCCTTCTGTCTTCTGTGTTCCCACAGAAATTCGAAACCATAGTTATATATTTAGAAACAAACAGTCACTGTCAGCGTAAACTATTGCCAACCTTGACACCTGGAGTCTTTGGTGATGGTAGTAGATGCATAACAGAAACCAAACTGAAACAGAATACTTTTTTGTCTTTTTGTGCTTTGATGTGATCGCAATGCAGGCCGAAGGGGTACGTTTTTGATCGTGAAGTTTGTGGTTTTTCCGTCGGCTTGAAGGAGTTAGCCTGCTATGTGTCTTCACAGCATGTTCAGCGGTGGCCCAGAAATAACGTGAGAACATTTCAGAGAGGATAGTGCATAAATATCAAATCAAGTCAAGACTTTGGTTTCTAACTGCCAATCATCCAACCAACAATAAATGGTCGAAACAGTCTTGTGATTATTATCACAATTTTCCAGAATAAGATCCCACATCCCCAGAAGGTTTTATTCCAGGAAATGCCACCAGTCCTTTTTTTTTCTTTTTTGTCTCCATCTGTAACACAATCTGTATGCCACTTCTATTCTTGTCATTTGAATCCTAATTTTCCAATGCCTGGATTCCAACCCATGTCTTTTAAATCATATCAAGTACTCATGTGTACAGTTTTGATTTTGGAATAACAACGTTTTCTGTCAAATATAACCCCTCCCCAGTGACTCCTTCTGTCCTCAGTCGACTCTAGGTTTTTCTTGGCTTCGCTCTCGACCCCTTGAATCCAACCTTTATCCAGTTACTGTGTTTAAGACCTTACTGCTTCTGCTGAAGCGATTAATTTCAACCTCCTCTGCTACCATAACCAAAAACATATAAAAAAAACAAAAATATTAAAAAGTGAAGAAAGTGTTGAGATGATGGAAAGGGAGGTGTGTTTAGTGATTGGGGTTAGGTGTGGGTGGGTGGGGGGGTTGAAGGAGTAAATGCTGCTTATTATCTCTTTCTCCTCCCTTTTCATTCAAACACTTGAGAAGAGGAGGAATAGAGACACTCCCAAACTAACTGCCCATTGGCCCGTAGGCATTTGGGAGAGATTTTAACAATTGAAAAGGGAGAGAGCAAAAGTCTCTGGCAGTGTAGAGGTCTTTCAGTCATTGGCCTGGGCCTGTCAACAGGTGGCAGAGGGAGAGGCTTAGTGAGTGAAGTTCCAAGAAAAGATAGGCAGAAGTAGAAAGAAGAGTTTAAGAAAACCGTCAAGGGTAAGGCAACATTTTAATTGTGTTATTTATTTCTCAGTGATTTAAACTCTGAACTAAATTTGCAATACATGCAATACAGTAGGCTTATGTCTTTTTTTTATAATTGAATTTCTGATTTTGTGAGATAGTGCTGGTCATCATCAACCTGTAGGTATGTGATGCTTTTAAAAGTTTTAGTGTAGATTTTGTTCCAATCAGTATAAGATTTGAAGTCAAGGCTGATAATTCTGCTGTGCTCAATGATGCTCTTGTCTTTTTCTAAATGATTCTAAGGGGACAAATTAAACTTTTTCTTCCTTTTTGGTACTCTTTCTCCCTCTCTCTATCATTTCACACTCCAAATTCCTTCTCATCTTATTCCTCTTTGTCTCCATCCATCTAAACTCCCTTCACTCTCTACTCCAGCTCCTCTCACTTCCACTCTGCTGTCAGGTATTTGACAGTCTAAAGTTTAACTTGACACCTGGAATTTATCAAGTGTCCCGGGACTGTAGCTGTTAGTATCTAAGTTTGGGGTTTGCCTTGCAGCACTTTGATGATGAGAAAGTTCTGGAAATCTTTGTCAGCGATAAATATTGATATGTGAGAGGTTTGACGCACTGAATGAATATATGTGAGCAGTTGTCAAGTGCTGGTGCTCAGTGTATAGTTGCATTTTCTTCTGCATTCACAAGCATTGAAAGCTGTTTTCTTCAGTTTCTTTAGTTTTTTGTGTGTGTTGCTGTCAATAGGTGTGTCTTGACATGAATATGTGTGTGTCTGTTTGTTTGTTGTGTGCCCATTTTATCTTTAAATGTATTCATGTATAATAAAATACATGAGATATTTCAGTAAGATGAAATTTTATTTAGATAGATGAAAACATTTTGAAATTTGAATTAGTTTAAAGGTAATTTCTATTTAAATTAAATATTTATAAATGTTCAGACTACACTGCATAAATCAACAAAGTTATTTTCCCACTGGAGCAGCCGTGAAGGCTTTCAGTTGCTGTAAAATGTATTAGAGTTAATATTTACGATTTGTATATCCAGTTAATATCCACATTGTATTGTAGATAATCCCATATTGTCTGTCAACAAGCCTGCCAGTACTGATTTTCCCCAGTGATAATAGCATATATTTAAGTATAAATATTTATAAAAACTATGTGTGAGGGAGATAGATATTCACGCAGGGCTGTCGATCCAGTAGATTTACCTTTAATGCTACTGTGCTGGCTCAGGGGATACACAGAAGCCCTTGCAAAATGAGCTACAGATGTGGGCCCTCAGCCATGTGAAATGATAGAGAGAGGGAGACAGAAAGCAGGAAAGAGAAAGAGAGAGAGAGAGAGACCCACAACCCTGAATGGGCGGTTTATAAAAAGTGTTCAGATTGCATAACGTGACAGCTTTCATGGAAACCTCACAACTCAAACCTTTTTTTATCCACCTTCACAAATTGAAAATGACCCACGGGCACATGAAAGCTACTCAAAACACATTTGTATTATTTCAGAAACTTATCTCTGTCAAGGATTTAGGCTGATTTATTAATGCACGAGTTGTGCTTTTTTTCCGGTGGGTTATGTTTTCACCTGAAAGCCCCAGTGAGGAGAACGGAGCCTCTATGACGCAAGGTCCTTATCGAGGTCTCCTTGTGGTCTGCATGGCAGCAGGAGGCAGACAGAATCATGAAGATATGAGCTCCACTCTCAGACGATAATTGCTTTCAGCCTCGTTTTATTCATTTCAGTTTCCCTGTTCTGTCTGCAAGCTGCTGCGAAAGGAAGGGAAAGGAATGACCACAAACATGGCAAAGTTTACAACCGCATATAAAGGCGCGACCTTGCAGCTCCTCCTTTTCAACCCTCTCATCTTCTCATCCTTAGGCTTCTTGGTTTGGTCCAATGAGATTTGTCTTGAGTTGAAACCTGCCAAAACAATCACCCTTTTGTCTAAGGCTTAATGGCTCTCCTGAGAGGAAAGGGCAAACATGCACAGGCTGACCAGGTCGCCTCTCTCTCTCTCTTTGTATGTGTATTACATGATTTTTGTTCGTCTTTGTTTCACTCGTTTCTTCCCTTTCTCTCTTTCTCTCATCTCAATGCTTGCACAATTAGTTTCCAGAGCTCTGAGAATATATAATATAAAGTAGGACTTTTAGGAAAATCCACCTATAAACACACAAGCATCCCTCACAGCTTGTCAAGAGGCCTTCAGTGAAAGGTGTCTGTGGAGCCAGACAGTATTGTCTCTGTGACTGTATTACTCTTATTACCTCTGGAGGCAACCCACCCCCGCACCTCACCCCACCCCTTGTCTGTAAATGACCAGTTTCACACACATACTGTACACACATGGGCAGAGTCCCACACACTGTTTTCTCCCATATAAAACAGTGAACACTCATCACAGGTAGTCAACAAACATTTTACAGGCCTATTGACATAGCTCTGCTTTGACGCAGAAAAGTTACTGTCAGGAAGGAATTTTTAACTGTATTCACGGACATGTTGAATTTTACTTGCAAGGGTTTCAAAGTCATGCTGAAAAGCTATTAGGATGTACAGAGAGGCAGCATAACCAGACTGAAGCCACTCTGTTTTCTCGCTTCATCCTACAGTCTTATGCATGTTGAGTCGGAGTAACTAATAACAGTCAAGTGGCTTTAAAGGATGAATGTGCTGGACACTGATGGCAAACACAGGGTTTAGCATCTTTAAGTCAAGTTAAGCCCTTCTGCTTTCAAAATAATCAAACTTTCTGCTTTGTGTCTTGACAATCATTTAATGCTACAAACATCCAGTTTTTCATTCATTCAGTGGTATCTAATCGTACTTGTTATTTCACAGTCCAACAATAATCGGCTCCTTCCATCCTTTTATATTTGCGAGACCCACAGTTCAGTCTCTAAATGTTTTGCTCATAGAGACTTAACACAATCTCTCAGGTTTCATTGTTAAAACTGGATGGAAACAATTAGAGAGTTTAAAAAAAAACTGCAGTGCAGAACCAATCCAATTCTTCAGGGCGGCCCTTCATATTGGGGTGGTGACTTGCAGTTCACTATGGAGAAGAATGGGGGGAAAGCATCGTTTCCGGTAAGGCGTGTCCTTGAGAAAACGTAAGAGGTGCATGTTTGTTAGCAACCGTTCTTGCCGTTGTTCAAGCAATAAATCCAACAATCCAGCAATTTATAACTGGGCTTTCAGTCACTCTACCAGAGGGTTTTTATTTTCATAGACCACACAAGCTTAGCTCAGTTTTAAACCTTCACACTAGAATGTTTAATTCAGATAAAAGTCTGAAAAAGCATGTCAGAAACGAAACATTATTATCCATCCTTACATCCATCTAATTATTACTCCATCCATCTATCCACTCATCCATTTGTCTGTTGTTATTCATCAGCCCATCAATCCGTATATACAGTATCTATATATCTGTCCATTCATCCTGCAGTAATCCTGATTCTGACTGCCCCACTTCCCTCTCCATTCCCCATTTCCTCTCTCCATTGATTCCTCCATCTGTCTCTTTCTCCCACATTGGGACATTCTCAACAGTCAGTAGCAGCCCTCTGCTATGCTTGGAAGGTCATAGTGCTATCTTCTCCAAGAGAAATAAGGGAAGGGCCTAAAAACTGTGAGCATCAAATAAAACCTTGACAGGGAGCTATAAACATGCTCGTTAAGCATCTCTGCCCTCCAGCACTAAGTACCATCCCACATAGTATACTGTCTCTAATGTGGCTAACTACTGATCTCTCCATCACACTCTCTCCATCATTCCCTCTCTCTCACCTATTCACTCTCTCTCACTCACTTCATCTCTCGCACTCTTCGGTTTTTTTTGGTCTCTCTCCCCTTACTTTCCATCTGTCTCTCTTTATGTTTCTTTTTCTTCATTTCTGGTTTGCCCTCCTAAGTCTTGGCCATTGATAAAACACTCACTGAAGTCTAAGTTTCGGCCGCCACATAGGGTCAAAAAAAGCAATTTCCCAGTGATGTCATGGCTTGGATTTCTTGCACAGACACCAACCTCAAACTTTTGACCAGCAGCAATCAAACAGACAGCTAAAATAACTAAACAAGGTCAGGCATATTGAGTTTGGACAACTTAAAAACAGATTGCACTAATTACTATTTCTCTCCCTAAAAATGGACTGGAGCATTTTGAATTATAGAGCTACTTGAGTTATGTCCTGCGTAAATCATCTGAAGGAAGATTCTTAGACCAAAGTTTATTTTACTGAAAACAAATTGTGTCCAATTGAGTAAAGTAGCTTTCCACCTTTGCTATTTAAAATATGTAAGACCTTTCCATACCACTGAAGGGGTCAGGTTTTCTCGTGTAAGGTGCCTGCTGAGAATCCCTGTTAATCTGATAATGGTATCATTATGGTGGCCTGGGGGATGAGCAGGTTTTAGGCCCACTTGCTGACATTTTAATGTTCCAGCCAATGCTCACACTGTGTCCAGTGGGATTTTTAGGATCTGTTTCTCTCTGCATTTTTTTTTTTTTACCTTCTCCATCTGTTTTAGTCTTTAATGCTCAATGAGCAAAGAGGGGCTTCCAGTTAGTCAATTTCTCTATTAGCAAACAGGTTAGAAAACAGCTGAATGAATTTACAGAATTACAAATATACAAATATTCTATTCAGCTTTTATAGTTCCCATATTAAAGTGTGGCTAAAACATTGAAATAAGATTGAGGAAGGGAGTTCTTTATCTCTTTTCTGTATCTCCTACCTGATACTGTCCTCTATGGTTATGCAGTATGTGCAGCATTGAAACAAATTTGGGTTTATATATATATATATATATATATATATATATACTGCTTTACAGTTTTCCAGTTGTCAAGCATCAGAGCAAGGCCCCCTACAATTTATAGCTGAGCATTCAGTCACTTTATTAGAGGTTTTGTGTTTCCATAAACCACACAAACTCAGCACAGTTAGATCAGAAGTTCTTTCTGCTGCTATTTACACTTTTACACCAGAAAGTTGAATACAGACCAAAGTAAAAAGGCCAGCTGATCGTTAAAACAGGGCTTCTATTTTGAAAGCATGTAATTTGGCTTCTTGGGGAAGCCATGGTAAGGATTTTTGGTTCACATGACATCACCGTCATTAGACACAATGACATCACTGAGGAGGTTCTGCACCCGTTGACGATCTGAAACGCCTGACCGAGCACAATTAATGGTTTAGGGCTAAAGGATCTCTGGTTAAGTGCTGACTGCTCACATTCTGCAGCCATACTGTGGAATGAGAGCATCACACACACACACACATACACACACACACCTCAGTGATGGTTCAGGTTTCCTCAGATTAAATATACAGCAGCGTGCCCCACTGAATGTAATGTAACTTATATATCGTCCAGACAGTATTTCTGTCTTCAGTTCTCTATAGAACACTGACTGGAAAATATAATGTTGACCCTTTTTCAACCCTGGAGACTCAGGACCAGTCAGCCATGACGACAAACATCTACAGTTTCTGTAGTCTGTTATGCAAAGTTCGTGCTGAAGATACAATCTATAAAAAAATGTATAAATTTGCGCTAAAGAACAGATGGAATATTTAATTTCCAAATTAAGTCTTGTCTCATGCCACTTCGTGTGACAATCTTAGAAGTGAATTTAATGTGGCTCAGTAAAGAGTGATGAAGTTTATTCTTATGAAAGCTTTTTATGTATGGTAAAATCAAACAATTAACATTTTGAAAAATATGCTTGTTGCCTTACCTAAAGTCAGGTAAGCAATGTTTAGCCTATAGCTTAACTTACCTTCTGCTACAATTAAGACTTTGTTTTTTCTTAGGAGAGATAATTCTACTTCCGCTTCTTTAAAGGGAAAATATGTTTATTCACCTTCTTTCCAAGAGTTAGCTCATCAAACCTTTGGAAAGATGGTGAATAAGAGCATCCCAGGTCCAACTATATTGATCAAATAAACACAACAAACAGTAAAGTAAAAAACTGAATAAGTGTATATCCCAAAATGTTGAACTATTCTTTTACTGATATATTATAGCATGCTGGCACTGCAATGGGTTCACTAATGGTAAAAACTTTTGCATTTTTGTTTTCTATCCCGGAGTACTAACTGCAGTTCAAACCACAAAATACCCTTCTGTCCTTTTTACTGTTTCATGGAAACAATACATTTATGATACGTATTTGGTTTGGAAAGGGCCAATGCCCTTTAAAAGGAATACATTCCAGCCAGTGTTCTGCGTGCACATACATTGATGCTGTACAAATTTAGAAAATAATATTGCAACAAGGTTTTTTTAGGCACGTATCATTTATTTCATTCCATAGTTACACTCGAAATTAGCCTAATGGCTCCAGAAATCATCGTAAAATCACTTATTTGTGCCCTGTGTGCATAGGATGTCTACCTTGTGTCAAAAAGAAACAGTGAAAATTCAGAGAAATTAATAATGACATACTCTTATCTTGTCCTCTAGCCATGACCACTAGATTTCTGTGGAGGGCCCTGAGCCTGCTGGCCCTACTCTGCACCATCTCACGCTTCAGCTTCGCTGACAACCACCTGGGCCCTTCAGCTCCAGAGCAGGGAGTCACCTTCAGCCATGTCTATAAAATCGACATCCCAGGGAGCACCAGTTGTAAACTAGAGCGCCTGCCAATCCAGGACCAAGCAGGTCATAAACAAAATAAAAATGAAAGAGAGAATGCAACTGAGAATAAGTAGAAGCAAGAACAGGAATATGAAAGTACATGGAGCATTCTCCATATATACAGAGTGCTGATAACCAAAACAGAAATACATAATGATAAATGCTTTTTTTTCTGAGATCATATCTACTATATCATTGTGTGTGAACAATTGTGACCGATATACAGTACCAGTCGAAAGTTTGGACACACCATCCCATTCCCTTGAATGAGAAACTTTTGACTGGTACTGTATTTAGCAATCAAAAAGTTGAATTCTGTCACATTTTGTAGGTCTGCAGACAGAAACCACTACGAATGGAGAAAATGACATCACCTTCAGACACAATCTCATGCTGCAAATGCCCAAGTGTGACTGTGAGGAGTCGGAAGATTTCAAGTCTCTCTTGTACAGAGTTAATGGGTTGGAAGAAGAAGTCAACTACCTGAAGACCCAGTGTGCTCAGGGATGTTGTGGAAGAGGTGGCGCTGCAGGTAGGCTGAATCACAACGATTATATTATTAGGAAGCTGAGCTGAGAGGTCAACCCTTGACCCAGAATTTACAGGATAAACTAGTGGAAAGTGTAGGTTGCAGTAGGGAGGGAGCTGCAGACAATCTTATTTTACACCCTGACAACACTATATTTTCTATGAGCTAGTTTAAAGCAGCGATATATATGTGAAGAGATATGATCAATAAAAAGCAAGTAAAGGAACTACACCTTTACACCTTTACACCTTTCTCTAGGTGTGGACACAAGCTGTAGTGGTCATGGTACCTACCAACACGACACCTGCAGCTGCCTCTGTAACCCCGGATGGGAAGGCCCAGATTGCTCGGTGTCCTCCTGCCCCGACGAATGCAATGACAATGGCCGTTGTGTGGATGGGAAGTGTGTTTGCCATCAGGGCTACACAGGAGACGACTGCAGCCAGCTGATGTGTCCAGACAACTGCAATGACAAGGGACACTGCGTGAATGGAAAATGTGTGTGCTTCCCACACTTCACTGGCGAGGACTGCAGCATCCAGAAGTGTCCCAATGACTGCATTGGTAACGGCCGCTGTGTGGATGGCCAGTGCATCTGTGATGAAGGCTTTTATGGGGAGGATTGTTCATTAGGTAAGCTATGCAAATGCTTAATATCACAAACTTTTTTTGTGTGTGTATAATAAATTGATACATAATTGATGGATATATCTCAGAGTGCTTAAGGGCCCAGTTACAAATAGAGGCTAGAGGCCAGGTGCTCCCTTGGTGTTTTGTTCTCAGGACTGTACATCAATTCCTTCAATAAAGAGTTATTAAAGGGGGAAAAAAGAAAGCAGTAATCTTGTGAACTATCAGTAAGTTTGCTAACTGACAGTTGGCGGAATCTTTGCAAATCCAGAGATTATAATAATTGCATTGAAATGAATTGATTTCAGATCCTGATTTTGTGTTGTAAAGTGGACTATCTGGACAGTCGGAAAGTCTTTGAAAATCCTGGTGAGAAATGTATCTAGAAAAATGTTCAACAATGTATTATAGTCTATTTGTTCCTTGCAGGTCATAGATCATTCATACAAGATTTCTCCCTGAGGGCCATTCTTATCCTGCGTAGCTACCTGCAACATTTCCTATCATGCAGCATAATAACTTTTTATGACCAAGGCTTGAATTTAGTTTAACCTTCTTTATAGAGTCACCTCTTTTGGCTAAGCGGACATAAAACTGTGAATATTAACTGTTATATCATGGAAAACACAGATGCTACAAGCAGCTAAGGGGCCATTAAAAACATAACACTTTCCCCTAAAGCTCAATTCACCTTCATATAAATTTCCGTGCTATAGTATATCATTTAGTAAAACTTTGAGGACATACTTGAATGAATTCTTAAGACTTACACTGTTGCACTTGCACCAGCTGAACAGCTACAATCTGTTTGATTCATGCTTCAGCGTCCATGGCTCATCAGCTGATTGGCGACAGGTCTTTTTTACAGCTGACATTTTGACTTGTAAACGTCGGGATTCAAGTGTCCCAGTACGCCATGACAGTGTGATCGTGAGCCAGTATGCACAGTACCAGGACCCTGAAACCAAAGCAGCTAAACGGAGTACAGCCGTTATTAATTCTGGTAGCTGCAGTTGAAGTATAGTGGAGTCATATTCATGCAGGTACAGAGTTTTCTAAACCAACAGTTCTCACTCTGCTGCTGCCTTATGAATGAGTAATGAATTCTCTCAAATTCCCCATTAAATCCAAGTTTACCTTTTAACATTTGTGACTAAGTTATACATGACTACATCTGAAAGATCTGTAATCATCATTTGCTGGCTGAGAAGGCAGATAAACTACAATTTTGAGTGGAAGCCTAATTAGTTTTCACAATCTGTATAAAACCTGAAAATGAGATAAATAGCATAAGTGTTGATTTGACACATTGAAATAACAGCTGCAGTCTACTTTCCAGTATTTTTCACCTTATTTTTCACAAGCTACTTGCTCCAAATACTGGCGGCCACAATGCAGAAATTTTAAGAAGATAAGCTTAAAATGTTATGATATAAGTTACACTGGGAGTGATCAGCTAGATAATTTCTCTAGAGAAGAGTCACCAGAATATTGGTCTCTCTCAAGTACAAAAACATACAGTCCATAAAGTAATGTTACAGAGTGATGTGTGTGATTTAGCCATTACAAATTATTATTAACAAGCAACAGCTGATAAAGGCTGCCGTCCATCACATTTGTCATTTTAACCTTTGAAAGCAATGGTCAGCATGAGAAGCTACTGCCTGAATGTTTTGTACTGTGCATTGCCTTTAATGAATAAAAAAGAGCAAGGAGACATAAAATTATTTGTTAGTGTCAGAGTTTAGTGAATCCAGGTATTTGACCAAGCAGAAACCAGATCCAAAATCAAACCAGCTATTAACAATGCTTCTCCACTCTAGACCAATCTCCTCCTTATGCTTTAAGGCTTTTGGTACTGGTGCTCTCTAAGATATAACGATTTTAATAACCAATGGAGAGTCTGCCTTAAAGAACAGAACATTATTGGCCAATTCTAACAGCAAACTATTTGCAATAAACAGTCAACTCCTTGACATAAGTTTCTTTAACTGTACCTAACGTTATGGCAGTTATCATGATGGCCAAAGTGACCTACTTCTGTGGTATTCAAAGAATCTCTCCAACAGTTATTTCAGATAGAGCAGCTGATGGGGCCCGTTCTGACCCCGTCACTGCTGGTAGCCTTGGCCTCCAGACAACTTATGACATCAGGTCACATAATACCACAGGAATAAAATAACGCCTGTCAGTCTTTTTGGGGCTCCATCTAGCTTTAACCCTGTAGAAGAAGCATCATCTTTCCTGTTAAATGCACTGCTCACCAAACCACTATTGCCGTACTGCCTGAGGAACAGAGCACAAAATTATATTTTGTGGCAATTTCAGGCCAGACAAGCAAAAAGGTGAGTAATGGCAGCCAAGCATGGACAGTTTAATTCACTATGAGTTCACACTATGAGTTTATGACAGTTTCTAAGGAGATTTTGACAATTTGACTGCAGGTCAGTGGCAGATAATTTCACTTTGTCAAAGTGCTTGTCTCTGCAGAATAGGCTTTAAAATAATCTCCTATATATAACATCTGTCTTTACTTGTCTATGGCATTTCTTTCTCTACATTTAACCCAGAGTACAGTGCACATACTTAAAAAACTGGAGATTTTCTGCAAGTGGATCCATCAAAGGTTGCCACACAACCAATGTCAGGTCCTGAACCACAGTTTTAGAACCTAGAATAGAGCATAAATGGTTCAGGCTCCACAGTAGCAGGTCAGCTACGTCAAAACCTTGATAGCGATTTAGTTTCTTCAAGCTGTGTTTTGCTCTGCAGAGGCAGAGAATACCTAGCTTCGTGTGTAGGTGCTATTGAACAGATTCCAACGTCAACAGTGGCACCGTGTCAGAGGAAAAGTCAGGGAGGAAGGGAAAGTGGGAGGTAACAAAAAATAATAAATTGTGTTGATTTTAGGTGTTAGTAATAATAGTGGTAATAAGCACAGGGAGAAGAGCAGCACAAAAGCAAAACAATGAAGACATTCTTTGCTTTATGTGGCTATTTGCCATTTCAACACCTGGATGATGGATGTCAATCTGCTCTGTGGGTGATGACTCTTGAGGTGATGGTTTTAGATATACTGTACATCTGGGATAGTGCAGTTTAATTCAACACCACTGATGAAAGCTTCAATATTATTTTCTATCTCCACTATCAAAGGCAGATCTCATGTGGTGCTTTAACAATCAAAATATTTTTAGCTTGTCTATCCATAAGATTATGGTGAAAAACAGAGGAAAGTTTAGCAACCACATCTAATGAAGTCTGGATATAATATGGGTGAGATTATGAAAAGTGAACATAGACTCAATGTCTTTAGAGCCACAACACAATGCAGATGCTTTGGATAATTCTTACTGTATCCTCTTTGACCGTCTCGGAAATGTTTCCTTTGATTTACAGGCAATTTCAAAGACAAAAAGATACTGTTCAACATAATGCACCCTTTGAATTTGTCTTGAACCATATTTGGTCACTTCTGAATTGTCTCAGAAAGACGATTCATGTGACTAATGTTAAAATATTAAAAACAGATGGAGAACTTTGTAGAAATTATAGTACACAGGAACATATTTTGAACAGCATTAACTTCTTTTGTGCTCACTCACTGCAGATTTACAGTCTTCTTAAGAAGTCCAAACAAGTTGAATGAGTCATTTTTTCCTTCTTCTAAAAGTATTTAACTAATTTTCAATCAGAGAATACACAAATCTCCATTATGTTCCACTTTTTCCAATATCAACATGTTAATTTATGGACCCAAGCTGTTCTGAAATATTATTTGAGGGTAAAGATTGTTGATCGTCGTGCCTTGAGTAGCAACAGGGGGATATTAGCTGCTACTGGATGGAAAAAGACTGCTACATTTGAGGAAAAACATTAAGCTTCCTTACTTTGCCGTGTGGAACAGCATCTAAACCTGATGTGAATTCTTTCCTTGCCAAAGTTATGGCAGACTCCTTTACCACCCGTTTCACATTTTTCCCTTGAAATATGCTTACGTACTATGCTTTACTTACTAAATCTACCACCATCTACCATATATTTCCCTCCATCGTACCCACAGAAAGTTCTTCTTGTTCATGGAAAGCCTCACTCCGCAACACTGCTGACTTGCTGTCTTCTGTCTTTTGGCTGCTGTTTTGTTATTGTACTCCCCCATACTTATATACCTTTTTATTCGCCCCCCCGCCATATTTTTTCCACCACCTCCAGTGGTGAACTCTGCCCTTGTATTATACGACAACCTCTAAAAAGCAATATCTTTTCCCAGTTTCCATCTCAGGTTCAGGAATAAACCTCAATGCTCAAAATAGTGCATTCCTTTTGCTTGTATCATGACTTTACTCACACGGTGTAAGAGAGAGAGACAGGTAAAAGAGAAGAGAAGCTGTAAGAGCATGTAAAGAATATGAAACAATAACACTACAACACAATGGTGTTGAAGAAATTTGTCCAACCTTCTAGGCAGCCAATATTTTCATTTTAGCGTGCTTTCACCTTCCAGAGACTTAAAACCTGCTTAAGTTAAGTAATCCAAATAAACGATGATGAATGAAAGCCACGTCTACTTTTATTGTTCAAGTTGAATTAATCCTGTAAAACTGAGTAATGGACAATGTTTAGATACATATGTACTTAATGTACCACCCTGATGAAAGAAATGTTTGGGCAACAAACACAGCAAATGGTAGAAGAGTTGCGAAACATGACTTTGATTCAGTTTATTTTATTAGATTTGCACAACTCTTCCATGAACACATGAACATGAAACTGTCAAGGAAGCAATTGAAGAAATAAAAGCTATTTTTCTCTGTCTCTGTGTACCTCTTTTTCTCCTTTAGTCTTCAGTCCTCAGGGTCTGCGGCTGGTCCGGCTGACTGACGTCTCTCTCCTGGTTGAGTGGGAGTCTGTTCGTGGGGCAGAGTATTACATTCTGACATATCAGCCAAAAGATGGAGGGAGTGGACTGCAGCAGGCAAGTTGTTTTTTGTCTCTTTTTGGTCTCATCTGTAGATAATAAATAAAGGATGTAGCATAAGACCACATATTTAAACATCTTTGTTTCAATCCACATTAGGTTCGGGTTCCCAACACAGATAACTCATACCTCATAACAGGACTGATTCCTGGGGTCACCTACATTGTCAAGATACACGCTGTCATCAAAGAAATCCAAAGTGAAGCAGACAAGATTGAGGCTACCACAGGTGAGCACAGATAGTTGTGATTAGGACTGAAAATCAAGCATTATTGAGGCCTTAAAATTAGTTTCTTTTGTCTAAATAACCATGTTTTCAGTGCTGCTGACGCGGAATGGAGCTGGGTGCAGTGTGTAGGCTTTAAAAAATGTCAGTGGCTTAGAGCAAAGGTAGACATGACCTATAAAAGACTCATGTGGCAGGGGGGCCAGGTATGGCCTGAGGTCTGGGGGATTTAGTTAGATTTTCTGTGGATAAAATGGTCACATTTGAGGTCAAAATGAAGTACATGGGTGGTGAGGCATGAAAACACAAATGGCAGACTTAAATGTTATGCACAGGGAGGTGTTGCAGACTAAGAAAGTAGATTTTACAGAAGAAGATCAACAAATGTGAGATGAAGGGTCACCTATAAATTTTGAATACTGGATTTGTGAATTTGTGCAATAAGAGTTGGGTTAATACCTAAAATCATTTCAATATCACTTCTTGATATGGGCAGTCACATGTTTAAGATATATATACACGAACGAATGGAAAGTCAGTTCCACTTATGCTAAATTACTTGCAGTATCCCTGTGTCAGATGAGGTATCCCAATCAATCATATACTTCTTTAACACAAATGCTGTGCTAAAAAGCAATGAATAAGCTGCAGCCTGTCATTAGTAACTGGTTCATTGAGCGCTGGTTTGTTAGTCATTCAATTTATAAGTAATTACAAGGAGATGACTCTACGGATGTGTTTAAGGGAAATGAGACTTGCTAACAGATGTGGTTGGCAACAGATGTGAAGAGAATGAGTTTACTAGACTAGGATTGGTGGGACAGAGTGAGACAGACACACAGACAGACAGATGGAGAGATTGAGTTCAACTCTAAAATGTGGTTAGCCTGGTTATCCACGGAAAAATGTCACAGAACATGGCATTCCCATAAAGGCATGAGAAAACACGCCATCATCTGGCTTATGGTTGTGTGAGGAGTACACACGTTTCACTGGTCACATAGTTTTCAACTTCAAACGATGATCTGCTTCAAAAGAGGATTTAAGTGAATGCTTTTCTTCCCCTCCTACACCACCCCGGAAAACACAATAGCTGACTATTAAAATATGCAAAGTCCTTTTTCCATTTAGTACCATTTGTTTTGTTTTGATGGTTCACATCTTTCTGTCTTGTTCCACCATATGCTGCAAATACTCACATCCCTCCTGGCTATTCCCACATTCTAACTGTAGCTGTATGTGCAGTTATATATATTTTTATACTTATGCCCAAAATGCTGAATGTAACTTTGTCTGGCAATATCAAGTGGCTATGTGTTAAAATGCTTAGCTTTCACTTTAGATATGTACTATCTATGACTTCTTTGATGTTAATGGAGTGTTGTGTCAAAACATGATAAAAAATAAATAAAAAATTACATGGTAGGACAGAAATACGAGTCAGAACTTACTAGACCGGATTGAAAGTCACTTTAATTTTTTAAAATAGGACAAAATAATATTTTGTTTTATTTGCTTGATTACCAAAATGGAATTCCTGCTCAGCTTCCTTCCCAGAAAGCTCACATGTCAGGGAGATCAAGACATTTGGGAGCAGAGCAGGGCAGATTCTTGCCATTTTAGAGGCTTTAACTTAGGATTTCCAGTTTAAGGGCCATGTCTGTACTGCCCGTTTTCCCTTGCTGTCTATTTATAATGAACTTGACACTTCTGTCCTCCCCAGATGTATCCGCTATTGATAATATCCGAGTTCTTGGCCAGACAGAAGTCTCTATCCAGGTGGACTGGAAGAACCCGCAAGCTGAAGTGGATCACTTCAGGCTTACTCACACTGACCCAGCAGGACAGGAGGAAGAGCTGAACATACAGAAGAGCCAAGAGGCAAGAACCAAACACACTATTGTGGGTAAGTGTTGGAACAGATTAAACCCAAGTTTGCACAGAAGCTGTGAATATATGTAAAAACTGGAATATGTGGAATATGCTCATAAAATCATTTCATATAATTATATCACAAACTGATAATGTAATAAATTTAAATAAAGATGTTTAGATGATCACGTTCATGTAATTAATTGAGTATCATAATGCTACATTTTAGAGTTTAAACAAATGTGTGTTTCTGCAGGTCTATATCCAGGAACAGAGTACGTGATCTCAGTGCAGGCCATCAAAGGAACCACTGAGGGAAAATCTTCCTCTGTCACGGGTGTCACAGGTCAGTGTCAACACATTCAGGATCCATTTAACCTAATGTGGCTATGTGTTACTGTGCTTTAGGGGTGACCAGCACTTTAACAAATTCTATATCATCAGTGATCACAAAATGGGCCTAATTTTCGTGAAATGAAATATGGCTGTACAGAAATTGCATTCAGACTGCATTTGTGCTATCTTTGGCTGTTTCTGAATTGGATGACACTTAAAATAATAGATCAGCCACTTGTGGAACTGAAACACATTAGAGACACAGTGAAGATATGCATTTTTCCACTTTGAATTGGGTGCACCATCAAAGACAGACTCTTAGCCCTTGTAGTGCCACCTATAATTCACCAGCGGTCAAAATTTAATAGAAAAAACACATAATCTGTCATACACAATTGTGACATAGTACTTGATACAACCTGGTATTACCTTCAACACACAGCCAATGATAATAGCATAATGAATACAGTTAGCAAGAGGTACAATTATGGGTTAATGATGGAGGGCTGGAATTTACAACCTAATAATCTGGACAGGTTCTAATGGCTGTGGTGAGCATGGTCACTGAGGGGAAATGTGATATCAATGGTGTAACGACTACAAGATACTCCCTGATGGTTGAGGTGAGAAGGTCCATGATTTACAGGCTCCATCTGGTAATGTTGGATTTTAGTGGTGTGGTATTGAGTTATAAGTGTTCAGTTTAACCGTGTTTTGGACCGGTTTTAGGACGTGAGGAGGAATTCATTTTACAGTTTCACTCCAGCAGCTGGTCTTGACATTCAGTTGCTTTAAAGTTATTATTTAACTGACAAATGGTCCACAATGTCACGACAGGTCTTCAGTCACTGCTGTTATTCTGCTCATTTGCACTTTCTTATTTTCTACTTATTGGTCTCATATTTCCCTCACTTTCTTTCCTCCCTCACCTCCTGTCTCATCCACCCTGAGTGCTTACTCAGTTCAAAAGCAGTCTCCAGGTTGATGGCTCTTTGTTTTTTTAGACCCTGAGGCAGCCAATTTAATGGTTTTTAGTCACCAGTGTTAGCTAGGTATTTTCAAGACTCACCTCTCTTCTTTTGAAGCCAGTCAGGTACTCAAGAGCCCCTGTCACTGCTAATCTTTTTTTCTTCTGTGTGAGTGTGCCACCTACTCGTGTGGTAATTGCATGTGAGTGTGTTACCGTGTGTGCTAATCTACACCAGACAGACAGTGGCTTGTCTTCACTCCAGTAGCTGCAATCCTTCATTTTAGGTGTTGCACGAAAAGGCTTTTAGAGGTGATTGAAGAGGATAGTCCTCAGTTCTGCTTGCCAGCAAGGTTGTGCTGGTTTCATGATGACTGGCATGGTGCAACAGTCACTTATTATCTCGCTCAACATGCTGTTTGCCTTGGGCCAGCGTGGTTATACGAGGTGAGAGATACAAAGGAGGAAATATGGAAAATACACAAATAACACAGCAACTGCTAGAGTACTAAATAAAAAGGAGACAGTGAGGTAACAGAAAGAAATCAAGGTAAGAAATGAGCAGGAATAATAGGAGAACACAAGTAAAATAAGGAAAAATAAGAAATCAAGAAAGTCAGAGTATAAAAAATAACAGGTCACACAGAAGTCATCTCAGTTGTAGCTGCACGTAATGCATTACTGTGTAGCTACTGTTATGATATGAAACTGAGCTTTGTCCTTAGAGGCTATAGCTGACGCCTTCCATTATAGAAGCTGCATTGTAGAAAGATATTACATTTTCTCTTCACTTTTACCATCTGTCTTCCATTCTTTCTCATATGATTTTTTAATCATATTTTGTAGTGGTCCCCTACTCTCATTCAGTCTTATCTCACTCACTCTTGTCACTGTTTTCAGAAACTGAAAATGTTGCTCCAAATCTCACCAAGAAATACATAGTTTTACATACTTTGATCCCAAGTGTGGGAATGTATTTATCTGTTTTATGCAAGATCACACAGGCAAAATTTTAAAACATGTTTTTTATTGACCATGCTGCAAATGGTGCTGAATATGAAATCGGTATCAAGTATGGCCTTGCAACTTGTTCAATATGAAGAGCGGATTGAACTTTATGCTCTATGTAGTTATTGAATGGCACCGCATTTAAAATTTATGGTTGACCTTCCATGTGTGCATCCAGTGTGGCTCTATAAGTCAGCCTCTCTCAGCCTGTGGTATGGTGAAATAATGCTGATCTTACAGCATAGGCACACTCTATACGTACTGTACTGTTTGTGTGTGTGTGTGTGTGTGTGTGTGTGTGTGTATGTATGGTGTCCCCCAACTGCCATCAGTTCCAGAAGTAAGTTCCAGAGGGAAGTAAGTAAAATTATTCAGTGACAGATAACATTTAGGAAAACACCATAATCAAAGGACTCTCTACTCAGTGCAGACATTTCATACTCACTAACGTGCCAAAAGATTATAAGGCGTATAAACACAACATACCGCTACTGCTGATTCAGATTCAATAAAGACACAACCAAAGCCCACTTAACCAAAAGCAGATGGACTTGGCTTAGGAAGAGGGAACGAATGTTGAGTCTTTATGTTATCTGGACACACTATAGCACCTCGTGTGGTCCAGTGGGAGTACCCTGTGTGCTCAGGCTTGTCCATCAGAGGTTTTTTAAGCTAGTTCTGTGCAGTTGATGCCAGGAAAATGACAAGCAAAAATGTGAAAAGGGAGACCTTATAAAGACAGGAAGGAAGGATGCATGAAGGATTCATGAAAGGTCAAACTCAAACCTACTAAATGAACTCCCCCTTCTTTGTTCATTACATTGGTTTTGACAAACAATGAAAAATGTAATTGCTGTCTGGATTATGTTCACAGACAACCTTTTCTTCAAATGAATGAAGCGCTACATTTATCTACCGCACTGAAGTCATAGAGAGGTGGTGGGGGTGTACAAAATAAAGGATATTGTCATGAGACTAAGGTTCGCATCCTGAGCCCAGTGTGTGGTTAGGTTTGGCCAACAAAAGCACTTTGGTTGAGGTTAGTGAAAAATTGTGGTTTCTGTTGAATGTTAATAAACATGTCTCATGCTTGGACTTACTGCAGACTTTTTTCTGTATTAAACAAAGTAAAAAAGTTTAATAAAGCGGTATACTACCTGTGGATATTGTGCTGCAAGATAGATATTTTGATGGAAAAAAAAGGAATGCGTTGTCACTGAACATTTTACTCACATGTTCAGTATCAACATTTTTTTGCACCTTGTCAGATGTGTTAATTGACAAAATTTTCTCATTATGTGGACAGAAACACACAGTATGGACAGAATTATGTTTAGCAGTAAACTGTATAAACATAATGTCTAGGAGATAGGGTTGGTGCAGTAGAAACAACTCTATTGGCCTGTTCAAGTGTGTGAACATGCACATGCATGTGTGTGTGAAGAGATACTGTTCTGTATGTGTGTGTCTTCTAAATCATGGAAGCAGTTGGGGGAGTTTCTACCATTTATAGCTTTAGTGTAGTTATGTGTATTTGATACAACATAGTATCCTTTAAAGTTTGTTTTTTGCATGCATTAGTGTTCATCTTCAATGTATATCAGTAATATACTATATGTACTGCTTGTGTTTCCATGTGTATCAATGTGGGGCTGAACTAATGACTTCACATTTATAATACATGTTAAGTTTGTATCAAACATAATATTTGTCTACGTTGCATCATTTTTAAGAGGTTACACATTGATGCTTGCTTTTGACAGCATTGCTATATCCTTAAAAAAACTGTTGGAAAAACTCTTGGTGTATTAATCAAAACCCTAATCGAGGCTTTCATATCATCCTTATCATATGTTATGTCTAGATGTAGCATACAGACAAGTTAGTTCTGTCATAAAGAGTTATGAGCTCCTTACAGTACAAATAAATTCTTGGACGGACATGAAAACAAATCCTGTAGCCAGGGGACTCCACCACATAACATACATCATTTCACACCTGACATACTGTAGTCTCCAAAAGAATGGCACCCTATTGACACATATTTTCCCTTGGCTCCAACCACAGGCATATTGTATGGCTTAGACTATACAGTGAACTTGTGAGGCTGTAAATGATGAAAGACAGCCTGTTTCTGTGCGTCTTGTGGTCGACATTGCCTCTGCTGAAAATGCCAACCATAATGGATAAGCTGTTTTCCAAATGGCCAAAGCCACAACTCGTATTGTGTAGCCCGGTAGCCACTGTCGCTACACAGCTAGTGGGGTAGAACGTCTGGTGTAACTAGATCCATCATATACTGTAACTTCACAGCAAATGAAGGCACCCCTTCAAAGTAGTAGTTCTTGGAAAAAAGATCTAATAACATACAGAACATATCAGACAGCTGAGACAGCAGCTATACCGCATATACAGTAGGAGCAAAAGGAGCTGCACTTCTTTGTTGAAGAAGCGAGAAGGAATCCTGTGTTCTGAAGGAGAACAAGGCATTATATAAGTATAATCTTTAGTTAGAGGGGTGTAAGCCAAATAACAATTTGAGTTCATTTGTAGGGAGGGATAAAATGCAACAGCAGACTCTACTTCAAACTGTCAAATGATTTGTCTTTCATGGCTGTTTTCTGCTGTCTTGCTGCTGTAAATCAATTCAAAAGCCATTCTTTTGATTTACTTTTATTGAACTGAGAAGACATCTGTGGCCAACATCATTTTATGTTATGTATCACAACAAAAAATGTGCAGTATATCATAAAAAAAGCAGAGTTCATCCTCTTCAGATTGCCTGTAGGAATAGTTAAAAAGTTAAAGGTAAAACTTTGTCAAGTAGTCTTTGCCAGAGCTGTCTTGGTGTTTTGCCTTAGTGAACTCAACAAATTGGCTATAGTGTACTAGTATGTGTGCAATTTCTAAATATAATGTATATGCCACTACTGGTGCCACCAAAATGAGATTACTGCTATCATGTGTAACCACCTCATCCCAGTCGCTGCCAAATTACAAGTTGCAAACCTACTTACAATCTGCCTGAAGCAGCCAGGTATGAAACACTGAAATCATTAGCAGTAGTCGTAAAAAGTTCACAGTCTGTGTGAATATACTGTACGCCACAAAACACACATGGATGGATGCTTTCTGAGCTCACTTTAGCTACTTAGACTACTGAATGACCTCTCATTTTTAGGCCTTGGAGGAAACACTCAACCCTAATAAAACAGAGCGATTATAAATTCTTTCTGTGTTTAGCTCACGACAGACTGTCAAGCAGTGCAGCCACAAGGACAGAAAAGTGACAGCAGGAGAAGAGACGAGAGAGAAAGAGGTGGTATGGAGTTCTTCTCCTGGACGCATCATCAATCAGTTTTCATGATGCGGACTGTGCTGTGACACAAGACTGACCTTGACTGAACGGTTGCCACAGAGGAATAATCCTAAATGATGATTGCTTTTACATTTCCCTTCACTTCCTCTGTGTCTCTGTTGGGTTCTCTGACTATGCCTCTGTGTCTCTCTCTTTTATCCTCTCTCTCTGCCTCTCTCCCTCTCTTTGTTGCTCTCTCTCTTCGCTTTCATCGAGATTCCCTCGACAGAGACAAACACCTATCCACACACATGCCCTACCGACTTCTCCGCCTGCCTCTACCATATGTCTCTTGTGATACCTCAAACCCACTGACTTTACAAACAGAGGCATTGTGTTCTGCTCCGCTCGTGCAGCTCATCCTGTGGAACTCAGCGGACAGGACAAGATCATGGGTCGTGTTGTCTGCTAGTGATGTTCTTTTGAAGAGATTCACAGAGCTTTTCCTTTGAGCCAGACTACAAATTCTTTAGTGTTCATATGAAACAAAACTCTGGATAACAAGCTTGTGTGTGAATTTCTACTGGAAAAGTTTTGCATGCCACTTACAGCGGATTGAAAAAGACAAACAACAATCAATGACATTTCTTAAAAGTGCTCTGTAGTTCCTTTTTGACAAAGGCTGCCGCAGACTAGTTGTGATTTTACTCCTACCTGCCACATGCTGGTTCTGATTTTTACTCACATGCTTTATCCACTAAGACCACTTCAACAATGCTTCATCAAAGCATCACTATTTTTTAAAAGGGGTTTGATTAAAACACCTCTAAATATGTATCATGCTGCTTGAACTCATACAGGGAGGATCCAAAACAGAGGAATCTTTTCATTTGAAGCATTTGTACATATTTTTTTAAATCATATTGACTAATCTTGACTAAAATGAAATCTGAGTTGATTCAGGACGTATATGTATTGCAAAACGCCAGCATCAGTCATTCATAAACTGAATGACTGATGGCTTTCCTATGTTTTCTTAACATGAAACCTCTTGTGGTCATACAAACAATTACTCTCTACAACCATTAATAACTACTAACGATAAACTCAAGGTGGAGGTGGTGGGCAGGTAATGCAGGAGTAGTCTGGATGAAACCTTTCAGGAGGTCATTGTCTGTAGACTTTGCAGTTTACATCCCGTCTCCTACCAACAGTCAACGTTCATCTCTTTTAACCATTACCATGATCTCTCCCTACCCTTAACCAGGTAGCTAGGGTTGCTTAAACTTAACCAAACCTGAAGAGGTGGCAGATAAGAAACTTCCCACATGAATCGTTATATCGGTCATTTTGGAAGGCATTGACAGATTACCTATTTTGTCATTTAGATATGAGGACTTGTTGGGTTTATAGTAAGTTGCCAACTCTTTATTCTTGCCACTAGTTCCTCACAGGTTGTGCTGTTTACTCCTACTGTACCTGCCACACTCTTGTTGACTAGTTGCATGGTTTTCTCCCTTTACTATCCAGGGTGGAGGTTGGTTATAGTTGTCTTGTTTTTGTACAGTATATCATGGTGATATGTCTCTTGGTTTCTGTTTTCTATACCCTGGGTGCAGTTGGATTATGCTTTGTGCTCAACAGAGTAAGAGGAAAGGCTTAAGAACTCAACTTAAGTCTTTCTTTCTTCTTCTTATCTCTACTTCTTCAGACATCGATGCTCCTACAAACCTTGTCACCACTGAGGTAACAGAGGACACTGCAACCGTTTCATGGGATCGAGTCCAGGCAGAAATAGAGGGCTATATACTGAGCTACACCACTGCTGAGGGCTCCAGTGTCGAGATCCCTGTAGGACGTGACAGCACCTCTTACAGGCTGGTTGGCTTGAGGCCTGGAGTTCTCCACACTGTCTACATCTGGGCCTACAAGGGAGAAAAAGTCAGCAGGAAGAGTTCAACAGAAGCTGAAACAGGTAAACTTTGAATGAGATCTGGGATCGTTAGAGGAGGGGTTGATGTATTTTTTCTTCTGTGTAAAGAGACTTACAGAAAATGACTGTTAAAAGGTCTGATATTTGATACAAAGTAAGCATTGAACTCCACAAAGGTAAGACACAAAAGATCAACTACTAACCCATATTTTTGAACACCATGGTTAACCTGCAAACTAAAAACAACAGTATCCTCTGTACACTTCTTAATTACTCAAGGTCTGGACGATGACCTGTGATTATCAGATACCTCATGCAAGGCCTCTTTCATCTTTATACCCTGCAGGAAAGATGTGTCTCTTTTTCTTAAGATCCTTTGTTCAGGAAACTTACTCCTCAAATAGTAATTATGTACAATGCACCAATCATTTCCTTTTAATCTTTTGTGTGTTGGTGTTTTGCATAATTTTCTTGTTTATTTGTGGATGGCAAGAAGTTAAAACCATCAGTGTAGACATTTTTCACTTTGCCTAATTGCCAAGAGGCAA
The DNA here is from genome assembly GCF_910596095.1 of Thunnus maccoyii. Taxonomy (NCBI): domain Eukaryota; kingdom Metazoa; phylum Chordata; class Actinopteri; order Scombriformes; family Scombridae; genus Thunnus; species Thunnus maccoyii. The sequence continues at coordinate 15,110,565 of NC_056544.1, forward strand.
ATTTGAACTCTCACTGAAAAAGGCTTTTTAACATAATTAGGCTGGACACTTCATTTAAAGGTGGTTTAGTGTAGCCTGGGGTTGAATGTCCATTAGAAGTTTGAGAAGAGACAATTTTGTTAAGTCAACTAAGCCGGCTATTTTGTGTCTCTTGTCTCTTATGCTCTGCTGTCTCTTAATCCTGTTCTAGTGAAGGTTAGCAGCTATTGCTGTCTGCTTGCATTTATGCCAGAAGAAGAGTGAATCTGAGAGTTGACTGACTTTTATCCAAATTGCTTTAAAGTTTAGTTGAAAATGGGGACCAAAAACTTCTTCATATTCAACAGAAAAGGAAGATATAATTATCACATTTGTTCTGATGTGATGGATGCATTAAATGCCAACAGTACAAATGTTTGACATGTCAGGAACACAGTAGAAGAGCAGCAAATGTAAATCCACAGTGTTTTATCCTATTAATAATTTTCAAATATGTGGTGCTGTGCGTGTGTGTGTGTGTGTGTAAGCATTTGTATGTGTATGTATTTATTTTGTGCCACTAAGGGTTTCCATTGATTTTAGCAAAATGGGTAACAGTGGTTTACTACTTCTGTTTTGTAGAACAGTCCAAATGTACTTTTCCTTTTTTTTCTATTTTTACACACAATTTGAATCTTTTTTTCATTCAGATTTCAGATTTTTTTTCCTGTTTTTGATTTTGACGAGGGAAGCAGACATGATAGCTCCAATAACCTCACTCATACATCACACAGCAGGAGGGCACATCTGAAGTGTCTTGAAACTCACTTTGCTAGCTGGTGATGGTAGAAGTGTTGTTTGAGATCTATGATATAGAGGGATACGGGAGGAGCAACTGTTGCTGTTTTTTTCTGTCATGAACAGAGAAAGATGAGGCTGAAATGTGTGAGTGAATTTATTTGTGGAATATGAAAGTGTTCACCTTCTGTGTTATTCAAAATCAAAGGGGTGTGCTTTTTACTGCACCTGTACCCACACATTTAGACATTGCAAACTAATGTAAAATCTTACAATATGAACCAAATCTGCTAACAGTATCCCTGTAAGGGTAATTGTGCATTTAAAAACCCAAACAGACAACAACATGGTGAGCTGCCCTTAGTGTGCTGTCCAGTGTGAGAGCCCCAGAAGTAAATAGATCTACAGATATCCACCTCCATGATGTCCATACATATAATGGCTATTAATCAATTAATGATTAATGTCAATTATGGGTCATGTGGTAATTTGGAAAGATAGTGACATCCACCAAGTCTCTGAATGCAGCATATTCTAATGATGGCACATGAGCTGGTAAAAAATACTTTATGAGATCTCTCAATCAGTGTTATTGTAAGACAGAACAACAGTGGTTCTGATTCTTCTTAACAATAAGTGACAATAGGACAATGACTAACTTAACAATATTCTTCCATACTCGTTTGTTTGCAATAGTTGTGTGGTATTGCATGTTTTTATTAACATAGCTCATAGCGTACTAATAGTACAACTGCTTATGGAAAAATGTGATTTGATGTCAAACATGTATTCCTCAAAACAAAAATTGTCAAATAGGGTCATTATAGGTAATATTGAAATGTTTTAAACATAAAGAACTGTTTTCAATTAACCTAAATTTCATTTTTACAACAACACACAAACAAATCTGGTTTATGAGAAAATTACACATTTTTATTAAAATACCAAAAAACCCATTAACCTCTCCACTCAGTTCGATGCAAGTTTGACATCTTATCCATTGTTTATAACTTCTTACACAATAACTATAAGGTTATGAGTTATGTGTGTACTGCTTTGTATCAGAGGTGTGTAGTTACTGTTATGTTTGCACTGAATGTAGTGATTAGTAGTCTTTACTAACCATAACTCCCCATGCAGAGCTGGACGCTCCTAGTAACGTCACGGCGCAAGATGAAACAGAGACCAGCTTCAGCGTGTCTTGGGATCACGCGCAGGCCGAAATTGATGGCTACCTCCTAACCTACAGCTCTTCTGAGGGCTCGGGTGAGGAAATCCAAGTTGGGCCTGACAGCACCTCTTACATGCTGACTGGCCTGAAGCCTGGGGTCCTCTACACTGTCTACATCTGGTCCATCAAGGGAAACAAAGCCAGCAGGAAGATCTCGACACAAGCTCAGACAGGTCTTAAATCCAACAGTTTATGTTCAAATCTGAAGCACTTGATTACCTACTTGAAACCCTTTTTCCTGTGATTGACATCTTAATAACATAGTATTTGTCTTTAGGAGATCAAATAATATACAGATGGGTGACCCATTAAAAGAAAAAAAAAGAGCAACATAAAGTGTCTTATTAAAGTGTTGGACCACCAGGAGCCTCCAGAACAGCTTCAGTGCTGCTTGGCTTAGAGTCTACTGGAGGGATGAACACCATTCTTCCCAAAGATATTCCCTCATTTGGTATTTTGATGATGGGGATGGAGAACAATGTCTAACACGACCCTCCAAAGTTGTTCATTTGAGTTGCAAACTGGTGACTGTGAGGGTCAGAGCTTATGTTTCACACCATGTTCATCAAACCATTCAGTGACCCCTCCTGCCCCGCATTTGTTATGTTTCTCAGCTCATACCTTGTCACCCATCTGTATATTGTAGTTTGCATCAGTAGTGCACTGATATCTTCTACTAACATCTTCCTATAGAACTGGATGCTCCTGCTAACCTCTTAGCCCGAGATGAAACAGAGTCCAGCTTCAGTGTGACATGGGATCGTGCCCAAGCAGAAATTGATGGCTACATCCTAACCTACAACTCCTCTGAGGGCTCTAGTGTGGAAATCCCTCTGGGCCCAGATAGCACCTCTTACAGTCTGACTGGCCTGAGGCCTGGGCTCCTCTACACTGTCTACATATGGGCCATCAAGGGAAGCAAAGTCAGCAAGAAGATCTCAACACAAGCTCAGACAGGTCTTAAATCCAACAGTTTATGTTCAAATCTGAAGCACTTGATTATCTGATTTTGAGGAAACCCTTTTTCCTGTGATTGACATATTAATGACGTAGTATTTGTCTGTGGGAGATTAAATAATATACATATGGGTGACCCATTAAAAGAAAAAAAAGAACAACATAAAGTGTCTTATTAAAGTGTTGGACCACCAGGAGCCTCCAGAACAGCTTTGTTGCTTCTTGGCTTAGAGTCTACTGGAGGGATGAACACCATTCTTCCCAAAGATATTCCCTTATTTGGTATTTTGATGATGGGGATGGAGAACGATGTCTAACACGACCCTCCAAAGTTGTTCATTTGGGTTGCGAACTGGTGACTGTGAGGGTCAGAGCTTATGTTTCACATCATGTTCATCAAACCATTCAGTGACCCCTCCTGCCCCGCATTTGTTATGTTTCTCTGCTCATACCTTGTCACCCATCTGTATATTGTAGTTTGCATCAGTAGTGCACTGATATCTTCTACTAACATCTTCCTATAGAACTGGATGCTCCTGCTAACCTCTTAGCCCGAGATGAAACAGAGTCCAGCTTCAGCGTGTCATGGGATCGTGTCCAGGCAGAAATTGATGGCTACGTCCTAACCTACAGCTCCTCTGAGGGCTCTAGTGGGGAAATCCCTCTGGGCCCAGATAGCACCTCTTACAGTCTGACTGGCCTGAGGCCTGGGGTCCTCTACACTGTCTACATCTGGGCCATCAAGGGAAACAAAGTCAGCAAGAAGATCTCGACACAAGCTGAGACAGGTCTTAAATCCAACAGTTTATGTTCAATTCCAAAGCCCTTGATTATCTGATTTGAAGGAAACACTTTTTTCTGTGATTGGCATCTTCTGAACGTAGTATTTGTCTGCAAAACAACATCACGTGTCATAGTAAAGTTTTTGGCCACCAGGAGCCTCCAGAACAGCTTCAGTGCTGTTTGGCTTAGAGTCTACTGGAGAGATGAACACCACTCTTCCCAAAGATATTCTCTCATTTGGTATTTTGATGATGGTGATGGAGAACACTGTCTAACATGACCCTCTAAAGTTGTTCATTTGGGTTGCAAACTGGTGACTGTGAGGGTCAGATCTTATGTTTCATGCCCTGTTCATCAAACACTCAGTGACCCCTCCTGCCCTGCCTATGCTATGTTTCTCCGCTCATACCTTGTCACCCATCTGTATATTGTAGTTTGCATCAGTAGTGCATTAATATCTTCTACTAACATCTTCCTATAGAACTGGATGCTCCTGCTAACCTCTTAGCCCGAGATGAAACAGAGACCAGCTTCAGTGTGTCATGGGATCGTGTCCAGGCAGAAATTGATGGCTACGTCCTAACCTACACCTCCTCTGAGGGCTCTAGTGGGGAAATCCCTCTGGGCCCAGATAGCACCTCTTACAGTCTGACTGGCCTGAGGCCTGGCCTTCTCTACACTGTCTACATCTGGGCCATCAAGGGAAACAAAGTCAGCAGGAAGATCTCGACACAAGCTGAGACAGGTCTTAAATCCAACAGTTTATGTTCAATTCCAAAGCCCTTGATTATCTGATTTGAAGGAAACACTTTTTTCTGTGATTGGCATCTTCTGAACATAGTATTTGTCTGCAAAACAACATCACGTGTCATAGTAAAGTTTTTGGCCACCAGGAGCCTCCAGAACAGCTTCAGTGCTGTTTGGCTTAGAGTCTACTGGAGGGATGAACACCATTCTTCCCAAAGATATTCCCTCATTTGGTATTTTGATGATGGTGATGGAGAACACTGTCTAACATGACCCTCTAAAGTTGTTCATTTGGGTTGCAAACTGGTGACTGTGAGGGTCAAAGCTTATGTTTCATGCCCTGTTCATCAAACACTCAGTGACCCCTCCTGCCCTGCCTATGCTATGTTTCTCCGCTTATACCTTGTCACCCATCTGTATATTGTAGTTTGCATCAGTAGTGCATTAATATCTTCTACTAACATCTTCCTATAGAACTGGATGCTCCTGCTAACCTCTTAGCCCGAGATGAAACAGAGTCCAGCTTCAGCGTGTCATGGGATCGTGTCCAGGCAGAAATTGATGGCTACATCCTAACCTACAGCTCTTCTGAGGGCTCTAGTGGGGAAATCCCTCTGGGCCCAGATAGCACCTCTTACAGTCTGACTGGCCTGAGGCCTGGGGTCCTCTACACTGTCTACATCTGGGCCATCAAGGGAAACAAAGTCAGCAGGAAGATCTCGACACAAGCTGAGACAGGTCTTAAATCCAACAGTTTATGTTCAAATCCAAAGCATTTGATTATCTGATTTGAAGGAAACTCTTTTCTCTATGATTGACATCTTAATAATGTAGTATTTGTCTGTAGGAGATCAAATAATATACAGATGGTTGACCCATTAAAAGAAAAAAAAGAACAACATAAAGTGTCTTATTAAAGTGTTGGACCACCAGGAGCCTCCAGAATAGCTTCAGTGCTTCTTGGCTTAGAGTCTACTGGAGGGATGAACACCATTCTTCCCAAAGATATTCCCTCATTTGGTATTTTGATGATGGTGATGGAGAACAATGTCTAACACGACCCTCCAAAGTTGTTCATTTGGGTTGCGAACTGGTGACTGTGAGGGTCAGAGCTTATGTTTCACATCATGTTCATCAAACCATTCAGTGACCCCTCCTGCCCCGCATTTGTTATGTTACTCCGCTCATACCTTGTCACCCATCTGTAAATTGTAGTTTGCATCAGTAGTGTATTAATATCTTCTACTAACATTTTCCTATAGAACTGGATGCTCCTGCTAACCTCTTAGCCCGAGATGAAACAGAGACCAGCTTCAGCGTATCATGGGATCGTGTCCGGGCAGAAATTGATGGCTATGTCCTAACCTACACCTCCTCTGAGGGCTCTAGTGGGGAAATCCCTCTGGGCCCAGATAGCACCTCTTACAGTCTGACTGGCCTGAGGCCTGGAGTCCTCTACACCGTCTACGTCTGGGCCGTCAAGGGAATCAAAGCCAGCAGGAGGATCTCGACACAAGCTGAGACAGGTTTCAAATATCAAATTACCTGACCATTATATCCATTTTGAATACACCAGCTCTTCAAACACCCTATAATTACAGGTGTTTTGAAATACAAGACAACTCCCTTGTAAACCTCCCAAAAAAATAAGTGTGTTTTCTCACATGGTAGACTAATCAGAGTCAGCTTGTTTGTTTAAAGTAGTTTTCCAATGTATCCATCCATCAGTTCATCCATCTACTTGCCAACTGCTTATTCAGGTCACGGCGAGCAAAGCAGCCCAGACATCCTTTCCCCCAATAACTTGCTCCAGCTCTTCCTGAGCACTCCCATGCCAGCTCAGAGGTATAATTCCGCCAGCATGTGCTGGGACTAACCTGCGGTTTCCTCACAGTCAGTCATGCCTGGAGCATAAAGAGGCCCTCAGAGCCGTTCTTTCGAAGTGTCCAAAACACCTCTACCTGCTACTGTTGAGGAGCAGCTGCTCCACACAGTTCCTCTCAAATCAAAAATCCTAACTATGTCAGACTGAGGGCATCCAACATATTGGGGAACATCATTTCAGCCTTTGTTTAAATTTAACAATGTGATCCTCTCAGTTACTGCACTACCTAAAGTTTGTGACAACAGGTGAAGGATGGATTGAATATTGGCTCAGCTGTCTCTTTACTAGCATGACCTGATATAATGTCTGCATTTCTATAGATGATTCCCCAAACTTTTAATCGTTCTCCTATATCCTCTAACAAGCTGAAATCCAATCCGAGATATGCGAATGGACAACCCATTGAACAACCATAGCAACAACTCTAGCAACAAATACTGCAAAATGGACATCTGAATGACAATCTGACATCAGTTCAATGGGGAAGTAGAGGTAACTTTGCAAATGGAGTGTTCAGAGCAGGCTGAAGCCCTGGCTTTTGACTTTCAGGGAGCTCACGTTTTGGAACTTTGACCATATTTAACAGACATCCGACAATATAACAGTATATAAATGACAGAAAATTACAAACAGTCCCCTTTAAATATACAATCCAAGTTTTTCTCCCTGCAACAAATAACTAGTAATAAGTTTGGTTCAAAGACAGATGCTGTGTCCAGAGCTCAGCCCAAAAATATTTATTGAGTGTCTCTCAACCCCATCCATTAGCTCAGTCTCTCTCTCCTCCAGAGTGGAGAGAATACACCTTCAAAGTCACTTTTTGATGGCATGTTTGACATCGCTGAAATCTGCTCTGTCTGTGCCACATAGCCCCAGAATCCCAGCATTTCTGGCTGAGCTACAAGGTTCACCCAGATTCCGGCTGGGTTCCAGGAATGGGCTCCCGTGTCCATTTTTCATGGAAAAATTCTCTAAGCTTTTGTTTTAACCATGACTCCATATGCTGAACTGGATGCTCATATGAATCTCTTGGTGTAAGATGAAAGAGAGCATGTCATCAATGAGTCATGAGACCACATGCAGTCAGAAAAAAAGGAACGTACAGTAGTTTTAGCTACTGTTCTGATGAAAGCTCAAGGCCCTCGATGGGGCCTGATACTCCCTTTAACTGCCTGAGATCTTGCGTCACTTACCTTTCAACTGTCAAGGCATGCAAAGCTAGCATGAAGATTTAAATGCAGGCTGAGACAAGTTTCTACATTTGATATTGATCTATTGGTCAATTTATTTAAAATATGATCTTTTATGTTTGTTATATTGCATGTTTTCATTCTTTATTTACTCACTGTCATTTAGTAATGTTATTAGAAAACGCACACTAAATTATTTGATTTCTCCTTTCAGTGAGAAATGAAACAATACATCTTGTACTGTAGTTTGCATCATAACCACCTCTACTAACATCTTCCTATAGAACTGGATGCTCCTGCTAACCTCTTAGCCCGAGATGAAACAGAGTCCAGCTTCAGCGTGTCATGGGATCGGGTCCAGGCAGAAATTGATGGCTACGTCCTAACCTACAGCTCCTCTGAGGGCTCTAGTGGGGAAATCCCAGTTGGGCCTGACAGCACCTCTTACAGTCTGACTGGCTTGAGGCCTGGAGTCCTCTACACTGTCTACGTCTGGGCCATCAAGGGAAACAAATCCACCAGGAAGATTTCAACAGAAGCTGAGACAGGTTAATACACTATCAGGCAGGATTTTCTTTTGGTAATATTAAAGACCCATTTTCTTTTGAAAAGGCAGTTCATCATTTAACACCTAAAGTGGTGAAGATAAATTAATGATAAGCTAACTTCATAGTACAAAGACCTTTTATCACTTTTTTACCTTCTTTGTGGCAGTCAAGATTTCTGCATTCATTGATACAAAGAGGCACAGAGGTTAAGCAGTTTATATACGGAAAACTATCCTGATAAATGTGATCTGATCCTGGACCTTTCCAGTAAAAGTAGGCCTCAGTCTGATGTTTATATGAGACAGCAGTGAAAATGGTAAATCTGTCAATTTATGCTTAAATCACAGATCTCTGCAGGGGGTGTGAAGTCCACCCCCCACAGACAAAGGCGAATGTGGGACTTCACAGGCTGTAAACAGCTGTTAACTGCTGCGAATTAGTGAGGTTTACAGGCATTCACAGGGCTGAAAATCTGTTTTTTCATGCAGTGAATATTATTCTCATATTGACAGGAGGTGAAAAACATAGAAACAAAACTAGATTACATCCTGAAGTCATAATTTTTAAGTTTTAGCATGGCTGTACATTGATAAAAGAACATTTTCTATGTGTAACATACTAAACCAATGTAACAATGCAAATGCATACAGCCACATTCTAGAAATAGCATTCCTACAAGGTATCAAAACGCCAAGTTGCCTTTCAGTAATGACTCCCAGGTATTGTTCAGGTTACTGTTGTATTATTGTTAAATACAAAAACCATAGTCTGAGAATGCTGATAAGAATTTCAGTCAGTCAGGTTCTGCTACATGTTGCTCTAACTTGTGGAAAGAATGGTTCTACAGAAGCAGAGACAGGTTACTGGCACAGGCACAGGAAAGTTAATACCTTTCTGAAGACGACAAGGACTAATTTAATTCCTATGAAGGTGATCAGAAATTTCATGATGTTAATTTCAGCAAAATTCCTTGAATTGGGTTTTGGAATCCTGACTGTTTTATTATCCTCTGACACGCATGATAAACACAGGTGTCAAAGGTTAAGTATCAGGGGTCAGGGAAAGCATCTGGGTGATTCACTTTGGTCCTAAACCTCTCATTATATGTGGAATTTATGGAGTTTTTTTAGTAAATGTACAGTAAAGTGTACCTTTATATTTGATCTGTGTAATTTTCAAAACAACCAGTACTGTCAAAAATAGTAATTCAAACAAACCATAGTAGTCTACCGAATTTTGTAGACACCTGAAAACCAGTTGGACATAGGGATTTATTTCTTTATTTATTCATTCAGTAATAATGCTGTTTTTGCAAAACAACAATCCATCACTTCTTATGTCATATGACCTCTGATTTATTCAACTGCACATTTCTTACCCATTCAAAATCTGTTTAGTCTAAACTTCAGAACTGCCCGAAAGCACCAACACTTCTGTTCTGGCAGGAAATGCTTTCCACAGGCCAGGCCAGGTCACCGGGTATGTCTCGTAACTCAGTGTGGGATAAAAAAATAGCAGCAGCACCACATGGTGAATGGGTTACAACGGGTATCTTTGTGTGAGCCAGATGATCTGTAAAATCACCTGGGAGCTCTAAGTGAAAGCTGGATCTTTTTCAATTAGGCAGCAAAGGCCAGAGTTTTGGATTATAAACTTGTCTCGTCGTAACTCATTAGCAACCATCGGTGGCTACAGACCAATGCCATGCTGGATTCAAATAGGAAAGCCATTGTGTCAAAAGAAATCATCTGGGATACATAAAAGCATGTGTTATTACATTTGTGACTTTATTGGGCCTAGTAACAGGCACCATTAATGTGTCAGTTGGAGCTGTCTCAAACCAACACCAGTGTGTTTCATAGACTTTTTCATGAGCTGCATTCCACTAATGGTACCAAAGGTGCTACTAAATTTGCCACTATTCACACTATTTTCTCCAATTACAATTTAATTACCACAAAGCTGTTTAATGTTTTCACTGATCTTAAAAGTTACTATTCGATAATTCCTAAATAAAGGCAGTGTTACCCTCAATCGAACCGTATTCTACTTTTTCTCTTAGCAGAAGAGCACTAAAAGTATAACTCTTGACGTGAGTTAATAATAGATTGCTTGGGTTGATTTTGCTCTTCATGGTGGCATACACTTACTCCAATATCTTGAGCCATGGGAGGTTAAGTCTCCCACTGTTACAGCAGGCGTCTTCGTGTCAGACAAATTATTTCAGCATCTGTTTCAGGCCAAGCCTCCAAAGCATTTAAATAAAGGAGACAATAACTGCCAGTTTATCTGTAGAGGCAAATTGTAACTTTGCATGCGGATGTTAGTCATCTCTGGCGTTGAGCTTCAGGTAGAGAGAGGCAAAGAAGAGAAGTCAGTCACAATTATTTTCCCCTGTTTTACACTCCAATGAAAGCAGCACCAAAATCCTCCTATTACCCAACCCTGAGCTGAGTTGATAATGAGCATTCAGTACACACTGTGTTCTTGTGCTGTCATCTGCTTTGATGTACACTCTAACCCACAGATATTGATGCCCCGAGGGACCTGAAGGCCACAGATGTGACGCTGGAGTCTGCTTTTTTGACCTGGATCCCTCCTCTGGCTGACATTGATGGGTACATCCTCACCTACAGAGATGAGGATAGCACCATGGAGGTACTGAGCCACAAGGGTGAAAACACACACATAATTACGCAGAGAGAGAGAGACAGACTTTACACATTTTCCTACAATGCAGTATAATAATGCCACAGCTAAGGTATTGAACTTTTTATCTCACAGTTTGGAAATACAGAAATAAACTACTCTGTATCACGGTATGTTTATATTGATTATTATCCAACAAAGTGGAAAACTGACAGCGTAGGAGGATATGCAAAACCTCTTATTCTGTATCAGATAAAAGCAGAGCCACCATGTAGAGTCCTGCAGCAAAAGAGGAATGACAAACCACACAACACTGAATTTATTTTAAGCTCTGTTTTTGCCAAAGCTTTAAAATAGCAAATGGACGCATGTTTGTACTGTTTGAAGCAGGCTGAGGCTAAAGGTGAATGTTCTCAGTAGAACACTGACCTCTTGTGGCCAAAAATGACATTAATCTACTAGAAGTAATAAGCACACAGATGGTGTTACTGATCTTTTCCTTGATACTTTAATTATTGAGGAGCCAACATCATGCCTGTGTCCAAATGAAATTTAAAACACTCATTTTAATGTAATTTCATCATGTCAGGAACACTATATACAAAATTATATATAACATAAGACTATTATGTTACTATGTATTATACTGAGTCAGTAAGATTAATTTGTTGTGTTTTGTGGTCAGGCTGTTGAAAAGCAGCTCGGAGCTGGCGAGAGCAGTTTTGCTGTATCCAGTCTGGAGATGGGCAAGAGATACATCGTCACCATCATTGCTTACAGGGGGAGCAAGAGGAGCAGGGTGGTAGAGACCATCTTCAGAACAGGTCTGTACTGTGTATGCAGCTTCAGTCACTGCTGTCAGCTCCAAGTCTACGGATAACATGCATAATTCTGCATCCTGTCACAGTACATTGCTGTCTTTTTTGTCATTTGTCGATGTTCTATAACGTTATGTTGCACTTTAATGTGATTTTACATCATGAGAGTTACGCGAACATTACTAATGTTCATTTCACATCCTCCTCCCTAGTTGGTCTTTTGTACCCCTTCCCCATGGACTGCATTCAGATCATGAAGAATGGCAATAAGAAGAGTGGCATCTACACTGTCTATATCAACAATGACCGCTCCAAACCAATAGAAGTCTACTGCGACATGGACACTGATGGAGGCGGCTGGCTGGTACAAATGATTAATAAGTGAAGACGATAGACATATTAGTGGGAAACAACAACCAAAAGTAAACATTTGCAGTCAGTGAACATCTTGTGCTTGCTGCTTTCAGATGCTGCAGCGCCGTACCACTGGCAAGCTGGACTTTATGAAACGCTGGAGACAGTACATTGCAGGTTTTGGCAACATGACAGACGAGTTCTGGATTGGTAAGCGCTCCAGTGTTCTCAGGGGTTTTTCTGCAGACACTGAAACATGCACATTTAATGAGTAATCGAGTACCAGAGTGTCTTTTCTCTCTTTTACATTCTCTGGCTGTGTGTTCCCTCAGGTCTGGATAAGATATATGAGCTCACCAACACTCCCACCCAGTATGAGTTGAGGTTTGACTTGGGCCTTGGCTCAGAGAGGGTGTACGCTGTGTACGACAACTTTAAGATCGCCCCAGTCAAGCAGAAGTTCAAGCTCACTATTGGCAAATACAGCGGGACAGCAGGTGGGCTTTTGCTCTTAAAATCCTCTCCAAGCCACAAGCAATATAAATACTGTAGCTTTGAAGGCTTATATTTTCTCTCTGGCACTTAACTCAAGTAGAGGGACTTATAGAGAAGAAGAGACGGTAAGGATGGTAATAAGATAGACAAGGGTGGGAATGTAAGGGTTTCAAGCAGTGGGCACACCCATCATGCCATGGGGTGCTGAGAAAAGCAAATACACACCAACAGCAGGTGGGATATTTGTTTCAGAAACTTATATTCAGTCAGTAATAGACAGTTGCTATAGAGGGAAGGCAGTATCTGACAAAGGCAGGGTTTTAGTAGGCTTTGAAGCCAGACAGATACAGACTCACAACAGCGGGATGCTGTGTCTACACATACCACAGTGTGCTGAGACAACATATACTGTGCTACTGTATCTCTCTATTTTTGGCATTTTATTAAATTTCTTCCATCTGTGAGCAGATGGAGGCAGCAAGCTCTGTGAATATATTGCGAGTAGAGGAAAGATGAACTGCATAGAGACGCTTCTTTAGAGTTTTGAACATTTCAACAGTGCTAATTATTATTGTTTATCATTGTTGACGATCCCTAGGTGATGCAATGACGTACCATCAAGGTCGACCCTGGACAACTGTTGATTCAGATAATGACATCGCCCTGGGTAACTGTGCCCTGACCCACCGTGGCGCCTGGTGGTACAAAAACTGTCACCTGGCCAACCTCAACGGCAAATGGGGTGACAACAGGCACAGTATGGTGAGTGAGCAGGGATTATGGATTATTGGATCATGCATGCAAAATGTGATTTTGAAGAACAAAAATAATTATTTTTCTAGATTTTCATGTCATGTCAAGTCAATTTGATAAATATAACCCAATATCACAAATCACAAATTTGCTCAAGGTGTACAGCATACAACACCCTCAATTCAGATAAAGGAGGAGGGGCAATGGAGGACGGATCTCTCCTCCAGAATGGACAGACATGTAGTTGCATGTTGTGTGAGAGCAAAAATACAATATGAAAAATCAGGATGACGAAATCATGTAAATGCAAATCATCATACATCTTCAAAATGAATTTTTATCTGAAGTGCATTAAATCATACTGTAACTTTATTGACATAAATACAGGATTGTTAAACATGACGCACAAGGTTTTTAAGTAACCTCTGATTTCAGGTGTGGTGTGCCTTTAGACCAATAGGTGGCAGTGAGTATTATGTGATGACAGATTTATACTTCCCCAAGTTACCAGTTACAGCTATTTTTTACAGTCTATGGTTACAGCAAGAGACAAGGCTGTCAAACCCGCATTCTACCAAGACCCGCCCCTACTCTGCCTCTGATTGGCTCATGCCTAAACCTAATCGACCCAACCAACAAAGGCAACGAGTACTAGCCAATCAGAGGCAGAGTAGATCAGGTCTTCGTGGAATGCAGGTGGGGAAAAAAATAAGGTCTATCAAACATCATGCCCTGACTCCTATTTTGCCTAATAATTTTATTCTCTGTCTTTGTGTGAAGTTCTACCATTTAAATCGGCTTCATTAAGTTAAGATATATTGTAGACTTGTTGTCAAAACAATATTGATCTTTGATAGTTGTGGATCCCAAAACTGTATTACAGTCCTTTGGTCTGAGTGGCAAATAAAGTTTTCATTGAGTGTTGTTCTTGATTAACTCAACAGTTATTGGTTTCAGCACTCAGATTTTATCACAAAGTTTGGAAGTTTTTTTTTCTTTTCATTTTTCATTATGTATACTTCAGCGAACTGCTTAAAGAAATACAGTTATGCAAAATGCATCTCGTGTTACTATTTGCAACTGCTGAAATGATACACAGCAACACAACAAAAATTAATGATTGGTATTTGACATTTTTTTCTAAACCCACTTACAAAAAGGCAAAAAGGCAAAAAAAAAAAAAAAAAAAAAGCCGAGCAGGAGGCAGTTCCCTGGTCAGCAATCAAAGACAACTTCACCCCAGTCCACTTTAACTTATTTTGTTTTGGATTGTTGAGGTGAAGCAGAAGTGGCCTGAATCCATCAGCAGTGATAAGAAAACACATTTCTCACACCAGCTATAAACCATAAGTGTTTTTTACCAGGCTGATAGGGTAACAACAACAGTTATTAAGTCTAAGGGAGACTGATACTGAAGGAAATGCCAGAGGATTTCTCTGCTCTTGTCGAGATTTCATCCATAATATTGCTGCTGCAGATGTCTCCCGCAATGTTTGTCAGCAAAATGCAATAACAGTCAAAACAAGTTTGTATTCACATGAAATGAAGCTAGAGGCTGGTATTTATTAGTGTTTGTCATTCTGCCCGTCCGTCATGCCACCTGCCTCTTCTCCCTTTGTCTCCCTCATTTTACCCCCCTCTCCTCTCTTTCATCCCTCCTCCACCTTCTACTCTACTTTACTTTTACTCATTTCTCCCCTTCTTCGCTTCAATCTCTTTCTCACTCAATCTGTTGTCCCACTTTCAGGGAGTGAACTGGGAACCATGGAAGGGCCACCTGACATCCCTCGATTTCACAGAGATGAAGATCCGACCTCTGGGAGCCATGTCCAGCCGGAAAAGACGATCGTTGATGGCCAGAGAGAAGAACAGAAACAAAATCCTCCAAAAGAAATAGAAGGGCACCTTCTACTTAAACCACACCAGCCGTCTTCTGCCGTATCAACCTGCCATCATGTTAGATTTAGGTTTATGTCTTCATATTCGTGCAGTTGAAAGAGTTCAGTGTGGATCACCTATAACCACCCATGAATTCCCACCGTTCTACATGCCTAAGTGCCTCAAGTCTAGGACAATATTTACACTTTTTGGGCAAAGAGAGAATTGCTCAAAAGCAATAGTAACTTATTAGCTGTTTGTCTACAATGAGATTCACCAGTAATTCCTAGGTTTAGTGTGATTGTGGGAAAGCGGCAAATAGGAAGCTGCCTTGGAGTTGTTTTGAAGTGAACTGAAGTTGAACATTAAGTTGAGTTTAGTGTATCAGTTATAATGTCATTGTAATAAAACAAAAACTCATGTTTCACAGATTTTGGTAGAAAGCTGTTTTAAATCAGGAAACAGTGCATTTGAGGGAAATTGGAAACTGAAAATTCAGTTTCTTCACCAATTACTGCATTCATTTTAAACTTTTTGGAAAAAAAATCTTAGGGCAGCAACCCAGGTTATTTGTATAATATTTGTTAATTTCATGTTTTAAGAGGAAATAGTAGCAGCTTTTCCTGTGTATAGTAGTATTGTCATAATAACATAAATGTAAAACAAAAAAGTGGTACCAACAGCTTGTGTGTTTTCTTCAAGAATCAGGTGCAGACGATTAGCAAGTTAGAGCCCTGAGTTTATTGATCATGACGCTGGCTGGCTGTGTCACATTAGACTGCCACTGTGCCTTAAACACTGTCACATCACATTACAGTAGCTGGTGTGGGACAAGCCAGAGAACAACAATGGATGGCTGTCTGGAATGGCCATATTGCTCCTGTTTTACGATCATATGATAGGGACAACGCATATCAATCAATGTAATGTGCCCTCATCAAACGTCAACAGGAATTAATTTCATCAGAGTTTGTCGCCTTATCCTCAGGAACTTAATGACCAAACTCTTGTTTTCAATCTGGAAAGGTGACAAATGTTATTAATACTGCTTTGACTTTGACTTTATTACTTAATTACATTTTTTTACACTTTTATCACAAACTCTGTTGGTTTATGTGACAAGGACAGAAGACATCAATCAACCTTTCTGCTAATCTGCCAGAGCTGATTTGTAGTCCATGCCCCTCATAAATTGCATTCCCTAAGATGTCTTTTTAAGCTTTCATGGCCCATAAGGTTTTATTCCAGACAATTCCCAACCAGTCTTTTCAAGGTCAGAAGTTCACAAAGAAATCAGAATGAATATTTTCTGTATCAATTGTGTTGTCAAATCAACATTATAGCTCATTCATATTCATGCCACACATTCACAGAATGAATAAATAAAAAGTTTTTGTGACATGAAGACATTGTCATTTTCCTCATCTAAGGACAATTTGAGCTTTTTTATGGGGTGAACTATATAATTAATGAGCATGAGGCTCTATCTTTATGCTCCACAGATTTTAATGAAAAAATTTAGACTCTGCACACAGTTGATGTTATGAAGACTGGGTATCTTACTATAGAAATGTCAGGAAGGATTTTATATATTTTTACTATTACTGTAGTGTCATATTACTGTGTTATTATTTAGCCACAATAACAATATAAGTCTATAGCCATGCTAGCAGCTCTGTGAGACTGTACTTAAAAACCCCATCCACTCAAAAATAAATTTTTCTTCCTACAGTTGGGTGTTTGAGCTTCACTGTGCAGAATGCTGCATGTGCAGAGTTTGACACTAGAAGGTTGTTTCAACGTTCATCTGCTGATAGTGGAAATATTCTCTGTGCTCATTGAAAATCTAATTTTAAGGGTTGGGCCTATGAGCAGGATTTGTGATAACTAGTTTGGAAGCAAATCTTGGTCCAGTAATCAATTTACACAAGTGTGATGTGGAAACTTGAAGCCTACAGTGCACAAACACTGAGAATGGACTTTACAGTGAAGTAAGAGACATCTTGTGTCCAGCAGTTAAACTTCTGGGTATTTTTATATGTCTTAAAATATGTCTGGAGAGGATCTTTGCAACAATGCTTGGAGCTAAATGCTAACATCAGCATGCTAACATGCTCAGAATGACAATGCTAACAAGCTAATGTTTACCAGGTTTATATCATTTTTTTCATCTTAGTTCAGCATGTTAGCATGCTAACATTTGCCAAATTTAGACAAAGTGAAATTTTACCTGATGATTAGTTTTTACAACTCATCCTGATGGGGACATTAATGTGTGTATCAAATTTCATGATCCATAATCAGACATTTCACTGGTGAAAACCAATCATGTCAAACTGATGGTGGTGCTAGATCCAAAGTCATTAGGATTCATCCTCAAGGCATGACTGTCTGGAGAATATGATGTGTCAATCCATCTTGTAGATGTGGGGATATTTCACTGGATGAGTGAAAAATCAGGAAAGTCAGTGGAATTCCACCTTTCAAGGACCATGAATGTCTGTATCAAATTTCACAGCAATCCATCCAAAACATGTCAAGATATTTCAGTCTGGAGCAAAGTGGTGGAGTTACTGACTGGCTGACATTGGCATCCCTAAACCTAAAAACTATAGTACAAGATATCCAAAGACTATCAGTAGCTTTAGTTTCAACAATCTGCATCTATTCACAGTCTAACATAACTCAAGGTCCACCCACTATTTTTTTTTGTGGAGATTTCAACCACACTCTTGATCAGTTTGCTCAGATTGCATTTTGAATATTTTGAGTTAACATTATAAATCTATTATGAAACCTGAATTTCACCTTGAATCTGTTCCTGTTAAGCCAATTGTAAGGTTGATGAATACACGAGTGCCGTTGATTTTCTCTATCTATGACTGCAGTGTTCCTAGAGTAGGCCATCATAATAACTTGAGCTACTACTTGCAGGAACTGATGACTGTTTGCCATCTTGTCTAATAACAGTTTCCCAATTCTGTTTTTCCTAATCTGTAGATGGCAACAGCTAACTGGTTGCCTGGGAAGGAACCAAAACTGTACTGACAGAATATAAGCAGCAGATTACTCCTTTTAAACACAAAAAGATACAGCTATCAAACATAAACTGCTCAAACAACACCTCAGGAACATCACTTCATCCCCAAAGGCCAAAAGGACGAAGAGAAAAGAAAAACATTTTACTGTGTATTCATCAAAAACAAATTTGCAGCAGATATTCCTAGCATAGCATTTCATTTCAACTTTAAAATGAAATGTCTCACAAAAGCTCATTGATGGGAAAGGCCTTTTCAGCCACAGTGACTGCAAATTACTTTAAGGAGATTGGTTCCTGCCATTGCTCTGCAAGGCAAGTTGTTCTTTCCGTGCCAGGATAAACACAAAGGGGTGAAAGAGAAGTTTGCCCTTTCTCTTTCCCTCTCTCTCTTTCTCTTTCAGTCTCTCTCATATGTGTGTGTGTGTGTATAAATACAGTACAGTAGCATGCATACATACATTTGTCTGGCTGTGTTGGTCAGGTTGATACTTATGCCTGAGTTTCAGTGTGATGTATTTTTTCCATGACAGAACGTGGTTGTAACAAGGGAGTGTTTGTTTTAAGGGGTGGAGTGTGAGCTGTTCATGGAAAGAGAGAAGTGCAGACCAGAGAGAGGTCACAAAAGAGAAGAGAAGAGATGTCGAAATAGCCTATGAACTGTCACACAGCAAAAAAGCAAAAAAGTACCAAAATTACTAATGATGATGGTGCAAGTTCCTGTATTATGAGGTACATTATAGCTAAAGCGGACCCCTGGTGGTCTGTCCTGGTATTGCAGGGATACAGTGGCAGCGTTTTGAGTTGAATGATGTATATATTGATCTTTTCATTAATGTATTTTTTTTCCTTGATTGATTTTCACTTTCACACATGTGCCAATATAAAACAATGCATTTTAGCTGGTTCAAATTTTGCAATAGAGGTGTTACCCAAGTAGTCCACCTTCAAGTAGCCTATTCCTGAGCAGCAGTATTATGTGGTGTTTGGATGTCTGACACTAAATTGTGCTTCCCACATCAAAAATTAACAGCCACAGCTGTCTGGCTTTCTAAGTTTATATCCCACATGTGACCTGAATGAGGCTATATATGTGTACTTTTCATGTACAGGTGGAGTCACAAATGTGCAGCTTTGGGCCCTTCATTACAAAGGGTCAGGTCTTCCAAAAAGGTCGACAACCACTTAACTAAAGTGTTAAAAATAAGCTCACTGATTATTATTCCCAATTTATCACACATTATTTATAACCACATTAAAACAATTTCTCAGAGAGTTGGATTCACCTCCAGATTTTTTTTTTCACATTTACATGTCAAAGTGAAAAGATTACAAGTTATGAAAGATTGTTCTCAAAGCCACGTCCTCCAGCCTTAAAGACTGAAATAAACAAATATGTTGTTTACATGCTGAAATTAAAGTTATGCTAATACTCTGACAACATTGAGAATCTCACGCAGGTTAAGAATCAGGATCCGTGAGACGGAACAAATTTCCCAAAGTACATGTCTGAGCTTTAATTTCGTCAGAGATGAACTGCTCCTCAAGCCAAACTGATTACTTGCATCAAAGGTTCCTCTGCTATGGCCATCAAACCGATGATGAAAATTACATGTTCATGAAGATCACTGGAGGCAGAAGTGCCTATTAATTGCTTTGCTTCAGCAGCTTACAGTTTAAACCGGAAGTAACTTTCCTCCATCACTTTTATTCATTAAATATAGATTTCTATTTGCATGTTTTTTTTTTGGTTGTTTTTTGCCATCCACAAGCATTTCTGTAACTCACTGCAGCACCCACTGTCAGCTTATCATCAATTATTGCTGTTTGAAGCCATGCACAGTAGAGGTCATGCTGTACATAAATGAAAAACAATTGCAGCTCTTTGTTAGTTGTTGTTGTTTTGTTTTTTTTCCTAACATTTCACAGTCAGTCACAGTTCCTGTGGTCTCAGTAAGCAAAGTGTGTTAACACTCTGCAAAAAGTGATCACGTACACACTGCTCTACACAGTAAATACTGAATTTTGTGAGCATACTTCTTAAGTCTTGGCAGCCACATTGAAAGAGGAGGCAGGTGCAATATGTGATATGCTTACACATAAAGATAATGACTTGGTGTCAAATTTCAAAGGCTCTGTTAACTTCAATTTATATTAGAAATAGAAAAATGAGATTCCACAAAGCTAGAAAAATACTTTATTTCTCTCCCTGTCATCTTCTACAGTGTGCTCTCCTTTATCATTGTATCTCTATATGTCAAGATAAATTATGCATGCAGAGCAACCAACAAAGCCCAGCCAGGCACATAATTAAAAAAAAAGAATCACCTCAGCATTTTTTTCAACTATGGAACAACAAAAACATGTCCTAAATATACAATGTCATGCATAATTGGATGGGATCAAAAAAAGTGGTGCTATCGTATAGAAAACTCTCCAGGATGGCAGATTTGCAGTTCAAACAGATGACAAATCCCCCCTGCCATCCCCCCCAACCCCACCCCTATTCCCTCTGATCAAGGCAAAACGACGAAGGGGAAAAAGCAAAACACATATATTTATATTTCTGCCCTTTGCCTCCTGATTTACATACTGTAGTCCCTAGAAAATCAAATATGATGTGTGAGGGAAGTAAGGAAAGTCATAACACGACAAGGTTCAATATGACAAATACTGCCTAATAGGTGTTGAGGAGAAAAGTGTGAATGGTGTGAACATGTTAACACCTCAGAATAGTAAACATTTATAGGGTTGTAAAAACACTAACAATCCTCTACAGTATGATAGATCTGAAAACTGATAATGAGGATCAGTAACTCATGGTCAGCTGCTAACTGAGTACAGCCGGAGGCCAACTGGAATGAACTTGAAAAAATATCAATATGCATGCATGCCAGAATAGTTGATTATTTTCGCAGAACCATAATTTTCCTGCCTGCCTACATTTTTCCTTGTAATTATACTGATGAAACCACTGGCAGAAAACTGAAAGCAAAACAAATTCCCCCGTATCTTAAAAACAAAATATCAACGATCACATGACAGGTATTTTTCACCCATCAATGCTCAAAATCTGTGATCAGTTGGGTTGTCTAATTATTGCAGCATTGGACGCCCAGCTGTGACTCCCTGCCTTGTATCTCAGGTTTGTGTGTCAGAATCATCTTCTAAAATGTCTTCTCAAAACTCACTTGCATGTGAAAGCGTTTTTGTAGTTTTATCTTTCCTGTCTTTTATCTATTTGACTATTATTTCACTGTATGTGCTGTTAAGAAAGCCTGCCTCTGTCATATAAAAACAGAAACTCTGTGAACTGACTGTTATCTCCCTCTGACAAATACAAACCACAATAACATGTTGAGCCAACCTCTGAACATGTCGATGATGTTATTTCTTGGCAAACCTCTCAGTATGGGCGGCGTAGCTCTGATTAGTGATCATGCATTGCTACAAGGGCTTTATTTTGCAGGGCAAGCTTTCAAATTAAGCCCAACAAGTACAGTTTCTCTCTCTGAACATGAAGCAGAAGAGACGAACCCCGATTTCCACACGGGACTGTATCTGTCTGAGCAGTAATGAAATGAGTGGGGCCTGTTTTCCCAGCAGCACTTGAACAAGAAGATCAACTTAGTGCCAGTGTAAGCTAATGCATAAAGACGATGATACTGCTGAGACGCTACTGCGTATCAGGCTTAGAGATGTCATACACCTTTTAAAAAAATGAGCCTTCTGGCACAATCCACTTAAAGCCCAAATCATTTGATTATTCCAGAGTTTCTGCTACGTAAATAAGTTAAAAAAAAATTGTACTTTTAAAGCACTGATTGTTTGACCACATAACTCTGAGGTATATTTATTTGCATAATTGAGGAGTTCAGCTGAAAGATGAAATAAATGATTATTGTTTGTTTCTCAACGGAATATAATTGACTGTGGCTGGGTTTCCAAGCATTATTGATATAAACAAACCGGAAAACTTAATTGACTTTAGATATATTTGTTATCTAGTATCAATGAGTTTATTAAGAGACTATTAGTTTGAGAGGAATGTTTGGTTTAAATTTTTGTTGGTGGTTTTGTTTACATTTGGATTAAAAATTGTGCCTTTAAGGCTCCCTTGACCTAAATACTGCAACAGCAAATAAAGCAAGAACAGGAAAGATATTGATATGAATGAAGGTATAGTTTTCTTTCAGCATGCTGTGAGTTCAACATTTTGGAAGGCTTTTAGTTCAGAAAGTGAGAGTCAATCATCAGTCTAGATTGCAGCCTGCATGTGAAAAGTAGGCAGCATTACAGCCACCTCAACACTGGGCAGTCCTTAAATTGGCTCTCTCTCCCAAATACAGACACAATGAATTTCACATGGGAGCTCTAAGAACAAAGTGCTCTCAATAACACTGTACTTTTCTCTCTCACACACACACACATACACACACTCTCTCTCTAACCTAACCACACAAGCACACACACACACACACACATTTGTAAGTATGTATAGGCTTGTGTCTAGCATATTTCTTCCTTTATGTACCACACACTAAAAAGTTCATACAAAATGCTGTAAACATTGTCATAAAACCTCCACATACTACATATATATATGATATATATTCACATATATATGAATACAAAATTACAAGAATCTGTACACTGTTAAACCAAAGCTGTGTCCATTACGATGTGAAGTTCTCCCCATTTGTTTGAACATTTCCTTTAGCCTCCTTTGAGTCCAAGATAGTCAGAGTTTTTTGCCCCTTTGACACTTCATCAGCTCCACTGCATCCACTGACCCAAGATCAGCAATATTTTTTTTTTTTTTTTTTAAAGGGATTCCTACACCATGGTCAGGGCAACCCTGTCAGGTGTCATCGGCCCCGTCTTCACAGAGATCCACAAGTCTTCCGTATTGGCCGCATTTTTTTTCTTTTTCGTTTCCGACCCTGCAGTTGCCATAGTGTGTTTGCAGCAGCAGCAACAGCAGCCGTTGGCATGGCGACAGCAACAGCAGTGGCAGCACACCACCAAAGTAGTGAGGAGGACCAGCAGGGGAAGAATTAGAAGAACCACCAGGCAGACTGTGTTGTAGACACCCTGGTTGTGTTTGTCTGTTGCAAAGCTCCAAAGTTGGTTGAAAAAATCCTGGATGTTGTCTGTTTTCCCATCCATGGCTTTAGGATACGGGGCTGTGACTCCTTTTAATTGAGTCTGTCTGGCAGTTGTAAAGTTTCAATTAATCCTTTAGAGGTTTGTGAAGCTCATAAGACAGTAAATGTGCATAGTAGGCAGCTGGAGACACCAAAAATAATTAAGATATGCTTTTAATTTAAGTTAAAGTCCTTTTATGTTATGTGGTTGCTGCTTTGGAGTTTTAAGATATGAAGTTTTACTTTCAGGTCAGCCTCAGTGCTTTCATGTTCTCATGTCTCCTGCTTTTGATGATTGGAGTTTAGATAGATGCCCTGAGACGCAGATTTCTATCTGCTGACTGTGTGATGTTTGTGTATGCTCTCAGGCTTATGTTGTTTATGTTAGTTGGAATCACTGGAAACGTGGAGGGTGACTTCATATATGCCTCCTTCCTTAAAGTGTCCTGTCAAGCAGTTAAAAGGCCAAAGCATTTTTTTGAAACAAATCCAAGAGACCAAAAGAAAATCTGTTTATAGGAAGGTTTTCTTTGAAATGGCCCCGTTGTGATGATTCTGATCTTGAAGAAAGCCGCAAATCAGCCAAGTCTGTTTATTCCGTTTTCTTGCTCTTTGTCCTCTCCTGTCCTCTTGCCCTTTGGCTCTTGATTTAGTTTAATCCAGTTGTAGAGGGGTGGTTGAGTTTGGGTGTGTCTGTGGAACAAAAAAAATACAGAGAAAGTGAACATTTAGTTTCCAGCAGAAAGCTTGTCTTCCTCCCTCTTTCCCTTCCCTGCCTCCAATCTGTCTTTCTGTCTCCATCTTTAATGTCTCTACTCCTGCTCTCCCCTCTTGTCAATGTCAGCCTCAGATTTTCAGCTTTCCCCTCATTAATACTGCAGAGGAGTCATTCAGGATTCTGGGCAGATCTCTCTAAAAGTCCCTCTGAGGAAGACAGGAGGCAAAAGGAGAGAAAGGAAGAAATGGAGGGAGATTGTGTCTGAGGGAGAGATAGTGGTAACCAATCTTTCTAAGAGTCCCGCTGAGGCAGAGAGTGCGACAGAGTGTCAGAAATAAGCGAGAGGAGGGAGAGAGGTAAGCTAGAGAGAACCATGCTGCAGGAGATTCATCTGAATATAGCCGGCTAATGGTTCCCATTGGAGGAGATAGACGGGATCTGGCCTTAGTTTTCATAAATGTCTGATTGTAACATTTTCCTCTGCCCTCAGATGAAATCTCTTCTTAACAGCTCTCCTGGAGAAGAAAACATAAGGTGAGGTATTCATGTGGTGTAAAGGGGCTGCAATAAGATAAGTCTTAGAAATAAAAGAAATATTGTTTCTTTTTTCTCAAAGAATATAGACTGTTTGATTAATTCCAAGGCCTTGAGGCGACGTCTTTATTTAAATGGTGTTAAACAACGATAGTTTTTCAATGATTTCAAACACCATTTGACTTAAGTATGTCCCTTAGAGTCTCTGTAGCTCACGGCTACAGGGCTCCTTTGTATTCTAGATGCAGGAGGGAGAAAAGATTTTCATCTCACATTTGGCTGCTTCTTAGGCAGAGAGAGAGAGAGAGAGAGAGAGAGAGAGAGAGAGAGAGAGAGAGAGAGAGAGAGAGAGAGAGAGAGGGAGAGGAAGATGCACCTGCAAGTGGAGAGCAAATAGATTTGGCGTGGATGTCGCTGTGCGTTGCGTCTCATGTGTGAAATTGGTTTACCCTCAGACAGCCCACTAACTTCCCTCCTGTTCATTTTCTCAACAGGAAACTGAGCTCTTAAAGCTAAGTAGCAAGTGCGTCACCTGAAACGTCAAAGTGAGAGTTCAGAGTAAGCAGTTTCACCGAAGCCAGCACTGATCTAAAATAAATTACCACATTGAAAACTATATTTGTCTGTTTGGCTTACTGTTACATTTTTTTGCAACTGAAATTCAATTAATGTTAGTTACAAGGTCACACAAGCCGTTGTGTATTTTAGGCCAAGCACTCCTGGGCTTTTTGAGCCTGTAAAGTTTATACTTTGTTTTTAGATTTCAGGTGCAAGCTGACCTTTTTTTAACCTTTCATCAAAGTGTCTGTGGTTTCCAACCTGGTGATCATGACCCCCACAAAGAGCTAAACCTGGTGGGTTGAAAGATGATTAAGAGGATAGGAAAGCATAAAAAAAAATTCCACTACACAAAATGATGCACATTTCTTCAGATTTTCTTCTAATCTTTGTGTGTTTTGAATTACTTCAAAAAATGATTCAAATAAACTCACCGTTATAACCAGAAGACATGCGATCAGTGACTAGGGCATCGCAAATACACAACCTTTCATTTGAAGGTTGAGAACCACCGCCACAATGAAGACTGAGCACATTGCTCTGAGTGATTGTGTCACCGCCGCATTATTCGTGATTATTTTCTTTACTGTAGGTACATGCTGTTGTGATGAGCTTGGCTGAGCTCCATCACCTTTGTGTACACTCTGGTCTCGGTGAGCGACTCCCTTACATTATGAAACTACTGTCAACACAACAAGCCCGAGCCACTGAACAATATGTCTGTAAGAGAGAGACAGAGGCCAGGAGCAGCATAGAGGGGCGATCTAGCTATAGAAAAAGAGATGACTAACAATGTATCAGAGGTTAAGTCATTAAATGGAATGAATAAGTCACTAAGTGTTATGATAATTATAGTCTGTGGCCCGGAACAGTGAGATCACTGAAAGTTGTGTCTAAACATGGGTGTACTAGTGCAGTGTTAACAAGAAGTAACACAGGAAATGTAAAAAAAGATCTTAGATCATGGATGATATGATCTCATTTTATCTTTTTAATGTCAAAAAAGTTTTTTTATTGTATTACTACAGAAAATTCTCCAGCTCAGATAGTTTCACACTCGGATGGTTCAAACTCTTCTCGAGGTAAACATTTGAGTGTCTCTCTGTCAGCCATTTGCAGCTCTGTGGTTTTCACACTCCAACTGGTGGTGATGCATGTTTGAGTTGAGGTTAGTTTGTCATTTAATGAAAATAAACAACAACAGGTCATTTTATAGACCGTATAGCCATGTTTTTATAATAAAAATAGCTCTAAGTATGTTTTAAATTAAGCTTTAAATATTTCCCTGGCTCATATGATTTCACTGAGATGCCATTCTAAGACTCTGACTGACTCTCTGACTCTTCACTTTCTCATGACATTGTGCTCTCCTGGAGCCATTCATATACAGGAAAAGGCCATTTCTGGGGCACACAAAGCCAGGAAGGGGCTGAGAAAAATGTTATGATTGCGATCAGTATGGCCCCTGCTGCTTTTTAAGGAACATGTGTGACCTAAAAGACAAAGCTGTGACAGAAGGCAAGGCAGGAATCTTTAATGACTTGCCCCGAGCGCACAGTCAGAGCAAAGCCCTTATCAGTCCATATTGATGCACAGTTTGACTGGACCAGCAACAAACTATTAAACCCACATACTTAATTCAAGTCTCATATCATAAGTTCTTTTGCTCAAAACTTGAGCTATCGTGGAAGTGCAGCTGTTTCGCTGTCACTAAAAGTCTAGAGGAGTACAGTTCTCCACAGTGAGTGCACAAGTGCACAAGCCTATTGCGGTTCAGACTTGTGTCAACTCGATCCTGACTGAGTAAAAGGAGCAAAGTGGAGGACATTCTTAGTAGGAGCAGAATGTGAAACTATCATCAGTAAACATTTTTTCTGCAAAGGTCCATTGAACAGAAAGTCATTCTATATGGTTGATGTAGCAAGTAGAGATTATATCACATGGTAAAATTTCTTCTTAGCGCAAAATTAGATGTTTATTTTAAAAGTCAAGAAAACAACTAAGAGTGTGTTATAGTGACACGCTGCAGCACTCAAAGGCAGGAAGAAACTTATCAGTTTATCATCATAACTTGTCAAACATCCTGTTAGATGGTACTGCCAAAATATATTTTTTTTATAAAAAGAGCCTCCCACAATAGCAAGAATTTTGCCTTTGTTTTCCCAGAGTAACACAGCAAAAAGCATCAACAGCTTATATATAAATGCTCACCACTCAGAACAGTTTAAAAGTATTGCCGGCACTCAAGATCTATTTCAAAGCAGCACCTTACCCCGCGGGCGTTTGTGAAGTGGCAGGTTCAAGTCTCCCCTCCTGTCTGATCCAGTCAGCTGCTCAAACTTCTGTTGTTTCTGTTTAGGCATCCGGCTCCTTCTCTGTTCTGATCCCCCTCACCCAGACATCTTGACAAGTCTTCACTTTCTGTTCCTGTTTCCCTCTCTACTCTTGTTTCCCGTCCTCCTCCTCCTCTTTCTCTGTGAGTGTGTGTGTGTGTGTTTTGGTCACAACGTCACTGCACCCTGCCCACTTTGTGTAAGAATGGGCCCTCTGTCTTGAGACTTATGTGTTTCCTGCATGGCGCACTGAATTCTTGTGGTTGCTTTACTTTACTCACACACACTCGCTGAATGATGTCAGACACAGAGGCGCAGAGAGGAAGTTAAGTAAACTCAATAAGAAATGTGAGATGAATTCATAAGAAGCCTTTTATTAAATGTGTCTTAAAATGAATTCTCTATGTTAGGATTATAAAGGAAATGTTCCCTCACATGCCCTGATCTGAACATTGGGCAACACACCCTATAGTTGAAGAAAAGGTTGCAGCATTTTTGCATAATAGCAGTTAAACCCATCTCCACCCAGATTTTCAAGTCCCACATTTAGAATGAAAAGGGGAAATGAAAGGTACAAAAGTGCGTTGAAGGTACCACCAGGTTAAACAGAAGTAGTTGTAGAGATGTGAATGAGTGAGGTCATGTGAACACACACACACATAAACACCCACCCATATTTCCTGTGCCTGTGGCGTTGTGGTCAATGTCCTTTCAGTTCAGTCAAGCAAAAGAGGGTTTTATTCAAGTAAGATTTTTTTTTTTTAAAAAGTGTTCTGCTGACATGAAGTAGAATTCAATCTACCCTCCTGTCCTGAAAAGGGGGAGATTAGAAGTGAATGTGCATTGACTCACATACTGTGTGTCCTCACATGCTGTATGATGCAAGCTTAGAAACATATGTAAAGCCAAATGCAAGAGCTAAAAAAGCGGTTGTGGTCACATAACCATGATGTATTTCCGTTAAATGTTTTGCTCTCAGCTGTTTCTTTCACAGCGTTGCCTACACATTCAGAAATTCAAGAGTTTATAAAATGTGGATACAAATCTGTTTTTTTTAATAATAAATTTCACATTCTAGCTACTGAAGATGAAACATTGTGTCTGATAATCCGGAAAAACACACTTCCTGACCATGACTGGCTGAACATGCAGTGTGCTTTTTCATAGCTACAGGCATAGTTACATGAAAATTGATGAGACAAGCCTCGCCATGTCTGCAGGTGTGTCTGAGCCATCTTAGACAAATAGCAACCAGACGCCCACACACACACATGCAACCACACACACACACACACACACACACACACAGCGTGCTATCTGACTGGCAGGGTGTGTAGTGTTACACAGTGACGCTATATCACAGCTGCTGTTGAGGCACTTCAGTGTCCAGTCACCTCGAGCGAGTGTTGATTAATGACCTCAGTGTAGCGCCACTTTCCTTGATGGAAATCCTTATTTACTGTTGTTTATATGAAAATGATTTCACTACATATTCATTTGCCTGCTTTTGATTGCTACTGCATACGCACCTGCATGTAGAAGTCACCTTTTCTTCGTATAGATCTGCTTTATACACACTTTTATGCCTGTGGGGATCATTTCAAAATCTCAGATTTGATTCTCTTTTTAACCATCACAAGACACAAGAAATAAATTGTAAAAAGCTGTCAGAGACACTGGCTTAGTGCAACAAAATGCATATTCAGGTCTACTGCACTGGCTGTCACAGTTCAAGGTAATATTTTTTTATTATTTGCCATTTCCTTGATGGAAACTGTATTTTGTCCCTACATTATAAGGAACCTATTATACCTTCCCTTCTCTCTGAGGATACCTTATGTTCAACTTACACTGCAGTGACCCTCGTATGCGTATCATTTCCTCTATGGAAACCTTGCTCTCAATTTATACTGCGCTGACCCTGTCCTATAATGGCTGTGTAGCTCTCATCTGGTTTATAGAAACCTTATTCTCAGTCATGCTCACCTACGAGGGGAAAGCTCAGACAATATATCCCTTTATCCAGCTCGAGTCTGTAGCCGAACAAATTGTAGGAAAGACCACTAGAGCTCACAGTGGATCACTGATCATACAATCATGATGGCAAAAAAGTGACTGTGACATTACCAGTAGCATTAAGTAAAGCCTCGTGGAATTACTGGGCCGTGCAGAAGGGTATTATAAATCACTACAACCTACTGGTCCTGCCAACATGGGGAGGGACACACACTCTCTCACACACACACACATATGAGTGAGCCCAACACTGCGCACTCTGTGAGTTTTTGAATGTGAGCAATAATGAAAAGTGACTAAAGGGTTGCTGTAGTGGAATCTGACAAGTGTCCAGAAATAAAACCGGTCACCCCAGAGGAGAACCTTAGCTGTTTTTCAGTCCTGTAAAATGTTTGGGCCCAGCGCTGAAAAAACAGGCAAAGAGCAAGACAGAGAAAGAGATGATTCGTCTATATAAGGAGTTGCCTCTCTGCTCTCTCTCTCTCAGTCTCTTAAGGAAAGCCATCACTTAAGAGCTATTGGCATGTTGGCATGTAAACTTTAGGCTTTTACAAGGAGACCTGATTACACACTCCAACTATGAAGTCAGTGCGAGCTATTTTAACATTCATTTATGTAACAATCTCAGCATATTTATCATATGACACATGCTGTACTCTGAGAGTAGACATTTCGTTAAAATTCCTGTCTTGGCTTGTGAAGAACATATATTAGGTCTGCTGGATAAATAAATAAAGGGTGACTGTGTGCAGTAAAGGAAGTATTTTGCTTCATTTCAATCAATGGGGACTTTCTAAGTTCCTCTTTGCTCCCCAGTATTTCCAAATACAGAAGAAGCTAAATAAGACATCGTGGGAATAAAAACTCACTCAAGTTAGCCAGCATTTTAGGTTGTCATGGATACTTGAATTTAAGAAAAAATGACTCATAAAACAGAAAAATCACAGATAGATATATTTACAGACAGACAGTTGGGTGTTAAAGTAGATTAAAGCTACATACAGTAGTAACTGTTATGTCATTATCTTTTACAGACAGACTTTGGTGTATCCTACAAATAGAAATGTCTGATAGACAGTCTTACAAGACAAACACAGACACTGTCATGACCTTATGTGGTCATGCGATATCCAAGAAGTACAAGAATGTACTTCCCTATTTTTTTTTCTTTGTCGTGTGTGTGTGTGTGTGTGTGTGTGTGTGTGTGTGTGTGTGTGTGTGTGTGTGTGTTTTTTATGTCTGTGTGTGTTTGAGATGACAAAACTTGTCTGCAGTGTCTCAGCTACTTAAGTAAAATTGTGAAACTCTTAATTTCTACTTTGTAGCAACAGAAACATTTTGACACAGCAAACGAGTTAAATTAGACATTCTCGACCTGCAGTGAGGAAAAAAAACAGCTTTATTTTTTTTAAACTGTTTCCAGCCTCAATTTGCGTCTATTTGACAGTAATTGACTATTCTGCTTGCATTAATCTCCTCACTGTGTCACATTTTCTCATCTCGTTATTATCTCAGTATCCAGTCTCTCTCCCTGGTAATCTCTGTCGATCAATGTCTTCTGTTAACAAAACAGACTAACTTCACACAAAGCACCTTAAGTGAACAGTAGTCAGTGTGATTGGCTCAAGTAAGAAACCTTGACTAACAGAAATGAGTTTTTAAACAGGAACATTACTGAAAAATCAAACCTTTTTATGTTGGTGTTGAAAATGATGTGTTGTGTCTTTCCGTTTTTCATTTTTTACAAAGGTTTCCTAATAGTTTTGAAAATGTTGTCTAAGCCTTGAGGTTTAGTAGCAATTTCTCAACCTAAACCATGTGACTATGCATACAACTTGAACCTAACATTACCCCTGAGTTAAAAAGCCTTTTCTGCTAAAAATTTTCTTGTTCAATATTGCTTATGAAATGTCATTCAATTATAGTTGTAGATAGTTAATGATAGGGGGGCAGTTCTGCTTTGGCTTCATAAACATAGAAGTGAAAGCAGATAATCACTGGCAACAACTTGGCTTGGTGTGAACATTAACAAATATGCATTGTGAAACTGCTGCCTCATTGTGAACCTGCCCCTGCACACGTGTGTAAACATGATTTGTTTTCAAAATTGCAACTGAAATGAAGTTCAAATGATTAGATTTTGTAATAATGTTTTTTTTTTCCTATTCTCATCCTTCCCCAAGTCATTTAGAATAGCATAAACGAAGTTAAGTGTTTATTCCTTGACCTTCTCTGCATGTTGACCAAATACAAAACTAAACAACCTGAAGCAAAGTCTTACAGTCACTTTCCATTATAGCAGGATGTCCATTCACTTCAATCCAATTCATACTGAGCATCCATGCATGTGTGTGTGCATTGAATTAAGGCTGGAATGCATTCTCAAAAACAGCAAATGTTCTCTTACTCTCTTTCTCTTAGAGACACATAAACACAAACAAACACGTACACACTGCTTACACTGAACCCTCTGCAATAAATCCCTATCCAACTCTTTGAGCAAGTAGCTTTACTTTTTTTTCTGTAGGCAGTCTTATAAATTGTAGAACAAACTCTCTGCTGAGCTCATCCCTCACATCAGCGTAGCCCTAAGAGACACTTTCATATGTATGTCAGTCAGCTCTCATATTTGAATCACACCCGAGGACTTGACTGAAGTTAAGGTACCCTGCTCGCAAACTGCAAAAATCAAACTCCTTTTCCCATTTGGTGTTAAATCACAAAAAGAAAAAACAACAATGCATCTATACTAGGCAGAAAATACAAATTGGAGACAGATTTTGACCAGAAACTGCAGACTGTAACACAGTGAAGCCATATAACACATGTGTTATATATGAAAAGAGGAGAGTTTTTGATCTCATGTTAATCAGTGATTTCCAACCAGGATGACTTCTGCAGTTAACACAGGCTTTTGTGGATTTTTTAAGTATGATTTGAAATTATATATATATATATATATATATATATATATATATATATATATATATATATATATATATATATATATATATATATATACATATATATAAATATACAACTGATTTGATGTAAGTTGCTTAAGACTGCATTAAAAATTAGTTAGAAAAAAGACAAGAAAAAGCTAACAGTGATATATTCTGTCAATTGTAGGCTCCAAATGATAATGACCCAAAATGTGACTCAAACTACAAAACACAAAAACAAAAAAGAGACCAAAAATATCAACAATACCAAGATAACTATGTCTTGTATGGATTCACCTATAGCGCATGTTTTTTTCTGTGGTGAATTACTATTAAAGAAAGAGGAGAGGAGAGGAGAGGAGAGGAGAGGAGAGGGTGTAAACAGTGTTAAATAGAATGAAGATAACCACAATCACAATAATATGTGAGTTTGCTTTTTTTTTTTAAAAGTAATGCATTACTTTACTTATCTACTCCCTGTGGAAAGTAATTTGTTACACTACTTGTTACATTACTCTGCAACATCACCTGAGATGCATTGTTGCGTCATTCCCAGTTAACAGTATAACATTAAACCTTATCCATGCCCACATATCAGCACAAATCCCTATCCTAATAAGGAGGACATGCACAAGATCTTTCTTTTATGCTCTTTAATAAAGTAAAACCACAAAGCCAACAACAAAGTTGGTGAAAACCAGCCCAAAGAGCACTTCACAGAAAAACGTTGTGGTGAGAACAATGCTTAATTGCATGTCCGAATAGCGCTGAGCCCTTGGCCTCTCAAGCAGGCCAATCAAGACGGCAACGGCAATAGGCTTTAACTGCCTCAAAATAAAACTATATAAATATATAAAACAATATAAAAGACACTGGCCTTCCTAACACCACCTAGTACAAATATTAATTGCCTCAATAAATAACAATAAATAAAGTAATATAAGAGACTGGGCTTCGTGACGCCATTAGATGATGACAGACTTAAAAGGAAAAAAACACATTTAATTGGCATATGAACTGCATTTAATGGGCCTAACACACTGAAACAAACTCACCCGCTCACCAAACCATGGCTTATAGACTAGTGTGGCTTATTTGACGTGTTTCTATCACTAGAGCAGTGGTTACACCTCATGAGGAGGAGCCTCTCAAATCGTCAGACAACCTGTTTCTCCTCGGAGTCAGCACAAGATTGCCCAGGCTGAAGAGCCTCTCCACAGGTGCACAAGACGGCATCAATATCATGAATTTCATGGATATAGTCTTTATTGCAGGGAAACGGTTCAAGATCTCCATCTCTGACCCCGACTTCAAATATTCAATGACTTCAGTGTAGGAGTTGAGGGAAGCTGAATCCTCCTCATCAAACGCAAAGTAGTCATTCTCACTGCTGCTGGAGGCGGGGGTCAGTTGCTAAAGCGTTGTGCCCTGCTCATCATGGGGGAAAGCGCAACACTCGATAGTCAGCAGGGTCCTCAGGGCTTCTCTCCTCTCCTCTTCTCTCAGCCACAACACTTTAAAGTTTAGCAATGTGACAGCAGCAAGGAGCACATCTTTGCTGTCCAACACAGACGCAAATCGCATTGTGATGGCCTGCAATATAGAAAGACTGGATAATGTCGGCTAGGTACAGTGTAACTTGAGCATTAGGATAGCTATAGACTCAAGTCAAGGTGACTTAATCTAATACAAGTGCAGACTGCATAGATGCAGAACAACTGTATGTAGGCCTATGCTCATATTTATCATGTCTTTGATTAAAGCAGCATATTTCCATATCACAGTGCTGCATATGTAGGCTAATCATAATCAAGTGGGGAGTGATTTAATAGGAGGCATTCCTCTCGAGTAAAGTATTCAGAGAAATTTAATAGAAAGAGCAAAATACTGCATCTCCATGGAAGGAGTTGACAGATGAATGGTGCAACAGGCAGAGAGGAGAAAGAGAGAGCCATGCCATTACAAAATTGATTGGAAGTCAGACACACAGCCCAATTCTTTCACAGCTCAATCTAGGGTAAAATTCATAATATTTGGATAGTGTTTCTTGGTAGAAAATAAATGCATTGCTAGTAGATTATTTAACTCAGCGCAAGTGTCATCTGAGTTAGGGAGGGACCTAAATCTGCAGTTTCACAAAAAAAAAAAAAAAAAAAAGGCTTTCAGATTTCATAATCACACTATAGGCCTACCTGCTTGGCATCAGGCAGACCTGCTGTCATCCAGGAGAGCCTGTTTCGCAGTGCCAGTGTCTTGGGGCCCGTTACACCAACAGGGCTTACACCTGGTCTTAAGCTAAGTCGGTCATAACTTAGTGTTCTAAGTCCAACCTAATAGCTACACCGGTTGCACCATCTAGGCTTAAGCCTTCTTCTTGCTAAGACCCGGCGTACATCTTACGCCTAGTCAGGAGCAGCCATAAATTGCTTGGGTTAATCCAGTGGGCAGTCATTCCTAGGAAGCTTTTAGTGTGGTTAGTCTAAATGTCAGAATAGCTTGCGAAAGTTAGTGGCCGTCTGTTCCCTGTTAGCTGTATTTTGCTGAGTATGTTTCTGAAAAGATGGTGATTCAGTAGAAACAGGCAACATTTCCTCTACTATACACGATGCTACAAGCTTGTTCTCTGCTTTGGTTGCCTGTTGAAAATCAAGCTTTGGCTGCTTGGTTGGGGTTGGTATACACTCAGCTTGAGCATTACTCTGGGTCCGTTGGTCTTTCGCTACTAGCCTTGTGTTAGCATGTTGCCTTTGCAGGTGCTTGGAGAGATTTGATGTTGGGTTCACAGCAGTGGATAGTTGTTTCTGGCCGTTTGCACTTTACCGTCACATTCTTGTCCTTTCACACGACTAATTCGAAGTAATCTGCATATTAGGGATGTGCAGAGAGCCCAGTACTTGGATTTGTATCTTTATTTTTTGAGGCAGCAAAATTATTTATATTTGTATTTGTATTTGAATAAAAGTGGAAATAAACGTAAAAATCCAGTTTTTGTTTTTAATACACTTTTAATTTTAGGATATTAAAGTGTTAAAATAAGTGTTTATGAATAAACTATCTTACAAAGGAGGTCCCCACACCGAGTCTTGAACTTGAGTCTCCCAGATCATAGATGGCTACACTGACTACTGAGCTAAACTGAATGCATTGCCAACATGTAGACAGACCTCTACTTATTTATACACCCATAACACAGAGGCAGCACAGCGTGTAACGTGTAGAGAAGAACATCAAAGGTGATTCTTGCTTTGCACTTTCCATTTACTGCCTATTTTTTACAACCTAACTTTGTGGAAAGAAGAAAGGAGAACAACAGGTTATGGACAGTCCTTTAGGAGCACTTCACTTGTGTCAGTAGCTCAGCTTTCCATTATATCTTCCCATTACACAGATAATTGAAGAACTTATGTAACGCAAGTAACAACATAATTGTTTGATTAGTGATTGCAATGTAAACAGTAACGTGTTACATTACTGCGTTACAGACAAATGTAATGTGATTACAGTAACGTGTTACCCCCAACACTGCTCTTTACCTACTTTACTGTATCTGTAAGTCATTCCCTGGAGCCCAGCTGTCAGTCTGTCTGTTTTTCTAGGCATAACCTCACCGTCTGAACCATGTCAACTCATATCTACATTTACAACCTGGCTCATTCAAGAGGTAAATGCATGAGTGTGCTACATTTAGTGACTGCTTTATGGGTCCAGTTTGTGGATGAATAAAGCCTAAGAAGCTGCTGAAACTAAAAACATGTATAGGAAAATTAAATCTAAAATATATAAAAGTGAAGGGCATTGGTCTCATTAAGCAGTATTCAGGCTTCACAGCTGACAAGCATGCATTCATTCATTAATTGCTACTGTTTAAGAGTGCTAAAAACTTTAATGAATGGTTAGATAGATCACTCTGATAACAGGCATTTTTCTCACATTAGAACAAACAAAACACAGCGTAAGTAGTGGACTGTGATGCTCAACCAGCACATCAGTTCTTACCTCATGTTCAATTCAGCTGAGGTCGTCAAATCTTCATGCCTCCCTCGTATCTGTGATCTATGAGGCCCTGTGCAGGATGGAGCTTGGAGCATCAATAAATGCCTAATGAAAATCAAGCTGTTCACCGACCGGTCGCCCAATTAAGCGCCGGTGTTTACAGCGCTATCACAGAGAGAGTCTAACTGGGAGATCTGGGTTGCACCTCCCCTCTTATTCAGATGCCTGCCAGGGCCTGTTAACTGTCTGGGTTCAGTGAGATGTAAAGAGACTCTAGGAGTGCATGGGAGACTGGGGACGGCTCACAACGCCGCTTTTCATCAGCTTCACCCGCATCACCGCCTCTGTGCTGAATCCTGTGGAGATGTGGAGACATTAGTGGGTGGATGGGAGAGAGAGGAGAAGAGGAAGAAGATGGCACAAAGACAGAAA
This sequence comes from Thunnus maccoyii, assembly GCF_910596095.1. Taxonomy (NCBI): domain Eukaryota; kingdom Metazoa; phylum Chordata; class Actinopteri; order Scombriformes; family Scombridae; genus Thunnus; species Thunnus maccoyii. Next base: position 15,147,322 of record NC_056544.1, read on the forward strand.
CTGATGCCCTATGTTCACTTGACCTTGCAGTACATTTATCCATTCAAATATGTCAAGTATATTTGATCTCTTTAATGCAGAGAGGGAAACATTTTTAATGTTTTGAAGTCTCCTATTTAGCCATTTGATATTTGGTCAACTTAATGTTCTGGTCAAAGTAATATTTTTGGATATACCATGGTCACAAATACCGTGTGAATTTTTTTTAGCTTTGCAAACTCAGTAAAAGTCTGCATACACGTTTAAATCAGAGCCTTCAAGCACGTTTGCTGAGGTGATTTCTGCAGATTTTGCAGAGAGACATAATGAGCCTTAGTGGACTTCACTCGCATGCACCACAAAATCCTGGGATTTAACTAACTTCACTGGAGTCAACAGATCATCTTCTCATATTCAGGACACTGATGAGGGATGGACATCCTAGTATAGTCAGCCATTGATATCTTGTACAGCTGGAATCCAGAAAGAGGCTTGAACGCTGGAACAGTCAACCACAAACAAAAATGTGCAATTTACATGATTTTCTCCAAAACAACAGATGTGCTCTTGGAATACTATTTTTTAAAAAACACACCTTTGCTCTCTTTGGGTTTCCATCAGACTCTCTGTTCCACTCACAGCTGTCCCTGGGCAACTTAAATGTTACACATCTATGATTATATTATTATTTCATTGCAAGAACTGATAATTAAATAATAAGCAGTGGAGATAAAACTCTGCAACAGTCCAAAATAATACAAATTGCAATATACCACCATCATGTAGCTTAATTACACAAAATAAATGAGTGAACTAATGTAAAATAATTAATTCAAACCAAAGTATAAAAGGTACAGTATGTTTTTGTGGTATTTTTGTGGTCTGTGGTATAAAACATAATGTAACCCTGGTCAAATCAACTTCTCTTCATTTGTTTTGAGATGAGATTAGGTCTTTTTTGGACTTGGAGGATCAAGTCATCTTTTTTGCTGCGTAGGCGGGTTCATCTGACTATGTGGTTTTGTGGCAGTCTGAGATATAACTACTAGCAGCTGTAAGGTGGGATAACAATACAGCACACTGAATGCCCAAACACCACAGAGACACATACAATACCTAAACTGTTTCAACAGAAATAATCTAAATTGTTAATTTCCAACCTTGTAGCTGCTCGGGTTAAAACAAATACATAATTGATGTTAAAAAAAAGAGAGAGATTTAGGGCAGGGCTTTTGGCTTGCAACACTACAGTTAAGTATCAATTATGAATAATAAAGTATCAGTTTGAGCAACAATTCTTTATGCACAAGCAATAAAAGTCTGTCATTGCTTAGAGGATGAGTTAGGCACAGTTTGCTCTTGTGGCTTGCTAAATGTTGAATAAATAATTAACAAATGATATAGTATTGCAGGAAAAGTGACAAAAGTGACCCTGTGACAGGGTAAAGCAGGGGTAAGCTGCTGTAATAGAGGTTTTGGGGCTGCAAAGTTTCTGCTCAACAACATCTACATTAATGAGTAATCAAAAATAACCTAACATTATCTCATTTCCTTTTTCATTCCACAGAAGAACTACATCATGACTGTCAGAAAACCTCGCCCAGCTGTGAGCGTTTTGCACAACCCAGCAGCGCATGTGAAGTGTTTTGTTCTGATAAAGACTAAACATGAGCTCATCTCTCTGACCTTTAATGCTGTGTTGCTCATTTATTTGTGTCTAAGTCTAACGTATTCATAAACCTCACACAGGCTCATTATTTACCAAGTTAGTTTTTTGCTGACCAGACACTTGAATGGATAATTAATGGATAATTAGAACATGCAGTAATTACACAATGAATCTTAAAACTGCTGAATTGAGGGGTTTTGAGTATCTGTTATTGTGATAAAATCTGTGGCTGTTACAGTATAATGCATGCATGCATTTGTGTGTGTGTGTGTGTGTGTGTGTGTGTGTGTAGTTGTGCACATTTTTTGCATTCTGTTTTTCATCTTTAATAATGTTACCTTCATGAAAATCAAATTCTGCTCTTTTGGAATTGGTAAAGACTAACAAACTTAAAATTAGGCTCTTGCCCAATATCACCTCTTTGAAGATGGTTTAAATTTTAATTTAGAGTGAATGTTTAGCTTACATGTTGTACTACAAGACTTCAGATGTGGTTTCACGTCCATGTAAGTCCACTCTGTCTGTGTGTGAGTATAAATTAGAGGCAAACCACACTGGCAGACCTTTATGAGTGCACCTTTCACTGTTTTCTTGTAACTGCTGCTGGCCTTACCTCACTTTTTAATAGCCTCCAATTAGAGGTGAAGATACTTTGAAAAGTTTATGACATGAACTCAAGTCAGCTCTTGGTACTTCATTATTTCATAGGAGTGAAAAGGGTGGTAGTTAAAGTAACCAGAGTTCATCTTGACTCCAAAAATGAACAAATTCGACTGAGGTTTTGTTCATGAAAAGATGCTTTACATGGACATTAGAGATTAGCGTAAACAGTTCACTATATATGATGTATACTGTATGAATTAATATGTCATCAACAAACACACAAAACAAAAAGAGTAAACACATAAACACCAAATCAGACTATTTGAATATTTTATTAATATGTAGAAAATGTATTAAAAAAGGAACTATATAGTACATGTTTAAGTCAAACTAGAGCTGAATTTGACAGTAATATCCAAGGTTATCCAACAATAAATCCTTTGTTTCAGCATATAGGAGCTTTTCAACAGTCGAGATCACATTTTGTCAACATTTACATTTTCATGGCAAAGTTTCAAATCAGAACAGTTACAGTTTGTGGCTTATAATAAGAAATACCACCAAACATAATAATAATAATAATAATAATAATAATAATAATAATAATAATAATAATAATAATAATAATAACAATAAACATTATTTTTTATCAAAATTGTTCTTGATACTTTAACTTTATTTATTTTTATTAAACATGGTGGTTATATCATTTAGTTAACTTGTAAAAGTAAACCCATGAAATAAAACATTTTCTTTTTGACACCATAGAGGACATTGTGTCATTTTTAACTATAACTTTTTACAGTGCGCATCAGACAAAGAGTCATCTGAAAATAAATACTGAAATAAATAAGGGGAACAGGAGCTTTCCTCTACAGCAAGAAGCTCAGTAGAAACAAAAAGCGATAGTGTGAGTGTTTTCCTGTGACTGAGACTCAGTTTTAGGTTGAAATAATGGAGGAGATGCTCTTCTCAAACATGATGTCATTCAGCAGATTGACGGGATGAAACAGTGTACTATATATGCTTTACATGATGGAAAACATAATAACAGAATGCCAATATAACATATATCCTCCTCCTCTCAAAAAAAGACTTGATTAGTTTGTAATAAGCAAAACAAACGACTTGGTCTTTCTTGATGCTACGGGGAATGAAACTGTCACATTAGGTAAGAAAATAATTCAGCATCTCGGTAATTTCATTGTTTCCAAGAGGGGTTATAGTTGTATTTGCTCATTTCTAAATTATTTGTTTACCTGAAAGCTCTGAATGAGGAGTGACATTAGTGACAAGTTTTTAATTACACTAACTGGTGTAATGGATGAAAATGTTGGTCCCAAGTAATAGATGAACTTTTTATACAAATGGAAAAATCATATTAAATTAATTATTAATCCAAAATAGAAGGCAGGATTGAGGCTTTGCTACAGCAGGACAACTTATTTAAACGATTGTTTTTTGTTTTTTTTTATTGGTTGCCAGCAGAAGCCTAAAATTCATGAAAGGTGATTGAAAATATGTAAAGTAAACTTTAAGAGCAGATTTAAGAGCACCTTATAGTTTGCCGTGAGATAAATCCTTCAAAATACAAATAACATTCTGTTCCTTCTCTACAAAGCTTCATGACCTTTGTTCCTTAGTACAAAAAAATGCTCTGAGGCAAACTTCACCCAAGTTAATGAAATAAGTTCATACAGGATTGCCTACTCTACTGTAAATCACTGTGGGAGATGAGAGGCGCTGAAACAGTGACTTTGACACTTAAACATAAATCAGATCTGGGAAAGGTCAGCTTTTGAAACAGTTTTATTATGTATATTTAAATTTTTTATTTAGCCTTTCAGGGCTATTTTACTGTTTCCACGACAGCTTAGACGCCTGATAATCAAAGTTATCTACATCCTCTACCCCATAAACCATTTCAGAAGTGACTTTTACCCAGATCAGCAAACAAACTCTTCACAAATTAAATGAAAAACATATTCTTATGACATCTGTTATTTACTATGATTGCAATTTAGTCAGCATGCAGTAGGCTCCATCTGTCCTTTAACACAACACCGGTTAAAAATACAGAGGTTAGAGTGGAAATGTTCCAGAGGGCTTTCTGAATGAGTTCGCATCTAAAGGGGGAACACATCAAAAAGACACATTATCTTTAACTCTATATCTACATGAGTATATTAGTAGTAGTTTATAGAGGGGAGAATTGCTATTGTTTCCAAGTCTAAAAAAGGAACACAAACACAAACGAAAAATATACAGTCATATGATACAAGCCCGATTTGCTGGTTCACTTCAATGAAAAAACAGTAATACAGAAGAATGACATTTCCAGCTGTTTCAAAGGGAAAAAACATCTGTATTTTTGAAATATTTCATATTTTTGAGACCAAATGTTGCTTGCAGCGATGGTAACATCCAGATCTGACGATTGTGTTGAACAATAAATTGTGTTTTTATTGATAGCATGAGGCCAAGTTGGAGATTTAGCCAGTTCTGTGTGCTTTTCCTTCAAACTCCACAGAGATCATTTTCTTCCTAAAGAGGAGGCAGGAAACTAAAACAAAACCGTTTCCAGAAAAACAGCAGCCAACTAACTGGTGCTGAACGCTTAGTGCGACAGTGTGAACACAAAATGCTTGGTGGACATGCTGCAGATTATGCCTGCCCCACTAAAAGAATACATTCTCTGCCATGTTTGCTGATTTTGTTGTTTCGTTGGGGAGCTTAAATAGTGAAGTGAGTAAAAGAAGGGCACAGAAGACAGACTTTGTTTCACTTCACCCACTGTTCTGCTTTCTTTGTTATGTTCATTTGAGGTGGTTTTGGAGGAATGGACAGGCTGAAATCTGCACTATGCCCACTCTGACTTCCTTTTTGCATAGAATTTAGTGTTCACATTGCATAAAATAACGCCTGGGGACATGATTACCATAAAAGTCCCTGAAAAGTGAGAATCTATTAATACAGGAAAAAAGCTGCATCAGTGACTTTGGTGACAGAAGTGACTGGCATCTTTCCAAACAGCAGGCCGAGTCTTTATTATGCAGATCTTTGGTTAAATGTTACATCTATCAGCACCATCTCTGCAAGCAATCACAGAATCTACAAAAGGGCTAAAACAGTTATTGGCTTGAAAATGAAGTCCAGGAAATAAAAAAAAAAATGCCCACAAACAGCTACAGAAGTCGATTGAATTAAATGAACAACAATAGCTTTGCTGTGTTCCCACTCGTAGTGCAAATACTGTCTCAGTGTTGCTACCAATAACAATCAAGTTTAATAGAGATGATTATTTTCATTCTGCTTTACTAATTAACAGAGATATTGTAATTAAAGTGTAACACAGACAGAGAGAAATATAAAATAAAAATAAATAGAACAGATGGTAATGAAGCTGTTGCTAGTGCACTGCTTTGTGAATGTTCTCTTCTGATTTCGATGTTCATTTTATCTCTTGTGTGTCTGTTTTGAGTTCAGTATTTGTCATCACATTTTTATGTTTACATTAATGTAATATAGGCTCAAAAACCAAGGCATCAAATCATATTAAATAGATGGACTTTTGTCACAATATCAGTTATAAAAATATATATATCTTACAGTTAAGGGTTTTAAGGGCATATACAGTATATTTTTTGTTAAAAGTGTTATTGTTTTGTAACGGTTAAAACAGCGCTAGCTCTCGTACTCTTGAGGGCATTTCTGAGCAGATTTCCTCGCAACCCGGGGAAAGGCAAATCACAGACTTAAAGGAGAAAAAAAAGCTTCTTGGTTTGCCTTTCCTTATTTTTTTTATTTTTTTTTACAGCAAATAGAACCATTGTCATTCAAAGTATTTAATAAATTACATACAGTGTCTTCTATCATCTGGGTTGAAGTACAGTAGGGAAAGACAGCTAAAGCTGGGTGGGCAGAAGCAGAGAAAAACAGAGTTCGGACGTTGTTTTAGCTTTGCTGCTATGCTTTTAGGATCATATCCATGGTTATAACAGCTTCTCAATGTTGGTAGTATACTAATAATGTGTTGAATTGTTACAAATGAATATTAATAAAATATTAGTAGCTTTTTGCCATAACCTCCATCTTCCTCGCAGCCTTGCACTGTTAGCGAGGCACGCAGATAGCAGAAAATCATCACCAAAAAATTGTCCGAACTCCACTTATCTATGACTCTGGACTTGGCGGAGGCGGTTTGTTTATACAGGGGCAGACCGCCTCCTCTTGCTGCTGATGCTACGGTAATTGAACGGCCTCATCTTCATCTCCACATACGGAATAGAGAACTCATGGCCTTTCCAGTGGTACCAGTTAATACCCTGTAGGAGTGAAAGAGTGATTTCAGAAGCTGCTTGAATCAATAGCGTTTTTTAGGCAAGGCAAGGCCATTTAAGAAAACAATAATAATAATAATAAAGCAAACAAGACAAAATAGAACAGAAAACAGAACTAAAAGCATCAGAATCAAGAATTAAAAGCAGTTTTATACAAGTGTGTTTTGAGGAGTGATTTAAATTGTGGCATCAACTTAGCGCACCTGATCTCCTCAGGCAGAGCGTTCTGAAGTCTGTGGGCTCTAACAGCAAATGCACAGTCACCTTTAGTTATTAGCCATGACTTTGGAACCAATAACAGAGTTTTGCCTGAGGATCTCAGGCAGCACGTTTGGTCATAAGATAAGATAAGATTAGGTCGGAAATATTAGGAGATGCCAAACCAGAAACTATTTTAAAATTGATTCTAAAAGAAACAGGTAGCCAATGTAAAGAAGCTAGAATAGGTGTAGCATGGTCATGGTTTTTGGAACCAGTTAAGAGCCGAGCTGCAGAATTTTGTAGGAGTTGGAGGCAATGGAGAAACTTTTGGGAGAGACTTGTGTACAGGGAATTGCAATAGTTGAGACGTGATGAGATCGGTGAAAGACACAAACAATTTGATTGGTGATATTCCGTAATTGATAAAAACAGGATTGGACAACCTTTTTAACGTGGAGGTGTAGTTTGAGGTCAGAGTCGAATATTACACCAAGATTTCTGGCAGAGAGTTTTAAATTGGAAGCCAGTGGACCGAGGAGGTCATTATCAATCTGAGCCCTATCATGGGGGAGGGGGGCACCAAGAGGATGACCTCAGATTTGGTGTGATTGAGCCGGAGAAAGTTGTCAGACATCCAACTTTTAATGTCTTCTAAGCAGTTATGAAGGGTTTGTAGGCTGGTTTTATCATTTTCTGTCATTGTCAAAATGACAGAAAAAATAAAATACAACACGGCGCTGAAGACAGATTAAAGTACAAACTGAAGATGGAAACATATTTTCAGTGAAGTGTTTTTTAAATTTCAATTGGTGAAGGTATTCAAAGCAGGAGGGCAGAAAACCCTGACTTAAGAGCACAATTATGAACTTAGTGCAATTACAGTCTCACTCTAGCCCTGTTAATCCCTGTCACCACCAGAACTCTCCCATTTGCAGCTTTACGCTGAGAGGCAATTTCTCTCTGCGTGTCTTTATGCCTGTCCATCTCTGCTCCCACCTGGTCTCGTTTTATGTCATCAAAAGATGGAGAGAAAGGTACAGAGCACAGCGAGAGAAGCAGTGATGCTCTAGAGCCTTTGTAGTTCAGCCTAATCACAGCTCCACACAACACCTCATTCTATTTCTCAAGCCATTTAGGCTACAAGCTGAGAGGGAGCTACATCACAAACGAGCCCTCAACACTCACTGCCTACACACATACTGAAAAAAATACCCAAATCCATTTCAATGTGAGAACTAGCTACCAGGTTTTATTATTTTATACGTGTATGCTTGTTTAATGTCTTGGATATACTCTGGTCTTCAAAATATTTAAATAATTTGCCCTTATTGGTGATTATTTGGTTAAACTAAATGCTTCTGAAACTGTGTCATTTCCCACAGATGATACATTAAAATTGGACAAGTGGTGTAGCAGTTATAGTCCTTGAATGTTTGACCTTTCATTACAGCTCCTCCATCAGGCCAATCAGTGTGATAAGAAAGAAGATGGATGTAACAAGCTTCATATTAGTTAATTTACAAATTATTAGCCCTCAAAATTAGAAATTTTAACCTTTAATCATGTTGCCATAATTAGGCTGATTTTGTAAATGCCAAAATAATGTGCCAAAATGTCACCCTTTTCAAATGATTCAATTCACCCAAACTACAGAAAAACATTTTGTCATTTACCTCTGGTCCTATCTCACCATGCACATAGCTTTGGTTGTATTTCTGCTGCAGCCCAAAACAAAATTCAAAAAAATTCAACAGCAACTTGTCTTTACAGAAACAGTGTCTCCATTATAATGGATAATCCATAGAAATTGCTGTTTTCATTGGAACTACTTTCAAACAAAGTAATAGCTCCACTGAAAAGTGCTGAAAAAGAGGGACACTATATGACAATATATGATATTCATTCCTCACTCCTCAGTACTTTTTTTGCTTGAATGACTGACCTGACTGTGTCTGGACTCGCCGTATTTGCCATTGAGGTTGGCCCGGTGGCAGTTCTTGTACCACCAGGCTCCTTTGTAGGACAAGGCACAGTTAGTGACAGCGATGTCATTGTCTCTGTCTTTTGTAGAGAAGGGCCGGCCCTGGTGGTAGCTCAGTGAGTCACCTGGGATCAGAGGACAGAGAAAATATGAAACATCAGCGGATATCGGGCAACACTGGCATATGGCTGCAGTAAATAACGGCGTGATGAGAGGACGTAAACAACCAGGCAGGCAGGAGGGGAGATGGCGAGAAATAAAAGGGAGGGAGAGGAAAGAAGTCCTGCTGCAGGCTCTCTAAATTTATTTAGGCAGAGAGAATTATAATTATAAACATGAGGGGATGACAGGTAATTCTGGCATATGGTCATGTTGACAGACGTAGAGATGCATGAGAGAGAAGACAAAAGTGGAAACTTGGAGTAGTGCTGAGGTGGATTTCAGACATCAGGGAGAAGAAAAGATGTAGGGGAAAGGAGGCAGGAGGAAAAATGGCAGATGGCAGAGGAGAAATGGGAAGGCATTTTCACTTGAAGATTGGGGAAAGCACACATTTAGCCTCATTACAGTATATAATGTGGTATTATGACATAAAAAAAGATTCATATAGCAAAAAAGCTTTCAATGTTGGTGTCCTCAGTGGCTGCAGTTGATGAAAGAGCAAAATAATTCAATGTGTTAACTAATGTATGGATTGACAACCTTTCTAATGTATCCAGACACATACCAGCGGTGCCATTGTACTCCCCTATCCTGAGCTTGTAGAGGTTTCTAGCATCTCCAATAGAGAATTTATCATAATTGGCATAAACCGACTCCTGTCCGTCCTTCATGTCAATCCTCAGCTCATAACGGCCCTGAGCAGAAATCCTCTGGATGTTGTCTAGACCTGCGGAGAAGAAAAAAAAAAAAAAAACACATCAAATTGTACTTCTGATTCCAGAGAGTCAAACTAAATCTCGACACGGTTACAGCCTCTGCCTGAACCTAACTTTTATCTTCCAATTACACCAGCACTCACTCATTTAATCACTGAAGAAAGATCAGGTTTTTAATCACACTGGTGTCAGAGCTTCAAAACCAGATTTGGAAGTCATTACGCCCACACTGATATGAAAGTTGCTCATATTACTACTGGATTTCTATGGAGTCTAGATGCGATCGAGTGACCATGTACATTCAAGCAACTCCAAGATATAGAGAGAAAAAGTAACATAGAGCAGATTTCAAAAGCATACAGCCACAGGAGAGGCTAATCTGATTAGGTTTTAAAGATACCTTTAGGAGTTTTTGACCACTAATAGTGCTATGGTGCAGTGTTAGCATGTGGGAAACTCAATACACATTCATGCCAATTCCAACAATCAGTAGGTGGTGGTGATGTGCCAAGAACAGTAGCAATGGGCTGTCAAAATGCAGGAAAACCTGGCAAACATGAAGGTAAACAATGCAGATTTCAGTTTTTAAAAAAAGAAAGACTTTGCCAATGTTTTAGAAGAAAAGAAATAAACTTATTTGCTAGGCCTCCGGGATGAACACAATGCATTCTTGTGAGAGACTCCACACCTTTAAATTATCAATACATTCAAGGCCAAATTAAAAAATCAACTAAAGATGAATCAGCTGTGTGGCCGCTGAGCCTAGTTTACATTATTAATTTTTAATTGACATTGTGGGTGTATGTGATGTGCTGTTGTGTGTAGCTTTGTATTTTATATGGTGTATTCTTTGTGGGGGTTTTTTTGTTTGTTTGTTTTTTTTGCTTTGTACTGTTTGTTGTTGTGCTGTTGTATGTTTTGATTGTAATGGACTACAGATGCAAATTAGCTTCAAGCTAACTCTGGTGCAGTGCATTATTTATGCTTAATACTGCACACTGTTCTGTTCAATAAATCAAATCAAATCAAATCAAATAGCATACCTTTAAGGTATATAATAAAATGTAATACCTTAAAGGGAAAAAAGGAAGAAACCTCAGGTAGAGCAACAGAAGAGGGATGCCTCTTCCAGGGTAGAAAACTATGCGATAGATGTCGTTTGTACAGAGTAGACAGAAATAAAAATGGTGAAATTACAATATGGAGATACTGAATTGCAATGTGACGTAAATAAAGTCTAAACATATATGAGGAATATGGATCGGAGGAAATGTGAAACTATTACATAGTAAAAGTTGACTTTTATGACTTATCCCACCACCCTCACTAGATTTTCTTTATGTGAAATACAGTTTGTTCCCACCTGCAGCTTTGCAGGTTAAAGGTTTGAATCTTGATAAGTACAATGACCTCCTTGTCAGCTGGTTGTATGGATGTGGATGATTGGCATTGTCGAGAGTGGTGGACACTGTCACTACTCCCCTCCCCCCTCTGTTGCAAATGCCACATGTCGCAACTTTCTGAGATATTCGGCTTTGCTCTCTATCTCCAAGGTAGCAGATACGAGGCTCGTTTGAACCCTGACAGGCGATAAGGCCCCACACCGACCTGAGAGATTGGAACCGCCTTCACTATCAGATTACAACAAGCACCCATTTGGAAAGAGCTTCCTTCTCTGCTTAACCTCCACCAGAAGCATCGCATGTGCACTTTTCCTGAACCCAGAGAAAATTTTAAGAAAAAAAAATAACAATCCTCAAGTCTTCGCTGATAAGGAGTAGGAAGTAGAGATCCGGGAGTGCAGGGAAACTAAGTCTGCTGTAATATGTCAATGGAAAACAGATACAATCTAGGTTACAACCAAAAGACACTTAGGGTGACAGGGGCAAAGCAATTGTTGTAAAAAAAATTGTGTTTAACACTCAGTCATCTCTAATTTCCATTGTATAATATCACTGCAATTAATCTAGCCCCCATTATTTTTTTTTTAATGTTTTTCCTTTTACAGTTTTATGGGATCAGACTGCTCTATTCCAAACTGCAGCGATTAAAAATGCAGTTTGACACACTACTGCACTCCTGTCCTATTATACTACCAATATTATCATCTCGTCACATTTTATTACCAGCCTTTCTTTCACACTTATAAAGAAACAAGGGAGAGAATTTAAAAAAAGAAAGAGGCAAGGAGAGAATGGGATAATGATCATATATTGCACATGGCCACCCTGGTTTCTCTCTGTTATTACATCATCAAACTGACATTGTGTTCTGCGTGTAACAGGCTGAGGTCAATGAGTAGGGAGAATAGATTGCCCTACAGCTGCAATAAAAACGGCGATTTTCAAACTGTAACCTATTATAATGAACACTTAATTTCCATATTCTTTAGTGCTGGCCAGTTAAGTGTCTCTTCTTTTCAGTTTGAGTGGATTTAATATCGATGTTTATGGTTCAATACTGTCCAATATATTACTCTTCTGTGTGTAGAGGTGGTGATTAGCTAAATGTTTGCTGTAATGGCTCTCCAGGGCTACAGCAGCGACCTAATCTGCGGAAAGAAGAATGAAGGTCAAATGGTTTAAAACTGCTGTGACCATCTGTATGACGATACCATTTACTTTTTATGTAAAGATGAAAGAATTTAAGGACATTTCATATACTGTAAACAGTTAAAAGACACAGCAAATATAATTACAACATAGGACATAACAGAAATACAGTGTATAGCCACTTGATGTGAAAGGTGCATCATCAACCAATATACAACTCTTTAAAAAAGTAATCTACCAGCAACATACATGTATATATAACACAGACATTCTGTCAATGAATAACACATTATTTTATTTCTAAAAAACTTCTGTGCTAAATATACATTTATAAATCTTGGTCACACCAATATTTACAGTATAAAAGTAATATTTCAGACTGAAATCAATTCACTTATTGATTTCACACAAAGTAAATTTCCACTGAGCTTTCGTGTAGATTTCAACTTTGGTTAACCTTGACACATTAATCTATGCTGTTCAGCCCACTGCAAGAAAACCAGGATTATTGACATTTAGCAGCACTGTATATTGATATGGAACCTCGAATTAATGACATGTTTGCAGGAATTTTCTCTAAGATCAGAAACTTTCAGTGGGCTGTCATTGATTGCTCTTGACTCAGATTATTGGGCAGATTCCCATGGCCAAATACTTACCATTGCAAACCGCCTTGACAGCGCTGACCTTTGAGGGAATGGAGAGAAGCGGAGAATCCAAAATTGAGAAAGCTGTTATATAAGCTGTGTCGCACAACCTTTTCTGACCTTCCCTCTCCTACCCGAATGAGAGGCAACACCAGCAAATCTTTTGTCTTTGTATCAATTTTGCGAGAAATAAAACCAGCTACAACAAATGGTGGCCACTGCATGACATGCAAGTAGTCACTACTTCACCTATTTATAGGACACACAAATGAATATCCCTGTGCCATGTTCTGGTGAGACTGGGTTCTTCATGAGATAATACTCCAATAGGATTTTTCCCCGGAGACTAGTCACAGTAGAAAAAGCACATGTGTAAATGGTAAAATAAATGATGGCTGGCTGGAATACATTTAGCTGCTTCAGTTTCAGGGTCCTAGTGTTGTTCATGCTGGCTCACTGTCACTCTGTCATGGCTTACTGGGCCCCTTGAATAGAACAGAGCCATCAACCTATTACGCTATTCCTTATTTTTAGTCATATATTTAATGTTACAATGTCAGATGTTCATATTAAATATGGCCAAAGTGTCAAATAATTAGGTAAACATACATAGAAGTAAGCCCCGTGAGCAAAGAGCAATGGCTTCAGACTGCTCTGAACGCTCAGTTTCCAACAGTTTTTTCTACTTTCAGCCTGAGCTGACATCAGCTCGTGACAGATTTCTTTATACAGTCATCTTTATACAGTTCACTGCTCTGCTCCGCTAACATTATGGCATTTTTTCATTGTTTTGGGGGTAGTCACGCCAAGAAATAACTCAAGTCAAGCTGCCACGCTGTAAGTGTTTTTCTATTACACAGCAGGGCAAAGTAAAATAAGTGGTTTACCTGTTGGAGGTGTGCTGGTCGTCTGCAGCTCTTCATCAAACATCTCACTGTGACTGTTTCTGCTTGTACTATTCCTCCCTGCATTATTTCTAACTGATCCACTGATCCCAGAATAAAAATATAGAGCTGGAATATGTTTCATTTCCTGTAAATTCTTCACAATAAAAGTCACACATTATTTAGTAATTTAAAAACTTTCAAATTACTGCCCCTCGGCAGGCTTCTGGTAAGATGGCCAGTCAGAACAGAGTGGGCTCATCAGGAGGGGGGCCTTAAAGAGACAGGAGCTAAGACTGCCTGTTAGAGACAGAGGCTGAACTGAGACGCTGTATAAAGGGCCAGTATAGGATAACTAAGGAGTCTTCTGAACTGTGAATCATGCTAAGCAACTCTAGTGGAGTCTCAGAATAAAAATATAGAGGTGGAAATGAGCATAATAGGTCCCCTTCAATGTTATTAGTAACACCCGTGCTTTTCCTACCATGTGAAAAAGGCCTATAGTTTGCTGCTCACAGCTATATTAAGCACTAGATCAACAGACTAACAGGTCAGTTTCATACAGTGGTCCTGACATTTTGTGCCGTACACTGTGGCTATGTGTTCCCTGCTGACATGTTATCTGTAATCTGGCATCATGGTGGGAAGCTCTCACAGGAGCCAAGAGTGGCTCTTGATGCTCCACACCCTGAGGTTACATTAAGCTCCTTTTATGCACTGAGAGGACAGAGTACAGTACTGGAGAGAAGAAAGGCAGGCAGGGAGGGAGGGAGGTGGGGGAGAGTGAATCCTAGGAGGCACCAAAAAAGTAAAGCAAGACCCTTGAGATAGAGGTGGCCTGGTGTGGTATACATCCAGAAGCGGTGAGAGGGCAGATTATAGCTGATTCAGCTGAAGTGGAAACAGGTCAGATGAAATGTTGTACTCACTGAACCAGATACACTTCTCCGTCTTTAGATTATATGGTGGATGGAGGATGCTGCTACATGATGTCTTCAGGTCATAAAACAGCTAAAACATTTTTGTCACTTTGTAGCTGTCGTTTGCAAAGAAGATGGCTACCACTTTATGCTTTCTCCCCAGAACAGTGCGTGTAGCGTCATCTTACAAAGATATCTGTCCAATATTAACATCAAGCCTTCACTGTCACAGTGAGTAATCGCCCCACTTTGTTGAAAAACAACAGAAAAAAATTATTCATTTATAGCAGCAGAAAGCAATCCTGCTTTTCCTGTTGTGATAAAATGTTAAGAGCTACCTTTGAACACCCTCCCTGTGGTGGGGAACAAAAGTAACAGGAGCAGACGACAACAGTATTCAATTCATCACAACTACACCACAAACAACATGACATGAAACAACAAATCTGTCATATTCTCGGCAAAAATTGCGAGGTATTGTACTGGATTCCATTATATTGTCAGGTCTGGATGATGATGGGTTGGATCTAAAAATCTGTTTATGCTTTCACCTATTACAGTGTGTTGAGTCATTAATGGGCTGAAGCTTGCCACAGCCATCCAATACGTGTCAGCAGAGTAACTGCTTTCCTTCTGTTATAATGTGGTGATAATGCAATGCCATAAAATTTCCCCCCAGTGTTATTTAATTTCTCCAGTCAAAAAGTTCAAAAAACATTTTTCTCAAGGTCCTGATTTACTTAATGAAATATTCATGTAATATTTCCCTTTAATCATCTGCACCAAAACAATAACACAAAAACTGGCCTATGAAGAAACACGACTCATTTGCACATTTTCTAATGAATATAATTATTATTTCGTAATGAGATTTGGGGGAGAAAAAATAATCAGCAGTCCATCAAAACGGTGAGGATGATCTGTTGTTTTGTCTTTGAATCAGAGCAATGCTAAAAACAATTACCAAGTCATTTCAGGGAGAGATGAGCTTTCAGAAAATCCAGTAATGAATCGGATAGACTTTGTGAAGTCAAGTACTGAAAGATGAGATGAGGGGAAAAAAAGTGTCTAGCGGCATAGTTCTCCATTTTCATACAGAGTGAAAAATCTTACAAAAAGGCCTCACTGCCTGCACAAGATATTGGAAACGTCTTTCCTCACAAAAAAATAGATGTATCAATTGAAACCAAATGAAAGCCATGACCTTCTATTGATTGTACCTATTAAATCCTCTTCAGTCATGGAGATGGTGTGTAGATAAAGAGAGTAATACACACATCTACAGCCAAGAAGTCCAGTTGCCCTCGATTCAACCCTCCTTGGAAAGTAATACAGAAAACTGAAACATAGATTGAACAAAATGGGTGGCAGGTTGAGGATCAATATCAGCCTATAAAATTAGAGCCTGACCAATACTGGATGTTTGGGGCCGATGTCAAGACTGATATTAGGGAGTAAAAAAAATCTGACATTGATATATTGGCCGATATTCTGTATATACATATTATATGTATATATTATATATATATATATTACCGACAAACCATATGCGCAAATGGTTTTAAAACTATGAGGTACCACCTCCGCCTGACTTTGGGCTAGGAAAAAACCCTAGTAGCAACCAAATCTCACCTCCTCTCCTGAATTTATTGTGAGAGACAGTACATATTTCTCATCCAGCAAGTAATTTTTCCACTACAGAAGCTCTTTAAGTGTGTGTCAAGATGAATTAAATAGAGTCGAAATCTCCAGATAACTGACAAGATCAATTGAGTAATGTTTGGTGTCCACAAAATGGGGGCGATGGAGTGCTGAATCACGCCAGACATCAAAAACTGAACATGATGCTTCTTTATCCAGGACTTTGCACAAAAACGGTGATGGACTGGGGTGAATCCTTGTATTACACTGGGCATATTTTTCCCCAGATTAATTACATCAGAGTAAGAGTCTTACCAAGCCAGAACTCATCCTCCAGATTTCCAAATCCAACCCGATAGTCACTCCACTTCCTGGAAAAGTCTGTCAGGCCATTCTGACGTCGCTGGAATACCTGAACACCAAAATGTGATGATGTGACAAGATCAGAAAAATATAAATCAGTTGTTCAGACTAAAATAGCTGACGTATCTCATTGCAGAGATCAAAAGAAAATTCAGTAAGAAGTAGTCATTTTCTCTGCTACACTTGTCCCCCTTTTTTACCCAGCTGACACATTTGCTATATATTTGCACAAGGTGCTATTAAAATTAGGTGTATCTTCACAGTGACTTACAATCCAGCCTCCTTCATCAGTGGTCATGTCACAGTACACCTGCACACCCTGGCTGGGGTCTCTGTTGATGTAAATGGTGTAGACACCGCTCAGAGTCTCTCCATTCAGCAGGTGTTGGGCACAATTCTGAGGTGTTGCAAACAGTCGACTCCCTGGAGAAGAGCAGAGGAGGACTGAGGATGTAGTGATCTGCTTGTTTGTTTGTTTCATCTTTTTGACTTAAAATGATTCAGTATGTAGAAATGTATGTCGATTGCATGGATGGAATAAACTGCAATTTTTTTTTTTAAAAATTCATGTTTTTATATTAACAATGGATCAAATGTTTAATGTGAAAGAAGTTACCTGAAATGATGAACCCACGGAGAATTTAAACCTGACACTGCAGTTCCCCTAACCTCTAAAGGAACATTTTAGCATCTTTCAAAAAAAGAGCTCTGATAAACCAACTCTATGCTACATGCCCAGCACCAAACAGCCAACAGACAAAGTTAAAGTGCTTTCAGACAGCGAGCAGTTACCGCCGCCACCTCCACTCTGTTCAGTGTATACACAACGGCAGCAATGCACCCGAGGTCGGTCGCAGTGATCAGGAGAGAGTGGGCTGCTGTCGTTCTCGTTCATGGCTATTTCCCACTGCCGTCAGAGCTGTGGATGGTTACTTTACAATTTTTCAACTTGCTGTGTGGCAACCACAGAACTCACAGCAAGCGAAATGATAGGCTACAGGAGCTGGTCCACTGGGTTTTACTGTCTTGTTCACTGACACCTTTTTCTCTGGCAGTGAACAAACAGATCAATAAAGAGAAATGATCTGGGAGCAACATCAGCTTCAGTTTGATTATCCAGTCTGGGCCGATATTATTTAGCAAAACTTGTTATATTAATCGTGTCATGTTAATAACTATTTCCATATTAAGATACAGATCATTAACATCGGTGGGTGGCAGATGTAGAGGCAACAACTCGCTGTGTGAACATACCTCTAATAACTAGCTGGTGAACATGGTGGAGCATTTAGCTGCCTGCCAGATATTTTCCTTTCTTTGGTGGAGTCCAATGTAGAACTAAAATAAGAGTGAACACTGGACTTACATTCGCCTGGTGGCCAGAAACACAACTCCAAATGAATACTAATGTTGCTGCATAAGTGGTGAATGTTTATCACCAGAACTTAATAAGATAATACTATGTTGTGTTTACAGCTTGTTCTGCTGCTCCTGGCCAAAAATATCAAATAATCCTGTTTTAATTGAAAGCAGCACTGAAAATATGTTAAGCATTCATCACACAGCCTAATGCTAGGTCCATTCCTTGGTAGAAATGAGAATATCAATATTTACCTTTGTCATGTTCACATAAATTAATGTTTATTGGAAACTTCATGATGCTCCCCAACCCTTGTTGGACTGATATGTCTGGCATCAAATTACACAATGGGAATTTACGATCAGAGCACAGTGTTCAGCTGCAGGATTGTAGACTGCCACCCTGCAAGTGCAGCCTAATGGGAAGTCTTCTCCACTAGGCTACAGTGAGGGGAGATGAAAATTGTGCCTGACTGAGGGGACTCATTATTGTGCAACTTTGTGATGGTGACTATAACATGAAATGCAGTGCAAAAGAGAGAAAAAGGATGCACCTCTGTGAGGCCAAGAAAACTCTCACTTTCTGAGCTTAAACCAAAGAATGCAAACACACTGTGTGTGTGTGTGTGTGTGTGTGTGAGTGTGTGTGTGTGTACCTGTAGTGAAGGTAGTGGAGACTACAGCGCTGGTGTCTAGTCCTCTTGCAGCCTGGAGCTTGACAGTGTACTCTGTAGTCTCAGCCAGTCCCTCAAGACGAATCCATGTGTCTTCTGCATCTAGGATCAACTCCTTGTGCAGAAACACATATAGAATGAATTCATATTGTACATGCAAGTTAAAAGATATTAGATTGCCTCCTCTAAAAGTAATAATTTAATGTGTATTCAGTACAAACCTCAGGGTAAAAGGTAAATTATATTAAAATCCTCATAAGTCTCTGATAAAACATCAAACTGAGCTTGTGAGTCTTAAAAAGACCTATGGCAGCAAAGAAACCTTCAAGCTATTTTTGTTCATGGAACACATGACAGCTTGCTTTGTGCTTCAATCACAGAGTCTTCTCAAAACGGCAGTACAAGTAAGTGAGGTGTTTAGAAGGAATTAAAAGAGGGTATTATTGCAGTAAAAGTTACACTTTTGCTGGCTGCAGAACAAGTTTGGTGTTTTCGCGTGTGAAAAGTGACTGAGCTGTAGAAAGTGTTTATAAAGAGAGGAACTGAGAAACAAGAAAAGAGAATGAGGGAGGGAGGAGGAGTGGGGGGCAACTAGGAAGAGAGAACAAGATAAAAGACGGACAGTCAAGCTGGGAAGCTGCTAAACAATCAGGAAACAAACATTTCTATTTTTGGCGGCACAGTACAGTTAACTCCTTTTGTTTCTGACAAGTTATCTTTTATTGAGCCACTCTTAAAGAGCCAATATGTTTGACCGTTCCTGAGAGAGTATCTTCTGTGACATCAGTTTCTTAGATGAGGCATAAATACACCAGCAGTATGTTCAATTGATAAACAGAAAACTCAAACTTCTCCATGTTTGTGTGTGTTTTACTGCCTGAGATGGAATGAGCACATATTTGCCTGCATGTGTGTTACAGTTGGCCTGGATACACATAAAATATGAACAAGTAAAAATGAAATATTTAGCCAGTTTGGGGAAAAAAATCACACATTTCCAGGCAATGTGTCCATGTGAATTATGCAGGGAAGCAGCTGGTAAATAGTGTCTCTCTGTCTCTAAGGATCTGACATTTTCCCACCAGGTTTTCAGGGTCAAGATAGGATTTTTTATTGCAAATGAAACAGCCCCGTCACCAGGGGCGCCTTAACATTACTTTAATGTAAGGCGCCCCTGGTGACGCCCACCCCCCACCCACCCCCAACCGTTCATGGCGGTGGTGCAAATATATAATGTTATACTTTATAATATATATGAATATACTTTTTTTTTTAAGCTCATGTCTTGTGAGGCCCCTGGTCCTCGGTTGGAGGCCCGGGGCCTGGGGCTTAAGCCCTGGTAAGCCCGTGCATTAAGGCACCATTGCCCGTCTCAGGTTTGTATTATCAAGGATAATACATATCTTCATACGCTTGCTATTGATTCTGTATTTGTGGGTGGGTGTTTGGATGTTCAGTGGATACGTATTTGTCCTTGTGTGAGTGTGTGTGTGAATGGTGAGGTGTTATCAGTCCAGGCACGCACATAACCAACAGTGAAACATGCATTTACAAACTATTTAATCAGATAAGAAATTAATCTCACAACTACTGTATATAAATTACAATGGTCCATTATCTCTGTAAGAGGAGAAGCTGGCTCAACAGCTGTAAGACTCACCAACATGTGGTTAGATTACAGCTGAGGAAAAACCACCAAATACATTCAGCCAAGCCAGACCTCAAGTAGAAACAACTGCAAGAAAATCTCACAAGGAGCACTTCAATCTCTGGCTGCAGAAACATTTTTGCTCTGAGCATGAGTGGTATGACTCATTTGCTGTTGAGCTATATGAATTCAAAATGTGGCACTTGTTGTTGAGGCAGCATTCACAGAGGAGAATGAGGACTTGAATACAATTCAAAAGAAACAGGACCGACTGTGGTGAAAAGATATCAACTAGCCTCACAAGATTTTTTCAGATTTTCATCTTTCTTTGTAAGACAATTGCTGTTTCATGCATCAATGCAACAGAAAATTGGTCCCTCGTTCAACAAGCTACAATGCAGGACGTGTTCATGTTTGTATGTTTGATAAGAAGGAGTCTTTAGCAGAAAAGCAAATATGGGTTGTTGTCCAGAGTCTGCAGCAGGCTGTTTGGCCAGTGATAGCATTACTGCTTTATGCAAATATGGTTTAACAGTTTGATTAATTTTATGAAAAAAACTAACCTTAACCTTAAGTTCTCTCTATTTAGACAGATGACTGACAGCATTTCAAGCATACAAAGATAGGGGCACCATTATGAATCTATAAAATATAAAATGTCAATTTCTCCCAACTGAGTACGCTTTTTTTCTCAAGGATGGAGAGCATTACATGTGACAGACGTTATGTATGCTATATGGAAAAAAACACGACTTAAACATACACATCTGTGCACAATTTTAAACATGGCATAAAAAATGTTTATTCAGTGGTATGCATTATTATGTTCGTGTTTGGACACATGTTTGAAACAAATCACTACCCTTGAAAAAGGACTGTGAGCATCAGTCTCGCTTCCAGAACATACATAGAAAAGAAGTGAAATCTCAAAAAATCTGAATAGTTACTGTCGCATTCTTTGTGCATGGGTGACACCTGATGGTCGACCACATATTAGTGCCACAGGGTCAGGGAGGGAGAGAGAGAGACAGAGAGGAGAGAGAGAGACTTGTGGTAGATCATCCCTGCATCAGCATCAATGTGTCTGTATTTTTAACTGTTCCCTTAAGATCATGCAATGTCGGGCATCAAAGGGGATGGTCTGTGTGTGTCTGGTCGCATGCATGTGTGTGTGTGACACACACCTAATTACCAATAAAAGAGTCTTTTGCAGAGCATTATGGAAAACAGTTCCAGTCAGTTTGTTAACAGGCGTGGTGTGTTCCACACAGCTCTTACTAATGTGCTTATTACCATTACTTTGCTACGTCAGAAAGTTTAATCAAAACAAACAATGTCTCTACTGAGGCACATTAAAGTGATATTTCTATTGGACAGGCAATTTCACTGTCGTTCCCTTATGTTTTGTATCAGTGCGTGTTAGTGTGTGTGTGTGTGTGTGTGTGTTCAAACATTCGCACGCCCCCATGTCATGGGATTACATGATTGAAAGATAAAATTTGAATTTCAAAGTATTTGTCATGAAGTTGTGATTCTCCATTAATTTTCTTTCCCTGAATATTGTTTAACCCTCGCATAATAAGTTGATTAAATTGGGAACATCTTTTACTTTGCAGAAATCCAAAAAAAGGGGTTTCAATATGCCCTACAATATCTGCAGAATTAGGTTTCCATTTTCAGCTATGTGGATTAACAAAAGTACAGTTTATCTCCCCAACACATGTTTGCAGCTGTAGCATGGATACTCAACAAGATTTCCAGTATTGTAAGATATGGAAACACATTTTAGTTACAGATAAGATGTGTAAATATATGGAAATACAGTATGTAGGATACAGTGTGTATAACAGTGTGTATATGTATGTATATAAGAGACACAGTTGAGACATGAGTGCTCAACTACATGCACTACTTACTTTACGGCTGCCATCGGTAGACTTGTAGGTGAGCATGTAGTTGTCAATTTCTGCGATTGGCGGTTGCCAGGATATGAGACCGCTGCGGTGATTCACTTCACTGGCTGTCAGGTTCAAGGGTGCGTCCATGGCTATCAGAGAGAGGGGAAAATGTTAACTTTTACAGTCAGTTTAGTTGGCTGCTAAATAAGATATGTGGGCCCTCCAGGTAACAAAAAAAGACTTCATTTTGTTTCAGCTTTCTATAGATGTTTAAGTGTTTGGGAGAGTGAGTGAAATTAACTAAGGCTGTTGAAACTAAGAAAATTGCTGAAGACAATTTAATTGCTTCTGTGTTTAGAAAGCGAGCTACTGTACTGTCCATGTGACTTCGATTTCCTGATGTAGGTGGGCATGTACAGTATATTTGGGCTCTTTGATTTTGAATTCCTTTGAACACCCCACACTGTAAAAAATTACACTCATGACACTCCAGCACAAAATATCTGTGTGGAAAAAATAGCACCAACATTTATCCTTACATGACTACATTTTAAAGTGTTATGTTGCTGCTGAGGTAATTAGGCAGGAACTGTTTTGTTATGTAATGTGCTGCAATTTTTCAGCATATGGGGAAGGCTTCACAATTCCATGTCCCTAAGGTTGAATTCATAGCTGAAAGCTATCAGGCTTTGCAGAAATTATGAAAGTGCAAAATCAGGGAATAGTCAGCAGAGTAATTTATGTGTTTTCCATTTCTGTCATTGGGTCCTATCAACTCGAGGCAGAGGTGTCAAACTCAGCTCTCAACGCCGCCAAACTATGGAAACACGCCAAGCGCAGCTCTCACTGCTCTGCTGAGGGTAAAGGTAGATGCTTGATGAAAGCTTTATTACCTTTTGTTTGAAAAAAAGCTTCAAATATCATCAAAGACACCAGCTCACACATTATGTACATTCCTGCCATCTGGAAAGCACTAACCAGTTTAATAGCACACACACATGCACTATGTAACAATCATTTGAATGCATTATGCACAGCACAATTATACATAGTGTACTTTTACGAGATTTATCAGCTGTATTAATAATTTACATTGCTGCTAATTATTATTCTCTTTTTAAGGTCATTGTAGTATTTTATTTTATTATTTAGTAATCCTCCAAGTTGAAGATAAGAGTTTTAAAGTATGAATTTGATAAGAATTTTTATGAATTAACTGAACTTAACTGAACTCAAGGTCTGGTCCTGCAGGATTTTGCTCTTCTCATGGTTAATGAAGACAAGCTATGGCTCATTCACTATCAGAGAGGAAGCACCAGGCAATACTATCATCATCAGCAGCAACATAATCAGATACAGCAGTCAGTAAAATTTGCCTTAAAGGGATAAATTAACAACATGGAAATTAGATCCAATAGACCAATAAATGACCCACTGAAACTATGTAGGGCACAATATTTATGTGCAAATCAATCTTTCTAATCAACACAAGCCTGTATGGAGCTGACTGGCCAGACTAGCCACACAGCATAGACCCTTTTTTTTGGTTACTAGCCTACTGTGCTCTTTTGGACAGGTCTTTGACTTTTCTCTGCGGACCAAACCAGCAATAGATGAAGCAAACCTCTTTTAATGACCCAACCTCTTAACTAAGCCTCATGAAATATAGCAGACAAACTGTGTCCATGCTAGTATTGCTAAAGGCCACCAAGGATACTTATCATTTCAATTAGTGCATATAAGAAATTATTGCCCTCTAAGCTGATATCTAATTTTAATGGCCTTGATGGTTTTATTGGAAGTCTGTAGTTCACAGGAGAGAATTTGTGTTCAAAGTTGAAAAGATGCTGTTAAACAATAATAATTGAATTTAAATATACTTCCTTGGTGTTGGTTTTACATTAATTCCATGATTTTACATTTTAATATTCATTATTAGAAGCTTCAGTATTAAGAAGAAAAAAAGTGATCAATTGCGATTCATCACAACAAATAGTGTGATTAATTAGTTCATTATTTTAATCAATTGACAGCCCTAAATATTTTTCTTACTGTTCCAAATTCTCATTAAAAGACTATGTGCAAGACAAACATTAGTCTTTAAAACTTTTAATTTTTGCCTTTGTTTGGTAGTTAACGCATACATTTAAACACTATATAGAGAGACAGGAAACACCAGGACAGAGAGGGGAGATGAAAAGTGAGAAAGTTAGAATCCAATCAGCAACACTGCAGTTTCATTGTATGTGTCCAGTCTTAAACCACTTGACCATCAGGACAGCACCTGTCTTGCCATACTTTCTGACTCCCCTACCCATACAGCTCTCAGCTCCAAGCCCGTTCATTCCCAGTAGAGATGTAAATCTTTAACAATGGTGAACAAATTGTTAGATTTTTTTAAAAGGCTTAACAAATGTTTAACAGCTGGGCACTGTCGGCAGATATTCATTTGCTGTGGACTAATTTGCTGTGGATTAATAAACATTTGGTGCACTAGCAAGTATTTGCAGCACCAAGACGTTGTATGTTGGATTGACTCATAATAAGTAGCTGTGTTCATGGTAATGAAGGAACGTGTCACCCAGTAAAACAGTGTGACTGGTTGATGTGCTTTTAATAGTTTTTGGACAACAAAGGATCTCTATGGCACAGATAAATATTGGCTACACAGGCAGCACTTGTTGACAGGATTAATTCATTGATGGTTTTGAGCTTTTCATGACATTTGTTAACAATAACAAAAATATAGACTATCACTGGAATTATCATTTAATGCTGACATTTAATGATTACAGCTTGAAACTAAATATAGATGAGTTCCATAAAACTGAAAAAGATTTTAAAAAATCAATCTGAATATTACTAAGGAAGGAGAGTTTACCACCTCCACTTAAGCAATTAAAAAGATATGAAAAGAATCTGAATAAAACACTCTAAAAAACCTACAGAATACTAACGAGACATTCTTGATTTACTGTAAATGTATGCCATAAGATGGAAAATGAAAATCTAACCATAAGTATTCTGAAACCCCTATAGGACTTAGTGAGAAGAGCAGTGAGACTCTTTTCCATGTTTAGTCAGAACGTATCACAGCCTCAAAAACGTTCAAGCTCGTGATCAGCAAGCCCACCCAAGTTTTACCACACATTACATCACACCATCCAAGTAATATTCTTGGTCCCTCCACAGCTTTAAACAAGGCATGATTATGGTGCCTTTGTTGATACTTTAACCACATCACAAGGAGACTCACCTCAATTTCCCCACCTTACATCACCCTTTTTGAGTCAATATCCGATCTTCCGACTGGTAGCAGTAGCGCTGACACTCTGTAACCTCATTTTAGCGCATGATAGAAAATAGATGACCGTCTATTCAGAAAATCAGTTTCCTGGAGTTACATCATGACTCTGGGGCACATTGTCAGCCAGTCACACAACACTCTGTGTAAGGGAGGCAGGGGCACCAGAACATATAAAGTGCTGTGCTTGTGTGCTGTGCAATCCAATGTCACTGCTGTGAATATGAGATAAAGATATCTATTACATGGTTGTCTTTTCTCAAACTCTCTCTGTCTGACTTTTTTCTCTCCATTATGACATGGGCTGTCATAAATTGTCTTGACTATTCCTAAGGAGTTGAGGGGCCAAAGGCTTAACTTTTAGCTAAACGTCTGACCCTAAATTGAACCCAGAGCTGCACATACAAGCAAAATCCACAACACCAACTCTCCACACTCTTTTTCTCATTTAAATCCTTGTGTGTGTGCACATATGAGCAGATTAATGACAGCTCAGTAATTAACAAAATGTACCCGTCTTGATAACCTCCTTAAAGATGCGGGGTGCCTTCTCTCAGAGACAGTGATAGGCAGTTCCACATTTGTGTGACAGGGGGATTGAGAGAGAAGGATAAAGAAGGAGGGTAGACGTGAGGGAAAACGAGGGAACAAAGAGTGCTTAAGAGCGAGAGACTGAGATAACACTTTGAGATAAAAACAGCACATTGCAGATTGTGAAGACGTCAAAGGCACTGAAAATAGGGGGTCTAAGGGGCCACTGCCCCCCCACTTTATCCTCCTCCCACATTTTTTTTAAGTCGCGAATTAATGTATCCCCGCAAATGCCCCTATATTGCAATACTTACGGTAAAAAGATGTTTCAATCACTCCCATCCATTCTAAGACATTAGGTAAAATAAAGCAGGCAAATATAAAACGGAAAGAATATTTACATTTTATCCAATCAAAGAGGACACAAAAAAATGCATAAAGTGTACATTGCAACCAATAAAAGTGTTTCATTGCTTTGCGTTACGTTGTTTACATCAGTTTGAGCTGTTAACTGTTAACTTTCACTAGGTGAAATCTATTCGGCACACGCAGGCAACCAGCCAGACAACACACACATTTTGTAAGTTCACGCAAATTGGTTAATTCATGATATTGCATTGAAATGACAAGTCCAAAGCATTTCCTTTTTGAGTAATGGTAATCAAGGTGCTCCCGAAGTTTATTTAGGCTATTGTAGGCTATGAATGATATTTTCACAACAGCATGACATGTTGAAGATTTGCAAAGGTAAAGCAGTAGGAAAGTAATGTTTTTTTTTCCTGATTTATCATTAAATATGGTTTTTAGGGCATGGCTGCTTACAACACAAGGACAACGTTAACATTCCTATTGCCTGCTTACTGTTACTCAGCTGCAGGAGTGTTACTGTCCTGTAAACTCGTAGTTTTGGGTAATGTAACAAAAAAGCTTCCCATAAGCACTACTTAGCTGCTTTGTGTTTGGAATTATACCACCACCTGTGGTGCAAGCAGGCTATAGTTATTCAGCAAAAGTTTAGTGAGTCTCTGGTCTATTTACCGCTACACATACTGTACACACACACACCAACACACTTTTTGATGCCCGCACTTCTGAAATGAATCCAGCGCTCCTGGCTGAAGTCCACGGTGACGTGCCAATCTCCTCCTCTTCTGGACCTTGTCGTCTTTATTGACCTCCTCCGCATCTCATTTCTGTTTTTCCCTCTGCTCCTTTGTCTATTTCCTCCCATTCCCACATCAGCCTGGGCTTTTCCCCTCCTTAACACTCTACTTCTTATCTCCATTTGTGCTCAAGCTTCTCTCTTCCACTCCTCTTGCCTTCCCATTCTTTGTCCACCTCCTTCTTTTCTACTTATCTGACGGGCCAGTGTGCCAGTGAATGAATGGAGTTTCTCTTTTGTTCTTGTCATCCCCTCGTCTTGCTGAAGACTGGCGCTGCATTATGTGCACGTGGGGGATAGATGAGAGAAAGAAGGGATGAGGGGGAGGGTATTTTTCAATTCATAGAAATAGAGGGCCGACCACAACCCTCATTTTTCTTGTCTTTATTCCCTCTTTCTCTTCATTCTCCAATTAAATCTGTCTCATTGTCCTTTTCTCTCTCTCCAATTAAACCTTTGCATGGAGAGTGCCCAAGCAGGTGAGCAGGTGTTGTCTGAAATCCTGGCAGCTCTAAAGCTCTATCTTCAGACACGGAGGTTTGAACAAAGGGATTGAGGTGAATAGGTTTGGCTATATTTAATGTCTCATTAACACACAATGTAAACAATGCTAGAGGGAAAAAAAATAGTACAAACACAGAGCACCATATGGGAAGGGCAGCATGGGCAGCAGCAATTTGTAGTACGAAGACAAGGGGGAGGACGTTATTCTTTTGGAGAGGATATCACATCTCTATGCCAATGAATGATTCTGCCTGGATGATGTAGCCGTAACTCCTTTGAATATATAAAGTCTACCAAATAAACCAAATGTGTTTTGGATGGATCCCACAGATGGAATAATGACATAAAAGCATATCCTTATACCTTGTTATCATTTCTGAGTAGGCACAAGAGCCATGGCTCCATGGACAATATGACAAACCAACTGTTTACATAGCTTCCCATGTCTGCATGCACATTCACATTCAGAGTCACTGCACTCCAACCAATGCTCTGCTTCAGAAAGGCAGTTTGTTAAATTTTTACAAAGGACCATCAGTGTTTGGGACTGACTGCTATCTAGCTGAGGGAGCTTTTGGATGACAAGACCAGTTTCCAGCGGTGGTGACCTGTTAAATGAAGTTATTATAACTTAGGGCCACCTCGTGTAATCCAATTTCCTGCGTCTACCAATATAGGTGGAACCCTTTCACCCCCTCACCCCTCCCTCCCCAACATCCCTGCTCCTGCATTCTACTTCCTCTCCTCCTCCTCACCCTATAAAAAACCTCAAGTGGGACAATAAAGCTACTGTGCCCCATGAATGAATTGCCCGCAACCTGAGTCTCACTCTTTGGGTTCCTTGCCAGGATACCTTCCAGCATACACCCATCATCAGATTATTTATTATTGCCACATTCTAAATTCCAGTTTTCAAGTTAAGTTAAATTCATCATGTAATGTGAAAGTAGTAGCCTCAGCCAAATATGCATTTCCAACATACAGTACATGCAGTATTTGTTCCAAAAGTCCAAAAGGTTAAATTCATTACTTTCCAAAGTTACAGCCTTGGCCTTTTATCTGTTTTTAAGGTATTAGTCATTACTTGTTCCAGATTTTATAACCTAATCCTAATTTCCATTTTCCATGTTAAATTTGTAGGCAAAATGAGAATCGTATTTAATCAGTTTCCCACTGACAGATTTAAAAGAGGAGTGAGACAGATTCACACCCAGATTATTTCATGCTAGAAACGAGCTTCTCAGCGATGCAGCATCATGTTGTATTACAGTAGAAATACAGTTCAAACCTACTTAAGGATGTTTTGTGTATAATGCAGGTGAAGCAGTTGTCCATATACTCACTGACTGTGACGGACATGTGCACTCACTCAGTAAACATCTTTGTATCTTAAAGTTTGAAACAGAAATTACAGAAATTAAATTTGCAAATTAAAGGTTACACTGATTGATGACCATTTATTTCTTGAGTGACGACTATAATTATGTAATGTAAATGCCATATCAGAGAATTTACATTTAAAGTCCTTCTTTTCTAAAGATTCAGTTTAACCCAAAGGATTGTCCTAAAAAATTAAAAAACAAACAAACAAACAAACAAAAACTGACCTTAGCTACTGTACTATAAGACCATGATCATGAGACTGAGAGGCTGAAAAAGGGGGAGAATCAAACCTCTGTACCACTACGGCTTATGTCAAGACAAAGATCATTATTTACAAATGATTAACAAATTCATAGGTCTTGTAGTCAAAGTAACAGAAATAATATATAATTGTCCATATTATACTATCATTACAAAACATAGTTGCAGAATTTCAAACATTTTGCTGTAAAAACAATCAACAGCTCAGATTTTATGGACACACAAGTTCTTAAAATATATTAAACTGACATTGCCTCAATTGTCTGAAGAATTAAGATTATGTTTCTTTAATAGAAGCACTCTCAGCACTTGGTGAACAACTATCAGCCAGAGATCACTGAAGCTGCCCACAGCAAGGATCTCCATTGTTTCAAAAACTTGCGAAGCACTTCTCAGCAAGTGGGCTCAGACACATCTGAGGGGGAAAAAAGTGCTGCAGCCTACAGTAGCAAAATCCCTTATTTTCCAGCCCTATAGCTTAAATATCAGCCTTTGGGGAGCCAAGCTGTCTTACTCTGTGTTGAACTCTTGAGGCATGGAGGCCAGACAACAAAACACCTCTCAGCTGTGGTTAAGAGGCTTGGGAATCAACAAAGAACCCCCTCCCACCACCACCACCAAAAAAAAAAAAAAGAAACTGAATAGCTGAGGCAGTCCTGGACACATTTTGATATGAGCCAGCCTCATCTCTTTTCTCTCTTTGCTGTGTTCAGTGTGTATGTGGAGAAACAATCCTAACAAAAGTCAAAACCTGACAGCAAGAACCTTCACTGACTCCCTCACCCCTTGTACATCACACAAGTGCTATACACCTAATGAACCAGAAAAAAATTACCTCACTGTTCACAACTTCTTTCCAAATGTCATCCTTTATGTCATCCATCCTACTAACAGCAAACGATAGATATATCAATAGAAATGCAGAAAACTGTACACAAACACATATGGAGACATGAGTGAGTAAACATGGAATAGCACCTTCTAAGAAAAGTGCTCTGTGTTGGAGGAAAGGAGGATGTGTGAGATCAGCTATGTTGTTGTATGCTTTGTTAAGTTTGGGTTCACGTCTTCTCCAGAATATTATCTATCTCAGACTTTACCATTAACCTCAACAACATCAGACCACTGGGGAGGATGAAAAGCTCATTCAGCAGTCTTAAAACATCCCCCAATGTTCTATGCTCAAACCACAAACTTTAAATGGAATTACTCAAGTGTATGATCATTTTATACGACCACCATGACGAATCAAGCTCCTTTACTGCCACTTTTAAATCCTGTCTTAAAACCTTCTGTTTACCACTGTGTTTGATTCCCCTTTATCATAAATACCACCAAATGATTGCTGTATCTTTGTTACAGATTTTTACCAATGTGATTTTGTTGTATGTATTTCATTGTGTTTTAAATTTCACTGCAAAGCATTTTGTTTTTAAATAAGTTGAATTCAATTGACTATTAGTGAAGATGGATAAAGATTTTCAGCCAGGCATTGGCTGCTCTCTTTTACTTCTGAAACTGAATGTTAACTCTGATCAGTAATAAAATACTGCTCCATTATAACACCGTCAGACTCATGAACAGTAAAAAAAAAAGGCTAAAAATTGATGCAGCAGAACCAGAAATATTTTTTTAAAATTCTGTGCAAAACTCTTCCTTGTCAAAGCTTGTCGCCTACATTACCCACAATGCAAACAGATTCACTTCACTCGATTGTACAGATTCAGTTGTGTTGTGCTAGTAGTGGCTATTGCAGCCTTGAGTCGCTAGCCTTTAGCAGAGATGAGGAGTGAGCTACAGAGGTCTGGTAACCTCACTTCTTCCTAACTCTACACACCCTGATTTTTTTCATTTTTCATTTTTTTCCATCACTTGAGGCAATTTTGGACCCGCAAAAGGCTTTATGCAACTTGTTTTAATATATGCAGTAGTACTCCCGAAGACATGTAAACAGACTTTGAAGTGTAAAATCGGTAGAGTTCCCCTTTAACTCTCAGGCTAAGTGGAGAGGCAGAGGAGCAAACTGACACTCGAAGACCAAAATGCTGATAAAACCCGACACAAACAGAGCAGTAGACATGGGGAGACGGTGACAGAGCCAAAACCGGAGTAGTTGACCAATCCAATCAATGGTGTTATTTTCTCTCACACAAATGTCACACACAATGTGACATTTTCCACCAGAGCGGAACAGCCTGAGAAAAACAAACGGTGTGAGTGGAACAGAACCAGACTTTAAGTTTTCAATTAGGAAGTTTAATTAACAACCTGGGAGGAACCCTCTGAGGTTGGGGGAAAACAAGGCAGCCCCTGGTGTAACATGTCATGATCAGCCCTTCAAATGGAAGACTTTTGTCTTGTGTGTGTTTCTTTGTGCACATGTACTCAAATATACACATTACACAGAGCTTTGTGAAAACTGACTCTACTGTATATAGTATGTGTGTGTACTGTAAGTCTAGTAGCTGTGTTGTGATGAACAGCTGCCAGACATTTTTCAAAAACTATATTAATAAATTTGATATGTGCCCAAAGGTAGCGCTTGAATAAGCTCAGGGATTATCCCTCATTGTTGTTGTTTAGTTCCTTAGTGAAATCGAGTAAAACTAAAAAGAGCAATATCATTGAATTTAATTATAACTATGAAAGGTGTCCTTTTGAAGGCTGTGTTCTGGGACAACACGAAACTATATGGTGGAAAAAAGAAATAGTGTAAAGACCGAGACACCAGTGATTATTCCAAAATACATTAAAGATTGAGCTATGACACTTTACATGTTCATTTTGTAATTGCAGGATACATTTTTAATCCTGTTGGTATCATTCTGAAGAGAAAAGACAGAGCAACTGTAGATGTCCTTCCTCTTGAATGCAGGAATGTGATCTATTTGTGTCTTTTCTAGCCAATCATATTTCCCTTAGAAGGGCAAGAATTAATTTATTCTATTCCACTCAGAGGAGCAGAGCAACAAAGGCAAGCACCCAACCGTTTGCTTGATTCAATAAGTCATAGTATTCATAACAAAACAAAATTCTAGTCCTCTTTGCTTATTCCATGATGCTGCCTACATCACAGCAATTTTCAAAATTCTTTTATATGAGTCTAACCAGGGTAGAAAGGCTTGTTTCTGTTTCTTTTTTTAGAGAAGCTGCGGTACATGATGCACTAGGCAGAGCATCTGTTTCCAAATTAGAATCACCTTAAACTGCCTAGAACATTTGTTTATTTATGAGTTACTATATGCATGCACAACACTGACATGGTTGTAGGTATACCTAATTTTCCTCAGCTCAATTTATGTTTTGAAGTCTCTGCAGCCCTGCTCTTATATGTTGTCAGAGTTTGTTTCTGTTTCGAGCAACACATCTCTGCTGCACTGCAGGGCAGATAGCTCTGGTACTCCTTGGGGGATATAAACTCCTCTGCTGACTGAAAAGTTTTTTTCTTATTCCTCCAGAACTCTAGAAAAAACAAAGTTCACAGAGCTGCAATTCAGCTAAACTGGAACAATTCCTTCACCCCTAACGCTCTTCTCAAGAGAACTGCCAATAAAGGTGAATATAATTAGAGATGTAGGTCACCTGGAGGAGAAGCAGGCAAAAGCTAAACTGAGAGTTCACAAGTTTAATCTTCATGGTAGCCTGATTCTGACCATGTCAAACTGACTACCAAGATATTGACCTCTGTGACATATGTGACTCTGTGCAAGGAATGGCACACTGTGTAGAAAAAGCTAAAATCTACCTGAGTTGTACTGTCAAATGACCCATAATAATAATAATGTCTCCCTTTGATACATTTTCTTGAATCCTTTGTGTTGCAAACATGCATTCACCTAGGGCTGTGCGATATAAACAATATAAACACTGATTGCAATATGAAATGTCCTTGATTAGAAACAACAACTCACGTCACAGAAACAAAGCTTCTTACAACCAAAATGTAGATGTGTTTTAGGAACAGACAGCCATTTCTCCAAATTGGCTCAGCAGCACATTTGGTTGAGTTGGCTGAACATCTCAAAAGTTTTTTTTTAGTATAAAAAGTCAGATAGAAAGAGAGGAGAGACAAACTCCTTCAGAGGAAATTTTGTGTTTTTCTGTCAGCACAGAAACTGATAGTTCAACAGTTACATCAACCACATAAAGAACTGTAGCTGATGTTGGCGGTGTGGCAATACTAACACTGCTACTGTTTGGCCACAAAGCAGATGAGACAGTTCCAAACTGGCTGCAGTCCAACACTAAACAAATTGGGAATGTATACTGTTAACTAAGCCAGAGAAAGCCAGAGAAAGAAAGAAAATATCACAAACTTTTCGCTTGAAGCATCACCATCCAGAAAAGCATTAATGGGGTGACCAGATGAGAATGGATGAAATTCGGGACAGGGGATTTGTTAGGGGAGTTGTTGTTGGGCATGGTCTTGTGGCCACGGTGAGCGGGGCCTCCAGTACATTACATTCAACGTCAACGATCTGTATTTACTGTTTTAATAGGCTATAACTAATCAAAACTTAGGTTTAGTCTAATTTTAGGGACAAATGGGACAGAATTCGGGAAAACTGCTTGTAATTCAGGATGGTCCCGGATTTTTTGGCACGTCTGTTCAACTTAAGCATGCAGAATGCAAGCACATAGTCTCAAACACCAGCGATTAGACCTATCCCCCCGGAACAAGCTGCGAGGCTCCAGTGAAAAGCCACTTGCCTCTAATACAATTCAATTCTACAATTAAAATCATTTTTCTAGTTCTGAATCCACTACTAGGTAATTTAAAGCTTAGGAGAATCTTTAAGCTCAACATAAATAGTGACTTAATTTATATTGTGATATATTTTGATATGGACTGAAATAAAAAAAAAAAATCTTGATCAACTTATTTGCTAAATCATACAGCACTACATCCATCTCTATATCCCTCCATGCAGCCATCAAATCAACTGCCACTTTTCTAGGTTAGGTCATTTTGGAAACTGGTGTAGTAAATAAACACTGGTTATTTTAAATATATTAAAAGTACCCTTTTTACATTAACTTTGTATAACATACCTCTATTGTCTGCATTAAACTTTATTAATCCCCTGGGAGAAATTGCTTGTCTTCATTTGAACAAATTAAGAAAGCAGTGTGTAGCCACAACCCAGTGCCCCTGGTCAAAGGCACAAGCAGGAGAATTTTTAATATCTAACATGCATATTTTTTGGAGTGAATGAAACTGGAGCACCCGAAGGAAATCCACACAAACACGATGAAAAAATTTAAATTCCACACAAACAGGTTCCAGTGCAGCCTTGCGGTGCCTCCTGCTGTGAGGTGACAGTGTTAAGCAACGACTCACTGCACTGCCCACTGTACTGAGACCAGCTGAATAAAATGAATACACACGTGTTTGGAGGTTGGTGATGACGGTGCCGCTTGTGAGGGGTCCCTTCGTGGCGTAGAGACCTACAGAGTAGGTGGTGCTTGGCTTAAGATTGGACAGCTGGTGCTCCTGCTTGTTGCCTTCCACAAGGAAAGTATCAGCTGTCACTGAAAAACAAGTGAAACACAAACAAGGGTTTTTTACATTTTTACTACATTTACACCATCCCACATATCCTCTGCTTTTATCTTGCCTGAATAAATTACATTAAATCTCTCTGAAAAATGCACGTCAACATGAGAACAATTTCCATCTCTGCACTGTTTGATCACCTTTGGGGTCCTCTTCCAATTCAAAGGATTTCTGCACTAATTATGCTTTTGGGGAGTACGCTACAAAAATTAGGCACAGTATGAATGTCTTTTGCACTAAAATATGACAAAAGGCTCTTTAATATACCCAAAATACAAGACTGAGAAAACACTGATCTTGTCTAAATGCCTATTTAAGGTATTTCCATGACTAATACATCAGTCTAACCAATTTAAACAGAGTGAATACCGATAAATTACCATTCTATTACCATTTTCAGTTATGAAACACTGCCTCTAAATTGACAGATTGAGAAAATAATAGTGTAATGTGATATCAAACTGACTAGAAAGGATATTTAATATCAGTGCTGGAGTGTCGATGGCTTACTGGCAGGATCTTATTTTAAGATTCATGGTGATAATGGTGAGAGCTGTATCAACTACTAATGTTCCCATTAGGATGGTTCCAAAATGTGTAAAATCGGGATTTTTTTTAAGCTGACATCTGACCTTTAAGTGTGTAACCATCACAGTAACAGTAATGTTTGTTGAGTATGGCTTAGTTACTACTGTTGACATGTACAAATCTTATTTTTTCCACAATGAACTATGAGTCTATTTTTATATGAAGTTTGGTTGACAGATACCATGATGGTTTAGATTTTATATGGGTATTAATGATTGCCTATCTAAAATCTATTTTGTGATGCAGGACAGACAATATGAGGTTTATTGACCTTGGTTTAATACATTGACACTCAAGGGAATTTGTCCACAACTAAGATTGCAGTTCTCTAGACCCTGGCTGGGGCAGGTTTCCAAATATCTGTCCAGCATATAGATACTGTCTCTGTATCTGAGATGATCTGGCTGCAATCCAGTAGGTCAGGGTGTAATTTACACATTGACTCCGAGAGCTGAGTAATACAGATTTCTTTGGATAACTCCAGGCACGGCTTAGTCAGTGAGGTCATAATGCAAATGAAAAATTTGCTTCTTGTAAAATGTTTTCAAACCAGTTCATAAAAGTCAGAGAGAAAATAATAGTTGAGATCTAGTGTTTGACTGGCGAGTTAAAGAAATACAGTGTCTTTGCAAAGGCTAGTGATCTTTGCTTGAAAAATAACATTCCTCTGAAACTTTTTATACTTTACACAACACTCTTGCTGTACATATCAAGCTGCTTTAAGCTGTATCTGCGGCTGGTTTACTTATTGTAACTTGTCAGATATCCCCTTGGTTCAAGGAGCAAATTATAAACTGACTCAGAGAGGCCAAGCAATATGACTTATATCTTTTACCTATCTGGATATGGGTGTCAGACAGTGAAGATATGAGCATGCCGTGTAATAACTGCAATGTTTGTGCCAAGGATTCGTGGTTCAACTGAGCATAATGAACTGTTTTGAAAGCAAGATAAATGGATCCATGTTGCCTCGGAGGACGCATCACACTGATCTCACTTCTTAAAGGGAAAACCTTGATGGTACCCGTCACATCTCCCCACAATGAACTTGAACGATGTAAAACAAATCTGCTCGTTATACTCGGACTCTGCAGTCTGATCTTACCACAGTCAGCATTATGATTGTCTAAGATTTCAATAATTTAATTGTGCAGAATGGATAGAGAGCTGTTCTCAATAACAAGTTAGTAAGTAAATATTTATGTATACTGTGCCTTTCATAAAACATCAAACATGAAAACGTACAGAGAACAGCATCAATATGAAGCTGGATGTGTAAAAATGTGATTATAGTGGACATTATTTAGGACATTATAGTGGTGTCGGCTTAATTTTTCATTATTTGCAGCTGTACTGGGTGTCACCTGACATCCCAGAAGCTGAGGTATCAAAAGAAAAAGGCATTGATGATTTTATCCAGATGACTAAATTGGTTTAATTCCTCTCCATTAGAGACAGTTAATCCATCCATTGCCTAACAAACAGCAAATGAATGAAAGCCTTTAGATAACAGTCCTAATAACTTACCCTGGTTGTGTGTGAGGGTCAGCACGTAGTTGTCAACACTGGACACAGGTGGATTCCACCTCAGCAGGGCTCCTTGTGGAGTGATGTTGAGGGCTGTCAACTCAGATGGCATGTCCATCGCTAGGATTACAACAGAGCAGAAGAGGACATTGTGAAAAAACAAAAATATAATGCTAATATATAGTGACAAAAACAACTATAGCATGAGGCTGTTTTTAGGAGATTTATTCCCAGGATGTCTCTGGGACATTTTCAATGTCATACAGCCAATATGAGAGACATAGAGATTAGTAAAAAACTTGTTTTGTTACATTTTTGTTGAATATAATACAAATTGAGAGGATCAATGCATAACATAATACATAGCATAGATGTTAGCTGCTGGTTATGACTGGATTTCTACGTTCTCATTCAATTTGTTCCCAGGTAAAGTAAAAAATATCAAAAATTAAAAATAATTTTCCAAGAAAACACAATTTGTCTGGACAGTCTTTTGCATTTGACATCTCTTTTATCTAATTTTCCAGGTATATCTACCATTAATTTGTACACAAACTATGGAGCTGTGTCAAATTTGCCTTCCTGTTCAAAGATGTAATTTTGAACACAGTGAATCATGGTACAATAGCACAGTCATTAAATATCAATTACACCTAAACAATTTTGAATGGAAGACAATTATTCAACCCACATCTGAATGATAATTATAGAGACCCAGAAATAGAACACCTCTGCATTAAAACTAATTAACAATGACTCTTGCCATTTTGATCACTGTTTCCTCAATTCTAACACATCAAAGAGAAATTATATAGTCAAATATGCTGTAGAAAGTCTCAGATATTCTCCTGATACCTACTGTTTCCCCACCCTCTTCCTAATTTCATTCCTAGACTGCTGGACATGCCAAAATTGAGTTTGAATTTAATTATACCTTTAACCTCAGTGTTTCAACCCCAATTTCTCCTCAGGCGTGTTATTTTGGCACAGAAGAGAGTGTGGCAGGAGAACACAGAATACCGCATGTGCTCCAAAGCTCTGCCCGGATGAGGTAATTAATATTGCCCTGCCCTCATCAGAATAAAAAGAGAATTGTGCTCATTAACACACCGTAGTGAGTTTGAGTCTTTCTTATCACTGGGACAGATGAACAAACTTGATTAAAATCATTACTTTAATTGCAAAAAGGTTTAAGTGAATTTCATGGAGGTTTGCCAAGTCAATTAGATTGGCAATGGAGATGGCCAAAAAAGAAAAAAAAATAAACAGGCCATCCTCTTTTATCAAAGCCTGTGATAATCCAATCATCGCCCTCCATCTTCTGATTGCACCAGTGAATCACTTAAGCCAACTATGTTATGTTTGCATTTGGATCTCTATCAGCAAATCAAGCCCCAGCGCTTAAGATCATGTTTGGATTCAGGACACGTAAAAAAAAAAGGAAACTGCTCCATGACCACAGTTTGGGGCTGCAGTGCAGTCACATGCTAATAGGAATCTTTGCACAATTAAACCTAGAGTCTCAGCTGCCAACAAGCAATGCATGCTATATTAAATTAAATATAAGCAAATTAAATCCTGGGATATATGCAAGTATGGACATTGATGGACATTCCAGAAAAAAAAGCTGGTTAACACAAAACAGCATCAAATTACATCATTGACTGCAGAGTGAATTACAATAAAGCAGCACAAACACTGGCATGATCCTTCAACATTGTTATTAAAGCTGTTAAGGTAAAGATGGAGAAGTCCTTCCTCAGATAAATGTGTTTTAATTCAAGTTTGTTGGGTAAACTTCAGGAAAAATGTTTCATACTGACTATTTGTGCTTTGCTGAATACAATATTTTAGGAACACCCCAGCTGTGTTGTGTGGCCATGAGGTCAGTCTGCTTTGTGCTGTGCCTGTGGCCATTATGTAGACCAGACTGCAGCAGACTACAGTTAGTAAGTAACGCCGGGCTCTTTCACTCCCCATTCTATCTCTGCATCCCCTCTCATTATTGTGGAAGCTGCACTGCTTCATTGTACAAAAAAAGCAGGTTATCAGTGCGTGAGTGCATTCTCCACATTAACCCCAGAGCTGCATGGGATGTATTTGTGGCATAGTACTAATACTGCCATGCACCAGCTGCATTTAATCCACACACGGTAGCATGGACAAGCACTGTGAGTCTGGGCCCGCCCACTGAGACACCTGTGCCCGCCCTGGATGAGCCTCTGTCTCCATCGAGAAAACAAGCCCAATAGCCTTATATATATATATATATATATATATATATATATATATATATATATATATATATATATATATATATATATATGTGTGTGTGTGTATATATATATATATATATATATATATATATATATATATATATATATATATATATATATATACACATACATATATTTTAGTCTTTGTTTATGTGTGAGTGAATGTTCAGCACTGCAGACAGTGCCGCTGTGTCGCTGTCTCATTGGCGTACTGACACAGAGATGAAAGGGGACCTGTTGTAGAGAAACCCTCATTAACAAGAGGCGTTTAGCTTATCCAAAGAAATAAATCTATTTAGAGATATTTGGTTACCACAGTTCTGTGAACTGACAAGGAATGAAATTAATATGCTTTGTAACTGAAATATGCTAATGGCTTTCTACTATGATTTGTCTTATGTTATGTTGAAAAATCATTGTGGCCCCCCTAGAAAATTTAATGCCCATCTACAAATTTGTTTCTCCTGCTGGGTTTAATTTAAGCTGCATGTGAGCTGCAGGAAAATGTTTCAACACTGATTATAGATTCTGAATGTACCATATGCATAAACAAGAAATGCTTGTTGATACATTTATTATTATTAGATGAAAAGTGAGACATGACCAGTCATTACATGCAATCAGGAGGTAACTATTAGCTATTGGTTTTGTGCAATTTAGCTGCTGGACCTGAATGATTCATTAAGTAAATGGCCATTATGTAGATTCACAGGAAGTAATCATTAGCATAATATTAACATAATATCAAGCAATCTTCTCTTAAGAGATTAACATAAGTTATTTCTGAGTGTGCACTCTTGAGCCACAGGGTTATTATTATTATTTTTATTATTATTATTATGATCCTTCATTCAAAGTTACTCAGGAACTACTTGTCAGTTCATTCAATCAAAAAATTAGTAGTTATTTGCAGGTAGGCCCCTTACCTGTTCCTTATTAGTTACCCTTAATTTTCTGTACCTTTTTGTGTGTTGCTGGAAAATAATAGATCAACATGTGTTACCGTAAAATAGTGATCAGCACTTGGTTTAAATGACCAATGTTACACGTTTAATAGTTAATGTAAGTGCTCTCTTGCAGCATTCAAGTAGACACTAGAGTGCTAACCTGAAAACTGCAATCTGCTGCACACTACAGACAAGTCCAGCCTAACAAGCCATACTGTTTTCTGACAAGAAGAACAAGGATTACAAAGATGAACACCACGCACTCCCCTTTCGTTCCTCACAGTTCGTCTTTCTCTTCTTTTTCTTTTGATATATCTGTATCTATATCTGTTGAATCTCTTTTGGTAAATTATTCTCCTTTCTGACTCTGATCTCTATTTTGCATCTATTCACTCCTCTATCCCTCTGCCAGGCAACATGTCCTTTAGACGTGTATGTTTCTCTTAATTTACATTTTATCAGCCTTGGTTCCTTTAAACATTTATCTTTATGTGATTCAGTGTTCAATAGGATTTTATGGGATATTTTAACCAGACATCCATTTAAATTACTCTTCCTCATCAATCTACTCTAGAGATAGTGGGTTAGAAAAAAATAGATAATTAAGGAGGACTTTAATGGTCTTTTTTTTGAACTTCAGTTTTGGGAAGAGTAATACTTTACTAGGGGTCCTGTTCCAACCCAGTCTCACATCAAAATGTGCAATAGCTACATTGGGCCATAGTGCAAAATCTATTAGTTTAACAATAACGGCTCTAATATTGTGAGATGCCAACGTTTGTTTTTTGTTTCATCTATTCTTTTCTATTGGCCTGCATCCATGTCACATGACTGTCGGGTTTCTGTCCGTGAAAACAAAAAATGGCTGCCTTTTATTCTCAGTGGAAAATGCTATATTTTATGGTAGTTGTGACTTTAAAATGTGTTTTGATAACATTTCTAGGGTGAAATGTGCATTTTATTTTCGTAATCTTCATTCAGTGAATGTATATGATGTTTAGTTATTATATCATTGCTATGGTGGTTGCTATAGATGCAGCTATCACTGGAACCATGTAGTTGCATGTTGTTTGAATCATTGTCTGTGTGTTGTGTAGTGTAGCTGTGTGTAGCCCATAGACTGTATAAAAATAACATATCACCCCAGTGTCTCTGGTTTAACAGCACTGTGCTGTGCACGTGTGTTTACAGTGTTTGTGCTCTGTCATGGCGCAGATATAAAGTCAAGCAGCTGATCGACTGTTAGCCGAACATGCTAATCCTACGGTCTATCTGCAATAACAACATAGGTGTTACTTTGTTATTAGGCCATCACCCAATTGGTGTGCTGAATGATTGAGACCGATATACTGCCAATCAGTGTGGTAAAGGGCGAGGGATTGAAAGACATAGTTCGGTACATCAAGCCCGAGTATGTTATGGCATCGAGAGCCACTAAACTAAATGCATTGAAAACACTTTGAGGTGAAGAAAGATGAGCTAAAAGTCAAGCTAACCAGGGTAGACAAGCTAGCTCTGACCACCTACTGCTGGACAGCTCTCACAAACGAAAGCTATGTTACAACTTTTCTTCACAATTAAGCAGTTTGTTATCGGCTAATGGATGTCGGTCTATTGAAAGCAAAATTAACTGAAACTGACATCTCAAGTTGTGTTATTTTATGTAACTGTTTGATGATGTTCTTTCAATAAATAGTGTAGATTTTAGAGCGCCCCAGGGATTAATTGAACTTGAAATCCAGAATTTGAAGCTTTGTGACTAGCTGACTGGAGGACCAAGAAGTATTTTTCTCACTGCCACAATGTCAACGTTTTCTTTGAATGTTATCTTTAACATTTCTCAACACAAAAACACAAAAATGTCCTTGATAACTCAACAGTACATTAATGTTAAGGCCATCAGTTTTAATTATTTCTCCTTTGATTCTGAGAAATAAAGTCTTTTTTTTGTCAGTTTTTGATAGCGGAAGGCTACGGAAGAGCATTGTGTTGTGGGTAACTTGGCGTGTTCGACTACTGTTTTGGGTTTCTGCTGGTAGTGGGCTTCAGCAATGGCATTTTTTCAGGCTTTCTGAAAGCCTGAAAAAATCTTCATAATAACTGACAAACTAAACATCATATACATTCACTGAACAAAGATTATGAAAATAAAATGCATATTTCTTGCTAAAAATTTTTATCAAAACGCACTTTAAAGCTTGAACTATCTTAAATTATTGCGTTTTC
The DNA here is from genome assembly GCF_910596095.1 of Thunnus maccoyii. Taxonomy (NCBI): domain Eukaryota; kingdom Metazoa; phylum Chordata; class Actinopteri; order Scombriformes; family Scombridae; genus Thunnus; species Thunnus maccoyii. The sequence goes on from NC_056544.1 coordinate 15,189,825, forward strand.
CACTGAGAATAAAAGGAATGTCAGCCATTTTTTGTTTGTTTGAGCAGACAGAAACAGATAGAAGCAGACCAATAGAAAAGAATATGCCAAAAAAAAAGTAAGCATCTCACAATTTTATAGCCGTTATTGTGAAACTAATATGTTTTGAGCTGTGGACCAACGTAGCTATTACACATTTTGATGTGAGACTGGGTTGGCAAAGTGAAATATGTCTCCTTGCTATTTCAGCCATTCTGACAATAATTTATTACAGAAGTAAAGTAAGTAGCAACTGCGGCGTTATTCAAGTCATTACATACTTGGCCAGGCAATGTTGGATTACTCTTCCAAATCCCCTGTTTGCGTATTGTTGTTGAAAGCGGTATTAAAATGTCCCTGGTTGGGCATTGTGCGTTATGAGGAAAATGTTATTTACCACTTCTAACAAGCTTGACTTCAGAGTTATGTTCTTTTCAGGCTATTACAGCCCCAACGGCTCTGCTCATTGTAAGCACACTGGGATTGTTGGGAAAGGAAGCTGATAATAAAGAATTGTGGGGGCAGAGCAAGACAGAGATGAGAAAGAGAGTGAAAGCGAGAGAAAGAGTCTTTTAGCTTATTTTTTCTTGCTGGATTCTTGAACCTGCTGGCTCCTGGTGAATCAGGTCTCATTGGCATGCAAACACACCTTCTGCTCCCCTTCCCTCTCCTATCCTGTGCTCTCTTAAGCTCCCTCGCTCACACACACATACTGATGATTATGCATACAGCACTGGGAGAGTGTGTTAATCTTAGGTTAGTGGAATTCTTTCACAGAGAGGAGCGGTGTCCCATATTTACATGTGTGTGTGCAAGTGAGGTTTGTGGGGTTTTTTTAACTTCTGATTCTGTGCTAAGTTAAGAGTCTGAAAACAAGAGCTTGAGAGTTCTCACCTACAGTATACTGAGGAATTGGGGGGAGTGAGACACAGAAAGAAGATTAAAGAAAGAGGAAATGAAGCAGAGGGGAAATGGAAAGATGACAGACGGAGGATAGAGGAATACTGAAAGAGAAAGAATGGTAGAGAGAGAGAGGCATAATGATACAGGAGGATAGAAGTGACGCAAAAGGATAAAGAGATAAGCAAGGGAGGGAGGCAGAGAGATAGAGGAAAGTGAGATGGAGTTCAGAGTAGGTTACCAATTACTGGGTCATGGAGTGGACAATTTCATCTATTGCAGCAGCAAAGATTGCACCTCCTGCAAAGTCAGCTGTACCCTCAGATTTTGTCTGACGTCTATGTGTGTGTGAGTGTGTATGTGTTTGTGTGTGTGTGTGTGTGAGTTTGTTTCTCTTTTTAGCACATATTTGCCAGTGTGCAGCTGTTATTATAGTGGAAATAACAATTGGTCTGAAAGTCTTGCAGAGAAAGAGGAATCCTTCGTTCATTTTACATGGCAAACAAACGTCCCTGTGCCGCCCACTCGCTGTGGGATGTATATCAAAGAGTTGTAGTTGAAGGCTAGAGGAATACGGCCAGCTTTGATGCAATGAAATTTGCTATTGCACAAGAGTAAAACATTACAAAAGCCCATTGAGTGTAGATCACAGCATTTAGGCCAGGAAAATACATACAGTGGGTGCCTTGGACTTTTAGTGGACATGGTTGTAACAAATGATCAAACCAAATAGGCAGCATCCCCAACCAACATACCGCCAGTACAACAGAAGCACTTTTCTAATCAAAGCAGGTTGTGTTCTAACCTGTTTCAGACAAATGTGTGTACACATCAAAGTGATTCATAAAAGTCTTGTGTTGTGCTTACTGACACCTATTTCTGTTGGTCTGAGACACAAATGACCGATGAAAGCTTTGTAGGTGGGATTGGATGGTGACATCTTCGCCTTACTTTCATAGCTACCTAGCTAGATATACAGTAATTTAAATCACATATTTCTTTGACCATCTCAAAAACATTGAGTTAACTCCTCATAGCAACTACAACCGCAGCTTTCTTCCTTCCAGCTTCGATTGGTTATGGCAAAAAATAAATAAATTCTGGATTCTGTTTGGTTGGAAGGTGTGGATTAACTTTTAGTAACCAGACAATATAGCTGGACACCTATGACACAAGTGTTTGTTTGCAGTCATGTGGCATTATTAAAGAAGTATTGGTATTGGGTAAAAACAGCAACAGTGAGGCTTAAGAGCTTGGATTTGATGTTATTTGTGTCAACAACCAAAAAAAGATAAGTACTTTTCATTGACAACCAGGCAAATGCATTTAAAGTAAAAAAAAAAAAAACAGGCTAGTGCAGATGCAGTGTGTGTGGTTGCTCGTTTCCTTGTTAGCTCTTACTGTACCTGTGAAGACGGAGGTGCTGACCACTTTGCTCTCTTGACTCCCTCTGACAGCGTTGATACTGATCTCATATTCTGTAGCAGGAAACAGACTGGACAAAGTGTAGTTGGTGACATCGCTGTCAATCACCACACTGTCCACTCGACCTGCAGGAGCCACCAGAGAGAGACCAACATCAGAACATCAGAGATGCTGCCATCACACTGATCTTACTGTACATTTCTTCCTTGTCTTTATTAAACTGCCATGTATAAGACAATCACGGAGTAAAAATTTAATCAATGCAGAAGTCTAATTAAAATTTTAATTAAAATTCACAGATAAAGTGTTATTCAGGTATTGGAGAGTGTGTAACAAGGTGCTTTGCTACAAAATGTATTTCACATGAGAGACCTGCAACAGCAAATGCCATGTTCATTTGACTGGAACAAGGCAATACAGTGTGTCATTGTGTATGCTAATATAATAGATATCATAATATGCCGTATGTAAAACATACACTACCTCTGGCTGACTGGTAGGACAGCTTATAGTATTCAAAGGGAGCCATTGGTCTGATCCATGAGATAGTCAATGCGTCCTCGCTCACATCTGAAACAGCCAACTCTTTTGGTGGGTCCAAGCCTAGATGCAGGAGTTTGGGAAGGGAGGTGTTAGCATAGGAATAAAATGGTCCACAATGGACAACATGGGAGACTGAATGTTCTAAACTATTCTCTGAAAGAAGAATCTTGCTGTCATGGTTGACACATACATTTATTCAGATTCTATAAGTACAACAGAAGTCCTTTATGGTGTGTATTATATTGCAAGTTCAGGAATTTACGTAAGAATCTAAGAGAATCTGTAACCTTGAAAGCACATTTGAGTACTCCTTGTTTTGTCAATTCTTTTTTTTATCTCCTCCTCATTACATTTACATAAACAGACCTGTCCTTGGTCTGTGAAATCACATGCATTTTGATGCAAATTTGCAAACAAACAAAAGAAAAACAAAAACAAAACAAAACCAAAGAAAGAAAGGAAATAAAAACACCATCAAAAGACATCCCAGGAAATATGCATCCAGCTGAAAGACCACAATGAGCAGCATTAGCATTGAGACTGAGCAGTGCTTTCTCAGGAGATTTCTACCCCTGCTGACAATTTGTTTTATGTGTCTCCTGAGACTATCAAGCTGGAATGGAAAAGGTTATGGCGAAAACAATAGGCCTCATGCATGAATGTTTTCTTATTTTTCTTATATTTGATCTTGCACAAAGCAGTAAGAGGAAAATAAGAAAATCCTACGTGGGATTCAACAAACTCTCTTAACTGCCTGAACTTGTCGTAAATCGCTGGTTTCAGCCTGATGAATGCCACCTGTTCGTAAGGAGGTGTGCGTTCATGAGATGTGATCATTAGCATAATCCACATCCCTAAAATTGCCATATAAGGTTCCTTGTTCCGCTCCGTTTGTGGGCGAGTTTCATTCACAACACTTTTTACTTACATATTACATTTTTTGTTAATTTCGGTAACATATATAAACTCCAAATTAATGCAGATTAGGACATCATAATTGTAAGTCAAACAAATATGTTTCCCCAGTGAAGAAAGGAAGAGATAATCTATTCATGACACGTACGACAGGTTTGGACCATTTTGAATTTTGTTCATACCAAAGAGAAAAATTCTTCGTACAAGAAAATTGATGAATGCCACAAATGTTCTAAAATCACTTGTATGTGCATCTTAAGGAAAAATCTGTTTGTATGAGTGCTTCTTGCATGAGGCCTTGCATGTGAGCAAACAATTAAACTGAAGGTACATCTATAGCTGTGAGAGAATAAAATCAAAGCAAGGAAATAGAAGAGAAAAGAGAAAATTACAGGAAAAAGAGGAAAACGAGATGAACACATCACTTCCATCTCTTGTTATCGACAAAGAGCAAAATGAGCCACACTTGTAAACCAACTACACCACCCCCTCTCTCCTACTTTGAAAAGAATAATGGTTATTATCCACAAGTAGAGGGGGCAATTTGTAATTCCTGACTTTGAACTAATTTATATTCCACTTGTATGAAATACAGCAGCATCTATGTAAGTGGTGATTATTCATGCTTGCATATCTCACTAATTATGTTTACTTTGGTAAAGGTGGCAGCCAGGAATAATGGCTAAAAAACTACAGTTCTGTTAGAGATATCTAATGCCATTGACTACATCCCCTGGAAGATCACAATTCAATTTGCACTGTATAAACTAATTAATGAATATGGCCTTAAGGTCGTAAGTTACATTAAAGTACCCCTTTACACTGACCATAGCCACAGAGTGACTATCACAGACCTATGAACCAAATCACCTGCTATAACTGTGGTTAAAAATTGCAGGGATTCAGCACATTTCAAATGTAGCAGATGCAGCAAATGTGATGCTAAAAAGCATGTCTAATTATACAAGGCAAACCTGAGTGCAGTATCTCATCAGCACTCACATTCACACATGCAAGATCAAAGCAGGACACCAAAATTAACACAGTCTAAAGACAGGTGCAAAAAACTCCTGTACATCTGCCTCAAAATCCCCGTCCAATTTCACCCTTGAAATCTGCTTATCATCATGTGTGGATGAATGTAAAGAGAGACAGAGAGTGCTCCAAGCTGCCAAGGTGAAACTGGCACAGTAATCAGGTGGCAGCATTCAGGTGTCTCTGGCACTAGTGCAAAGTTAATATCTCTATTGTACAATGCTGATTCTTCTGTTTTCTCTATTTGTCTTCAGCACTTTCTTATCGCCTCTTTTGATGATTTTCCTTTTGTTCCCCATTCTAGAAAAAAGTAAACATAGATTTTCTTTCTTTGTCTTTTTTTCTCAGGCAGGTTATAATACTGACCCTCGTCTTATCCATTTCCTCTCCCAAATGTAAATAGCATACTTGAAATAAAAAGAAATGTTTCTGAGAGTTCCTTTTACTGAATATCAACACAGCAAAAGAAAGGTCTGAAGCATCACTGTGGTGCAGCTTGAAGTAAAACATTTAAATCAAAAGAAATAGAGACAAATGATGGAGAAGTAGTGGAAAAGAAAAGGATTCGAATGGATGGTTACAAAGAAAGAGCAGTCCAAAGCATAACCAGACTGCTCTGCTTAAACTAAATTCTATTGTAAAAATTCTCACTTCTTTCTCCTCTTTATTAAAGTACCTTTTGTCAGCAGTTTCTCAAATATCCATCAATGTTACAATTGTGTATTTGAGTTTGCATGAAATAACACTTGATCATTTTCCAGAATGACCTCAAATGTTTTATATGTGGAAAACCTCAGCCATGTGTACTATACAAGCTACAGTAGTATTTTTGTGTCTCTAAGTCTGGTGGGAAAAAAGAAAATAAAAAACCTTCAAGGCAGATCTCTAATTACAAAATTTATTCCGCTGTGGTTCTGTACAGATGAAGTGCTCAAACAGCATTTTTGCAAATACATATATTTAATATAAAATCACTTTGTATTTAAATTTTAAATTTTCATATTTCCATTTCTTAAACTGATTTTTCTCCCCTTCCATTTCCCACTCTACCTCACACACATACTAATGCACCATTTTTCTTCTGAAAAATCCTTTCTTTCCTATTCCCAACCTCTTTTTCTAGTTAATCCTAAATGGAGTTCAGGGACATTCAACTGCCCCCTGTCTCAAAAAACTCAATAGAGAACAGTACAATACATTCATCATTGTAATCAATGTGATTAGAGTTGAAACTATTACATTATTATTATTACTATACATTATTATTATTGACTGCTACTGTAGTCAATTAATTAGTTAGTCGATCAAGAGCAAGAAACCATTTTGTTAATTAATTAATGATTGAGATCATTTTACAAGTAAAACAATACCAAAGATTGTCTAGTTACAGTTTCTAAATTGTGAAAATTTGCTGCTTTTTTGACTTATGTGATACTAAATTGAATATCTTTGGGTTTTGGAGGGCTGGTTGGTCAAATCAAGCTATTAAAAGCCATCACCTTGCATTTCAGGAAATTGTAACGGACATTTTTCACAATTTTTGACATGTTATAGACCAAACAATTAAACAATCTGCAGATTAATTGATAATGTAAATAATTGTTATTTGCAGCCCTAAACGCAATCTCATGTTAAGTTCATTAGTACAGAAAAATCCATGCACCCTGTCCATGCATAAACAAACAGTAGTATGAGGCAAGGATGCATAACTTTGATAGGCATCATACTAAGTCACAAATCATTACTGTGCTGCTCATGTTTATTAAACCTGAATCACCTTAGACACCAATTTTCCATCAAATCAAGCAGCTCACCTGTAGTGAGTGATGCTGTAATAGGCTCAGAGGTAATATCCCCCTGTATTGTGATTAGACTGATGGTGTACTGAGTGGATGGCAGGAGGCCTTGGACCAGTGACCTCGTCTTGGAGCCGTCCAGCGTCACCTTAGAGGTGTCGGTCCCATCGGCAGAGCTGTAGCTCAGGATGAAGAGGTCAGCAGGTGGTGCTGGGGCACTCCACGCCACCAACACCGAGTCTGAAGTCACCTCTGACAAGTAGAGGTGGGTTACGGGCCTGATCCCTGGAGGAATGGGGGTTCAAAGGTCACCGGAGAAAGGTAAAATAGCCGGCCACAAGCAGGAAAAAGTGAAGAATAAAAAGCAGCTGCCGTCATTATGGAGATGACACACAAGCAGTTTTATGATGGATGGAAGCGGTCCTGGATGGTGTGATAGATCGTTTATAATACAGCTGAGAAAATTAGCCTTGAGTGTAATCTTGATGGGGCAGGTGAGAGTCAGTGCAGACCACAATCATGTGGAAGTAATGATTTAATTGGTCATTAAAAAAAGAAAGTAATAGGATTATCTTCCATAAAGATGAAGATGTGATGAGACGGATCACAATAAGAAAATGGAAAGATGATGATGATAGCAGATGTTGTTGTCAGAATGTATGACATGGACAGGAGATGATGCAATGGATATGAACCAGTGTAGCAGCTGACACAGCAACAAATGCAAGAGGATTTGAATTTAATTAGCCATGTGTGGATGTATAAATAGCAGGCAAGATGCGATAACACAGACTTCTCCTTTTCTGATTTATCCAGATTAAAGACATCCTGTGAAGTTTTCTTTGTAATCAATCATCTTTTGAAACTTGCATTGTTTACACAGGCTTCAAGTCGCCCTCTTTTCCTTTTTTATTGTTGAATTGTTTTTTTTAACGGCGCATTTCCTTCACCAATTGTCGACATGCATTACTGCCCTGTGCAGTCAGATGTGTATTATCAAGTGCATGTGCGTCCTTGTGCGCAAGCTGGTAGAAGATGTGATGCAGACAACACAAGGACCAACTCATTAAAACATTTCTCTATGACACCAATACTATTAAAAAAAAAAAAAAATCCAAATGGTGTCTCCAGCAGCCCTGGACAAGTTTTCTAAGGGGAGGGGCAAACAAAACTTGATGATGTCTTTGGGGTTATCTCTATTTAAGCTTGGGGACTTCAAATTTATAACAGAAAGCTTATTACAAACTTGGGGTGCGGAGTGTGAAAGGTCATTAACTTGGAAAGAAGGGGTCAATGAAAAGATGCTATTGGTTGCATTATGGGGAATGTAGGATCAAGCATTTTAAGAGCTAGACCCCCAATAGAGACTAAAAGTCCGGATATCTTACTAAGTCGTCCTAAACATTAATGGATGGGATGTTATGAAGAAGCCCTGAAAGTACTGTATAAGGATAAATAAGGTTAATTTATCCTAATGGACGGTTATGTTGATTTGACTCTTGGAATTTTCTTACCCTTGCTGCTGTTGTAATTATATATTTTAATATTTTAAAGAAAATTATAATAAATAAATACAAGAATGGATGAATAAATGAATAACCAAATACATGAATGTAGATTAATACAGACAGTAAATAAAATTTTGTTTAGTGCTCCCTGGGTAATGCAGTGTGCAAATACAGCTGCAATGATAAATAAATGAATAAAAAATTAGATGTTTGCAGAAAACTACTTAAGAAGTATAGTACATAATCAATTTACTGTACAGTAAAGAGACAAACTGAAGGATAGATAGTGGTGCTCCAAAGACTGTTGTTATTTATATTTGATCATATTTTAAGATCAACCTTTGGGAAGTATGGTTATACACCAGATTTTTTCCTTATGATGAGTTGACTTGAGTGCACACAGACAGGTAGATGTTGCGAATATGGCCCAGGGAACAGTAGACGAGAAGATGACAGGTAATTCATTATTTTTTCCTCTGATTCTCTTGATCTGTCATTTTATCATCCTCTCATCTCTCCTCTCCAGATTGTTAGATTGGTACTAATAAAGGAACCACATATAACAGGAGACGATGATGATCTCTTTGATGACGATGATGGTTATGATGGTGACAACTGCCATGACGGTCACGGTGGAGAAGAAAGATGACGAGGATGAGAGTGGTGAAGAAAATAACAAATCTGACAGCAGGTGAGTGCATGCTCATCATTTTGACACCATTCTTTGTGCAACTGAAAATCACATCAAGCTTCCTGTAAAAATAACAAAGACCCAACAGTGCTGGGTAGATTGACAGGCAATCCGACATATAGTTGGATAGATAGACGCAAGTGTGGAGAAAAGAGAAATAGGTTGTGATTGAAATTCTCAGAAAAAAGGTGTTACAGCGAGGCTGAGAATGAGGAAGAGCTGTGCAAGCAGAGAGTAGTAAGTGTGACAGAAAAACAGAGAACATGGAGTTGAAAAGGAATCAGAAGAAACAGACACACAAATACATTTAGATGCAAAAACGAGGTGCAATTAGGGAACACTTGTAACAAGCTCATTAGCTGACTTGAATAATTTACTTCCACTAATTGCTTCTTCAAAGTCTTTTAAGGTCCTCAATTTTCTTTTTGCATGACTCACCTTACCTGCTGCCGCACTTTGTTTCATTATATTCACTATTCAGGTTCGTTACGCAGCACTGTTGCTAAAAATGTTCTATAGCTTTCCGCAGTAATCGGCCAATCTTTCATGTCTTAATCTGAACAGAAAAAAACTCTTGGGTGTATATTTATTTTAGCTCTGGTCTGATAATTAAATGAATGAAACTGATGCTTTAAAATGACTTTGATAGTTAACAAAAAAGTTTATATATAGCTGTTGCAAAGAAAAAGACAAGCAAGGATTTTATCTCATGGAAACGATCTGATGCCCATTATATTATATATTATTTTCATCATATTTTCATCCTTAGATGTATCTCTTAAACATACTGATGTTTTAGTATGTTCGAGCTGATAAAAGCATTATTATTACCTGTTTATGTATATAAAATGTGACTATTCCCTCTACCTGTGAATGCATCTATAGTAGCTGCATTGCTCTGTTGTCTTCCTCTCCTTGCTGCTACCGTGATGGTGTACTCAGTCCCAGGCTCGAGGTCTGTCAGAGTGGTGGAGGTTACATCTTTAGGCACCGTTAGCTGGAACAGGAAGAAACAGGTAAACACAGACAGATCAGTGAAACTATAGGACTACTTAACTTCACAATAAAAGGTATATGCATGTGCTGTTGTATTTATTATCCATTCAGTGTTCATCTGTCCCATTCTATACCTCAGTAGTAACACCGGAAGAAGATGTATATGTGACCTTGTAGTGGTCAATGGGGCCCTGGACCATGCCCCACACCAGAGTGATGGTGTTGTCTGTAGAGGCCGTCACAGTTAAATCCATGGGCACATCCAGGCCTAACAGAGGAGAGACATGATTTTGGCAAAAGCAAAATTGTAAAACAGAAACTCAAGGTAGGCTACAGCATGAACTTGTTCACACTGTTACCAGGGGAAATGTGCTACAGTGGTGAGTAAGTGAAGCAACATGGTGATGATTTCTGATGACAATTTAAGATGATACATTTCAGGGACCTTATTCAGTCATGATTAATTTCTCATGACTGAGATGCAAGGGCAAGTGTAAACAGTGTGTGGGACACCACACACCAGGGCTGCAGCTAATTGTTTTCACTGTCAATTAATAGGACAATTATTTTCTCAATGAATTGTTTGGTGTCCTAGTTCTGACTATGCACTGTCTTTGTCCATGTCTCCGTCTGTCATCATGTGGAATGCAAGGGAAATATGTCTATGATCGTCAGTTTCTTTTGGGCATTCATAACAGACTTTTGCTACAAGAAATACTAGCTGGGAAAGCTAAATCAGCTGAGTGTGCTTGGTCTGCTGTGCCCAGTGGACCCAAAAGAGACTATGGCCTTGACTGGAGGTATGCTGGAGAGGAAACATTGAAAGCAATGCGACAGGACGTGGAAGCGGGGGAGTGCAAGTTGGGCTAACTGTTAACCCATACAAACCTGCAGTTCCAACAATCATGTTGCCTAATGTTTTCTGGACAGCAAAATGGATTATATAACCCCATCAATGCTGGTCAGTCATTGACATGTAAGAGCTTTCTACATTGAACTGAGACATGAACTTTTCTCTCTGCACTTTAATGCACTGTGCTGCTAACTGCTTGTTCTTTTTTTGTTTTTTTTTTCTCTTGGCATTTATATGTTATGATTTTTTAAAGGGAATTTTTAGATATACAGTATATATTTATTCTTGCTGTTGTTGTTGCACTGCTGTGGGTTGAGAGGAACAGCATTTCATTTTTTTGTGTATGTAAATACACAAGAAAATGACAATAAATTAAATCTTGAATCTTGATCTTGTCTAAACAATGTCACAAAATAGAAGAATCCCCATCACAATTTACTAAAGCCACAAGTTCATCATCACATGTCTTGTTTTGTCTGTCCAAAACCAAAAGATATTTAATTAACAATGATATAAAAAAGAGAAAATCAGTAAAAGTCTCACTTTTGAGAGGCTGGAATCACAAAAGCTTAGATGGTTAGGGTGTACCAGCAACCATCCCTGATCAAGTTCAGACAGGCAGTGATAGTGCAAGTCTGTCACATCTTCTGGAAATATGCACTGATTTACAATTTACTTTGATGAAATTTTAGAAATCTGCTTCAAACTTTGTGTACCATTTTAGTGGTAATATAGCTATTGTTGGTAATAATTCCATTCGTCATTAACTTCTGCTGCATTCTTATCTACTGTTAACAGTATTATTATTTGGTGCAGCACTGGCATGAAAATCAGGACTACCACTGATTAAAATTTAACAGTCAGCTTCTGGGAAGTTCATTTCCAAAACAACCTCTGTATTAACATTTGTTATGTTTCTATGTTTTTTTCTTTTCTTTCCTGCGGCAATGACCAAACTTGCCCATGGGATCATCAATGTTTAATTTTCATCTAATCTTCTGCTGCACTGTTTGCCTGAACCTTCAATTTGTTTTTTTTGGGGGGGGAGAAAAAAGACACAGAGAAAAAAAAAACAACTTAAAAGCCATTGTTAATGGAAATGATGCTTTCAGCTTTCAGCAACTCACACTTATACAGTAATAACAGTGAGCAGTGCTGAGCAGTGCCAGGCAGACAGGAGGTGTTATATTATTTAAAGCTATTTGAGAAAGATGTTATAGATGTAGTGCATTTTCAAAGTTCAAAGACTGCACAGAAAAGTGGGGTAGATAGATCAAATTGAGGCATAATTTAGCAAAGTGCAAAATACCTTCAGCCATTACAATGACTGCAAATGGAGGAAGAATGTGCTTGACAGGCGACGTGATGGGAAAGATTAGCAAAGCACCTCCGTGCAGTAACATTTCAAACAGAGGGTTTAATGGAGTCTTTTTTTTTCTTTCAGCCAAACAACTCAAAACACAATAAACATTCAGATAGCAGATTCAGTACTGAGGTAAAGAGAAGGCCATTAGCAAAATGGTATGCGTTATTACAGCAAAAAAATGCTGTAATGGGAACTTTGACCCGAGTCAGTAATATAAAACAGCCACACACTTCCCTAAAACATCACAAGTCTTGCCAAAATCTGATTTGCTTAATTTCACTAAAGCGGCTTTTAATGGTTGGAACAGGAGCACTGACCCTCGACAGTAAATGTGAATAACGTATTATAACAAATGGGACAACAAGCCCGCTGTGATGCCGAGATTTCCAGGACAACGCTGCTGTGATTGACTTAGTGTGTCTTACATGCATGAGTGGATCACTGGCTTTCTACAGTGAAGTATAACAATAATTCACTCACCCGTTCTGGCATTCATAGTCGCTGGTGTGCTCTGGTTGCTGCCTCTCATGGCAGAAATGCCAATACCGTACTCAGTGCCTGGCAGCAGGTCTGAGACACAAAGAAGGAGACACAACCGGTTACTAATTCAACACAAATTATAGCAAGAAGAAACATCACACACTTGTTTCACGCATTCTCTCTCTTTCTCACACAAAAAGTGCACGTCAATTAGATTGAGTTTGTCATAACAGCCCAATTAGCTCTACATCGGTGATGAAGTCTGTGCAAATTTACATGTACATCAGCATGATTTCTGAAGAAATCTCTCTCTTTTTTTGCCAGCTGCATAATTGATCAGTTTCAAATCAATTCAGTGTGTCCACAGTGAGTTTCTCAAGCCACAGAAATAGAGATGAAGAGATAAGTAATGAAAAATGAACGAGAGAGTGACAGATTATTAGTAGAGTGAGAGAAAATTAGAGTGACAGAGGAGGAATGAGAGTGGGGAGAGCATCGATTGCACTGGCCCAACAGTAACACAAGGACCTTTTGCTTCTATTCTTATGCTGGCAATGCCCTTTCCAGCACTATGGCCTTCCAGAAAAAAAAAAAAAAAAAAACATCCCAGCTGACCCCTCCTTTCTGACAGCCTTTCAATATGCCCGCAGGACAACAAGCGTTTCTACAGATACAATCAGTAGCCTGTCAGCCATGTGTTAGCTCTGGAGATAATCCTGCCATGTAAAACACACAGGCACTTTCCAGCTTCCTCAGTACACATTAGATGCACTGTGAAAAAACTGAAGGCATCAGGAAAAAACATTGCACTGAGCAAAATACTCCTACAGATGCTGATGACAAACATTGCAACAGAAATGAATAACAAAACAGATGAACATAAGATGAAGGAATGGATGAATGAAAGAAAAACAACACATCTGTCCTTCTCCCTTACCTGTGAGAATGGTCTTAGTGGTGGCTCCCTCATTTTGGGGTACAATGACTTTTTCATACTGATCTCCTGCTAAAGTGCTGTACACCACCTGGTAGGCATCCACCTACATAAAAACATGATTACATATTTAAACATTTACAACACCAAACCGAAGGTAAAATTTGAAATGTTTGCTCTCCAAAATGAAAGAAATACAAATACTTAGATAAGATCATCTGCAAGTCTAATACAATCAGTCAAGAGCTGTAAATTTTACCCTGCAATGCTGATGGCTCATTGAATAAATTGTGTATTTTGCTTTGGCCCAGTATGATGTTTGGCTTCCTGTTAACACTCTGCAGAATCATAAGGATGAATACTTTTGTAATGCTAACAGGCATTAGGACAGACTGGCTTCAAAAGTCTGAATGTGTGGTAAGTGAGCCCTAGAGTGGTCATTATCACTAGTGATTAAAACTACATGATTTACTACATTTTCTTTCAGAGTAAACCACTTGCATCCAGGGCATGTATTTGCTCCATTCCTGTTATTGGCATTTATCAAGCTAGAAAAATGCACACCCACCTGTGTGTAATAATAAAGTACTCAAGACAACAAGACAGAGTTTAGAAAAATATGAAGAACAAAAACCTGCTTTAGGGTAAGTATGCAGGAAGGGCTAAGGAATGGTGTATAAGGTCAAGATATTAAGGACAAATTAGTTGTTATTTTTACAAAAAGGATATAATGAACATCTATTCAGTGATGACCGTTGCACCTAAGTTGTGCTGAGGTCTGATCATCTTGTGCAAGCAATGTAATATCTGTAATATGTCAACTATAATTATTTTACTAAGTAAACAAAAGGATAAAACAGAGACAAAACTGCTGTTTTCTTAAAAAGTAGAAAATAAAAAAAGTTAAGAACGTATAGCTTCATATTGCTTACAGACTAGATTACAAAAGCACAAGAAAATCTTTCCCAGGATTTTTGTAACACTAGATTAAGCCAGATGTGTTTTACTGCATCAGAATACAAAAAAAAAAAAGAATCAAAAGGAAAATACTTTTTTGTGTTGTCCTACGTTGCATACCCCACTCATTGATTGCTAATACTATTTAGCTCGGGTCTAATTACCTCAGCCTCGCTGTTATCCCATTCAAGCTCGAGGGTGGTGGAGGTCTTGGATACTAGCCGCAGGTTCTTGGGGGCATCGATCTCTGAGAAGAATGATAAAGCTGACAATGTTGGGGACATTGAGACCAATTCTCAGGGATTGTGAACAAGCAAACATCAGCAGTTTAAACATTATTAGACACTGATACAGCTATTGTCGAACTGTTAATTAGCATAGTTGATCTGTATGTGTGATGATATCATCATCATTGCTACACATGTCCATTATTAATTTTAATGTTCTGGTAGTAACATGAATAGAAAATGTAACTTTGGACTTTGTTTCATTATCTAGTTTCCAAGTTGACACTACACAATGTGGCTGTATTATATTATATATCTCTAAGGTACATACAGTATAATGTGACATGCAATTCATCAGTTAGTCATACTTTGTAGTGGTGCTGACGCTGAATGCCTTGTATCATAATAAACATTTCCCGTCATTTGAATAACCTTGAAGTAGATATTTTGACATCATATTCATATATTCTACTCATTTTCAGTTGAAAGTATAATGTAATTTTGATTCATCTGTTATTTGCACTCAAAACAAATCAGAATTATGTTTCACAAATAATGTACTTCGTTCTGCACAAATTTTATCGGAGTGAAAATGACCTTGAACAGACGCTCACTACCGTATCCAATATAGAGAAACAGTATGGTATACATTAGGCCATATGTCATTTTAAGAGGCAAGAATGGGATCACACACGCCAACATCACCACATCTGCTTGCTGTCAGCCCTCACCGGTAATAAATTCAGTGGAAATAGATCCGCTCTCATTTCCTTTCCTCACACCGCTCACTGTCACCTCATAACGAGAGCCAGGACGCAGAACCTGTAGAACAGAATAAACAGACACAGTTTAGTCTGTTTAATCTCTCTTCATGGATTTTGTGGTTGGTTTTGTTTTTATCTCCAGACACAGAAGGCAGGCAGAATCCGAGATTAGATAATTTAACAAGCATGACAAGCACACACACACACATACACACGTTAGTACCATACTTGCAAGTACAATAATAACCCCAAGTCTCAACCCAAAGATAAATGGTTTAACTTGTGAGAGTAAGGCTTTTCTGTCCCCAGATGGCAGGTGAATCCTGATATTGTGACTGTATGATCAGATCTGTGACCCCGCTACATGATAAATTGCACTCCCCTACTCACCTGCAGGGAGTACTGGCTGAGTGTGGGCTGGAGGCGGAAGGTGGTCCGTGGCCCCTCTCCTCCCACGAGGCCATAACGCAGCACAATCTGATCAATCTTTGCTTTTGGCGGGGTCCACTCTACAAACGCTACAGTGTCTGACACATCCCGCACGATCAGCTGAGTGGGGCCATCAATCACTGCAAAGGAAAAAAAGATCTATAATTTTCTGGGTACTGTTGCCATTTCTACACTACCTTTTGACAAGGTTGGGTACTGTTTGACATTGTTGTTGCCAATTTAATACCTGATTCTCAGTTTGATACCAAAACATTACTTAATTGGTGACTTGCTTTGAGGTATGGATGCAACCAGTGATTATTTTCATCATCCTTATCAGATTAATCAGCTGGTGATTGTCTCGAGAAATCGTTTGGTCTATAAATTGTAAGAGACAAATGCCTATGACAATTTCCGGGAGCACAAGGTGATATCATCAAATTGCCAAATTGCTTGTTTTGTCTGATAAACACGCCAAAACATAAAAATGTTAAGTTTACTATCACTTAAAGTGTTTTCCAACCTTTTTAGCGTGTGACCCCTTAAAATAAAGTAGGGTCTCACAACCCCTAATCACAGGTGTCAGAAGTAGCTATGAACTACTTGGATTGTCTCATTTGAATACATTTTCTTGGCCCAAAGAGGTAAAACTATATAATGGTTCACAAATACAAGCTTGGAAGATAATAAATATTGGAGATAAGAATTCAAACTTGTGTGACAGAACTTTGTTTCTTTGTCATTTTCTCATGAACCCTTCAGATTTATTTTATTTACAGAAAAGAAAGCAGCCAGTTCTTACAAGTTCTTCTTAGAGTAGAACTTGAGAATAACATTTGCCATTTTTGCTTGAAAAATTACTTAAACAATTATCAAAATTTGTGCAAATTATTTTTCTGTCTATTGATTAATCAATTAATTGACTAATGATTCAACTCTTTCTTTGAGGAATATGAACACATCTTTTACAAAGCCCTTTGTTAATTTAACACAAGTAACCACATTTCTCCAATGTTAAACATTGTCTAAACACAAGCAGTCGTACAAGAACTTGACCTGAACCTTGCCTGAAATTGGAAAAAAAAGATTAAATTAAACAAAGTCAAAGAATAAGTACACAAAATTCATAATTTGATGCAAACTTTGGGTTTGAACACATTTCAGTCAGTGTCAGAAAGGTATTTATTTTTTGACTACTCACAATGAGGTAAAATTGCAAAGCTTTAAATGAAAGGATGAAAGTTTAACACTCTTTGCTTCACACTTTGCTGCAGTAGATATGGATTTGTTATCAGGAAATGCTGTTGCCTGACAGCCAGGCATGTAAGACTTATCAGACCTGACACATGGTGAAACAATAAGCTTTATCTGTGCAAGGTGTAAAACATGAGCCATGATTAAAGTGTCTCCATGCTGATTGCTGGAAAACAACACTTAGGAAAGCTAAAAACACATCAGGCGTGATAAAGAATACCCATTTCAGAATATCTGACACAAGAGGGATCCGCTAAACATTTGCTCTGCACGTTCTCATTGTTGGAGCATCAATGCCAATATAAAGATTTCAGTCAAGGTAATGGAGTGTTAGAAAATGTGATAATTAGCTCTCTATTTCATTGACCTGTAAATTACATCTTTCCACAAAAGCTATGTTTTGACATCTGTTTAACAGATGTCTGGGAAAATGCAGGTGCTTTTGATCTTCATATCAACACTTTACTTAATGAATCCTACACTAAAGAGGGTGAGAGCCAGACTTAAATGACATTAACGCAGAGTCTATGAAAATGGATTTGAATAATTCTCAAATTAAGATTGGAATAGATGACGAACATGTAATGCGAAGGACTCAAACAAAATAGGACACGACACAATGGTTAGTAGATTATGGATGTTTTAAATGGAAAGCACCATACTGTGCTGTGATAGCATAATTATTCTCTATTGCTGGCCCCAGGGGGAACTCATGTGAATGACATATTTCACACACTGAGCAACAGAGAATCATACTCTCCTCTAAAGTCTTTCTTTAAGCTTTTGAGATCTGAGTCCCAGACTCAGGCTTGACATATTGCAGGTCCACCCTGATCCATGATGTATTAGAAATTGGCCCCTTGGGTATCGTCCTAGAAAACAGCCTGAGGAAGACCACTGCTGAGAACCAGTTCCCACATCAGCTGTCCTCTCCCTCTAGTTTTCCTCTGACAATCGCGCTCTCTCCGTCTCCAAGGAAGGATAAATCTTTGTTATAAATAATTAAGTAACTTCAAATTTGTCTTTTCCTCTTTCTTTATCCAATAAGGTGTCCTGCAGTGAGGCCGCCGTGAAACATTAATGAGAGAGAGCCATGAATTATTAATCGATACTTAATTACAACCTACAAAATGAAGAAAGACTTGACAGGAAATTGATGGTGTTTTGACTGCAGACATCAGAGTCTGAATTGTTACGGATGAGTTTTGAATTGGATCTATTACAGCTGTCTAAGTAGTGTCAGCTGGGTGAGGAGTGGGAGCAATACCTCTGTGGGGTTTACATCATGGACATAAATGGTAGCAGACCAACAAATATGTCAAGGTGACACTCATTGCTTATGCTCTGTGTTTAGCTATGTCTGTGTGGCACGTCTTGAAAGTGCAGGCAATACTATAAAACTTTTCATTGATCAATTGACAGCAAATTAACTTAATTATGTGAATGAATTCATCATTCAAATCGAGTCAAACAAGTCAAGTCAAACATTTGCTTCTTATAGCTTCTCAAATACAAAGACTGACTATTTTTCTTAGTTTTATGTCACTGTAAATGCAAAATATTTGGGCTTTGAACAGTTGGTTGAACCAAAAAATACAACTAGAAGATTTCACTTTGGGTGTAGTCAACAGATTAATTGACAATGAAAAAAGCTGTTGGTTGAACCATAGTTACATTTATTATTAATATGATTTTTTGGTATTGTATGTAGTACTGTGTACATTATGTTTAAAAACTAGTCACTGGTAGAATGATTCAAATCAACAAGTGGACTGCACTGTATACTGTATATACTTCCTCCTAAGGCCATCCATTTGAGTTGTACTCATATGTTGTAAAGACAAGTGAGAGTGTAAATACTGTATATTACTATGGGAATAAAGAAAATTTGGTTTTGAAAATAGGTACTGTATGTTTATCCAAGAATTCAAAACTGAATCTTCATTCCAATTCCAATTAGATACAGATGTGATTTATTATATCTTAACATCACGGTTTATCTTCAGCTTTGCAGTTTTTACTCACGTGTTGTGACAGTAGCAGTGACTGGCTGGCTTCGACCTTGGTCACGGAGAGCCACCAGGTTAACTGTATACTCCTCTCCTGGCCTCAGCCCAGTTTGCACAAAGGAAGTGATAGTGCTGGGCAGTTGTGCAGTCATCCCTCCATCATTGTCCTGGAAAAAAGATAGCTTAGATGTGCTGAGTTGAAAAGGGATTGTGCCACATTGTTTGCATATTTTGAGTAAATGCCAGCTACTGTGTGGCACAAACTTCTTCTCTCAATAGAGATAAAGAATGTGGCAGATAAAAGACCATCCTCACCAGTAAGACATAAACAATGACTCATGCAGCTAATTTCTCCACAGTTGATTTTCTGTATTGTAAAGCTGAAGACTTTTCTTTCTACTTATTTGTAAACTTTTGGATGGTTTTGCACATAAAATTCCCAAACCCTGTTATTTGGTCAATATGGTTATTCATGCTTCAGTGATATTTCTCTGACCATATTCTGCAGAGACAGCACTCTGTACATTCCCAAAGGCATGTCACTCATCCATATGGAGCCCCTGCTATTCCCAGCTGTTGTCAGAGAGACAGTGTTGCACATGCACTTCCTGCCGACAGACAGATGTTACACCTACTGCTGCTCCAAGGTCCCCGAAAACCTGTACTATGAAGGCCTGTATTAAACAGAACATACAACAGTTTGCTCCTTTCCTGAATCAAATCTGTAATTAGAGATGTAATCCATTTAATCACCTCAACTAAATACACACAGCAGTAATATCCCAATAGCCAGTGGTGTTCAATCTCAGTAATAATACAGTTAAATGAAGGCAATGTTAAATGATACAAAATGAATCACCATAACAGTATATCCCACTCCCATCTCCTGTGTCATTTTGCTCATAATTAGTCATTATTCTCTCTGCTGACAAGGTCACTTAGATGAGGAATGACAAAAAAGATTTTTTTGGTCGTTGTGTAAGTGTTTTTATTTAATTAATTTTTTAATATTTATTTAATTTCATTGAGCCAAAATGTGACAAGAATGTATAATTATTATTTTCTATTTGATTGCTTATTCATACATTTTGGTTACTTACTTACTAGCATGGATTTTTTTTTTACATCTATCGAAAAAGTAACATGAAGTTGTTCTGTTAACTGTGTTCTGATTGTTCAAAGAGAGAAATACAGTGACATTATATTTAAAATTAGTTACAATAATCATTAATATCTTAATAACTACTGTACACTGCAAGAATGCATTTTTTTTCTCCAATTTGTCTCCAAAATAATCTAAAACAACAAATAATTAAATAAATAAAACTTTACTGATGTTAAGTAGGAAAGCTTGTGCCATCAATATTATAAGCACATTACCAAAGCAGAGAATGAGAAAAAATAGCAAAGATACCAGTTTAATGCTAATTGATACTGTTGGGGGAAAAAAAGTGTGAACATTTGTGAAATAAGTTTTTTTGAAAACTGTTAAACACACTCAACAGTATCCATAAGACTTATTTCTCCAGAGGGAGACCTGTGGATTATCCAGGGACTTTGTTTCTGGAAAGACATTTTTGAATTTTAATGTATTTTTTGCTGTGAGCACCACAAACAAAATTACATTCACCTTCTTTGTATTGGAGTGGGAGCAGAAAACCTGGGCAATTAAAATGGGGCTAGATACTCTTAGGTGTAAGTGAAAAAATATGTTTTTGTAATTTAGATGAACTGACCCTCTACATTTTTAAACCTAAATTATAATGTGTATGTATTACAAGCTGTTTAGAATGTGCATGGTTCTCCTCTCACTTAATCACCTGATTTCTTAAACAAAATGCAGCTTCTGAGACTCAAATGAGCCAGTTTCACACACAAGACTGATTTTTAGTTGTAGTATAAATTGCTTGCCTGGTGCTGTTTTCCCAGGAGTGAAGGAGTCAGTCACAAAGTGCAATTTGAACAATGTTTCCGCCACTGGCATGCTTTAACTTCATTTCAAGTTTATGTTGTGTTTTTTTAACCAAATGTTTTATGTAAAGAGAATACTTCAGATTTGCACAGACTCATAATGTTTCCTAACCTTTGAGCTTTGAATCACAATGCTGGGATACGTCAGGAAAACACTAATTATTATGCGTGTACATTTACATATCTGTGTGTGTGTGTGTGAAAGTCATCATGTAAGGAAACTTGCCTAACAATCAACAAATTGTTGTTTCGTTTTGTTTATTTAATACAATATAGTATAGTGTTAGTACATTTCTACAAGCAGTTGTACTGACCAACTGTTTTAGCTTTATGGATTTATTACGAAAAGCCCAAAATGAAACATATTAGACGGTGTAGTAGGTATGTGTTACAAAACATTGGCAGTATTTTATTGGATTATCAGATATCCACCTTGGCTGTTGCTAACAGTGTTAGCGGCAGGTCTTGAAGCTCACCCTCCTTTCCTTTTTACAGAGTAGTGAGTTCTGTGTTTGTTCGCATAGGCCAAAGCTTTCATGCCTACTTCCATTACGAGATTGTCAAAATTCACAATCCCCATTGCTGGATTAAATCCACAGGGGGCGGGACTGCCAACTCATAATATGATTTCCCCTGTGGCTGGAGCGCAAAAGGGAAAGTGAGGAAAGACAGAAGGAGGAACAGTTACGGGGAGCAATGGAGGGAGGAAAGAAAGAGAGAGAGGTGAAGGAGAGACAAAAGGATTTGGGGTACCTTCAGGAGTAGAGAGGAGTAGGTTGGGGATGTGAAGAGGAAAAATGTGAGGATAGAAGGAAAGGTTGGATGGTGCTTGAAGAAGAGACAGCAGAGAGAGAATGGAAGATTGGATAGAGAGAAAGAGGAAGGGAAGACTAAAAGCAATAAAATGAAATTAGGAGGACCACTGCTTTTTCATTCAGAAACTTTCTATCCTTAAAAGGGCTTCAAATAAATACAAAAAAGCATCTTAACATCAGATTTAGGGCTTGAGGTCTGGTCAGACCAAAGGATATCTCCCCCAGAGAAAACCTTAAAGGAGAAAACCAATTACTGTGAGAGGGCAAGAGATTAGAGTGCCTAGAGTACCTGAGTTTATAGCGGGAATTAGAAAGAGAAAGGTTTTTGCTTTATGGCTTTAAACCTGGATTTACCAAGGGTTATTCACGAAAAGGGTTTAATGGCTCATCCACCTAATAGCCAATAAGCTTAAGACAATCCGCTTGTCTAATTTGATATGGGCCTCAAGTTGAGCAAACCCCAAGAAAACCTAAATCCATCCTCTTATTTTACTTCCTGTTTCTGCACAGATATTCAAAGTCATTGAGAGTTTGGCATTAGTGACATCTGAAAATATTTCTTTTCAATCAAGAACATTTGGTTCAGTCGTTTGCTGATGATTCATTAAAACCACTACAAGTCAGTATTTTCTCCTCCTGTTCAGCTCTTCTTTTTTGCTTTTCTTACACACGTAAAGATAATGCACTTGTCTCACAAGACTTGCAGTCTTACATTGGCACTGACAGTGAACACATGCACACTACCTTTGGGATGAAGCTGATCTCCCATCCATCGAAGGAATAGTAAAATGGTTGCCACTGGACCTCCACTGACGTCTCTGTGATGGATTTGAAGACTAAACCATCTGGATTGGAGAGGTCTAGAGAGGAAGCCAGAGACGTATTATAGTTCTTCACTGACCCTAATAGCCCATAAATCACTACTCCATCTCATGCTGAAGGTGTACAATGCTGAACTTCTTTCTCTTATACATTTATTTTTCTGTTTTGTTGCTTCTGTATCGGTGCATAGTTTTTAATCAAAAGGTGCTGTTTGTTTGAAAAGATGACCTTCTGCTTCATGAAAAATTATTGATCACCGAGCAGTTTTTTTTCTACTTGCATATGCAATGATTTAACAGTATTGATTATAGTTATACCTAAACCCCTTGAAAAAACAGTTCCTCAGTTTAAAACAAATAACCCTGGCTCATACTTTATTTAGTGAAGTGCTAAAATTATTTTTTTTCACAGGGAGATGTCCTCATAAATCTTAACAGATAATTAAATACAACATTTCATAATTAAGTTTTGCAAAGACAAACCAACAAATCATATCATCACTGAGAAATGGTTGCATCGAACTTAATTACCCTAAATTGACTTTACTACACCAAACACTGAAATTAAATTCACTTATCTGTGAAATAGATAATTTCACAGTCAAGACTGCGCTAATGGTAACATACTGTATGTAGCCGCCCATCAGCTGATGTACAGCCGACACAATTTTCTGTTTGACATTGAAAATAGGCTGTTACTTATTAAGGGGCTGGGTGAGTTTCCATAGTTCTGATAAGCATGGAAGTGACTAGTATGCTTCCCTGCATCTGGTCTGATGACCTGGCATTAACACTGGCAAGAAGTAACACATTCAGAGGGTGCAAACATGTGCATTTCGGTGTGTGCGTGTTTGTGAGTGGGTATTTGAGTGTGAGTGACACTAAGCAGGTGTTACAGGTAGGGATCGAAACCAGTTGGCACAGAGGAGCAGGTTGTATTCTCACTCTATTGACACTGAGAAACACCTCAGAATTGACCAAAAAAAAGTGAGAGACAAGGTTAGTGTGCGTCTGCATGAATGACTGTGTGAGGCATATTATAAGATAGTAAAACTGAGGTATTAAATTAATATTCTGTTGGTCATGGACCAAAAATGGCTGCAATGAAATGTCCTAGAGCCTCCCATGGGAACATTCTGTCAAAACAACCCACATGACTACACTTACAGGTCGAAACAGTTATGCTGGCAGGGACGCTGATACTGTTGTTAATAACAGCAAATACGTTGATGTTGTACTCCATGCCTGTTTCCAGGCCTGAGATAGTGCAGGTGGTGGTATTCCCTGGAATCCTTATCTCTAGTTGCACACCTTAGAGAGAGACAGGTAAAAAGATAAACAGATAAATGGATGCCCTTTTTGTAAAATAGGCTTTAGTCCAACACATTTTCAATCAACTGAAACTGAAATTACAACCTCTCTGCTATCTCTATACTTACCTCCAGGGCTGCTTGGTGTGTAGGTCACCAAGAAATCTGTCAGCACAACCGACCCCTCCCACTCCAGGGTAATTGTTCGATCCGTCACCCCTCGTATCTTCAGGTTCATGGCAGGTGCCACTGTTAAGGGGAAAAAAAGTGAATTATGTTTAATAAAGTTGTTTTTTATATGTTTTTTTTTTGGTCTTACTGTACAATGAGAATGATAATATTTAACCACAATGTCAGCATTGTACTAACTGGCGAGTGAACTGCAAATATTAAAATGTTAAGCAAATGTTGGCAACTCCTGTTAACTACAGGTGAAGATGGTTTTGTGTTTTAGTTGAAACTACCCTAAATACCCAACGCCCAAGTCAAAATCCTGTGCCTGTGCACTTGTAGATAGTGTCATGTGGCCTTCTGTAATCTGCATTTTGAATTATATAAGTATATTAAAAAAAATGTTCCAGACAGCTTGCTGAGTATATCTCAGACTCGAGCAGACTGCTTTGTGTATGTGCATTCCAGCCTGTAAAAGAAGCAAGTGCTTGTGGCAACAAGAGGCTGAGTGTTAACATGAGAGCGAGAAGCACAGTCATTCATTCGGGCTGAAGTGGAGATAGTGAAGTAAAGCCATAAACCTGAGAGGTGGCGTTGAATGTAAATGTGGATGCATAAACAAGAGTGTTTACAGCATCCTATGCCAAAAACAATGAGGAGTAAGAGGAGGAGGAGGAGGAGGAGGAGAAAGAGGAGACAGGTGAAGGACATAAAAGAGGAGAAGACAAGACAGAAGGTACAAACAGTTTGAGTTGGAGAAACAATGAGCAGGATGAACCGTCAGACAGACGACAGAAGAGAACAGGAGAAGAAAAACAGACAAGATGTTGTGGAGACTAACTGACTAAGATAGACAGACCATTAAATGAGAGGCAGTGAATAAGGGAAGTAGATGAAACAGAGAAGGGGAGAGAGATTGGCAGAGGGTAAAAGAGCAGTGAGTGTGATGGTGTGATAAACAACCTCTCATCTTCATCATCTCTACATCCTGTGATACAGGACTCAACGGCACAGCACTGAGTCCTCCTTAGGGAATCTGTGGACACTTTGTTTCAGCTACTTCCTCACACACTTGACAGATGGGCAGTACAGTAGCTTGCTCAGTTTAATACAGTGATCCTGCACTGGGGGGGACAACTGCAGCATTCACTTAGCTTGATTCATTTCATTAATCAGATGAAGCTTCATCAAGTATATGAAGGGAATAACAAAATCAAAAGGTGGAGCACTAATCCATGAGACAGAAGAAGAATGATTGAATGGGGTCATGCAGGAGGTTGAACAGACAATCTGCTTGAAAGTAAAGACACTCATACCTATAGAAAGTGAAGGGGAGACTCTCAAGTGAGCACTTTGGAAAATGATGATCTGACAAGTCAGTCAACAATTTTGAAGCTGAAATGTGCAACTTTCTGCTCAAGACACAGCAAAGTCTTGCTTCATTGTCTCACGTTGTTGCTATATGAAAGGTCATCAACAACCAGCTAATTTTAATGCAATTATGAAATTGTCACTGTTCGACCATTGTAAATTGGGTTAATTTTCAACTTCAGTAATTTTGAAAACAACAGTAATTTTGATTTCCCAACTTTATCTCACTGTTTTCCTCTCTTATTCTTATCTCACTTGAAGCACATTTTGTTTTGGGGCATCTAAAGATGACAAAGACAATTCAAAGACCTTTGCATTTGTCCCTCAGTAGAGTTGAAAATGATTCACCAAACATACCCCATATGAAGAGACAGCTTAACAAAGCTTGTTTACTACTTTGTTTACTGATATTCAAAAATGACATCAATATACATATATATATTACAACGTACTCTGGTAATATCACTTGAGAACTAACTCAAATGCTCAAGGTTTTTGACTTCTCGATTCCTGGAAAATTGTAAAACCTATTTTCAGGCATGTATCCTTCCTGAGATTTGTTTCAAAAGGGCAGCTTGCTGAAGGTTATTCAAGAATCTCGCCTGGAGTCTTAAAGTCTCATTAGATCTAATCAGTATTCTATCATAGGCGGATACAGCAGTATCTACCAAACCAAAACCTTGACGGTAAACCTCCAGCTGACAACAGAGGTCAGTACATCATCAGGGGACAAATTTACCTTTAGGGTACTTTGTATGATGGTATGGAAGATTTCAAATGCCAAAATGAAAACAAATCAGAAATAAAGTGAAATACAATAAACAATGGGCCTCGTGCAAGAAGCACTCGTACAAACAAATTTGCTCTTAAAATCCACATACAAGTGATTTAAGAACATTTGTGGCATTCATCAATTTTCTTGTACTTAGAATTTTCTCTTAAGACAAATGAAATTCACGAGTGGTCCAGACCTGTCGTACATGTCATTCAAAGATCATCTCTGCCTTTCTTGAATGGGGAGAAGTATAACAAAGTATTAGAATACAAAGTTAGTGCAAAATTTATATTCTGTTTACCATACTTTCATTATCATGGCTGCCAATTTACTGAAAGGTTTTTTAGATTTTACGATTTTTATGGCCATATTTTGGCACAGCAACTTCTACATTTCAGTAGTTACTAGAAAACTTCTCTCAATCCAAGCTTCCCCGGTGTCTTTGCAACACTCTGTCCAGTATCATCTTGTGTTGCAGCTACCAGTGTAACATCACCTGTAGACTATAATATTCAACTCTAATATCTCTGTGACCATCACATGACTGCCTCCCATCATGGATCACTTTGCTTTAGAGAGATTTCTTTTAGCATCTCACTTAACATCAAAGCATTCCCTCTTTATTTCTGTCACAGTGCAGAGCTGTTCTGATGACATGTTAGCCGGATTCATATTTTCTAATTGTTTCGGGTCTCCTAATGTCACTCTTAAATTTGTTTGTCTTCTGATTGTGTGATGTTTTTACTCTTTGGGAACTAGTTGTGAATGAAACTTTCCCACAAACAGAGCAGAACATGAAAGCTTACATGGCATTTTTAGGGCGTGGATTATGCTAATGATCACATCTCATGAATGCACACCTCCACATGAACAGGCGTCGTTTATCAGGCTGAAACGAACAATTTGCGATAAGCTCAGGCAGTTAAGAGAGTTTGTTGAATCCCGCGTAGGATTTTCTTATTTTCCTCTTATTGCTTTGTGCAAGAACAAATATAAGAGAAAAATAAGAAAAAACGTATGCATGAGGTCCATTGTTATTTGTATTTCATTTTTTCACGTGTTTACTGTGTCATAATTAAATGAAAAAATATTATTTAGTTGTTTGTTTCTAATAAGTGAATTAATTGTTTTTCCATCTCATGGCCTGGCTCCCAAAGCTGTGATTGGACAGCTCATTGTTTCTGATTTTGGCATGAACAGTGTTCATCATCATCACCTCATCTCAAAAAAGAAAACTCTCCCCTTCACATATGACAACTAATGACAGCGCATTGTATTTAGTATTGGCAGCTCTATGCTACTCTCTGCTGGACAACCCTGAAATGCAATACTCCTCTTCACTTAGTTTTGATTTCAATTCATGTTACAATTAAAAACATTTAATTCAGTTATTAAAAACAATGACACAGTAAATGCATACATAAAAAGAAGATATGAATAAAATGTGTATTGTACTGTATTTCACATGATATGTTTGATTTGTTTTAATTTAGGCATTTAAAATCTTCCATATCATGGCAGATCGCTTGACAATTTGCTTAGCTGAGTAAACTGAAACTTTCATAGTGAGGAATGATATTTTTGGGTTTGCGTGAAATAGGGAAAATTTGACTAATACTAAAGCTCCTTTGGCAGACCACCACCGCCGCAGAATGAATAAAGGGGAAACACTAAACTTCCTGTAATTTAGAGGATTGATCCAAACAGCATAATAAAGTCAACCTATCAGTAGTTTCTATACACAGTCCACAACTGTAAAGCTGTATCACAGCACTGGATGCACAACTATGTGAGAAATGTAGTGTCACTTGTCACATCCGCTGCACTCAGATGATGTCAACAACATGAGAATGTCACCGGTACTTTTCCACTGTGGCATCAGGACTCATTGAAATTATCGTGGAATACCTCCGCTGTCAAGATTAAATGCCACTCTTCAGCACAAGTTGATCTCTGCTTTGAGGGAGGATATACAGTATTTTTATGTAAAGATACACTGTATCTTATCCCATGTCTGAAACATCCAATTTAAATTCAACAGCCTCCATTATTTCTCATAGTGGGAGAATATAGGCCACCATAATTGAAGCAAAAATACATTGCGCTTTCTTCAGCTTTTGATAACATGAAACACTTAGGCCTGTCACCCTACAGGTCTCTAGTAATTGAACTGCTTCGTTTTGTATTCAGCAAACTATCTCCTGCAAGCATTGGCTATTTTAGTCTCTAATTGCAAAGAAATGAGCAATTCGGACTCCCTCGTTCGGTATAGATATTAAATGGGAGGGTGGCAAGGAGGAATCAGCCAGAATAATATGATTTGCCGTCCCTGTCTTTCCATTACTCGCTCCTCTGTCTGTCCTCATCCTTCACTTTGTTGACAGCTGCCCCAAATGGCAGAGGAGGATCTCATATTTTGGCGTGAAGAGGTGGCTTTGAAACAAGCACAGCTCAGAAACTGTCTCAGCTGCAGCTAATGTGACAGTTCTCTCCCTAGATGAATGTGACTTTTGACAAATGAATGCTGTTACACCTTCTGCTGTCCAGCAAGTCACGCAGCACACCACCTGCATCTGAAGCACAAAGGGATTTGTTTTTCAAGGCTGTACATATACTAAAAATGATGGGGCTGAGAGTTTAATTTTGAAAATGTTGTCATATATTGTATTTAGTGTTGAAATGATTAGTCAATTAATCAATTAATCAATCCTCAGAAAATTAATCACCAACAATTTTGATAATTGATGAATAGTTTTAATTATCTTTCAAGCAAAAAGGACACACATGCTGGGTTTAACTTCTAAAATGGTAAAAAAAAAAAAATGCTGCTTTTTCTGTTTTATATCATTGTAAAAATATCTGTTGAATCAAATTAACCATTAATCAATTAATCAACAGATCAATCATCAATAGATAATCATTAGTTGCAGCTGTATTTGTATATGTTCGAAAGATTGTTTTGATTGGATTTTTTTCTTTCCATCTTCTTTAAAATCCACCACAAACATCACTGTATTGACTGTCAAATATTCGTGACATGTAACAGTGTGAAATCATCCAAGGCTGGATTTTTCTTTCTTTAAGAGCGACTTCAAGGGAAAATATCTTTGTTCATTATTTTATTTACCCTTTACACTGAAAAAGACACACCAAGATACCTTTTTGAAGATACTCACTAGATGGTTATCAGAAGCATGTTTTCAATTTCTGCATCCATGTACATTTTAGTGATAGTGCCAGCAATTCATGAACAGAATATGTGCCCACATTACAGGAAATCCCTCCTGGTAATGGAGGCACTCTGCTTAACGATGGAAAAGAAACCTGCTCCTGCTCAAGAATTCAGACTGGTTGGATTTCTGCTCTGGGTTACTTGATCCTGGTCACACTGACAGAAAGTGTTGAATGCTTCCCTTCCTAGAATTTCTGCTTCAGGGAATCGAACCACAAACTTCAGATAAACTACTTTTTGTACTTGACAACAGTCAGAGGATGAATTTGATGTGAAGGATAAAAAATAACAGCTTACCAGAGTTGCAGTCATCTCCAGCAAAGCCGTCCTGGCAGACACAGAATCCGTCCTTACAGACTCCCTTCTTGCTACAGTTGTTTGCACAGTAGACCAGCGAGCAGTCCTCTCCCACATACCCAGGCCGGCACTGGCACGTCCCATTGATACACAGCCCTTGGTCCGAGCAGTCATTGAGGCACCTCCCAACCATGCAGTCTTCGCCAGTAAAAGATTCTTCGCACACACACTCCCCATCGATGCACAACCCACGGCCCGAGCAATCTGAAGGGCACCGTGGCTCTGAACAGTTTTCACCTCCAAAGTCACGGTCGCACACACACTCCCCTTCTATGCATACCCCCTGGCCGGAGCAGTCGTCTGGGCAGCGGGGCTCAGAGCAGTTTTTGCCAGTCCAACCTTCCTCACAGATGCAGCCACATAAATCAAGGCTGAAACTGCCATGGCCACTGCAGCCTGGGAAAAAGTCTAAACGGCCTGGGGAAAAAAAAAGGTATACATGTAAAAAAATGATTTCAAAAATGGAAAAAAAAAATCTCAAACATACAGCCTTAAGATTTTAGCATCTTGGCTCTTGGGATGGAAATGTCTGATGAATGATGAAATGAAGTTTCAACAACTGTTGGACGGTTTGCCATTAAGTTTTGTACAAACATGTATGGTTCTCAGAGGATCCTACAGGCTTTGGTGATCCCCTGACTTTTCCTCTAGGCATTTTTGTTTTCTATAATTATTACATGTACTGCCATGAAATTTGGTACTTACATGCAAGTCCACTTCAGGATGAATTGTGAAAACTATAAGCTGAGTAAGTGCTGGGTAATATTACTTTTATTCCTATTTACAGAAAATTAGGCAAACTCATAGATTCCTCTTTAAGATCAACAACTGTCCGTAATTTATATTTTAAGAACTTGTCTACTTTAATATCAACTTAGAAGTTACATTTTATGAAAGTCGAATTCACTCTGAATGAACAGCCTTGATGGTAGAGACAGTAGTCAAGACATCAATAAAAAGCTGGACTAGTGTCTCATTTTCTGAATTTCCACCCTGCCATCATTCTCCTCAGCTGAGCATTCCATCCTCATTCTGATTCAGATCGTGACTTCTGGAGATAATCACATTCTCACTGTAGAGATGGAGCGTTTTCAGAAAATATTTGAATGGGGTGATGGTGTCAATGGACCAGATCCTTTAACCATAATATATCCTATAACTCTATCCATTCCAGTCCCCTCATATTATAATGGCAGCATCTCCTGAATAGTGAACACATTTTTTACCAATAGAAAAGGTTTCTTCACACCTTTTTGGGCCGAGACTGTGCAGCAGAAAAAAAAAAAAAATTGCCCTCCAGCATTAATAGTCTGCTGCCATCTTTCTTCTCTGTACTATCTCAAAAATCATTCATGGTATAAACAGTTTTTTCTACCTGTTTTACCTGTATTACCTGTTTTTTTTCTTCTTGTCACATATGAAACAGCCTGCTTTGAATGTTTTTCTTGCACTGCTTTATATCCTTACTTCCTACTGTAGATTCTAGAGTTTGACACCAAGATGTTTTTGTGCAAATACTCTTGGTAAAATTGTTTATATACAGAAAAACACCATCCTCCAACTTTATCCATAAGCTTTTGTTATTCTCTGTTAAACAACACTCACCCATGGCTGAGCTCTCCCCACAGCAACCAGATCCACACTGAGCTCTGAGCAGGGAAACTTCTCTCTCCAGCATCTCCACCCGTGTGGCAAGCTGCTGGATTGTGATTGTTGCCGGACAACCGCATGCTGCTTTTGGGATGTTGATGCGGTGAGTGAACGTTACCTGGACAAGGAGGACAGTTTGGTAAAGAAGCGTATTTTGGGATTTAAATGCATTAATTAAGTACATCTAAGAGAGATACATATTTTATTTATTTTAAAGTGATGCTCTACCCAAAATCTATTTTTCAAGTATCCAACAATCACCTGTAGCCCTGTCGGCGTAATAAAATATAAATTGCAGTTTTGTCTGTCAGTGGTAACTGAGGCTATAGTCAGTTTTCATGTTGCAATAAAAAGTATCAGAACATTTGTAGAAACATCTTTGAACACCCCTTGCATTGTCCACTTCTACTAAAGAGCAAGAGCAAAGAGCAAATGGTGGGCGCTTTTGTGTGTGCAAAACAATGTAGGCACCTACAAACAAGCTCACAGTCTTCTGTTAGAATAGAAAAGGGAAGTGATGTATTTGTGCTATATCTTGGCGAATGTGTGACTGTTAGATGAGTGGTTTGACAATTTTCTTTGCATGTTTTTATGTTTTCCACCTTGAAACCTGCTCACTGTTTGAATCCATTGTAACCAACTTGAATTCAAGCTTCCATTATTCTAAAGGATGAATAAGCAGTTTGTACAGCCACCTTCCTAGTCTGCAGGGTTGAATGTTTGATACTCAATAGATTGGGTACTTTAGTTTAGCTTTTGTGTGAAGTATAGCTTTAAATAAGTCTGGTTAAAATAAAATTTCACCATAAACATCTGCATGAAAATGTCTATGTGTGATGAAACAGATGTCCTTCAGAAATGTTTCCACTCCACATGAGACAGTTAGCTTTTCTTCACATTTCATTCTGTATCATCTGAAATATGTCATCTCTATGCTTTACTGCCAATTAAATGCAAATAAAATATTGCTAAAAAACTTACCTGGCTCTCAGCATCTAGGGTCTGTTCAGTGTACTCTGCTGGTCCTGTTGGATCCATAGGACCCTCCACAGAGGGTGTGGACCCCAGCTCAGCACGAGAACCTTTGAGATAAAAAGAATAGGTCTCAAAATATAAAAAAACCCCAGTAAATACAGCTTATTTTTGTGTCTGTGTGTAAGTGTGTGAACAAAAAGTGCCTCCAGGACAGCAGATAAAACAACTACAGTAAGTTTCAACCCAAACAGTCAATCGATCAGAAGACCTCACCATCACCTGGGGCGGGTGGCGCAGAGGCGTCCAGGTCGACCGAGCAAAGAGACTCCAAGGGTACATTGATGTTGTAGACGTGGTTAAAGACCACAGGTTGCTCCCACAGGGTTTGATTGGCTGGGGAAGCGGATGGGGGTTGATCCCCCCCTGGGGTCTGTCTCTTCACTCTGGTGGTACGAACCAGCTTACTGTCTCCTGATGGAGCAGCATGAGCGGCACCCTGCAGAGAGAGACAATGTGAAACGAAAAACATTGCATGTGGTTTGGACTCAGGGGTTTCCTGTTGTTTGTGCCCTTCATATCTTGTGTTTACAGAATGATGGAGGAAAGACCCGACAGGGACACAAAACAAAATGACATTGATATGTGCTGAATATGAGGGATTTTCTCAACACTCCCAACACTGACAAAACAATATTCACATTCAAAATTTAGATAATTTGAGGAAAACTGTGGTGACAGTTCAGGATTTTCAGATTGTGGTCTGTTTGTGTCTGTCAGAGAGCTCAAAGAATGTCTATTATATAAGAAAGAACAATTTCAAAAGAAAAGGAATGATGAGCAGAAATGCAGCCACCGGCAGAAAAGTCTAAAGACCATAGGATCAACTATTATCTGCCATCTTGTTGAATATGAACATTGTAGATTTGTTAAAAATGTTATTAAGTTATTAGTATATGATCAATGATTAATAGTAGTTGCCTGGATGTTCTCTTATAAGCTAAGCAGCAAAACAGTTATGTTAGTATGAAACAGTCTCATCTTACATTTCTTACAAGGATTAACAAACTCTACACTGCAAAACAAGAACAACATATTTCCATGTCTACATGTTTGACCTAGTGGTGAAGATGTCCTTTAGCAAAATATCATCATCAATGTATTATTTAGGATCTCTTACAAGATTCTCTTTCAAAACAAGTCAGTTAGAAATGTTAAAAGTCATCCACATACACCATTTTCTTACCAATTCATGGCGCTAACACTAGTTTAATTAGCTAGCTACAGCTGATAAAATCTGCCAGTGACAGTTGTCATTTCAGCTGCCAAAATCAACAGCCACCAGCTAGAAAGCCAGATTCTGTCTACCTTCCTCTATAGTCAAGGACCCATTGTGGTAAATCTGCTACAATTATTGTAAACAATCTCTGTGCCATGCGAGGATTGAAAGCTTGACAGACATAGCAACAGTACTTTGTACTTCTTTTTTTAGATTAGACTCAACTCTGTTGTCATTGCACGGAGAAGAAGTACTGAGACAACAAATGCAGTTTAGCATCTAACCAGAAGTACAAAAGAAGCAGTAAAGTGCAGTGCAGTGTATATATAAATAAAAATAGTAATGGTGGGTATGAATATGCTAAGATATTAACAGAATGAACAATATGAACAGAAGATGAGAGAAATATACAGTAAACAACTGATATGAAATGCTAAATACACACACACAGGGAATGTGCAGGTAGTCTGAATCATAACTACTCTTTGATACTCAAACTAGCCGGGATAGGATTTGAACAGATTTGTGCCCAGAGTCAAGTGATTAACATCTCTGCCAAAAATAGAAGATTGGAAATAAATATTAAATATGAAAAAAAGCCCTGGGCAGCTCCCTACAATGAAAAAAGTAGTGGGATATTTTGTCAGAACAGATTTTACCTGTAGAGCAAGAAACAGAACCAAAGCCAGGACCCAGCCTGTTGTGGGCACAGTGGCCCTGTGATGCTGCTGTGCCAGTGGCATGCTGAGAAGAAACCTTACCACTCCTGTCCACTCACACCTGAGAGAGAGAGAGAGAGAGAGGGAGAAAGAGAGAGCAAGGGAAAGTGAAGAGTTAGTACAACAAGTCTTCGGTATACATTTGTAGCTGTTCCAGTGTAGTTTTTAATGCGGCAGTATGGAAATATATGTGTATGTGCATGTCTGTGGGTCTTTCATGTGCGTGCATGTAAGGGAAGTCCCTCTACTATCGGCTTATCCTCTGTAAATGGTAAATAAATGCCTTTGATCAGATGTAAAATAATTGGCTTAAGAAGGAAAAAAATACTCTTCCAGGGATTAGGCAACCAGCTAAGAACCTTTGAATGTATTTCTCTGTGCAATACCAAATATTTGATCTTTCCACATGGGGGGAATCCAGAAATATTGCTCAGGGAGAGAGTTGATAGATGGATTTCAGCAGAGACATGGTTTGAGTGATGCCGCTGTAATCCCCTCTCCATTGAGTGTGGAAGTGAGAACAGGGACACGCTGAAATAAAAGCGGCACAGAGGAAAAACTGATGCGGATCCTTCAAGCCGACCGTCGCATATCAGCACAGACATGGTGCAGAGCTGAAGTTTGCTTTTAAGGCGACTATTTGGATTGTTTGTCATTATCAGCTGAATCAAACATCTTACACCAACTGCAAATATGTTTTATCATGCAAGTATGGTGATAGCTGGTTATACAAGACTAAAAAGCAATGATGTCAGTAACAGTGTGTGTGTGTGCGCGTGTGCAATCATTTTAGGCGCAATTCCCTTGAGTTTTAGCAAGTTCGTGCTTATATATGTGTGGGCAGTAATCCTTTCAGAAGGGTTTTTTTTTTTTTTTTTTAAAGCATCTCACAGCTGTGCCTGTGCAGAGTCTGTATTCAAGAACCTCTTTCATCACAACAATGCATCTCATGTTGGTGAAGCAGGCTATTGCTTTCAGCTGGCACCTTTTGTGAGAGCCAGATGGAAGTCTTCTTATCACACCTAACTGGCTCGGGCTGTTTTTGATCATTTAGGGTGAAAATGTTGAGACATCAGTGTATTTGCACATAAATGAGAAACAGAGAGATTCCCACTGTGTGCACAAAATGTGTCCCTTTAAGTTTGTCTCATTCAGGGAAAATAAAATGTTTTTGAAA
The DNA here is from genome assembly GCF_910596095.1 of Thunnus maccoyii. Lineage (NCBI taxonomy): Eukaryota > Metazoa > Chordata > Actinopteri > Scombriformes > Scombridae > Thunnus > Thunnus maccoyii. The sequence goes on from NC_056544.1 coordinate 15,225,545, forward strand.
TGGATGCATACATACTGATGTCCTAGACTTTTCTCAGACTTCCCTTTTCAATAAACTTTGTGCCCACCTGAGCATATACTTCACTTATAATAATCTACAACTTTTGTTCCAGTACATGTGTGTACATTTGTGTGTGCGTGGTGAAGGGAAACACTCATATAGGTCTACAATGTTGTCACATACAGTATATCATAAAAGACCCATAAGGGAAAGATAGCTGGTCATATGTTACAATCTACAGCGTGCCTTGCCTCAGACAATGCTGCTTTTAAAAATGAATTTGGCCTTGCTGGAATCGTCTCCCAGCCAATGCTGCAGCCCCCCCTACGCTGAAGAGATGGAAAATGTTCTACTCTGAAACCTGCCCTCAAGCATGCAGCTGCCGTCTGACACGACACGAGCCGTTTAACTGGTGAATTCACTGAACAAATGAGAAGCGTGTAGATGATGAAGGAGTGAGATGGACAAAGCCAGCTGGAACCGTCCTGTTCACAGCCATTAGCTGAGGCAGCGTCCCTTTGGCTAGCTTCAGTAGGTGGCTCGGATGCATGCTTAAGGGATGTGATGATGATAAATGGCACTATATGGATTTTTAACTCACATTATGTAAAAAGCATGATGTAAAATGGCTCTCTCTAGCTCAATCAGGAGAGACTTCAATTTTTAAGTGACAATCATTTTATTGAACATGCATAATAAGATGAAAATGTGAAAAGTCCTCGATGATTAGATGATGTCATATTTATAAGAGGGAAGTTAGGGTGAGAGTAGAATAGGATATCCCTAATGGAGTCTAGACACTGGTTGTGGACGATGACTAGGGGAATATTGAGATCTGGATGATGAGAAGAGGAGCGGGCTTCTAGCACTGACATGATGAAGTGAAGGTGAATGGGGTGGCAGAGGGTCGTGACCATTCGCACTGAAATGACAGCTGAGGCGACAGAGAGAAGAACAGATTTAAACTTTGGCAGCTAAGATATGATAGGCTGTTAGAAATCGTGGTAGAATATGATTCGTTAACTAAGAGTACGAGAGCAGGAAAAGCGGGGAGAGAGAGAGAGGAATGAAAATGAATAAATGATTTAATAATAAATGTGAATAAATGTGTTGCCATCATATTGTGCTTCATTACAAATTTTTTTTAAAGCTGTTACAATATTGAAATTTGTGAATTTCAAAATGATACATCGGTCAATATTTGTTTTTTGTTGACATAAACACGTAACATAAAGAATCATTTTTGGTAAACTTTGCGGGTCTGTAAGTTTTGAATAAGTTCTTAATAATTTCCTAGAAGTTTCTTGGAAAGAATAATTTAGTACAAATTATATAAAAAACTGTAAGGTCGTTGAAAGAAGAGCTCCTTTTAAATCCAGGCAAATATTAATTCATTATCTATTTATTATTGGACATGTTTTATCACTGTATATGTTGAACTGTATGTTTGTCTATAGAAACATTTCACATTTTTACATGTTTAGATGAAGTTCTGTATGCCAAGTGAACACTGGCTATTTTAGCTATAATTAGTGCCAAATCACATAGCTCTTTCCAGGAAGCGTCTTGGAAATTGTCAGTGGTGGACTCTCTGGTGGACAAACTATGTAATGGTGGCGCTGTTTCTAAATTATATCAAGCATATCTTTGGCATTTCTGTACTTAAGTTTCTTGTTACTTATCAGCTGATCTATACGCTGATACTGATTTATCTGCTATAGGCTAAAGTCAGCTAATAATATCAGCCAATACTGTACATCAATTGGGCTCTATTATATACCAGTTTCTATTCTATAATGAAGAAATACAGGTAAAAATAGATCTATCATGAGATCAAAGTGTCATGCAACCTTTTTATTTCACTATAGACAAAAGACATAAAGGTCTCATGAACAGTATGCATGCAAAGTGTCTTGCCTTAAGGCATAGTGCTTTTAAACATCTACCAAATATAGAGCCATACATCAACTAACAGTGACAAAAGTTTGAAAGCGGCTCAAAGTCACAGGATTTTACGTAAGTCATCGGGTCATGGTTCAGGCTAATGCCCGCAAGCATTTCAATGCACAACGAGAGAAGGTTTTTCATGGAGCCTCAATTAAGGACAGACCCACTCATTCAGAGTGAAGAGAATCAAAATGCTCCAGGCGCTCAAAACTGGCTTCATTTACTCCCTTTTTTTTCTAGGAGAGAGAGAACACACGCACTTAGATGACATCAGCCAACACAAAACCAAATGTGCTGATAAATACACACACATATCCACATGCATGCATAGGAAAATACACACCAGCACATGTAAACAAGGAGAAAACCACGCTGTGTCATGTATCAGGTGTTTTCAGCCTTTCATTTTAATAACAGTCCACCTGTCTTGATGGTAATTAGATCTGTCAGCATGAGGGCCTCTCAATCTAGAGACACTCAGTAAAGGTGTAAGAACAAAAAAAAACTTTGTGAAATTATTTAGCTGCATGGCAAACTGAGTGCGTGTGTTCTTGTTTCCCATTAAGTCACAGCTAAATATTTTAGGCATGTAGACAAGTGTAAATTCAATGACTTTGAGAGTGCTCTGAAACAATGCTGTCACTTTATTTATTACCTGGTGATTTTCTTGAGAGAAATTGGATGAGTTCAACCCCTGCGAGGCTGAAATGAAACCGCCTGTTCCAATTATAATAAAAACCATGAAGGCACTTTATGGAATGTCACGAAAAGGTAAAATATTCAGGGTATACAAAAGAAACCACCCTGTAAAAAAAAATCAAAACCGTAAAATGAACCGTAGAAACCTGCACACTTATAAGTTTGATATTAAAAAAAATCACTTTGATCTTGTCTTTCTAACTTTGAGGTGAGCTTTAGATTTTTTTTTTGTCTTGAATCTTTGCCAATATCTTTCTCTTTTATCCACAATGTGGTTTATGTGAGTCGATATGAAAAGAGAATTGAATTTGAAAATGCACAGTGTAATTACACTGAGATACTAATCCAATCTTTGTCATGTGGATGAGTCAAAAAGAGTCCTTTTATCACATGCAGTAGATGCAGACATGGAGTTGGATATTGGAAGAGTAAGTGCTAAATGAGATATAAATACAACTTGTTTACAGAAAAGAAAATGTAATCATGAAGGCAAAAACAAAATACAAAAATTGACTTCATGCACTCACTGTATATGCTATTTATGACAAAAAATGAATAGATAAAATAATGTAAAGACATTTTAATGTACAGTTCTTTGTCATCCCTATTCTGCTATAGAGGAACACACTCAGCAGCTCTACATATCCTAGCTGCACAAAATCAATGGCAGATATTGAAAAAAACATCTTGTTGGAAACATTAGCGATTTGGAATATAATAATGGTAAATTACTGAGCTTGCTTCCTTTTTCCTAATGCCCCCAGAGCCGAACACTTACAGACTAATATCATTACATTGGTATCTCATCTTTCACAAATATCCCCCAAAGGTGCACACAAACAGCCATGCACACACACCCACCGAATATACGCATACACACAAAAAATGAGAAATGAATAAGGTAAGGAAATGGAAAAATACAGTAAATGAGGCTGAAAATATTAAGTTTGAATTAAATGGCAGAGGAAGGGAAATATATATCTTGCAGCTTTTTAAAATGTTCACCTTGGTAATGCTTTATTTTATAGATCCTTTCATTTTATACTAATTTCCTGGAAATCAGGAATGAGTAATTTGCAGGTTTTAATGGTTAATTTTTAGAACATTTGATGGAGGGGGTGGTGCAATTTGGTACAAATTATAACTCAAAAAAGTCAGTTAAAGATTTAAGAGTCTAATTTATTGAGAATGTTTCCAAATTAATAACTACGTACAAACCCAAATATAATGAATTGGCACTTATCAACTAAACCAACTTTACACTTTTTTCAGTTTTTTCTTATAATTTATACCAAATTGCAAACACCACCCACTCTGTAAAATTTCCTATATGTTAACTGTTAAATACCTGAAAAATTTGTATAAAATGAAAAACCAGTAAAATAAAGCGTTACCTTCACCTTTCATTTTTACCTTTACGTGGTTGATATTGCTGTATTTCATTGTACGTGATGTATGCAAGAGTTCAGTTTTCATTAAGCACCAGTGAAGCATCATTTTCTCAACTGGATTCTTTTGGCATTTTGGGATCTCTCCATGAAGAGGCAGAGTAGGGAGGGTGTCGGTAACAATCAAGCAGTTAAATGCAAATCTCTCTTTAGGGATTACTGGGATTTGTGGTTGCACACACCAGGTCAAAAGCTCACACTGTGAAGGGTTTTATGCTGCTTTATAGCTTTATCAAGAAATGCTCATGCTTATACACAGATTATGATTTAAAGGCTAACTGACCCTTTTCAGACCTATATGTTGGTCTATTTGACCTTGATATACACTGTAAACACTTTATTAGGTATACATATGCCTAGTAGTGGGTTGGACCTGGTTTTGCCTCCAGGAAAGACACGTTCTTTGGGGCATCAATTTCACAAGGTGCTGAAAATGCTCATTAGGGATTTTGGTCCTTGCAGAATTCATAGTCTATGCCGTTCCTGTCTGATGTTATAGCTGAATCAGATTTCACTTTGCTAACCTCCTGTTTTACCACCTCAGCTCTGTCACTGTCAAGTTTCTTGAATCATCAGACATGACTCACCGGGATCTTCTTTCCTCACTCATGTCTTTTCTTCCCGACTGTTTTCCTTGGACCTCCTTTGCTGACAAGTTTTGTTGTTGCTGGGTTTTTTTTGGGTTTTCTTTCTGACAGAACTGCCACTGACTACATGATTTTTGTTTATCACTTTATTCACAATAAAGTCTATACACTGTACTGTGAAAACCATCTCGTCTGGAAACAACAACAACTCTGCTTATATCACGCAGTAAATGGAGCTTAGCAAAAGTTGAGGAAGACTATCTTTTGCATGTCAAGCGTAGTTCTATTGCTCATACCGCTCTGTCATATACATCTCTCACACATGCTCAATCTATTTCCTAGACACACTTTCATTGTTAGCCTATTATCTGATTGCTGTCTAATGCGGAGAGATAGAGAGAGAGAGACATATTTAAAAAGTCTGGCATGCAGCTGTTATGCGCGCCCCTCCACCTCCCCATCTCCAACCAATCTCCAGAGGATCATCAGTCCCATCACTTCGGCTATCAGTCTCATCTGAAGTCATCAGCCGCCACCACCACCAGTGTCTGAACTCCATGGGGGGATCTATCTCATGGCTGCTCAGGGATGATGTCCTTGTGGAGTCCAAGCGCCAAAGACTTATGACTATCATTTCCATTCGTATTATAAACATTATCTTTTCTCCATTCACTTTCCTCTCCTGATTAAACTCATTTAGTTGAGGAGTAAGTGAATCTCTTGACTCTGTTTGCATACTTGATACAGTATATACAGCTGCAGCCACAATTCACTATTTATAGAAGCTGACTGTTTAAGTTAATGAGCAACTTTACCCTAATAAAGTATCCACTGACAATTTGTCCCCGAAGACAAATTTTTCTTTAAAAATCCAACTATACAGCAATGTGCTTGTGGCTCAATGTAGTGTGGTCAGTAAGAGGTGGCTGCGTTTCCAGACTGGTTTCCACCTGCCTCCACCTTTCAAACAAGTGACATTATCTCACCTACAGTAAAAAGCAGATTTCACTTGTTTAAAAAATACATATTACAAATTACACTTATACCTGACTTACTTACATCTCCGTCTATTTATCAATTACAGTTTTCCGCTTGTGTTTCTTGTTCCATTGGATCCATTTTCAGCCCCAGTCTCAGATCTCAGGAGTTTCCTTGATGAGTACAATGTTATCGTATCTGTGTCTTCACTGCTATTCAAGGTTTTAGTTATATTAAGTTTAAATGGACAGGAAAAAGGCATGCCCTCTCATTTGTTATTTAACTTAGATTGATAGCATGTTATGCTATTCCCATTAGATTTAAGATTTCAAATAGAGTAATTCCTGTAAGAGGAAAGGGCAAAGAATTGTTTATTTTTTTTTTGCTGTTGATGTCTTTTTAATGGACATTAGTACAGTTAGTAGTAGTTAGTGATCACAGGGTTAATGGTCAGCTTTGGTTTTGGAGAGGGAAAAGTGGATCACACTGGCATTAACAGTATTACACAGGGCTTCAGGGTACTGTTCAGCTTGTTCTTTGAGTTTTCATTGGAGGTGTGAAGATCTGCCTTTTATGATTCCTTCACGAGACGCAACAAAATGATGACAGGTTGTTATTACCAGAACAGTACTAATAGCTGCTGTGAACGTTACTGCCTCTGTCACCATGGATGAGGGGGCCATGACTTGTGTGAATGTGTTGTGCTGCAGCTCACAATTCACAATGGGTTGTGACATTTCTGCTCTGACAAAACATGCTGTATGCATTTAAACCTGGTAAAGCAGCATAAGAGGTGCTGCATTAACTGCCTGTTTTTTATCTGTATTAGTCATCCATATACAGGTCACATTTTTAATACAACGTGTAAATGACTAAGTACTAACTAAGAGTTTAAAAATATAAGCAAGTCTCCTCCATTAGTTGAAGAATTAAAAATAAAGAAAACATGACTGAAAGAAAAAAGATGTGTGCTCAGAAAGACAATATACTGTAATTACAAAAACAAGTGAGAGTAAAATGATTACAGGGATTTAATAATGCATGAAAACAGGAGAACTGACAAGAGGGTTCAAGAGACGCAGAAAAGAAAGCTGAAGAAAAAGAGCAAATGGCTAAACAAGCCTCTCTCATCCAGCCAGCTGCATCATGAAACAAGAAGCATCCACTGAATGCCTCACTTCCCACACACTACTCATGATCACAGTCTCTTTCTGAATAAATGTGTGTGTAGGTGTGTGTATCTGTGTGTTTTAGCAGTTCGGGACCCACAGGAGATTAACATCCCAGTTGGATTATGGAAGAGAGATGTGCTGGAAAGCTTCATTAACTCACTGTGTGTGTGTGTGTGTGTGTGTGTGTGTGTGTGTGTGTGTTTCGCTCTCTTTCCATGGCCACGGGGATTTTTAGACTGTTGCTTGCTTCCCAACTAAGTGCTTGCTGTCTGCCCCATAGACATATGTCTCAATCTGTGTATGTGGTCTCTTTCCTCTGTGTGGCCCTTGGGGGCTCAGTGAGAACAGATAAGTCAGCCTTGGGAGAGGTTCACTGTCACTATCCCTTTACAAGTCAAGAGAAGGACAGTGAAAAGGTTTATGAAGTGATCGCCTTCTGTAATCCAGCTGTGATGGTAATCTCCAGTGCCTCCCCAGCTGCTAAGACACAGAGGCCTATAGTCACACAGTCTGTCAGAGAGATACTGTGATCATGAGCAGTCAGTGTGAAGGAAAGCATCAAGTGCTGCCTCTGGTTAGGATGCTATAGGCCTGAACTGGTACCAAGGGCCAGAGAGCATCCATCTGCTGAAATCAATTGTCTTGTCACTGCTCTGCAGGGTCATAATATGGAATCAGGAGAGAGGAGAGTGGCCAAGTGGCCAATTTTCTGCCTTATTCACACTTTGCTTCCTCATGATTTTATTCACCTCTTTGAAAAATCACCTTTGCTCTCTGCAGGTCTTTCTCTCTTTCTGCCCTCTTATTTTCTGCTCTCGTTTTTCATTATCTCTGGTTGTCATTCCCGGCATCTCCTTTTATCTCTCCGACAGGGTTTTCATTTTCCCGCTTTTCTGTAAGGATTTACTTTATCCCTTAAAGTCATTTTTTCACTCTGCACAGTAAATCTGTCCTTCCACTGCTGTATAACGAAGTATCTGTGGCAGATTCTCAGGGTGAAAGCCACATACAGTAGAGAGGGAAAGACTGAATTTTCTCTTTGCTATGTTCATTACTTTCTTTCTCACTCTCTCTCTCTTTCTGGCAGCAGCCCTGTTATCCCCTCCATGCTTGCCCTATGGAAGTAAAGCCATAACCTCCATTTGCACAGGTTAATGTGCAGCCACCTCAACATGAACACAAAACCAATACCAGGCCTTCTTGCGTGGGTGATCGCTCACTCTCTCCCTCTCCCGTCTCTTGCGTTCTTTTATTCCTTTTCCGTCGCAGCCTCTCTTTTTAGCTCTCTCTGTCTCTCTCTCCACCTTGTAAATTGGACTGTGGCAACATTACGATGCTTTTCTCATTATCCCCATCACTCTGGCCAAATTGCCTTGTCTTTCAGGACCATTGGGCTCTGTTCATTGGCTGCTCCTGCAACCTGAGAGCCACACAAGTATTTTCCTCCATCTCAAGGCTGTTTCAGAGCAAAGATGGGACCAAGAAATGGATTCCATTCTACAGCAAATAATACAACCTCAGGCCACTGATGACTGCCTGCTCCATGCTGCACACTGTGACCAATTTATCACAGAAGATGTAAACAAATGTTCACAACAAGAACTGAGACAACATGTAGTAAAGAAATGTGAAATTGGTTCCACTTATTATTCTTATTCATCATTTAGCTGATAACTACGATGTTTTATTTTTATTTTTGAAATACTAGGATTACTTTTACTACCCCCTTTTTTGCTTCCCAAGCTAGAGAATGCACTGAAAGAATAAAGACTAAAATCCTCTTATTAATGGTAGGCTATGATCATAAATTAAATGTAACATACTGAGTAGTGACTAGAGCTGCCGTAGTTACCGCATTACTGCAGTAACGCAATCACGTCACGCCCACCGCAGAGTTAAGCTGCTTCACCACTGAGTGAGCGGCTCAAGTGATGGGACATTAATTATTCTCTCAGGCTTGACATAAATAATGATGTGCCTGCTGAATGCCGACCAATATTTCTGCTGCAAAGTCAGCCTCTTAATGACAACACTGGAATAAAGATAGACATTTAGACTATAGAGGCTATAAAGAATAGACTACTACAGGAATAAATAATTTGAAAAGTTTACCATATTGGTCCGAATATAAGATGGGTTTTTTCTTGGAAATACATCTGAAAAAGTGGGGTTGTCTTATATTTGGGGTCTAGACAGTCATGTGTTCACAACATCAGATCTTCTTTTTGAATGGATAAAGTACCGGTGTTAAACCGACTCCTACATGGAGTGTTGCATTATGGGTTGTTTGTAGCCTTAATGTTGCTAGGCTAGCGAGTGTCTTAAACTCTGTTTACAGTGAGCGTGTTAGAGTCAGTCAGCCCTAAAAGTGTTTCGTTAGTCCAGTTTAACCTGTAGGAGTTTCTCAAGGCTCGTGTAATGTGTCAAGTGTGCCAAATATCACTGTGATAGATGATAAGGAGCTCAAAAAGACAGACAGGCATAAATGCTAACTGCCGGAGAAAATAATTTTTGACCGCTTCCAAGAGCCTAGTAGGAGATTGTGTGAGTATGCAACTATACTATGATGTAAGTTATATTCAAAAAGTATTTTTCCAAAAACAGGTGATAGAAAAGGGGGATCATCTTATAATCAAGGTCACCTTATATTCGAGCCACCGAGACGGTTTGAATGGCTTCACTAATTTGTGCGGTAAAGAAAAAATCAATACTGCGGCAGCTCTATTCGCATAAATAAAATGCAGTTTGACTACAATTCACTGTGTATTCAAAAAGTATTTTTCCAAAAACAAGTGTTTAAAAAGGAGGGGGGTGTCTTACAATCAGGGTCATCTTATATTTGGGCCAATATGGTATTTAGGAACCAATTATTTTATAACATCTGAGGTTTAAATTTTTTTTTTTTTTTATGGAGGTCACCATAGCGGTTTCAATGGCTTCATTAATTTGTGCAGTAAGGAAAAAATCAATACCGCGGCAGCTCTGGTGGTGACTGCTGCAAATTGTTGCTGTTGTTACAACTGTTGTAACAATGTTCAAAAAAAGTATTTAATGTAGCCCATGTAAATTGTTTGAATAAAGGTTTCAACAAGAAAACATTTTTTAAACTTTTTAAATACTTAACGGATGCTGACGGTTAATTGATACATTGATGTATTGCATTGATATTTAATTACTGATTATTACAAGTGATGCTGTAACTTTTGTCATCTCATTTTCATTTAAAAAATTCAAAATTTGTCCCCTAAAGAGAGAGGAACGACAATGAATTTAAACTACTACTGTCTGCCGTTGTAGCAAAAGCTGATATATCTTATGACTCTGGGTCATAAAATTCTGTTGTCATGCAAAAAATATTAAAAATACAAACAAGCATAATGTTGCAACTGACATTACTCAATCTGTAATCTGAGCCCGGACTCAGCTGAACTCAGCTGAGGCAGTGGCCAGTACTACAGAGGTGGGCCATGTGGCAAAGGGAAATTCTGCCAATAGTTTAATTTTGTAAGATAAAGGTGCGATATGAGTATCTTACATATTTATCCTTGCAGCCTCCATCAGTGAAAAATGATACATGCACGAGTACAACCAATTACAGGAAGTTGATTAAATCACAGAGGAGTTACTGCAATTTCCAAATCTCTAGTGAGCTGAAATCAGGCCCCGTGTTGCATGCTGGTGAAGGATCACCAACATTTGTTTGCAAGTGTAGGTACATTAGCAAATTACTCAAACAATCTGTGCGTTACTTCATAATAGAGATCGCCACTTTTGATCTCCTGATCTTGAATGATTAAGTCTAATTGACTGTATTTAAAATATTTATATTCCAGATAAGTCTCAAGACTTTCAAAAGAATTAACACTTAAATGGCTGTTGTTTAAGTACTAGCTCAGGGTAGGTCTTGGAAGGGCTCTGAGACCACCCATTTGTACTTCATCCTGACTCCAACTTGGCTCCCTTTTGTATTTGGCATTGACTCAGACTTAGACTTAAGCAGTCTTGCCTACAGGTCTGATTTAGACCCAACAGTAAGGTTATTGGTCTCATTGCACATTTTCAAAATCAGATAGGCAAACAGAACAAGAAGAAAAGTGTTGAATCAAAATGAGAAAGAATGAAAGAGAACGAATTATATAAAAAGCTACCAGAGGGGAGAGACTGAATATGGATGAGAGAAATCTAGAAAACGGGCACATGAGAGAGGGTTAGAGAGTGAGAAAGAGACAGAGTGACCAGAAGAGAGAGTGTGAAAGGACAGTTAAAAATGTAGAGAGTAAAGGTAAATACTTAAATCCTTTTGAGCTCACCCAGCTATGAGTCAGGAGGAACTGAATGGATTTTTTTTCCCTGCCACTGTCCGCTGCGGTTGAATACAAACTGCTCTTCTATTTTGTCATCACACAATAGATGGCTTTTAGCAAACTCATTTTCCATTTTCAGAGCTACCCACCGGTCATTTTAAAATGGACAAAAAAATGTGTAATAAAATAAAATATATATATAAAAGGTAGAAGGTGCAAGTAAACTAAACCGAAAGTTTCTTTGCATTTCAGGCATGGAAGTAAAGCAATTACAACCTATGCAGAGTGCAGAAAACAAATGAAAATGTTTTTCCTTCTTTTTGCTTTTTTGTCTGTACTATACCTCAAAATCATGTATTTTATTTTATTTTTAGCTTATTATGAAGTATTTTTGTCTCCTAGTACGTGCAAAACACAAGTACAAGATGTTTAGAAAGCAGTGCCATTTTGCAATTTGTTTTTCCTCTATATAGTACCTGGAATAAAACACATCAAACATTCTGTCAGTGCCTGGGTTTGACATGCACTTGAAGTCATCTACCTCCCTTTCCCTCCCTTCCTTTCCATTGCTGTCACTCTCCCCCTCTCTTTTTCACCTAAAACAAAAATGGACAAAAAACTTCAAAAAGCCCTGTCTGTCTTCTCATCCGCCATTTCTGCCTGTTGTTGTCGATTGGTCTCTCTCCCTCCCTTTCACACAAGCCATTTCTCTCCTTTCATCTTCCTCTTTCAAAGACTTCTGTTTCTTGTGGGACAGGAATGACAACTCGTTCTCCTGTACCTTTCATATACAGTAAATAGGTGAGAAAAAGTCACCCTCCTCCCACCTGTGCTATCTGTTTTTCTCTCTTCTATGATTTAAAGGTGAGTTGAAATGATACACAAAATGCAGCAACAATCCAATACCATAAGCTGCGGGGAGACGATAAAGCAACTACCGAGGATCAAAAGGATTGACACGTTCTTCTGTTGCTGCTGTCTGTTCAATGCCACGACAGTGAGGGAAGAAGTGCTCCCAGCGCTCAGTAGGGATTGTATTCAATTACCGAATAAACAGCTCAATGGCAGAGAACCACAATAGGTGGTTATTTTAAAGCCTGTGCGGCATTATGTTTTATTGACTGTCATTATTATGGGTACCAGCTTGTATTGTGGTGACATTGTCCTGCTTCTGTGAAATCTCATTCTAAATGTAGTATTCTCTTTTAAAGCATAAATCATACCGCACTGACACGTAATAGTCATGTTGAAACATGCTCGTCAATGACTTTTGTAATATTGTGAATGCTATGTGCCATCCCTGTTTTTTAAATTTGTGACCTGTGTGCAATATGATAGTATCTTATACAATAATCCTGTACTCTGCATGCCTTCTCTTTCAATGTCTTATGAAAATTTGTTTACAACAGAAAGTGAGTCTCTTGCTACAGAAAAGGATGGAAAAAGGTGTTCTGATAAAGCTGCAAGGAAGATGGTCTTAATGTTAGAGAAATGTCTACTTTTAGTGGAATGATAATCATTATGTATCTGTAGAATAACAGACAGTTGAGTAGCTACACAACAGTAATATTTTGCTAGAATCTAATGCTTTTGTGACAAAAGTTTTTGAAATAGTTGGGTAGTTTCCCTGAAACTACCCAACTATTTCAACTTTTTATTAACACAGTGTCTGTCCCAGAAGGAAAAACAGAATTACTGACCAAGCTACGATTGGACTGGTAAGAGTTTTATTATTGATTAAGCTACAAACTGTTGGGACAGATCAGCAAGCCTTTCATTACTGATCAAGCTGAAGAGAGATTTGTCAGACTTTCATTACTGTGGGGATATGGAGAGTTTCAGCCGTGAAATGCAGACAAACAATCTGATCGGTTGAGTCCCTCAACACCCATTTCATGAGGGTAGGCGGAGGGGCGCTATTGACCGTCTTCAGGTAGAAGTCTGTGATAACTGTTTCATTCTTGTTTAAAGAAGCTGTTAGATTTACTACATTTCCACTTACCATCAAAAATATCAAGAATTTATCGATCTGTAATGGTGGATTAACCCAAGATTGTCAGAAAGCTTGTCCTTATAGAAGACTGGCCTTTGTCTGACTTCATTGGCTACCAGTGCAATGAAAGACTCATCTAGACATTTTATTCATTACCTTTAAGACACGTCTTGGTCGAGCTTAGCTGTATCTGAGCTTTTAAGCCCTTATGAGCCCAAGCACAGCTTGAGATCCTCAGGCAGCGCTGGTCTGGTCATTTCAAAGTCTAGACAGACGACTAAGGATTATCAAGCTTTCTCCATCAGGGCCCTGGCAGACTCTTTGAACAACCTGTCTGATACGATCAAGCCAAACTTTCTTTCAGGACTCATGAACTGTAGTTTGCGTGTCTGCATCGGGTTTTTGTTGGTTTGACTGCCCCTTGAAAAATAGAACTAGTGTGCTTTGCTGCAACTTGTTTTGATGGCCTTTTTGGTTTTACCGAAAAGGTACAAGTTGTGTTGTGTCAGATGCCTGCCATCACCTTCTTTAATCTGACTGATTAAATCAGGACCATAAAGGATACAAGTTAAGGATTTTTTCATGTTAACTTTGACAATTTGTCATTTTTTAAATGCAACTTTATACAGTAGAAATATTCAAATATCTAATTCCAAGACAGGAAGGAAACCATGAATAAACACATAAATAAGGGAACAAAGACAAATCAGAGCTTATAAAACTTCATAGTTATTAAGCTTAGTTTAGGTTTCCAAGAGGTAGACTGTGAAGACATCCAGTATTGATCGAGCTAACAAAGGGTCAAATTTGCAAAGCTTCCTGTATAGAGACAGGTAAGGTCAGATTGAATGTGTTATCTCTGCCACATCTCTGTACCAGGACATCAGATTGTGATGCTATCACTTCCAGGAATAGCCTGGTGAGGAGGAGATACAAAGGTCCAGTTCATTAGCAGAAAGCCTTTCACAGTGACAGACTGCTCTGACTGTTTCAGCAGAATGGTCTTAACTGAGAAAACGTAGAAATGGAATAAAATCTCACCAGTAGGGGAAAAGTTATAAATAAAAAGCCTTCAGGGACAGCTCTATCCAAGTCCAAGTCCAAGAATCTTTATTGTCATTGTATAAAACAACGGAACAGGAAAGCATCTCCCTGAGCCACGTAGTGCAAAATATAAGATTACAGTGGTAATAAAATAGAATAGAAAAGAACAGAATCCAGTGTAAAAGTGTGATCAACTGATCAGTTTTGTCTTTAAAGAATATGATGCACTCTTTACCCTGTCTATTGACCTTTATATGTTGTAACCAAATTGTTCTGTTTTTAAGTAAGATGTCTCACCAAGATGTCTCGCACCTTGTTTGTGTAGGCAAATTAATGTCTGGTTTGTTAGGAAAGAAGAAATAGAAAAGGTTATCTGAAGTGCACGATACACGGTGACCCTGATTCTAAGAAGTGATTGTTGGAAACTAAATGCAAAAACTGGAAGTTGTACAAGACAGGCATGATACCATATATGGAACTGTTATTGATCATCTTACAGGAAACAGGTGTCTGCAGACAGAGAAGTATAACTACGGCCAAGGTGCTTGTGTTGGCGGTTGTGTTGGGCGGAGGCTGAAAGTATAAAGTGTTTGTGTGAGCTGTTCAAGGGGCTCCTCTTGCTGCAGAGCTCGGGGAGCACATATGCATACGATTTAATGATTTATTAAATGCAGTTGGACTGCAGGAAAAATACTATATCTCTGGTATTTAATTGCCTTTGTCACAACTAGACAGGCTGACTGCAACAACAGATATCAGGAATAAAATAAATATAAACAATAGTAAGCTCATATTAACACACAGTTATCAGTAATAGATTGCGAATGTGCAAATTATTCAGGGGCAAAGTAATGCATATAATGCAAACATGATTCAGAGTTCATAGTTCTTGTCTAGGATTGTGTAGGGGGCTAGTAGAGGGGAGGGGGGTTGGGACGGGATGGTATGGGAGGGGTGTGGGCTGGAGACTTTTGTTTAGCAGCCTGACTGCTTGGGGAAAAAACTGTTCATCATTCTGGTCGTCCTTGCTCAGATAGAGCAGTATCTTCTTCCTGAGGGCAGGAGGTCAAACAAGTGATGAGCTGGATGTAATTGGTGACTGATGATGCTGTGAGATCGGCATAGACTGCAGGACGTGAAGATGGTGGTGATGTCTGGTAACTGGGCCTCGATGATTTTCCCTTTATTACTTCCTGAAGAGCTTGCTGCTCCGCCTTTGTGCAACTGGTGAACCACATTAACATGCAGTATGTCAGCACACTTTCGATGGCACAGTGGTAGAAATTCACCAGAAGCTTCAGCGGTAGGTTTGCTTTCTTCAGTTTTCTCAGGTAAAAGAGGCACTGTTGAGCTTCCCCAATCACTGAGGCAGTATTGGTGCTCCAGGACAGTTCCTAAGTCACTGTCAGGCCCAGGATCTTGAATTTGGAGACCCTCTCCACTGCCTCATCATTTATGTAGAGTGGGTTGTGGTTGTGTTGTCCTGACCTGCAAAAGTCCACGATCACCTCCTTGGTCTTCTTGAGGTTTAGAGCCAGGTTGTGACTGTTACACCATACTGCCAGCTTTTGTTCTTCACTCCTATAGACAGACTCATCATTGTTTGCGATGAGGCCGAACACTGTGGTATCATCGGTGAATTTAATGATGGAGTTAGAAGGATAAGAGGGGAAGCAGTCATGTCTAAAAAGGATGTAAAGTAGTGGGCTGAGCACACATCCCTGTGGAGCACCAGTGATTAGGGATAAAGTGGATGATACGTGCTTCCCAAGTCTGATAGACTGTGTACGGTTTGTTAAAAAGTCCAAAACCCAGTTGCATAATGATGTATTAAGTCCCAGATCCTGTAATTTGGTAATGAGTTTGTTGGGCAGGATTGTGTTGAAATCAGAGCTATAATCGATGTGTTCTTATGCTCCAGGTGTTCCAACGCAGTATGAAACACAGTAGCTATTGTATCCTCTGTCGATCTGTTCTCCCTGTAGGTATACTGTATATTTGCTCATTGGACCCATAAAATCTACCTGGCAACATTGGGGGTCTCCAAGGCATACGCCAATAAGACCAGCACCAGATAAGCACCAGTATCAAACTAACTGAAGACACCCAGTCGACATCCAATCACATGCTATCATCTGTCACCTTCCTTCTACATATCATTTTGTTCCTTATTTGTGATATTTTGTGTCTCAATACACTTTGTGGTTTCTATTTTTTAAAGTGCAAACAATACATTTTAATTTTTGTTTTTCAGTGCTTAATTTTGGGCCGTATATAGTAGATGCTCACATGATGTAAGGTTGTATATATATACTATGCATCTGTTTTTGTATTTCCTTTTGCTGCCGTGATATTTCTGTTTTCCTGCAAGTTTGTTTTATTCTAATATTATCTTAATTCAAAGTAATGTGCAACATGAGCACTAATATGCTTTCAGAGTTTAGCACAATCAGCACATGATTTTGCAGCATATCATATAATATAAACTATTTATAATTATTTTAATTATTTAAACTAGTTTTGTGTTACACGCATGATTTTTGGGGAGGAGAGGGTTAACCAGATGTAGCACTACAATTCAGAATTTTATCACATTGCAAAGCCCCATCATAACAACCCAAAAAAGAGTGAAAACAGTGTATGCTGTGAGGAGAGAAAACAGTGACGACAAGATGCATAATCCATCATATTTCAAAAGTTGTCTAAGGCAAACGTCAGTGAAATCCTGGCATCTTAACTCCCCAGATGTACAGATGGTGAAATCCGGCTGTTGTCAGTGCAGGTTGAAAGACTTTCATATTCAAAGGTTTTCAAAGTAGTTCTCCAGGGTCTGTCTGTCCTTACGCTGCAGTTTATAGTCTTATGTAACAGTATGATTTCCTGTGTCATTTACTCTAATGTCGTCCTGTGTCGTTTACTCCCTATGGTGGAGATGCTCCTCCGCTTCTCGCATTTTACAGTCACAATGTAGCACTTTCGTTGACTATGTGTGAAAGTAAGGTCTTTACAGAATATCTTTAGTTGCGACAAAGAGTTACACACTGGGGTTGTAGTCACACTGCTTTCTACATGCTGATTCTGTCTCTAGGTTGAATTTCAGAGACCTTTTATATAGTTTAGATGCATTTAGACAAAGTTGTGCTGAAGACATCTCCAGAATAAGGAGCCGTGTTTGTCTACTACTCCTCTGGATGCACCAGTGTCTCCTGGTGCTGTTGCAATAATCAAGACTGACACAGACACACGTACTATAATCCCCATTGATTAGAAACCTGAGATCAAAGGCTTCCACTGCTGTCACTCTCACCTCCTGTCTCAACTCTGCTTATGCTGCTCCTTTCTTTCATTTCCTCTCTTTGTCCTTCTTGGTCCAGTCACTGTGTTTATATGAATGTGTTTATTTGTATGTTTCTCTTTTGTTCTGAGGTTCACTTTCTTATTCTCGTCTCATTTGCTTCTTATCTCTTGCACCTGTTTCAATAGCCACTGTATGTTTACATAAAGCCTTTCATTATACTAATAACCAGAAGCTAAGCTCAACAGAACACTTCAGTCAGAATAAACTGCCTCACGCTAAAAGAAATGTCTCTCCACATGCTTGACCGCATAATATTTAGTAGTTTAGTGAATTCCAAATCATGACCAGTGCTGTGGGTGGCTCGCCTTCTCGTGTTTAATGACTGCAGGAGTAATGAGACAGTTTAATCAGTAGAAGCGTCAATATTAAAACGGCCAGGGTTCCAAAAAAACTGCCAGTTGCCATTTCACTTTCTCTCTCTGTTCTGTTTTCTCTTTCCATCTCCATTTTACTCCCTCTCCCTTTCTCTCTCCAAGTCTCCATATTCCATTAAGACGATGAAGATGTTTTATCACCCACTGGTTTCCCTTGTGCATTCCAATTCTGAATTCTCATCCATGGAAAAAATATCTATGAATATATTTGCAGACGCACCACAGCATTAGAATGTGCTCTTTAGTCTTAACCTCATATATTTATGATCAGACCACTGACATAAGGAATCTCTGAGCCTCCAGCATATTTAATCCTTGCTCACACTCACACACACACACACACACACACACACACACACACACACACACACACACACACACACACACACACATTATTAAAACATAACAGTCAAACTAGCTAAAAATTTCAAGTAATGGACTCACATCTGATGATTCAACATGTACAGTAGTTGTTGCGTTGGTTGCAGTGGAACAATTCATATAAAAATTCATCATATAGAGAAGGGGTACTCAAATACAAGTCTTAGTTCCACTTAAAAAATATCCACTGCATCAAAGGTCCAGTAAGTGTACACTGCATGACAACATTTCAGTACAAAAACTCCAGAACTCTTGACATAAACAGCATTTCTGTTTTAATGGGAGCTGTGACACCGTGACACGTTTACAAAAGTGTTTATTAATGAGTCTGCTGCAGAGTTCTTCACTGTATTCACTGTTGAAAATGTTCAGTTATTCTGTAGTCTTGATATCCCGACTTCAACTGGTTCAGTTTTGTGAGTCTCACCTCTGTGTTTTCAGGAAATTTTTTGTTCAAAACAGGCATGTTTGGTGTCGTTGTGTTCCCACTCTTCATTGTAGCCACTGTTTCATTACAAAATCAAGCACAATGGTTTTGTGCCTCCCTCGGGCAAAATGAACGCATATTTTTCACTGTCAACCTTTATTTTTTTTGTATCAGCTAGTTTAGAACAAGCTATTTTACTTTCCACTTTTACTCAACAACAAACTTGCTAACTTAGGTTACTAGTGGGCAGCTGAATGATGACAGCTGAGGTGACGTGATAGCGATGGGTCACTCAAAAGCAGTACAGGTCACGTTGTGGTTAAATTTTGTTCCCGGTCTGGATCAAATTGTTATTCGGTCCAGATCCAGACTGGAGTTTGCCTATTGAATTTATATGATGTAGAGCAATCGGATCACAACTGCACAGAAAAGGAGGTCCAACTAGTTTATTTTGAACAACTGTGAGACTGCAGCAGTATTTCATGTAAGTAGTAGTTCAAGTAACATGTAATCAAAATATGTAACTCTATACAGTAACTTGTAGTAGAAAAAAATGTTTTTTCTTTAATTGTCTGTTGCCCCTTTTAAATTATGGCATTAAAAGGCATTAAATTATGTTGAGCTAATTATTAAATATGCACACAATGATGCCGCTACTGCAAAGACTGTAAGAAAACTCATGGAGCATAAACTGAGAGCTCCTCATCATAATCCTGTTTATACAACTAAAAGCATTATTTTCATTATCCAGAGAAAATGGTGTTTGGAGTATTGGAGCTCAGGAGCTCAGCATCCTGGCGACACCTGATATACTCTGGTGATTTTACTGTTCAAACCTGGAATCTACATGGAACAATTGACTAGTCCAGTGTGTAAATAAGCACAGTAGGCCAGGTTGTTAGGGCTGTGCTGGAAAATTTAATTAAGTGATGAAGATACCCTTGCTGTTTAACTCATATGTAATTAGTCAGAGCAGTGCAGCATACTCCCAAATCGGAAAATACAATGAAACACACGTATCATTCGTAATGCTGGAATGCATTATACAAGAGGAACCGTTAATCTAACCGAGTACAGATGTTGCTGTAATCACATCAAAAATTATACTTCATTTGTCTATGTAAATGGAGAAAATGAAAAATGTATAAAAAGTGAAAGAGTCAAAACTTAAAATATAGTTTTAGGTAGCTCTGCGTGTGTCCCTCTGCCAATTAAAGCTGAAAAAAAATGTTCTTTCCAATTCAGGAAAGATATGTCTCAGCTATCACAAGGAAAAACATAAACAAAGTAACTACCAATACGACTGTGTTTGTGCGCCAGCTTTGTGCTCTGCTGGAATGTAGATGGTCTGGCTTGATTTATTATCCACATGTGTTTCTTTTCATAATACAAGAGGACAGTTATGTAGGCTTATAGTGATTGGACAACAGAAATTGAAAATGATCTCCAGGTAGAAAAATGCAATGCACATACATGTTCACAGTTGGCACTCGCTGACTTTTCTAGCCTGCATGTAAGTGTGTGTGTGTGTGTGTGTGTCTCTACCATGTGATAGTGAAGTGACAATCCATTTTTGTTCCTATTAGAAAGCCAGTTATGGTGATGAATACATACATAAAATTAGCCCAAGATGAGGGCTAATTGTCTGATTAGATGTGCTTCAGGTTGATAGATGCACAATAAGCCCATGCACATAAAACAGTCATTAAGGAACATTAGACCATTAAATTGAGCATTACACTATAGCTAGAGGGAAAAATATGGATGTTCATTAATGCCTCTATACACATAGGAGTCTGTCCGTGTTTGTGTGTGTGCACATAACCTTTTCTACAAGTGCTTTGTTCTCTTGTTGCTGGTCTCTCTCTGACTGTGCACCTGTCCAGCAGAGGGGAGAGATTAAATAAGCATTACACCAATTACACATTTGAACTGCTTTCTCCCTGACTTAAGAGTACATCATTCCCTGGAAAGAACTTGAAATGCAAATTGCTTGCTGGTAAAGACGTACATGCTGTAACACCTTTAACATGGCAGAAGTGTTTATTTCGCCCACAAACAGTATAACACTGTACACAAACCACAAGCAGAAACATACACTTGTTCCTTCATGAGTTTTCTCTATTCCTTATGGCTTGTTAGTGTGTAAACATGTTTGCCAAAGAATAAAGATGTTATTGTAAATTAGCAATGCAAGTCAGCATTCATATTCACAGAACAAACAAGCACTGCCTTCAGTCCCTTTCTTATAAGTATAGTGGAACAATGAAGCACTGCAGGGAAACTTAAGGCACACACACACGCATTTATATACACACACACACACAAGCAAAAGCACACAAATACAAGCAAGAGAGCACACACAAGCACGTAGAGGCATAAGTAAAGAACAGGAAAATATCAAGGCTCTTCTATCAACATGGAAGAAGGGAAAAGTACTCATTTGCTTTTCTTTTCTGGGCTGCAGCTGAGGGGGGTTTTTTGTGGAAGCACACCTCCTGCGGCACACTCACTCAAACACAGACATGCATGCCCACGCAAACACAAAACCAAGCCCTGTTTGCTCTTGAGGGTGTCTCACTCACCCTCTGAGAGACAAAATGACATGCTTTTCTAGCCAGGCTGTTTTCAGCTCAGAGGAATTGCAAATTCTCTAAAAACTGGTGTCATTTTCTCTTGAGTTTCCTCCAACGAAGGAGGTTGATTAAATAAACAAAGGAACTGTTAGTTTCTGCAAACATAGAAAGAGCGAAAGATACACATCTCTGTCTGTCCTCTTCAAGAGGGGAATCAACATGCAAATAAAATATATATCTCAATGTATTAAGTGCATATTTGATACTTAATATGCAGTATGATGCCTGTGACTAGATGATACATAGATAATACAAATGATACATTTAAGTATTTTCTGATCTGATGCCCTCTGCAGCACAAACTATAGTTTGCTGTGCTTTTTAAATCACGTTTGACCATTACAAAAAGGATTCATATGAAAGTTTACTGATCTGCCATGGTTAAAATGTCTTGTTGGTTCGTGTCATGTCTGACTGTGTTTAGGGCCAAATGCAGCAAAGTCACTGAAATTAGGGCTGCAGCTAATGATTATTTTCATTATTGATTTAACTGACAATTGTTTTATTGATGAATCGATTAATTAAGTGTTTCATCTATGTAATGTCACAAAATAAGAAAGAAAAATCCAGTTTTCCAGAGCCCAAGATGACGTCTTCAGCAGTCTAAAACCCAAATATGTTCAGTTTACAATGATACATGGCAAAGATAAGCGGCAAATCATTGCATTTGAGAGGCTGAAACTAGAGAATGTTTGGTGTTTATCATTATTTTTGCTTGCAAAATGACTGAAAAAATGAATCGATCAATCAAAATCATAGCTGATTATTCTTCTGTCGATCAACTAATTGATTTATCGACAAATCGTTTCAGCTCTAAGTGAAACTAAAGATTCTGACCATGATATCTGCCTCAAAATAAAATATTCAAAAATGAATGTAAAAAGACAAAATACAGAATCTATTGACACAAAAATCTTCAACAGACATTTCATCTGCAGACAAAGGTTTCTGCAAGCCACACACACAAATACACACCAGCTATTTGTATTACTCCTGCATGCTGTCCCACTGGGAGAGGAGAAAGTTACAGATGATCCTGTTTCCCTCCTCAGACTGCTTTGTAGTTGTGAGAATGAGAAACGCTTTAGAATGTAAATCATGTTATGTTCTCGCAGTTTATTCACTGGCCTGAAAAATGCTGTTTTCACAAAAAAATCTGAGCATAAATAAAAAAATATAAGACAACAGAAATGAATATGTGTAATAAATTTGCATTCCTCTATCTTGGCACCTAACCAAACAATAGCATAAAGTTTTAGAAGGAAAGTTGGGAGGTATGGATTTCTGATGGAACTGCAGAGTTTCTTTAAAAGAAGTGTAGGAAAGCCAGCACCTACTCTTTTCTTCTGCCATCCTGTAATGTCTTCCTAAAGCCAAAAAGAAGGTCTGGGCTTAATCAACAATAACCTTTAACCTCAGGATATGGATGTACTTATATTCAACTTTGGTTTTGGAATTACTTCAAAGGTAAACTGAAAGTGCCTTCTCAACGTTAAAGTGTCAGTCTGACACTTCACAGGACTTGTCCTCCTCTCATTCTACCTCGAAGATCCCCAACTGTGTCAGAAAGTGGGATTTATGACACTGACTAAAAGCAATCCCCTTCTTTCATCAACTCCTCAGGTCTCAGAAAACACTGGATTAAAAGACTTTTCCTAGGAAAAAAAAGACTGTCTTACCACAATTTAACCTCATCAGCCTACTTTGATGAGTTAGGACAATCCTGTCACCAGGTTTATTGTCTGTCCTTTCTATCTCAAATTCTCTTTGCCTCTCGCTCCACGCTGACACACACAGACACACACACCAACAAACTTACCCTCTCACTTTCTTTTCCCACTCTGGCGTGACATCAGATAAGAACATTAGCCAGGCGCCAATCAGTAAAAATTAAGTAAGGCCTTCCTCGAGTTGAATCCACTATATTCTGTGTGTATTAAGCCAAAGTTTGATTCAATGTTTATTAAGGATATTATCATCTTGCAACCCATATATTATTGGTCACGAAGTAATGCCAGTCAAAATGGTCCAACTCTGATCTATCTACGGTAAAATTCATCCAAGTTAATTATGTTAAATTGCCCCACATTACACGAACCAACATCGCCCTCCAATGGTCACGTTCAGTAAAGTTTTAAACACTGAAGAGAGCCTGTAAGAATGTGCACTATTTTACGGCTATGTTATTCACGAAAGTGCTGTTAATCTTTATGTGACTTGTAGTAGAAATTCAATGTGTGTACGAAGGATTATATTGATAGGTGTAGTGAAGAACTGATATCCAGTGGTCTAGTAGAAATATAATTTTGAACGATATGCATGTTTAACAAACTGCAGTTATTTTATTGTGCTGTTCTAATCTTCATATTTACTGTGTACTAGACATTGAAAAGTTTGATGAGTGAAGAATCAACGTTAGTAGTTATAAAATAGAATTTAGTTAACATTAAAAGTAGGTTTGTTAAGTAACCATAGTATATTTTCATTAGACTGAGCTGATTGCTGTTTAAACTTTTGGTATGAGAAATATCTTGATAGAAGAGGTAAAAGACCATTAATATGAAATAAAGTCAGCGAAAACTGCATTTTAATTTTATTGTGTAACCTAATTGAGTATTGTTTAACCCAGGTATGAATAGTTGATTATGATATAGATGTGTGTCGTCTCTGAATGTTTGTTATGTATTGAACTATGCAATTTTTTCAAAAGATAACCAAAGTGAATTAGATTCAATCAGGATTGGATCACATGTTTTCTCTCAGACAAAGAATTTTCTGTTCGCGGGGGAGATTAGGTGTCTCTACCCTAGAACATGCCCATGAGGCCAACATAAAATCAGCGTGACGCTCTCCGCCCGCATCTTTTCTCCCTGTCGTCCTTTTTGCATCTAAAAGGAGATGCAGGTCGCGTGTCTAAGGGCTTTGCCATTTTAACTTTCTCCACAATTTTTTTTTCTCATATCACGTGATCCCCCAAGTTTAACTTTCTTTTTTCTTTTCTTTTGTCAAGCTACATGCATTATTTTAATTCCAGTGAAACAAACTTTATGTTGCAAATCTTTCGCACCTAGTAACTTCAAGTAAAGTTTCGTTCAGCCGGCAAAGTTATTTTTCGAGTTATTTTAGTAAGAAAGTCAGTCAGTCAGTCAGGAGACTTCAAGGCAAACAACCCACGCTTCCATGGACCAAGACATCTTCACGTTGCTGTTTCCCAGAGACATTCACTTGTCAACCAATTTAGCTAAATAAATATGCATTTATCAGTATGCCGTTGTCTTAAGATCACTGTATCGGCACACACTATTTCAGACATGAGATTGATCAAAACTGTCTTCTGTGTCTCCTCCCAGCACAAAAACAAAGGGAGGTGGTGCCCTGGTTATTACAAGATAATTCATTGATAAAAGTAGGTATAATTCCCACACAAGAATAGGAGTGGAAATCATAGTTTTGGCATACGGATGTCACGAAGTGTTTGAATTCTTACAATCTACACAGTGGTGTGGAGGAGTAGACTAAAGGATTTAGTGTCCTATGCTTAATGACTTGTTACACAGCTCCCATCTGCTGTTGTTTTATGCCCATGCTTGTAAGCAATGGGTTTAATAATATTAAATATTTTTTTAAAAAAATCACAATACAAGCACCCAACAGAGAGAGACATATGGCAAGATTAGTGCATGTAGTATTGATTCTAATTTGCATAGTAGTGGCATGTAATTGTTTTGTTGTGCTTTTTTTGTTTGTTTGTTTTGTTTTGTTTTTTTTTTCAATTTAAGCATTTCACTTGATTCATATACTTTGGAAATAACTATGAGTTTTCATTCCTCAGCGTGGGCTGGAAGGCAAGGCTGACAGGCAGTGGAGACAGGGTTTCCGAAGCTATACGACCATCCGACAAGCAGTTCTGAAGAACCATACTGGCATGGCAGCTTTACTACAACTTCACACAGCTGCAAGCGTCGCCGCAGACTCTGAAGCCACATTCAGACAGGATTGATTTCTCTAGAGGAGGTGGAGTGACTTTAACATGAACTGTGCTGGTCAGTGATTTTAATCCAGTCCAGAGTGCATTTTTCACCCCCGCTCCTGTAATAATTACAACTGCAATTTTTTGGCAAACTCAATGGTCCTCCTGTAATTTAAATCTTGTGCGGTACAACATACTTGTATCTTAAAGTGTATATCTGAGTTTATTCTGCAGAAGGAGCTGTTTTTTGCCTCTACTGCATTTTAACAGCCCAGTGTGAAATTTGACTTGTGTGAAAATGAAGGAAGTCAAGCATGTTTTGCTTATCTGTGGCCCGTTTCACCAAATTTTCAACATCGAAGCTGTGACACGAGATCATTCCCTCTTTCATTCATTTTGACACGTTTAACTGATCAAAAGAAACATCATACTTACCACCCTTGCATGAGGATGGGAGAGCAGTGTAGGACACACAAATTCATCATCAATTTGTGAGTGACAAACATTTGTGAAATGTGGCACTGGCACTATTTGCAATCTGCATGTAAGCAGTGCTGTTTTTTTGTGAAATTGCTTTTGTGAAGCGGGCCCCTGATAGACGGAAAATATGTGATCACCATCATACACTGTAGGTCTATTTGGGAGCAAATACTATGATGGAAAAAATTACATGGTACAGGTCAAACCATCTGCAGCTGAACACCTCCAAGACCAAAGAGACGGTGGTGGACTTCCAAAGGACCAGACCCAATCTACAACCGGTCCCCATTGAGGGGGTCGATGTGGAGGTGGTCAGGACCTACAAGTACCTGGGGCTGCTACTCAACGATAGACTGGACTAGTCAGCAAACATTGACACTCTTAACAGAAAGGCGCAGAGCTGGCTCTTTTTCTTGAGGAGGCTGCGGTCCTTCAACATCTATAGGAAACTCCTGCAGATGTTTTGCCAGTCGGTTGTCACCAGCATTCTCTTCTATGCTGTGGTGTGCTGGGGGGGCAGCACTAAGAAGAGGGACACTATGCGGCTGGAAAAGCTGGTGTGAGGAGAGCTGGCTCTGTGGTTGGCACAGAGCTAGATTCCCTTATGTCAGTGGTAGAGAGATGGACTCTAAATAAACTGTTGTCCGTCATGGACAATGCCCGCCACCCCCTGCACAGCATATTCACTAGGCAGAGCAGTATGTTCAGTGGCAGACTGCTGTCTCAGACCTGCTCAACAGACTGAGCGGGGAAGTCTTTTGTCCCCCAGGCCATACAGCTATTCAACGCCTACCAGCAATGGCGAGGTGAAATTGACTATTAGGCTTGATGCTGCCTCTCCGTTGCTACCCATGGTTACTGGCTATGTGAGCCTTACGCACAATTTGTCTTCGTATTCATTTACATATTTATCTCCAATTTGTATTTTATATTATTTAAAGTCATCATTATTCTTGCATTGTTAATCACCTTGCATTTGCACTACCTCCATTGGCACATACTCTAGTATTTCTAGTGGCTATACTATCACTATTATATCACACTACTATCACTGATGTATCCATCTATCTATCTATCTATCTATCTATCTATCTATCTATCTATCTATCTATCTATCTAAAGCCATCAAGAGAGATCAACATGATCAAATAAGCTATTTTAATCTTGAGAACAGATGGGCAGGTACCTGTATTCTCTTTTGGCTAGTTCTGCTGAATGTCTATTACAGACCACATTCTGTAATTTTGCGATGGTCAAAATGCTGCCCAAAACGATTAATTAAATCATCAAGGAGTAAAGTAAATATTTAATTTCCCACCTCACCATATTATGTTAATCCCATTCAAATGGGGCTTTAATTTTATTTAGAGAAAGAGTTGCAAATGATGAACAAGCTACTAATACCGGGCTTTACAGAAGGCAGTTTGCCACTTTGCAGTAAGACATACAGTATAATGAGATGGAGTCTGTTGGCAAACTTCAAGTAGATTTTTTTTTAATGTGCACTTCAATCTGCAAACACAGAGAAGCTAATGTGTATTATGGTCTATATTCCTGAACCTCAACATAATTCTATACCAAAGCTGAACCACTACATAAATCATATTGGCTTATTGAATTGAGAAAGTATGAAATATCTCAGATGATAGATAGTTGGTATTTAGTCAGGATGGCACACAGCCACTAGTGAATTCTGTGTGTGTGGGGGGGTGGGAACAGAAACAAAAAATACATATAGAGACACAGAGAGACATAGATTGAAAGACATCCTCTCTCACACACACACTATCTCTCTCTCTCTCTCTGTCTCTCTCTCACACACACACACACACACACACACACACAGTGCACTGTATTGTGCCATATGGTGAGTTTGGGCCTTGAATCAGGCTTGTCTCTCAGTGTGCAATTTTTTATCAGTGGAAGATCCCATTTCCGTTGTGTTGATGCAGCAGATGGATTTCCTCCCCTTAACCATTCATCACCTGCCACACCAAAACCTGCCTTTGCCCCCTTTACGCCAATGAAAAATGGGTTTTAGACCATCTTTTTCCTCAAGAAAATAAAAGTCGTTTACCGTGTCATCAAGCAGGTTTCATCACAGGTTCCCACTAGACTTTTTGTGCAGAGTTTTTGTGTTTCAGAAAGGCAGCCAAAGGGGAAATCTACAGTAATATTGCTCTGATACACATAGAAGAGTGGAGAGGAAACTTCAATATGCATGTAAGTTACTGTTACTGTATAAGAAATAATTGCTGTTTTACTACTATCAATTTTAGATAAAATGTAAAATGTATCCATGGTTGATTCATCATAATCATGTTTAGCCTGAACCACTGCCTGATGTGAACATGTGAAAACTTCTGCACTGCTGGTCACTTGTTCACAACAGATTTGAATTTCTCATTCTTTTAGTTTCAGTACATCTATGCAAATGAATAAGTACAACTGTCCACAATTTGCATAGTTTACCAAATGCATATGTCTTGCTGAACAAAACTGATTATGTTGCTTCTCAGTTGAATAGTTGTACTTTCCAAAACATGTAGGACTTCTTTCAACGTGTAAGTCATCACATGCACAGTAGTCTATTCCATTCTCAAAATCTCTCAAGCATATATTCCATAACTAACATTGATATGGAAGTTTTGTAACATCTACTGAACTGGTAAATTGCCTGTCAGGTGAAACTTGAGCATCACCAATGAAGGAGAGTTTCTCAAATCTTACATCAACCAATAACACATCCTGTCAAGTTAGATGACAGGTGCTATTCATGATTATGGATATTGTTAAACATATTTATAGAGCTTGACCACCAACAGAATCACTACAGTTTCTGAACATGGAGAAACCTGGCCGGGTAAATAATGAACAGAGGCAACTGCCTGCTCATAGGAGAGGAGGACGAAGAGGAAGAGGAGTAAGGATGTGTGGTGGTGTAGTGAGGGGAAGTCAGCAGGAAGTTAGAGGAAGAGGCAGAAGAGTACAAAGACATAGAGCTGTTCCAGATTAAATATAGGCCACAATTGTGGACCATGTGATTAACCATTGCCTTACAATGGCAGAGGCTGGTTGCTGAGTGCAGCCTAATGTAAACCCGTCTACAGTGGTTTCACTTATCCAAAAATTCTGCAGGGAAAACAGATACATACTCACTCATTACTGTAATTATTCATGTTACAGTATTCCAGTTAATGCTGTAAGAAATATATGAGGCACACAGTACAGTGCATTACAGAACAGTACAAATATAGTAATATGAGCTATTTCTGAATTCCAGTGTGTCGGACTTGACAATTACCTTCTGCTGGTGGCAGCAGAGCAGTTTGTACGCCTCAGCAAGATCAAGAGATCTGCAGCATGGTGACAGCAAATAATGTTAGATTGAGAGAAATCTAGAGAGCAGTTTTTTAGAGGACAATGGCGTCTTTCAAAATATCAATTCTGTCAGCATCTCTACAATAGAAAGAGTGTTGAAAAGACATCAGATGACCATGAAACAACTCTACAAGGTGCCATTTGAGAGAAACTGTGACAGTGTGAAGGATTTGCGATGCCAGTATGTACAGGTAAAGCAGTGGTGTGCACTACACAGTAATATATTGTACTGTTTTATGAGTTTTCCTCCATTATGGCCTGTATATACTTATTGAAGTTGAAGAGAAGAAAACAGAACATTTACTGTATATTTTGCTGTAACTGTATGATTCTACAGTAAAGTTGATTTGATATTTTATTTACAGTATTACAGAGAATAATGGAACTGGAAGTAAGTGAAATCCCTCACACCCTTGTGTTTGTGGATGAGGCTGGTTTCAATCTGGCAAAAGGCAGGAGATGCAGCCGAAACATTATAGGCCACCGAGCCACAGTGGATGTGCGAGGCCAACGTGGGGGCAATATAACAATGTGTGCTGCAATATCTGAGAATGGTATAAGTACACATATTCCCATTATTAACCCATACAATACCCACCCCACTCCTGATGTTCTTGGATATCCTCTACAGAGATCTTATCCCTGAGAATGAGAGAGGTTTGATAAGACTTGCCAAATTTTGCATAACTGTGTGGGATAATGTAAACTTCCGCCATGCAAAGGTCATCAGGGAATGGTTTGCTGTCCACCAACGGATGCTGTTGGACTTCATTCCACCATATTCTCCATTCCTGAATCCAACTGAGGAATTATTTTCTGCATGGAGAGTGTATAGAGAGTATATGATCATCGGCCTCAGGATCAGATGTCTCTGCTTGCTGCAGTGGATGCTGCTTGTGATGACATCACAGCAGAAGATTGCAGAGGATGGTTGCGGCATGCGAGAAATTTTTCCCCTCGTTGCATTGCAAGGGAAATATCAGGTGTGATGTCGATGAAAATCAGTGGCTAGACAGACAGGAGCGACAGGACGTCCAGTGAGGTGGATGGAGACTTTAGTGCAGCACTATAGCTTTACACAATACAATACTACAATACTATATAGTATTTTTGGTTTCCACAGCACATGAATTTTTTTATACTGATGCATTTTTGTACTTTACTGTGCTGTGTAAGTTTTCTGCTTAATGTGTTGTACTGTGTTGTAAGACCTTTGCAGTTACTGTAGATAAAAATAAGCTACATGGAAATGTGAGGACCCTTTTGCTGTACAAAGTGTAATGTAAAACCTTGTAGCATTGAAATTGGTGTCTGAATAGTATTCAGTTCACTATTGAAAAATGACAGTACAATAAGCATTCAATGTCAATGAAAAAAATGGAACAAGACTGCCATACTGACAAAACATCTGAACATTTTGACCACCACTATTTCCACAATGTTAAAGGAACTTTTAATTTTAGTGGCATTCGCTTATATACTGACAAAATATTTTGAAGCATGAGTTAAATGTTTTGGTGAGTTATGACCTTTTGCAGGTGAACTATGGTGTTGTGCTGTACCACGTAAGCTGTTCTGACAAATGCACCTGGAGCTTTGAGAATGTTAAAATTGTTAAAATTGAAAAACAAACATGTAAATTGTAAATATTCATTGATCATTATTTAGAATTGCAGTCATAAAACAAATTAAAATATTTTGCTCATTGTTAGGTTGATATTGCCTTAAAGAATCATTGAAAAAAACAGACAATGCACGTGTAACTTTTCGTATGAAATGTCCAAAACTAATTCCAGGTATAGTTTGAGAAACGCAGGGAAACACTGAACACATTGCAGGTTTAGAGGTTCACCTTAATAAGGCTTTGTTAATTATTTTGGACAAATTAAAAACATAACTGATCTCAAAATACTGATAAAAGCATAAACACGTGATCAAATCAAAATCAAATCTTGTTTTGTGTACAAATGAATTCAATACTGAAAATGCCTCCCAATTTCAATCAGTCTATGCTAACATATTTTTCACTTTTTACTAAGGGAATTCGTCAGTAGTTGAATGTAAGTAGATGTGTTTCAAATGCCAGGATTTAATTTAGAAATCTTTCCTCTGTGTCAGAGAAAATAATAAAGTCAACACTGTTAGTGACACTGTTAGTGCAATGAGCTCAATTATGTGAGAGAGGGCAGCTGAAAATGAGACATTTATTATCTTTGCGGAGCAGGAAATGAAATTCAGAGTTAACTACACTTACGAGAAGAACTCTGCTGTTGCTTAATGTCTGTGTGATTTAAATTTTAATGATGTCAGGCAAAACTTTGATTTTCAGTCTCAAGTTTACTATGTTCAGTTGAAAAAGAGTTACTGCAATTTTTATAACCTATTCAGTTCATACCTGTTCTTTTCAGCAGCATAATATAATGGAGGTGCACCACCTTGGCTGAAATAAGGAGTGCCCCCACTAACCTCAGAAGAAATTATTATACTTTTATGAAATATAATATCGGCCTTCTGAGAAAAGAAGCAGAGGTAATATATCACACAGAAAAGGCCTTATATTTAAAGAACAGATTTTAGTCAGTGAAACGAATCAATAAATCGATCAGGAACAATTCAGCACAAGTGGCAGTGATTGATTAATCACATTGTTTGCACATTTGGCAGCAATTAATCATAGCACCATGTTGCTAAATTGGGATACAAAAAAACCTTCAGAGTTTCACAAGTTGGCAAAAGTAGAGGCAAAAGTCTCAGTGACAATAATGTGAACTGTGTGAGGAAAATCAATGCAGAGGACAGTGCTGTCAGTCAAACAGAGTTAGTGTCCGAAGCTAACTAATTAATTAATTTACTGATTGCAAGTTGAAAAGGATGTTAATGATTAGACAAGAATATTTTTCTCAATTTCTAAAATTTTCAAAATGTCTGCAATACCTGCAACACTGTAACTGATAACTGTTAAATAATAATAAGTGGCTGTGGAGTTGTGCAGGTTTATGCTCTCAAGTTGTGTACATGCTAAAATGGGAAAGTAAATACTTCAATGTTGTGCAATCAACATAATTAAAATTGTTTGATCCAATGTGTCTAATTTCTTCCCACACAAATCTTAGTGTAGTATTATATTCCAATCAAGTGTGTAGGTGTGGGTGTGGGTGTGTGTGTGTGTGTGTGTGTGTGTGTGTGTGTGTGTGTGTGTGTGTGTGTGTGTGTATAAGACTGAGAGCAAGTCATTGTGTACGCAAATGCTTTCCAGAGTGTTTTTTTTTCTAAAGTTTGTTTAAGTCAGTGTGTTCAATGTTGCTGCAGGGATGTTACAGCAATGGATATTGCTTAACTAAATTCAGTGCACGCACACACACAGAGACACACACACACACACACACTGTAGATACAGTATACAAGAATACACTATATGAATTAAACATGCTGAAACACACACAAAACCACAGACAGACATACAGGCCGCAGGTCTCTGCAATATGTTCATGTTAGAATATTAATTATGACGGTAATCAATTCCACAGAGGCAGACAGAAGGAAAAACTAATAGCAAGACAGAGGCAGGGTGACAGGCAGCCTGAGAGAAAGTCAACAGGAGAATAAGCTGAACAAGTGTGCAGATCTTGACAGTGCTCAGTCTTACAGCATTGCAGGCTGTAAAGTAACAGCCTTGGAGTGGAGATCAATAAAATAAAGCACACAGGTGCTACGATAATGGCAGATTCCTGTGAATCCAGGAAGGAACAGTTCAACAGCTTTTTAAAACTGGAATTATGTTACCATTTTAGTGTTTCAGATATCATTATTTGAAACTCCAAACAAACCAAAGCCAGCATTCTTATGCTTGTGGGTATACACCTGCAGTGTGACCAACAGGAATCATCAACACAGTTGGAACACGAATTTTACAATTAATTGGAGAATACTACCAAATTATTATTGCAATTTGACACAATTTACTGAAGTACAATTAGTCAGTTTATACATCTGTCCATAAGTCCACTACATATAGATATGTAAACTTTAAAGGAAGCTGGAGAGAAGATGCTGAAGCGAACTCAAAGGCCAGCAGCCAGGTAAATTCACACAATAACAAAGAGCGAAGATGTTTTGCAGCATTGAAAGGACTCTTCACCTCATTATGAACACTGACTGACTTTCTTTTTTTTTTCTGTCCATCCTCCCTTTTTGTTTCTTCACAAGCTCCTTAGTCTTTATTGTATATCACTGAGTGGCAGACAGAGGTCAATACACTGGTTATTTAAGTTGTCACACCAATGCAGATACCTTCTGTGAAGGTAAATACTTCAGATGAAAACCCACATTTATCTTTTACAAGAATGCACAACTTAACATGAAATATGTGACATTTAAGTCTCTGGCTCCTCAAGTCTATTATTGTTTCTCCTGCTGCTTTGTATGAACAACTGTATCAATCAGAGGGGTGTGCAGGGGAATTAAAAGCAGAAATAAGGTGCCTATATCAAGACTTAATCCCTCACAAAAACAACAGAGAATAACAAGCAATCTGTAGGTGTGTGGGAAGCCGTGTGTAAGTGCACATGTAAATATTTTATTTGCTTAGCCTCTGGTTGCTGTTACATGCAGGAAACAAGAGCTACTCACAGCTCACCAACCTAATTCATACTGAACGCAGTATTAAAACACACTGTTAGTTAAACAATGACATGATAATCCCCCTTTTGAAGAGAAAATCAGTTCAGTTGTGTTTGTGTCGCTGCTGCCATGCAGCAAGCTTTTGTGTGTTGCATGTTGGGTAATTGTCATACTGTGAAATGTGATAAACAGCTAATAACAATAGGAATTGATAAATGTTCCTTGACAACTGTAGCAATACTGGCTTTCTTGCTGCCTTCTTATGAGAGTTTAAAGAGATTTTGTTGGGAGCAGCTGTTTGTCTCGCTTGACATTTTTTTGCATCTTATAAATGTGCTTAGTCATTTCAATTATCAGCAGGAAACGTTAACATGATAAAATGTCAATTTAGTATAAAATATTAATTCTCATTGAATCGAATACCTTACTATAAACACTGTTAATCAAACTTTAAACACATGTCATAGACCAGCTCCATAGAGCACTCAAGCAAATTGTATCATTTCTGTCAACCAAATAAATGGCTGTGGTTGCCGAGAATTCACAAATAACATCTTAACTATATTTAGACTGTAGCCTGACTGTGTTACATTGCATCAATTAGTCACTTTTCTCATCACGGCACACAATGATGAAAAACAGCTGATGAAAATTAAAATACATTCCTACTCCTACATTAAATTATATACAAGCATACTCCAACCTTTTTTAATTAAAAGCATTCCAGAAAAGATCAGGATTTTGTGTCCATTTGTTTCAAATTGATCCCACTGTTTGAAAAGAAAAACCAAGGAGAGTTTCACTGTGCTGTCTTCCAGCCACACTAGCACTCATACTGCGTACTACACACACACACGCACACACACACACTCATCAGCCTTTAAAGACAGCACAGTCTTTGCCAGAGAGGTTAGGGTTGTAGGTCTGGCTGTGGATATCCTAGAGGATGACTGGGATTGTGAAGGGAGCGTGAGAGAGAGGTGGAGAGCACCACTCAATCAATTTATATTGAATCTCACTCCAGTGGGAACATGATAAGTGATACAGACCTAAGGGATATAACAAGCCTGTGCATTTTTTATAACTGGGGGAAAACAGCCAACTGGGCTTACAGTAAATGGTGAAAATGCCTCCCAGTGCTTTTCTCTTTTGATTAAAGATTGTACAAAGCAATAAGACTATTTTATTAGCTAATAATAGGGCTGACCCCAAGTCAGGATTTTCACAGTCGACTCAGGGTCGGCACTTCAGACCGATACATCAGCTGACTCATAAAACAGCCTACATGAGTCTCATAGTTTACCTGTGAGACTTGTGTTTTCATGCTGTTTTCATCATTTGTGATGTGAAAACATCAAATTTCCAGTTATATTCCATTTATACGATCCAAATGTAACACAGAGAGTCTCTCCTGCCGGCTGCTGAGAGCGCTGTCAGCTGAAGAGTCGATCACACTAAACAGTAGAAGAGGAGAGGTAGCAGCGTTGCCAGATGTACGATAATTATTGTATTTGTACAATAATTTTGCCCTCTGTGCAATCAGTAATGCCAAAAGTCCTATAATGTACAATAATTTGATCCTTTTGTGACACACAGTAGTATTAGTATCTGTAATCGGTCTATGCTATCTCATTTTAATTCATTTCCCGACACAATCATGTAGTCCATGTAGATGCTGAACAGGCTATAACTCATGTTGTTATAGTTTATTATTATAGCCTTTAGTTTATTGAACAGTTAGACAATGTGGCTAGATTTGTAGGCAGTGTCAAAAAGTTGTTTGTCTCAATAAATATGTGTTTCCTGAAATTAAACATTTACGACTTTGTTCTCTTGGTTATGGCTCAAGTACGATCATTTTCCTCAAATGCCAATGACAATGCCCTTTCTTAAAAGAGAGGCCACAAACAGTGAGCTTGTAACTATTCCTCAACTATTGTGACTACTTTGAGCACAGGAGTGCCGCAGGGTTGCTGTCTCAGTCCTCTGTTTTACAGTCTATTGACATAAGACTGTTTTAAATACCAGGACGACCACACTATCAGATTTGCGGATGACACCGCAGTAGTTGGTCTGATAAATTAGTCCCACAGGAGATGGGTGGGTGAGCTTCTCTGTGGTGCACTGAGAACAACCTTTCTCTCAATGTGTGCAAAACAAAAGAAGTGATCATTAACGAAGAAGAGGACCACCTACATTCCAGTCACCATTGATGATGTATCTGTTGAGGTAGTGGTCAGTTTTAAATTCCTCAGCATACAGATTTCTAACACTAATTTGTTTTATGACATCTCGTGTATACTGAAAAGTGCACAACTAATGCTATCTTTTCTTAAAAGCCTTAAGAAGTTTGGTATGTAAACAAAAACTTTGGTTGATTTCTGCACTTGTTGTTACAGAAGGTTTAATAGTGTAGTTTGGTAACATGTCTGTATTTGACCTGCAGCAACTCAACAAAGGCTTCAGAAATAATAGGAAGCATACCTGGATGAGATATATGGTGCCAGGTGCAGGAAAAGAGCAAAAGCAGTTATCAGAGACAACAATCATCCAGGCCATCATTTATTTTCACTGCTACGGGTAAGCTACATTGTAGCATCAAGGCACAAACCACTTGTTTTAAAGACAGCTTTTATCCTCAGGCGGTAAGACTTTTTAACAGTCTGAAGGGCGCAGAGGCAGGTAGCCATTAACCCACACAACTTTCTGTTCTATTCATACATATATTGTATATATAAATGTATATATTATATATATTAAATGCAAAATATGTAGGATTTGACAGTTGCGGTTTGTAAACACAACATTCAAAGTTGGCCCCTCTTCCCCCAGTTCAACATCTCACACACACACACACACACACATACACACACAGCAGACAGCAGAGCACAGAGTCCAAGTGGACAGAATGAAACAGACTGTATGTACTTCACTTGAATCGACTACGACTGCTCGCTGCCTTAAGTGCAACAAAACCTGGCAGTAACCCCGTGTCTAGACAGCAAACGTGTCAGACGCGTTTTTCATGGATACATCACACACAACAGATATGCGCTCATTTTAATCTACGCAGCTGCCTGCACTGGCTCCGTGCAGGCTTGCGGCTCCACGGCCATAACTGCGACCTGAAGCATTCATTTACACTTCAAGTCTATTTTCCTTCATTTTACACGCGTCACTACAGTCATATGTATTGAGCTCTGAGCACTTCCAACACACAGGTGACCTAAGCTCAACACCGAACCTGTAGACACACAGAAGGAGCACACACTGCTGCTGCTGCTGCTGTTGTTCTGCTGACATGTTGCTCACACTACGTTGCTGTCTAGACACGGCGTAAGGGAGAAAAGTACGAGCAATTTATCAAACAACTGTTGAATAAGCAGTACATCTGCACTGTGTCTGCCATTTTCGTGGCTTCCACTTGGATGTATGCTTACAATCTGGCACCTGGTCACTACATTTTTATAGAGTTCTGACCCCACACTCTGCGCACTGTGATTGACTGGGATCTATATACCCATTACCCAAAGGCTGACGCCCAGAAACGACCCGAACACAGCAAAATAAGAAAACACGAGCAGGGGGCAGGGTCTCTGCAGATACGTACACCACCACATACTTCTAGTGGGTCATAAGTAATGACTGAGAGGGATTATTTCTCTCAGTCTATACATTGTTTTTTAGGAAAATACTACACATTGTGCCTTTGTCATCTAATTTTTTAAATTATTGTTTTCATGTGTACGTGTTTATAGTTTATGCAACACTGTGTGTGTGTGTGTGTGTGTGTGTGTCTGTGTATATACTGTGTATATGTTGATTGGAGAGCAGCCAGGGAATACATTTTTCTTTGTATGAAAATACACTAGTGGTATTTGAATGCATATGACAATACATTTCTTGAATATATTGTGCAAACACTAGTACATTTTGTCAAATATTCTCTCATCACAGAACACTTAGAGCCATCAGAAAGCAGTAAAACACATCGGACCTTAGTGGAAACAAGAATAAGAGGCCCAATGGTAGCAAATTATAGAGAAAAGGTTCCTTGGATGCAAAGAAAACAAGAAAAATCCAAAGAAGCCAGGGAAGGCATTTAAACCTTTCAAATTCAACTGCTAAAAATTATGTAAATGCATGGTTAACCATAGATGTACCCTGCATGTTGAGCAGGTACAAATGTATAACCTACAAAAATACTGGCATGAAATTCATAAACTAGGTCTCTGGTAGGCTGATCATATTCCAAGTGAAGCAAAATTATAAAATGTAGGTGTAGCTCTAATGGCAGTGTTGTATTACAATACTGCGAAACATCATTTTGTAAATGTTTTAGTGGTAATTATCCTTTGTTTGATGATCACATTTCACACAAGACAGGTATTTGAAAAATGGAAATTAAGGCTGAAAGGAATAATTACTGCTACAACTGTGACTGCTTTATGAATGCATGATTATTTTTGGTGACGATGAGAAGAAAATGTAACACACTAGGCTTGCAGCCCCAATCTGATTTTCGTTGTATCTAAAATGGAATCAGAATTTACTATATCTAGACAGCAAAAAAACTAAATAGAAACAGATTACTACAAATTAAATTTACACCCCATTCATAGGTGGCTTGACATTAAACTTGTGGTTGGGCATTTTGGTCTGGAGGCTAAAAACACATCATTGTTGAGGTGGATTCTTGTGTTTTTACTTTGATATCTAATGTATATTTCTAAGCGAGCTTTACACTTTTAAAATTAATTTTTAGAATATCTGAGAAAAATTCCAGTTTGGTAATGCTGCTATTCCAAAGGAGAAAGACACGAATATTATCAGTGGATCCTGCTATTTTTCCCCCACAAACAAACAGCAGGGGTCATTTCTGTTCACAAAGCTGCACCAGAAACTAACAATGAAACAATGAAAGAGGAGGATGAGATAGTGATCACAAACTATTCAACGGTCTTGACAGAGTGTCTGTGTACAATATCAAATGTACTCATTGATGCTATGATGCGATAGTGGATGATCTGTAAATAAATAAATTAGTAAAATGTGCTGTTGTTTGATGTAATGATGTGCAACTGGAAGGTCTAATCTAAATCTCTCCACATGAAAGAACACCTGTGTGAGGCGTACCATCAGGTCACAGTTTCAAGCTTGTTTTGACTGTTGAAT
The DNA here is from genome assembly GCF_910596095.1 of Thunnus maccoyii. Classification (NCBI taxonomy): domain Eukaryota; kingdom Metazoa; phylum Chordata; class Actinopteri; order Scombriformes; family Scombridae; genus Thunnus; species Thunnus maccoyii. Next base: position 15,264,519 of record NC_056544.1, read on the forward strand.
CAGTCCTGTAACGTAGCTTAAAACTGTTATAAAGCCAAACCCTAAATTGATTGTAGCACAGATGCATGTTCGACTGTATGAGTGCTGCATATGAACTACATCCTTTTCTTTCAAATAACAGACTTTCCAATAATCCCAGGAGATGGGTCTGCTTGCCAATGAGCAAAACTGCTTTTGGAAAGTGAGAGCATGCTTTGATAAAAGTTTTTCTATTACCTCAGTTATTCAAGCAAAACCGGTGAATCAACTTTGCATGTTTCATTGATTCCCGGGAACCTTTTCATAGGTATAAAAGTCATCTGCTTGAATACAGATTGATATTTTTGGCGAGTAAGCCAATAAAGCTATAGGAAATGTTTAAAACAGTGGTGTAAAGCAAAGGTGTATGCTCTCTCTCATATCATACCCAATATGTGTAGGTATATATGTATATACCTACTATATAATAAGGGTGGTGTTGTGGTGAATCCTGATAAAACATAAACAGTTTCTTAATAAACATACTATGTCCATACATTTATTTGTTTTATTTTAGCAAAGGACGCAGTCATATAATAAGCAGCAACATAATTGTAAGTATAATAAGGTTTCATTAACTAATATTACTGTATAAATAAATGTTGAAATTATAGCAGGCTTTTTTACCTCATTTAATTTGGGTAATTTACTCTGCATGTGTGTATTTATGGGTGTATGCAAATTGGTATACAACATGTATGTTTGTATGTATGAACTGATTAATATGGTTATTTTTATCACATCATATGTATTTTTGATTGTGTGTGTGTATTTTTCCTTCTTTTTTCCCCTCGTAATCTGGTTTTGTAAGCACTAGTGTGCACTACTCATATAAACTATGATTATTATTAGTATCATTACAAAGGCATGGATACATTACTTTATGTTAACCATAAGATTAGGTAATATAGTTTTAAATGCTGCAATTACCTTGTGTTCATGACATAACATGCTCTTTACTTTGTGTTGTGCCCCTTCCTAAAGAATAGCACACTAAATGAAACAACACATGCTGTGTGACTCATGAGCTTGTGACTATGCGGAGATGACTGTCTTGTCAAGATGTGCCATGTATAGCAGCCAACTTGATCTAATGATTTAGCAATAAACTCAGATTCCAAATACCCATGTTATCTTCTACAAGAACATATTAAAAATGTGGATTCACATCTCATGCCTTGTGTGAGACCTCCTCTCTCGCACGGGTTGCCTATTTCTTGACTGTCATCTTGCTTCAATGGTATTTGTTATACAGAGAACGGAGATCAAGAGTGCTTCTGCATCGATTCCTCTGCTTTGTTATGACACTAAATTCTGCTTCAGTGCTCTCTGCTAAATGAAGAAGCCACACATACTCGCCTGCACACACACATTCACTTACGATAGATAGCCATGAGCACATAACTTGATACAAGATCATTTGTTATTTTGAGACTATTGATTTGTGAGTTACGCAATAAAACAAGTCTCTTTCAGAAGCATCCCAACAGCAATCAATTTTAACAGGCCCTTCATTCATTGCATTCTAATGATATGATCAATATATTTTCCAAGATGCTGACTACACAAAAATACAGTATCATTATCCACAGAAGAATAAAGAAACACAAAAATAAAAACCATGACAAATATGACAATAACACTGCTGTGAGATGACATTGTTTTATAGGTGAGGTTCCTGAGACGGAGGCTGTGGAAGCACACAGTTCCCCTGAATATCATCCATCATCCAAACATCTAGAAAAAAGACGAATACATTATTCTATTTTTAGGGAGGTATTTCTACATTGTGAGGTTAGACTATATGCCTCCATTATCTCGCAACAAAAAAATGGTCCGGTTGATATGTAAGGCAGCGAATTATCCTATCAGCAGGGAACGTCATTTACAGATGGGGTCACAAGTAATGGAAAGTCATTTTCACCAGGGGCTGTTTTCCATGTAGGATAGCTACACGCTGCCAGCTCAACTAGGACAAATGGCTGCCTTTCGTCCAAATCACTACTGTAACCTAGACTAAAGTAGCGCTAGTTGAGAGCTTGGATGCCTAAATGTTTCCCTTGGCCATAGCCACAGTGCTGTCTTAACAACCTGCAGTATAAAGTACATCAGGTTTCATCAAGAGCTCCTTTTCAGGAATATGCTGCATGAATTTGGGTGTATTTATTCAGTGAGGAGTTTTAGGAGGTTTTACTGATTAAGCATAAATCAGATCCAGGCATAGATACTATTTCTAATGTCAAATACAGAAAGAATCCCCTCAGTCAGAAAAAAATAGCCTGCAGATTCTTGACGCTGTTAATGGTGGTAAAAGTGGTGGGGGTGGACATTCACACGTCAGTGTGAGGAGCTGGGAGACAGTAAGATACAGTAGCTGCTGAGTGCTTAATGAGTCCCCAACTCGGGAGAGAAAGAGAAGAGCTAGAGAGCTGAAAGCTGACTGGATGATGTGAAATAAAGTTGGTTAGTGAGTGAAAAAGTTTTATAAAAGTTCTCTCTTATATTGTAAACTGAGTTAATAATGGGAAACTGGAAAATGTGTGAATGGAGCATAAGCCAAGAGGTGCACTGTAACAGATAGCAAGTCAGGAGTACTACATGAAACAACAGAAACATGTAAGAATGGAGCAGTCAAGTTAATCCCAAAACCATCCAGACACATACAACCAGTTCTTGTAATTGTAATTATACTGATTAATAATCTAAATCCAACATAAACCACCTTAACTGACTACCTAGCTGTTAAAATGATTTTCACAGGAGGAATTCTCAGTGTTCGCCACTGGTGTTGCTATGACATGCAGTTTATGTAACGAGAGTCTTGGTTTGGATGTAATAAGCTAAGCAAGAGTGATGTCTGACTTGCTAGTTTGGGAATTTTAGGAACAATGCAAACAGATTTCACTGCAGTATTTAAATCATCAATGTGATTCATTTCATTTCATTCCTTATGTCTACAGTAAATACTCATACAGTATGTAGGTGGTGCTACAGTACAGGAAAAAAACAAAGAAAAAAATTATGTCAAGACCTATGAGACCTGCAAGAGTCCCACAGTTACACAGACCTATAACTGGGGCTTTACAGTAAACTTTTAAGTAAGTCTGTGCAACGATGTACGCATCCCACTTAAATTGTCAATGCCACCTACTTTAAATGAATCATAACCTGTCTGAAAGACTTTGATTAAAAGAAAGATTCATAGTAGTTTCAGTAATACTGCCGTTCAAAGGCAAACCACAGTAACTAAGCCAACAATGAAACTGAGAAAAATGGTTTCAGTTTTTTGACTGTCCAGCCAAATGTGTTATAGGTAGAAAAGTGGTTATGTGCTTATTAAACATTTATGCTTTAAGTCATTTCCATGGCTTAAAAATCATGACCAGTAATTTGACCTACGACCCCAAATATGCAGATACTGCACTCTGCCTTTGTATTTTTACCTTAAATGGATATATAGGTAGTGCACAGGTTAAGTGCAGGAACTACAACCTTAGTGTCTTCTTCCTGAGAAAATCTACATCTAATTTGAATTCTTATTATGTTATATCTGTATGTAATTGTTTTATTGTTTACATGTTTAAAAAGTTGAAATAGTTGAGTAATTTTTTTAAAACTTATGCAATCCTCAAGTATTATTTTGTGAGGTTTAACCTATTTAGATGGATTGATGTATTTATATATTTAATTATTGTTAAATTAACCTATTGTAAAAATATTTTAATACTATAATATTGTAAAAATAAACCTATTTTTAATTTAGATTTACACTCTTATAGAATATAATCAAGTTCCTGTCTTAGAAATAAATTACATCAAATCTAGGTTTTATACGTATATTTGTTTCATATAAATATTTTAAAAAATATTTGTTTTTGGGAAGAAAAGTAAAGTTTTAGCTCAGTAGTCAGCGCAGCCATTGATGATCTGGGAGACTCCAGTTTGAGACCCAGTGTGGAGACCTTCTTCGTAAGGTAGTTTATGCATGAACACTTATTGTAACACTTGAGTTTTCTAAAATTAAAAGTGTAATAAAACAAAAACAGGATTTTTAAGCCTCTTTCCACTTTTATTTGAATACAAATGTAAATACAAATAATTTTGCTGCCTCAACAAGTACAGATACAAATACAAATATTGGGCTCTCTGCACATCCCTACTATCTACTACGATCGGGTTAGCTGATGATACACAGATGAAGTAAGTAAGGGTTCCCAGTGGAGAACACAGAGATTCCCTTCTTTGGATTGTCCTGAAATTGGCTAGAATACGGGACAGATAGACACTGGCCCTGTTCAGCTCTAAGTACGTCAGTTCATACCTAGCATTAGAATGTGTCTCTACATGCATCTCAAGTGACCACTTGTGATCGGATCTCACTTCCCCACTTTATATGCAAATAAACATGTACATCATTTCCGTTTGCAAAGACCAAATGTGTTGTTGTTTTTAACCGGTGGAAAGCAGCAATGCACTTCCTGTTCCTAGTCTGCCAGAAACTTAAAAATGTTGCCATAGAATCCATTTTGCCTGTTGGTGTGGCTTCTTCCTGTTGTTTCGCACTTTAATATGATACAATTGGCACACGAAGTACGCACTTGCGCTTACACAGAGGACGTCAGTTGAGTAGGTGGTCCCTTAATGTGGCCCAAGACACATTCGCATACACACTGCTAAAAGAATGTGACCATTTGCGTCACCTCAAAGCATCTTGGGTGCATTCACAGCTGTACTTATAGCTGTCAACTTGATCACATAAAGATGCATTTTAACGCCAGGCGTGAACAGGGCCACTGAAGCCTCATTCATTAACAATTTGGACGGCTGTCGCAGACCGCAGTAACTGCAGCTGAAGCTCAGAGAAACCAAAGCAGAGCTCAGTAAATACACTTACTGCAGTTTGCCTTAGTTTTTGATTGGATTTTGTAGTTACTGCAAGTTTTACATTGTGTTTTCTCTATGATAGAGCAAGAATGAACTTAGGCAATTTGTAACAAGATAAAACAGACATTTAAAAGTTCAATTTCAATCATAACTCAATTTTGACCTCACTGGGTACTTTTAATTAGCAACAATAATTGAATGGCTTACCTAAATTCTTTAGACCTCAAAGTTTGGAGTGTGGATGTCACAGACCAAAAGCTTCATATAGTTTAATTTTGTCTTCCTTATAAATGCCTAACTTCACATTTTGCAGGGCACACATCCAGTTTCTATTCATTGTAATTTACCATTTCATGTATATGATGATTTTACATGTAATGTTTCAAGCAGTTATTTATAACTTGTTGTCAAATAAAAAATGGAGCAAAATAGAAGCAGTAATGTTTACACCAACTTTATGAGTAATGCACTTGTCACAAGTGTCAAAAATGCCAAGCATGTATTCATTGCCTTTTTTTCCATACAAGAGGAGTAAACTTCACCCAGTGTGACATTAAATAAAGCAAATTAAAGCTGGCTTTGAATTAAAATTGTGAATGGTTTTAACTAGATAATGAGAGCCTCTTAACAGTTAAGCAGTAAAGCAAGTAATTGCTTTTTCATGGACTCAGATTTTGAATTTATATCATGTGGTGAGACTAACAAAACCCAATCACATGGATAGCAATTAAACTCTTCAGTGAACTTCTGACATGGTTCAGTTCCACGGTAATCACATAACCTATTGTGATCCATACTTAATTTCCTGTCAGGATGTCGATGATGTTTTTCTGTATGTGGTGTAGCTAAAGTTTTGTTAAAGCCATGTACTGCTGCCATGTACAGCTCCAACAACTCCATTACAAATAGAGTTTTCAGTCTCAGTTATTTAACACAGGGCTCTCAGGACTCCTGTGTACAAGTGTAGTGAAGAAACGTTATACCACAACTCTTTTCCACTACAGAGAAACCTAAAGTAAAGTGATGTATTCTCTTTGAGAACTGAACATTGCTGAGAATACACATAGCTGAGATATTAGTGATAATCAAAAATATGTCTGCGTAATGAGATGTGATATGACTTAATTCTGTAGCTGTTCAGTTCATTTTGTAATGTCTCTCTCTTTCTCTCTCTCATTCCTGCTTTCTCGAATATTTACAGTTTTATTATCTTTCAGTTGAAATGCTCAGATTTCACAACAGTTAAACTATGATGTCAAGGTACTTACAGATAGTGTATTTCTTATTGAACACTGAGATTTCCTGTCATGTCCAGCTATAGTTGCACTTGGCAGTTTGTCTTATTTATGTTACTTCAGTACCTCCTTACACTTTAGCAGGTTAGTTGCCAATTATTGGTATAAACTTTAAAGCAGCTATAATCAACATTTTTATAATAACAATGTAATGTGAGAGGTATCACTCGTATTGATGAGCCTATAGAAAACTCCTGTTTTTCTCAAATCACCTGACTCTGCATCTCCCCTCAGCTTTATAGCAAGTTTCAGCCCATTGTTTAGCTGTCTGGACCGCAACTTTACTGTTATGGTTCACTGTCACTGCTCTCAGCAATGATTTCAGCTGCAGTAAGCAGCTAAATTCAGTGTATAATCTAGTTGGTAGAAATGAAAAAAAGAGCTAAAAGAGAATGAATATTGGACATTTATCAGCTGGCCAGAGATATGAATCTAAATAGTCAATTATTGCAAGTTTAACATCATAATACATTGTATTATGCAGAAACTGAGTAGATTAATCAAAAGTCTTCATCATCCTTCAAAAAAATATGAGTAATGGACAAAATGTACATAAATACACACATATACATACAGTATATGTACAAAAATAGTAAAGTAAATACTGCAATCCTTATAAGATTGTTAGAATATAACAATTATTCCCAGTTTTTTTAAGATTTAAGATTTATCAACAGGAACAGCATGATTGGTGTTAAAAAGTATGATGTATAGTTCTGAAGCACAGTCATAGAGGTAAAGAGGGACAAATTATTTAATAATATATTATTCAGTATGTTCTTGGGCCTAGGAAATAAAGAGTTTATTTCCAGTCTGTGACACCAGAGTTGGGGCAAATACAGGAGGGAACCAATGAATCCTTCTGACTCCTGCTGTTTCCATTTTTGAGTCAGTCTGAGTCACCCTGCGACCACTTGCATATGGTGGCTTGCCCAACAGCAAGAGCAGATTACATTACTGGACTGGTCACAGCGAACAGTTGCTGCTAACAAGTTGCTACGCCTCTCTGACCCCTGTTTTCGTGTGCGTGTACATGTGTGTGCTGATATGTTTGCCTGCATGTCTATGCGGGTTTCTGTATTTGTGAATTTATGTGCGCGCGTGTGCTCGAGTGCGTGACCCCGAGTGACTCGTTTCCAATAAGGAAATGAAATCCATCGTGGGATTTTTTTTTCCCCCTCAGCGAGCCATTTTCTTTTATTACTTCACCTGCACTTCCTTGAGCCAGTGGGTGTGCTCCCACGCTGCAACCAACTCCCAGACAAGCATCAGCAGCATCTATCTTGTGGACAGAAGTGCTGAGTGGCTATTACTTCTCGGCAGACCACATAAAAACCACAGCAATTAAATGCTATTGGGCCATTCGACTTTGTCTTCTTAGAAGATAAAAAAAGGGAGTGAGGGAGCGAGAGGAGAAAGACAGAGAAGAAAGTGGGGGTGAAAACAGGAAAAAGAAAGACTTCAACTGATGCTGCTTAACAGAGAGAAAGATATTTATGTCAGTGGTTTGAAATGGAGATGAAGGAATTAAGAAGTGTGAAAGTGGCTATGAAATTACACCTGATTAAATACAGTACCTGTTCTGAAACGGACATGAGAGAGCTCTTTAACTTACGGAGAATGGAAAGTAAAAGAAGTCTGCAGCATGGGAGTTACAATAAGGTCCTCAGTTTTTAACTAGATTTATGGTTAAAGTGATTCTGCTACAGCTGCATTGCTGTTCCACCCTCCAGAAAGAAGCTTAAATCATATTCTCCCCTCTTCAGACTGCTCAACTGAGAAACTCTTTTCTAGTTGTGTCTTTTTAAGTCTATTTCACAAAGCTGAAGAAAATGCCAGTGCCAATGCAATCACAGGATATATAAGTCTGGTTATTTTGATACAATGTACATTGACTTCACTGTTGGTGATGAAGTTATTACCCTCAGAGGCAACATGGCAACTGAGAAATATTTTTACCAACCAAAAATTGACGAAGATAAAATCATATGGGACGGCAACACAGATTAAAACAGATGTTGGCCAGAAACTGGTGAAGGTCCTGAGAGGATTTCCTTCACCGGTAAAGTAATTGCAAAAAGTCAGCGGCCCAATATGGCTCCACTCTATTGAACTTCCAATTATTGATCTACTGGTCATATGAATATTGTCAATATACTGTACTGACCTCCATCTCTGTCTTTGTTCCACTGACCACAACGTCAACCCTACTAACCACAGCGCTCTGCAGTCAACCCATCAATTTCAACAAAATGAAGATATCCTGAAGTAAAACCATGATTATCTAATGTATTGTTTGGTAACCGTTAAATCCTGTATTTAGTGCATAACAATTCATTTTCAGGTTGTAGGTAAAAGCACAAGGACAGCTTCTTCAGTAGATAATAGAATTCTGACACCAAAGAAAACAAGTCACACTTTTATTTCTTACAGCGTATCACTCCGCCAGGCTAAATAATTACTAACAGCTAGAGACAATGTGTGACAAGTCATATTGTTCCTGTCAAAATAAGGCCATTTTTAAGCTTTATTTAGTTACTATTTTGTCAATTATGTCCATCAAGCCACCAAGAAAATCGCTTACACTGAATATAAAAAGAACTCAATTAACAAATTGTCAAAAATATTATTTTTACATGGAGAATGAATGAAAACATCTCACATTAAAGATGTGTATTTATATTGTTTAGTTTATGCTTCTTCTTCACACTTCTGGCATATTAACGTGTTGTTGCATAGAAAACATGTCATGAAAACATGTCATTAATCAAAACATTTGAGAATATAATCCTTATTAATTAGTAATATTGTGATTTTAAAGTTAGAAAAATTGTGTCTTGAAGCATCATCATATACTGTTCTCCCTCTTTCGCCATGTTCTCTGACTAAATATGCAGTCTACAGTTTTATGTTTTTCTCAGCATCATTTTACTGAACTTATTTGTTCATAAACAAAACAAATCTAAACTTAACTTTGTTTAAAAAAAAGCTCAGTTTTTCTCAGAGTGATGTAGTCACAGCATTACTGACAAAGCTACAGTCAATCTTGCTACTGTTGTTGCTGCCACAATGGAAAACCGCTCCCATTCATCACGGCCTGTCTACGTACGCTCCAGACGACTAAAAATAAACGTCTCCAACCTCTCAGTAATCAGGATGAGGACGTAGGTACACCGCACAGAAAAAGCATGATGAGCGGTGAACTAACATCGAAAATTACAAATGGCTTCTTGTCTCATTACCCAAGCAAATCACATTAAGATATCCTTCAGAAGCCTAATATAGATGCTGCACCGTGTGGCCTCTCTCTTACAATCAGTCATTCTATCCATCTTTCTCTTTCTCTCTTGCTATGCCCCTCTTTCTCTTTGTCTGCCTTTTTCTCACCAACTTCTCTTTTCTTGCCCCTCTTTCACTTTTTGTCCTTTTGCCTTTCTGCGCATCTGTCTCTCTCTCTGACTGAGCCTCTCTGTCTTTGTCACTTTCTCCCTCTGCTGACCAGATATATTCAAATGGAAGTTAAGGACAGAGCGTTGCATTATTCAAACCTCTCACAGGAACAAGAGTTGGGAACAATGACAGGCAAATTCCCATTAAAGCAGGCCATTTGCTGAGACAACAAATGAAGACATAGTAAAGCAGGTAAGAGGCTGCGGCACTCAAGAAAGGAGTTAATACATTCACATGTCTGACAGAGATTGAGGCATTTTCCTTTTAAATAATCATATTTGTCACAAAAAAATCTCTTTTGTGTATTTTTGAACACTATAAAAAAAAAAGAATACAGTTTATCTGCAGGGATAAATTCATATTCAGCCTTACTACAACTGGTAGGTATAAGCGACCAAGATTGACACCTTTGAGTTTCTAACACCCACCACACAGTTAGTGTAGGCTAACATGTGCTATGGGATCACAGAGCAAAAGCAAATGGCCAGTTAGCTGCCAAGTACTGAGCCTGCTGTGAACCTCAGTGGAAATACCTGTCACATCACACATTTAATGTGGAACACCAAGAGGCTGGAACCGATGTGCTGTGTATTGCCAAGCTGTCTTAGTACATACACTGATTGATCCCTTAGAGTCAAAACACATCCAATACTGTCTGTTCATGAGATCCAGATCCCGATAAATCTTATGAAAAATGTCAACATGGATGTTCAAACTTAAAGAGTGTTCAGCTGTAATTTTTTCACGCACACTGAAGTTCGAGTGGTGGGGTGTGGCTGGATAGATGCTTTAGAAAGGTGGAGTACCTAGAGCTTTTGTTTAGGCAGAGCACAGTCCTTTGTGAAGAATTGTTCAAGCAGTTGGTAAAAAAAAGTTTACAAAATTACAAATCTGAAACAAATTAAGGCAGCGCTAGAGTATCTGGTACTTTTAGTGATTAGGTTTTATTTTCAAGTGTTAACCACAGGGCTTCAGTCTCTCCCCCCACATTTCCTATCCGTCTTCATACTATCAAATGTCCAATGAAGGCAAAAATGCAAAAAGATAATCTAAACAAAAGTGATGACGCAGAGACATTTGTTGAAACAGTAGGATAGGAGAGTGCTTTGTGATTACATCTATGATATAGCCTAATTTTACTTTTTTAGCCTTTCTGGTTTGGGCTAAACAAGCAAGTTGTTTAATGCTGATACTTACTTGACATTCTTTTGCACTTGACATGTCATGTCAACCAATGCAATGTTGGGAAAAAGTCATTAATAAATAATTAAGGTCCGTATTGAATTGTGGCATCACCTAACATTTTGTTCCTAAAAATATTGAAAGAAACTAGCTGATTAATTGTGGAACTCTTTCTGACCTTTTGACATAGTGATCTGTTTAGACCACAGGGAGGGAAGTCTTGTGATTTCAGCCAATGAGAACAAACAGTTTGCCAATAGCCTTTGGCTATCTCGATGTGCAAGTAAGCACACTGTTTCCCCCGGCTAGATCGATGTATCTCGATTAGGCTGCCCGGGCCAAAAGGAATGCAGCAGCTTTTCTATCCTTCAGCTACCCAGACTCATTCTCATTAAACACATGCTCACATAAAAATTCACAAACACACTTGTATGCACACAAGCACTCATGCTTAAACACAAAAAGACATACTGATGTCACAGACATCACAGACACACAGACGTTATTCGTCCCGTGGCATTTAGCACAAACGTCAAATAGTGTAGAGCCCTGCTAAAAATCAATGGGCATTTGCAACAATCAATGGCTGTGTTCCTTTGAGAAGTAATTAGAAAGGCAAACATGCAGCGCCGCCTCCTTCCTCTTCTCTGTCTACCACTGTGAGAGCTAGTCTAAGAGCTGCCTCACTGTAGGGTCAAAACAGAGTTTAATACAGCAAGGATGTTTCTAAGTAAGGATCAAATATGTACAGAAAACTGTATCTGTAATACATTACTGCTGAAACAATGAAAAGGATTAAAACATTTTAAAAGAATTGCAGAAAGGCTGTATGTTCTGTCTCTCTCGCGAAGAGAGAAATTACTTTTTATGTCATAGTGACCAGGTCACCATAACTGTTTTTATTTACTGTCTGGTTGTTTAATTTAAAACGTTGGTCCCAGCTGTACTCTGCTGCATTCATAACTATGACTGTTAGATTGTACTTAGCGACATGATTGCGTTGACTGAGTGCCTGTTTTGGCTTGGTCTGACATGGCTCCTGGCAGGCTTTTTAATGGACTGTGATTCTGGGTGCGACCTGAAATCCTTTGCTGACCTTTAGAGCATGATCAAACAAGCCAAAGCAACATTTTTATTTTTACGCACCTTCTAAAACATGAATCTAACAGGCTCTACACACTCAGGCTCTGTCTACCAGATGTTTTCACTGGGACTGTTGAGGGACTGATTAGCTCCCTTCTCTGGACCGTGTGGGCATGTACTGTACAAATTGCGGTTTATGGGCCTTTTTCACAGCACAGATATTTTGACTTGTCAAAGTAGGACACAGGTGTCACTAATTACATTAACAATGGCTCAGTTGTATTAAAAAATCCCAGTACATCACAATAGTGTGATAATAAGCCAGCATGCACAATATCAGGACCCTAAAACTGAAGCAGCTAAAAGGAATTCAGCCATGATTGATTTTATTATTTAGACCTGTGCTTTTTCTACTGTGACATGTCAATATGTCTTGTGAGAAAAAGGCCTATTTTACATCTCCTTGACTCATGTTTTTTGCCCCTTTAAGGGCAGGGCAGCTTAAACATTATCAGTCGTAGTAGTAGAGTTTGACTAGCGGACTAATCAGCCAGGGTAATTGCAAACACCTGTGTGAGTGTGCAGGGCTTTTAAAGACTTGGGATAAGCCAGTGTAGCAAAGGGATGGATGGATGCACTTGCAGACTCTCTTATCTTAATTTCTCCTTCTATGTTCTTGCATCCTGTTTTCACCCTCACAATGATTTGGTGTTCTTGTCTGAAGAATCTGTCTGAATTAATCTCATTAAAGCTCATTATAATAATTAGTAGTTTTTATTTATCTTAAGGTTAATTTTCTCTATTTATCCATAGATCTTATTTATCAATCTAAATCCCTGCCTCCAATCTATCTTCTGTACTTGTATCCTATTTAACTCCCTATTCTATCTATCCACCAACAATCTACAAACCTTACTATCCAAATGTATCTACCTCTGTATCCTATCCTATCTACCTCATGTATTACTGTACAGTAGACAGTACAGAGACACACACAGACACACTTAAATCAAACCAACAAAAGAAGAGAAAAGTATGCTGCAAGGCAAATCGAGCGGTGCAGAGTCGTCACTTTATACTCGGTTTGCTAATTCTTGACTCTGAGAAGGCTTGTCTGCCTCGGGCCATCTCTGCAGGTAAGGAGAAGTCTGTACATTTTGCTTCTGCTTGAAGGACAGAATAGAGGAATGTCACATATTATCCTTGGATTTATTTTAACCAAGACTACTGTATCTCACCAAAATGAGTCTCACGAAAAGAAAGAGGCAGAGCTGACGGGCAAAAATGTGCAGTAGAACATTGTGGAAATCATGAAAGAATCAAATCTTGACTAAAAACTATTTAACCTTGTGCCCTGCAGAATGCTGAGTGGGATGGTGATACACAAATTACATATTTACACTGCTAGGGAAGTTGAAAGTTAATACATTGCCTCATTGGAACAAGGAACCCACTGCAAGAAGAGTAATGTTTTCTCTAGATCATTGAGATATGTAGCACACAGCGACTGGAACAGCTCCTAAAGTATGTGCTCCAATGCTAATGGAGGTAAAGAGGGTATCCGGGGACAATGAGAGATAGCAAATGGGCCTTGGCTTATCTAAAAAAAATGTCCAGCTGAGCTTCACACCAAAAACCCAAGCTGTGATAATATAAACGGGTTTCAGAAGACATCAAAGAACAACTGAAAGAAGATCTGCAGCCCCGATCAAAAGATCCTTAATATCTGCATTGTAAAGCAAAAATAAAAAAGATTGTTTTTTCATGTTTTGTAGTCATGTCAGGCACAGTGCCAGTGTTACTTTACATTGCAGGGAGGAGTGAAAATTATGCACTCAAAAATCTATATATTTCAGATCAGTGCTGAATACTAGAAAGATTGAGGGCGATCCGTATGGATCACGGATCAACTACGATCAGTTACACCACTAGTTAACACTTGTTATTCTAGTTACTTTAAGCTTATTATTCAATATACGGCTCAGCTTAAAAACGAACTAAAGAAACTGTCAGAAGCAAGCAGCCAGACCTCCTGCATACTAATCATACAACATCAACAGGTGACTGAACAACCACTCAATTAAAAACGAATGAATGAGTGAGTCCAGACAGCTAACTGTAACTTCAACAAGCAAACTAACGTAACCTACAAACACATTATATGATCTCTGCTGCATTCTTGTTAAGGAGATAAAGTCACACAACAGCCACACAGAGAGACATTTAACCATCAGAGATTAAATTAGCGACCAAAGAGACAGAGAGAGAAGCTGTATCTGACTCACGTTATCTGACGTCTTCTTCTTTCTTTTATGGAGATGATGTATTCATGTCATAATGTCCATTTGTGGCTGTTGGTCATCTTCTATGTTAGTTAACAGAACTTTATGGTTGTATATATTAACCAGTCTGATATCATTAGCAACAATGACAAACAAGCTAACTCTCCTGGTTGTTTCTCAGCGTCATTTTACATGTCACGGCCAATCACAGATTAGCATGAAAAAAAAAAGAAATACATTAAGTCCAATGTAAGAGATCCCGCCCTGCGGAGGACAGCAGGCACCCGTCCTCCTCTGTCCCCCAATCCACCTCCACCAATCCCCACCCCCCCCACCCAACCAACCAACCACCACCACTTCACACACTGCCCTTTCTCCTCTCGCCCTGCAGGTGTCGCTGTTGACGCATTTTAAACAGAACTTCAGTAACGGATTTTTTCCAAAGAAGAGAGAAAAAATACTTTATAAATAATACTGAGATTTGGTAATTGTTTATTTCAACCAAATATTCTTTTTTATATTTTGATCTCCCTTTTGCCTCTCAAAAAATAGAGGAGGATCAACCTCCTCTGCCTCTATGGACCAGCCTCCACTGACTCACACACACACACACCTACACACACACACACACAAACACAAACACACACATAGGCACAATGCTGTAGCAAGCATCTGAAGTTGCAACTCACCTTGAGAGCACCAACTGGGGCTGATCCTTTTGGTGTTGGTCTTCGGGGTTGCAGGCAGCTGTTGACAGACAGGGGAGAGGTGGTAGATGTTTTAAGATAGATAGATAGATAGATAGATAGATAAATTTTTCTTTGGCTTCTCCAAAAGTACGGTCAAAGTACATACAATACACATAGCAAAACACACCATTAAAAAACATAAAACATATACAATATACAATAGTGCACATGAGCAGGTAGCAGCAGATAGGTATACATAATACCAGAAGACTACAGAAGTAGTCACTATAATATAAAAATAAATAAAAATGTATGACAATAAATCAATGATAATCAATATACTGATGGCAGCAGGAACAAGGAACTGTTTCAATCTTTTTCAGTCTACTTTTAATCTTACTTACCAGTAGTCTGTCCATGTGACTCAACTCAAACTATTAGAGTATGTAATGAGTGTGGTAATTTAGCATGTTTTGTATTTAATTTAAACATAGGTCATTGTTAAATTGTGCTGCTGACCCCTGCTCGATTCTAATGAGCTTACTTGCTGTCTTAAGTGTACTTTGGTTAAATTCTTAACATGCACATTCTCACACATACACATCAAATCAATGCTTACAGCAAAGTTCAAGAACAGACACTATTAATCCATTATAAATGTATCTAACTGCCACAAACAAAACATTCTTTCACTCTAATCACTCTTAAGCAACACTGTTGTATAAGTCAACACTGCAAGCGCATACTCTACACAAACAGACATTGTACCTGAGTTAATTAGCATGTTTAATGGTTTTGGAGGACACTGTGAAAGACTCTCATTTTAGACTAGAGACATGAGCCAGCACTTGATACAGACTCTTGATAAAGGCAGCGGATGCAGGCACAGTTTGTGTGTGTGTGTGAGAGAGAGAGAGAGAGAGAGAGAGAGAGAGAGCTAGTATTACAGGACATGACTTCCTGTTGCATAAGGCACTGGTTTTGTGAGCTCTTCTCATCAGCCTAATTAGGCTGCCATACTGTTCCAGCATTTAGACATACAATATTCGGTCAAGTTCAAGTGTTTATTAAGCTTAGGTTTGAAGCACCTGTTTCACATACAGTGTGTAGGTATGTACATAAGCGCGCACACACACACACGCAGTGGTACACACATATGCATGCTGTAGCTGCAATCAATCCCCATGAGTGGTTTCAACTGAACCTGGAGTCAAACTGTAAAGCTCCATACTCGAGATTCACTCTGGGACAGATTTACAAAGAAGATGGCAGCAGTTTTTATTGAGTTTGCAGCCACAATCTGTGTGAATTAAGCATCTAATTTACGAAGAGAGCAGCTCATTACGCAGTAAACTCCTGGACTGCGCCAGGGAAAGCCCTCTAGAGGTACTGTCAGGACTGGAATTTCTATGAGATCACCAAGCTCAGAGGGAAAAAAAAACAAAAAAAAAACATAAATCTTGGTTACAAACCATTTATTTTAGCCACAGTTCAGCTACACCTGAGGTAAGCCTTTAACTATTAGTCAAAATATTACTCATAAATTCTGATATAATCTTTAGCATATTTCTAATTATTAATATTTTAGGAGACAGGAGATGAAGTGACATAATGACACAAATGGAGCAAGACAGAGCAGCAGCAGCAGCTCAGAGCGAAGCAGGTAGAGGTGGAGATGGTGTTGATTTGGATGTTAATACCGAGGTAAATGCATCCAAACACACACTGAAATGTCTCCACTAAAGAAAAAAATGTAGTTGCAGCTTGTAGTGATTTTCAGTTAATCGATCTTTCAAATTCAAGTTTCACAAACCAAAACTCCCAGTTCACTGTTCATTTGTGTTACAGTAATCAGATATTATGCTTGTTAATAGTATCTCAATTTATTCATTTTTCTTTCAAACAACTGTGTTATATACAAGCCTATATTTAATGCACATTACTTTTCCCTATTACAACCTTCCTTGTGGCTTTTTACTCGCAAACTTGCATGACCTTAGTGAATTCAACAGAATACATAATCAACCTCTTTTAACATCTCCTGTTATTTGTGCGGTCCTCCTTTCAGTGTGCATGCAATGAGGAGATCCGCACCTTGCAAACATTTGCACAAATGACACACAAACTGCAACTCCAGCCTTGTGCATTCATTTAATAGATACAGTAGATGTGTTGTCACATCTGTGCCTGAAAAACAGGCGCAAAAGCTCTTGTATATATGGCCTTCAGGTTATATTCAGCATATAACAAGTGTAAAGTGCGATGATCTACTTATTCATTTATTTATATCTTTGCCTTGATGTCACTGCAAGGTCAGGTCTGAGACTGAATTATACATTTATGTATCTCTTATCAACTGCAAAAACAAACACACAGCAAAAACAAGCTGCAACTGAACTGGATATTTAGAGGGCAGAAAGAGACTGACAGAGAGGCATTCTGAAGTGCTTCGAGAGAGTGTGACTGTACATTTAAGTACTGTAAGAATAAACAAAGAATTCACATCTAGGTCAGCATGATGGGATTTTTTTTTAGTTCAATTCTGCACCAACATTCAGAGGTTTTTAAGAAATGAAGACATGCACATAAAATTATAGATAACAGGCTCCAAATAAGAAAACAAAGAATATTAAGGCAGCACAGACTGAGTTCCATATTGTGCACATCTGATTTCTGCAATAGTGTTATCTCACCAGGAGATGGGTAGGTGACCAAGAAAATGTGCTAAGGAGAGGAAAAAGTTGAAGAGACATTTCATTTCATGGGCATTGGAGCTCTGATAATTCAGGAAAAACATACAGTTTCTTAAAATTCTTGCTGCACTAAGATGTCCCGTTGAGTGACAGTTCACATTTTTAGAAATGACAAAGCTAAACAGTTTACTCAGCTGAAAATGAGAATATGGAAAACTATCAAGGCTAACTCGATCTGGGATGAGTGGGTTGAAACCACAGAATCAATCTGAAGAAAATGAACAAGGAAGATTAATTGTAAAGATCTAGTTTCTTTTTAAGGGCATAAGTTGCTCTGTACAGTTGAAATTGGAACTTAAACAGTGTCAGTGTGCATCTGTTTTTGTATTTGTATATATGTGCATATATCTGTTTTGTTGTTTTTGATGAAGGTGAACAGTCTTTTTGTACATTTATCAGAATATAATGAGTGTCATCTATTGTTCCGTGGCATTTAAGATGGCACTGTGCCCAGCAAATCTGTTAGTGAACGTCCCCGTCCCTTTGTTATGTTTAGTTACAGAAGATAAAGAGGAGTCGGTAAAATGACTCAGGGAGACAAAGACATAAATAGGGGAATTTACAGATGGTGATTATAAATTATAAACTCCATTACAGAGCGACAGAGAGGGAATATCTGACAGTGCTGACATACATCCAGCCACATCTGCTGTCGCAGCAGACAGTGCCTTTGGTGAAACAGTGAGACAGGGAGGTAGTGTGTGTGTGTGTGTGTGTGTGTGTGTGTGTGTGCGTGTGTGTGTGCCTGCGTGCATGTATAGTGGGGGGATTATTATTTTCACATCTTTTAATTCATCACATCATTCATTCCCGGGGACATCCGACAGCTTTGGGGAGAGACTGACTGAACAAGGGAGGGAGATGAGAGAATCACAAGAGTGTAGGAGGTGATACAAAGACAAAAACAAAAGATAAAAAGAAGACAAGGTGGTTGGTTGATTTTCACACCATTCAAATCCATGAAAACGGAAAAACATAGTGACATGTCTTCACATGTAATTGTAAGGCAGCCCTTCTCTGGCTCCTCACCACCAACAAAACCTGGCACTGAAAGTAGTCAGCAGCTGCTACATGCACCATCCTTTACACATGTACAGTATGTGTTTGGTAGCTGCCAAAATCACTGCAAAGCACGTCCCTGCTCACTCACACAAACACACATGGTTCAAGTCACACATCATATATATATATATATACAGGAAGCTTATATGATCACATTCACACAGCAGCAGTAATATATACAGGAGACTAACCTCTGCTCAGTCACTTACTGAATCTTCTGGGTCTTTATAATTTCTTTAAAATGTATTGCAATGTAATAATGAGAAAATTAAACAGCTGATTTTGTTATTTATAACCTGAGCACGGTTGGTAATGCATGTAAAGAAAGCTTTTTACAAATGATGTAAGAACTCATAAAAAATGGAAGAATACACTGCTGTAACTATGAACAAAAACTTAATTTAAACTTTTTTTTAGATAAATTTGAAATCATCTAAATATCCAATTCCCAATTTAATTATCTAAAAGCTCTATTCAATCCATTTTATCATAATTAGTCATCATCCTCTCAGGGAGGACATGGGCTCATGCTGTAAGAGTTTAGATGAGAAATGTTAGAAAAGTCTACTTTCTCAGATGGGTGGATTCATTACTGTCGCTACCCCGATCATTCACACAGAAGTGCGCTGGCACAGCTGAGATTGAACTGATTGCGAATGATACAACTTTTGAATCAAATGGCAAGTAATGAGGATCCTATTACCTTTTTGCCGGTAATAAGCCCAACACTGATTGTATGAGGGTAAGGAGTGCACCAGGTGCAGCAAGGTGTTACAGCTTATTTTCTGATATAGTGGGATGTGTTAAATGATAAGCTGCTGATTATGCTGCAAATCAGCCACCTAGAGACCTTCAAAGTTGGTAAGAGATGAAACTGCATAAACTGAAAGTTGGGACATTTTTGATTTATAGATTTTTTACTAACTTCACCTGTTTTAGCACTCAAATACCAATACTCTCTCATTCTCACTGAGAAATAAAGTAAACAAGACAGATAGCTCGCCTTACATCAGTATTTCAGTCGCTTTTATTTTATTTTTTCATCTTTCTCAAACCCACCACCACCACCCCGACCCCATCTCTCTCTCACTAAGATTAGACAGTGCACCCAAAATGTCAGAGGAGCTGAAAGTATTGTACTATGCATATTTCCCTAGCCAGCTCCAGAGCTTCTGTCAGACGACAAACTTCTCAGCTATTTGTCCTCATTACAGTACAGCCTCTGACTGCCCACCTTAATTCCCCTGCCCGTTCCACAGGGGGCTCTTTTCCACCCCTGCCTGGCATGACTCATTTTTACGACCGCCACTTTGGCCCTCATCGGCCTGGGCAGCCTATGCTTTAAACCCAGCTAGGCGAGTAAATCTGCCAGCTTTAATTAAAATAGCTTCTTTTTTTAGCGCTTTCTCTCCCTCCGTCTTCTTGTCCACAATGACATAATGGTGCTGGGAACCTCCCTCAGCAGAGCTGACTCAAAAGGACTGACCCTTGGAAAAATGGACGTGTGTTGCACTATTTTATGATGATGTTAGCAAGAAATAAGCCACATCTCATCCTATCTCCTCATCTTCATGCTTTGACCTGGTTTCCTGAGTGAAAAGATAATTATGGAGGTCGCAGGTAGAAGTTCCACTGGTAACAAATGACTCCATATTATATAAGTTTAAAATATGCAACAGAAATCAATGAGCAGAAAAACTTATACATGGGGCACTCTAGCATTCAAATTGGTTTCTTAGAGTGTGGAGTGACAAATAACGCCCTTGTTGTCTTTCAAGGTCAACCTTTGTTGGAGAAATAATGATTTGTGAAGCTGAATCAATGAGGCTCATTCAAACCGTTTTCCTTCAGTATTGTTCAGGGACTAACTTTGGTGCCATTGATTAGCTGATTTATAGCTTGCATCTCTTATGGGCTCACAGCAAATCTCCAACTGCTCATTACAGGACAATGGAGGAAGAGGAGAGGAGAGGAGAGGAGAGGAGAGGAGAGGAGAGGAGAGGAGAGGAGAGGAGAGACAGTATTTTAAAAATGTCTCTGATGCATTTATAATGTTTTAATTCATCCAATATTCTTACAAAGCAATTTCTGTTTTTACTCTATGCATAAACACCACTATAAGGACAGGTCTAAAACCGAAGAACAGTGCTGCTGTGAGGCTATTTTAGCGTACTGTACTGTAAAATTCCAGGTCACATGACCCTTAGTAGCTTAAAAGTCCTTTTTTCACATACATAATAATTACAAAAGGAACGGCTGTAAAATGATGAATAAAATTTTCTGAGCATCCCTGAAACACCCTGAAATCACTTTTTGTGTAATCAGCATTCAAGGCATTGAGTCCAATAACATTAAAAAAGTCTTGAACAGCCATATCAGTAACATTATTTTCATGCCTTTTTATGTATGTGGGGAGCCAGCAGGAAGTCAGCGAGCTTAGCCAGCGGACATCTCTGATGAGCATGTTCTATGGGCCCAAAAAGCACAGAAGCCACAGGAAGCCTGAAAACACTTTTTGTGCCATTTGCGCCCGATGAGCAACTTAAATTGGAATGAATGGGCACCAACACTGTATCCAGTTCTTTTTCATACATTCATGTTTTAAACTGGTACAAAAATATTAGCATTTTTTAAATCTTCCTGGGCTCATGTCAAACACTGCACTCTGAAGCACTGATTGCACAGCCTCCTCTATCCTCCTCCATCCTCTCTTCATCTCTTTTTCTGCACTCTCCTCTCCTCTTCTCCTGGCTCTATCTCACTCTTCTCCTTCTTTCCTTCTTTCTCCCACTCATGAAACAGGCATTAGCTGCCCTAACACACAACCCTCCCTCTTCTTTCTTCTTCTTTCTTCTCTTCTCTTCTCTTCTCTTCTCTTCTCTTCTCTTCTCTTCTCTTATTTCCTCTCCTTTCTTATCTGCACCCCTGAAGGGGTTGTCTGTCTCCTAAACAGCTGAAGCAAGGCTTCCACTGGTCTGCGCCTGGCCCCTATTATCAGAGCATGACAAGGAGCCGCAGTGTCGACTTGTCAGCCTAATAAACATCCTTTATGGCACCCGCCTGTGTGTGTTTTGAGGGAAGTCAGCCAGCCACCAAGCAGTGGACCATTGATTTCATGGACGGCGCACAGTACTTACACTTCCACCCGTCTATCGTACAGTGGACAGGCTGCAATTGTTTTTGCCATGCACAGCCATACTTATGACACTTATACTCCTAGAGACTTTCCATTTAGCGTGAGGCATAGTTATAGAGAGAGAGGCAGAAAGAGAAAGAGAGGGAGAGAATTTAAAGTCTCCAATACAGGTAAAGTATGGCAGCACTTTGAGCAGCAGAACATTTAATCATATACCGCCTTTTCAAACCTTTACATAAAAGTTTCTGTAATCTTTGTTTTTCAGGTCAAGGCCAATAAGGCTTTCATATTTTCTCTTTCTCCCTAACCTAATTCTTTCTTGCTCTTAGTGCAGAAGAGGTGAGGGGTCACGCAGTAGTTCAACAAACCATTCAATCACTTACAATAGCAATCTCACTTTTCTTTTTCTTCTTACAGCACTTCAGTTATCCTGTCCACATTAAGTGGTCTAGGACCAAACTGAGAGGAACAAAAAGGATGATAGATAAAGAAAAAGAGAAACATAGAACAAAAAGCGTGAAAGAATCCACCACCCTTGAGAATAACTAGACCACCAAGTTCAGCACCATGGACAGCAACATTTCTTGACTACCAATCAAGGAGCAGAAGTGGAGCAGGTGAGCCTCAACTCCACACCAAAATCAAAAATGTGCCTCTTTAACCTTTGTCCACTCACTTTGTCCATAAATATTCATAACAGGTGGGCAGGCAGATATGTCAACTTAGCAAGCAAGCAGCGTAGGCTCAGACTGAAAGTTCATTAATATCAAACGCAGGTGTGGAAGATTATAAAATATTCATCTACTACTTCACGTAGCATGGGCCAGATATGTGCTGATTTGTTTTTCAAGTTATGAATCAGTCAGTCAACGTTTTTCCAACATTTATAATAATCTTTTGTAAAGCCTTTGGTCTCGTTTTTATTGTTATTGTTTTTGACAGTAAAGAAAAAAAATCTCACAGCTAAAAAGCATAATGTATTTTGAAGCCAGTGCCTGAATTTATTGAATGTTCACAGAGCTTGTATATTGATCTATGATCAGTGACAAACAGGTCACCTTGGATATCTCAGTTATAACAACCTGAATGACAAAAATAATTGTATATCACTTGTATCTCTGAGACAGGTTGATAAATACAACCTCAGAGGAAAGGCTCTTAGGGCCAGGGTAAGCTACTTTGTGTTATCAACAACCTATCAGGAACAAGCGAGCGGAGGTCACATTCAGTCTAATGCAGCTTTGATTGTATTTCCTGTCTTCTGAACTGGCCGTCTGTCACGATACAATGCAATCAGCAATGCAGGAAAAACAGCATTACACAGCTTTGTGAAGCAATGGCAGTAAGGCAGGCAAACCTGCCAACCCGTAAAACTGTCAGAGCGACCTTCACTTACCCTCAGTATTGATGATCCAATCATATAGAGAATATGAATTAGTACCTTCAGGGATTTCTTAAAATGGGGCATAATTCTTTGATATGTCTAAAGAAAGAGGTATAAATCATGTTATGACTTTATGGCATCGCCCAGAGAGCTAGAGAAGATGAATTTCAAAAACATGTTTTCCTCACTCCTCCCAACTGCATAAAATGTTGTGGTCAGAATAGTGATTAGAATATTGACTTCAATACTTAACACATAAAAAGCAAATATGTCCTGTCTCTTTCTTTTTTCTTCCGTTTTTGACAACTACAACAAATCACATGATTTGTATGGATAGAGCATTTCAGAATATAAATTGATGTTGAACTGCTGGTCAGCATCTCAAGCACTAATCTTCAAGCAGCACCATAGATTTGGGCCTCCCTGGGAGAAGCACAACTGTTCTGGGGCCAACGTCCCCCCCTCCCACCCCCACCCCTCCAAACCCACCACCCCTTAAAGGCACCACTGTGTAGAGCATTTCATATCTCCGCTGTTGCTCCACAATCATCTGCCTGTGTGGTTAAATGTCACATGCTTCTAAATGTGTTTTTCAAGTTCTTTTATAACACATCCAATTACTCAGAATGATTTGAAATGTGTGGTAAACATCTTAGAACACTCAAAGAAAACATCTAATCACACTTTCCTCCTGTTGAGAACTAAAGAATATTTAAGTTAATATTTAAGTCTAAATGTAACAATTATTTCCTGGGCTGCACACACACACACACACATACACACACACACACACACACACACACACACACACACACACATGCACACACACTCTTGCAGGGAAATGACAACTAATCTTTTTTTTACTTACAGCTAAGCCAAAGTAAACAACCAGACAAATTCTGTCGAAGAGGCAGAGCTACTTAAAGCAGGCCAGAAATGTGTTCATATGTTGATACCATTAACCTGATATGCATGCTATGAAAGTACATAGTTTATCATACACATCTGAATACAAAGAAACTCTGAAATCTATAGAAGATGAAATCTAAATTTTACATAACTGTGGAGCTGAAGGATGTTAAAAAAACAGAAGTTAAAAATCCAAACACTTTGATGGATTTTTTTTTCTGCATTAGATTATCCGCCCTGCACTGTAGGAAAACATTATACAAACACTGCCAGTGGCTCTGTGCTCTCTCCCTCTTTGTTCAGCTTTCTATTCACTTCTTTAGCTCTTCCCACTATAAATAGATGTCAGTGTCCATTACTGTTTCTGGACTCCTAAAAGACCCTGTTGTACTTTCCAAGCTCTCTGTGCCCATCAGTATCTCTCTTTTCAGAAACTAGATGTACCCTACAACTATAATATTATTATATTATTTTGAGCTTCCTGCTTTTAGGCACTGTCACAAATGCCAGAGTTGAAGAAATGCTGCTTTCTTTTGAAAAATGGAAATAATGTAAAATAGAGAATCTGCCTTTAATGGATTAAACCATGAAAAGCCATGATGTTCCTTTAAGGTTTCTGTAAAAATTGGTGAGCGTAAAAAAGATGGTTATGTATTTGTTGACAAAAATTAGGCCAAAAAAAGAAAGGTATATTTCAGGATTATTTCAGACAAAGAAATTTTAGAAAACAGCTAGCCTGGCTCTGTCTAAAGGTAGCAAAATCTGCCCACCTGCTCCTCTAAAGCTCACAAATTAATATCTTAAATCTTCTTAATTTAATCCATACAAAACCAGAAGTATAAAAATAATAAATTGCAGTTTTATAGAAGCTATGTGCCGGACTATTTCTTGGAGTCTTGTCCTGAAGTCCTTTAGTCACCAGGAGGTTTCCAGGCAAGTCCACCACATAACTGTTTGGCGTTATTAAACAGATATTCTATAATCTAATCTGATCAAACTTAATCTTTAGATTACAGAATGGAGGTCACAGTGTATCACCAAATATTTTTTTATGTTTTGTACAGTACGTTAATATTGTATGATACATTCAAACACCCTGTATTAGAAATGTTGCTATGTGAGAATAACATACTGTAAACTAGCTTTTTCATGTGCACACTGTATGTACATGCATGTATTGAGAGTGAGAGACTGAGAGATGTAAGAGTGACCAATTACTCAATTACTAAGTTTTATTAGTAGTAGAGTACTTTCTCGCAAGAACACTATAACTTATATACAGTATGAGAGGTTTTTCCCTGCCTCTCTAACTCAAAGGCGAGTCGCCTTTCCGCTGCCTTTGTTGAAAATTCCTGCATGTGATCTTGAAAAAGGCAGAACTCAAATGTGAGGGCAGTGCAGCACCCGGACAGTCTACAGCGCGCACATGCTAGAGTTGTCTTGTAATTCAGCTTCACAAAATGCAGCAGTTACGAGCATTTTTTGATTTAAGGACTAAATAATTACCTTTGCAAGGCGAACATGAAGGCTATTGTGAACTTTCTAGGCTGTTACTCTGAGACTAACGTCAGCGGAGCGGAGCAGCGAACTTCAGCAGTAACAAACGAGACCAGCTGACCAACACACTGCATCATTAAACAACTTACACAAACTCTGATGCAGAGAATATATATCGTTGTTCAGTCTGTTTGACCTCAGAAACCCTGCAGCCGCTGAGTGCCTTGGACAACGATGTCTTTCCTCAGAGCTAACGGTGCAGCAGAGAGGCTGCTCTCCACTGCTGGAGACATGATGTTAATAACAACACAAGTGGAGCACTCTGCCTCCCCCTCAGTTTGTTATTCTCATACCGGCAGGGACCGTAAGATGCTTTCAAGTGAATTAATTAATTAATTAATGCAGTACATTTTTAAAATAAAAAGGCTACAGACCATTTTTCTTATCTGACAGTTATCTTTTGTATTTCAGTGGACTAAGGACACTGGTGAATAATTTGGTACTGAAGCAAGAGACTGAAAATGGTGCCTCCTTTTCTATTCATTCAATCGAGAATCAGTTTTGAATCGAATCGAGTATCGTGATAGTATCGAATCAGGAGATAAGCATATCATCCCGGGCCTGCAAAAAAACACTGTCATTTGTCACAACCTTTACTTTTCATCTTTTGTTCCATTTTGGTATAAAATTTAACTCCTTATGGACATTTTTTTCATTTAAGCACACAGCTCTCCAAACTATGCACACCGTACCACGCATGCTCTCCAACCTTTGCCACCTTTATCTCAAAAAAGTCCAAGGTAAACCCTGTGAGGGTCTGAAAAGTTCAGCAGCGATTTGGAGCTTTTCATCTGTTCCATTTTTATGTGTTTGGTTGTGTTTTGTGGGGGGGATGGAAAGGTGACTGCTTTTCTGATATTTATTTTAGCATGATGAATGGATGGCAAGCAATGAAACTGCATGGCACAGTACAACTCAAAACCATCTGATTCATCTCCTGCACAAAGAGGATCTCTTATGACTCGTATAATGAGCTTGATTTTCTAATATAAAAGAAAATGACAACAAAGGACATACATTATAGTGTTTGAGAGAGGAAAAGGAAAAGGGAATGTCTGAAATGGAAAATCAGAAAGGCTTTTGTAGACTGCAGTGCATATATTTACAGTAATTGAATGAGTCTGAATATGTTGATGCATTATGTATGATTATAAGGCACAGGGATTGAATGTAAATAGGTAAATAAAATATGAAAGGCAGGAAACGAGGTACATGCATTACTTATCACGACACAAATATCAGGCAGTGAGAAAATTGCACGCACATAAATAACCGTCATGTAAATGTTTTGTGTACAGTGAATTTGTATTTTGACACTTTTGTCAGTGCTGCCAGTTGAGTGTGAAGGTTTGGTAATCACAGTGACAGAAGCAGGGTATTGGATTTACAGTAATTGAAATGCATAATTAATGACATATTTATCTATCCAGTGCGGTAGAAACCCTACTTATGCCTTATATGTCAAACATAGAAACACACACACATTTACAGACCCACGCATATACATGGAAAAACACTGTCACACTGAGCCTGCAATGAGTACAGAGGTGCTTGCTTGCTCATCAACTCAGAGCTGAAACACAGAATTGATGTCAGGAAAAGGCACAGCATAGTTGGTGGGGACCAACACATTTCTATTGTTTCTGCCAGATATACAGTAGCACAGTATCACAGCAACAACTGTTCATTTATGTTTAATGGGAACACAAAATCTTTTGTCTCAAGCTTTCCATGTATTTTGTATGTATGTCTTTCTGCAAAGTCCAGATGTGCTGTTGTGCTTTTTCCCCCTGAATTTCTCACCTCCCTGCCATGCGGAAGAGAAGCATTGACTGCACTGATCCTTCCCAGCCAGATCTCCAATCACAATCCAGGAGCTCTGCCAGGTTTTCTGTCAGAACGGTCCTTAGCTTTGTGGTCTCAATCCTGATCATTCCTTTGATGGAGGCTACTGTGCTCTTGTGAAATGCCATCACTTTGCAAACTGTATTAAACTGTTCACTAAAGTCACCCTCTCGCTGTCTAAAAATCAACGTATTTTCACTTTGGGGTTTTTTTGAGAGAGGTTAAGCTCTGAAATAAACAGCTCTTCTATACACATACAGTACAGATGCATGTATATGTGTGTTACAGATATACAGTATGTTTTGTTAGATATTAGATATCATCATGACTTGAACTGGCCTTTGATTGAAAACTTGAGACTTAAACAGCGTCACTGCAGAGAGGCTGCAATCATTTAAACTTTTTCGTCAATATGCACTTGAAGGAAAACATCCACTTTGACTGTGAAGATTCTAGTGCATAGATACATTAAGTGACGAAAAATGTTCATTTATCCATTTAGAAATGAAGCTTTTCAACAATAAAACTGAGAAACAGATTTACACTTTGAGTCATGTTATGAAGAAAACATGGTTACATTTTTTTCAAAAACTAAACACACCTGCAACTCTGACAGCTTTTGTTGGCTCACACATTTCCACTGGCATGCAGGCAATTTGTCAGAAGTTTGTCAGGCAGATGTTTAGAGATTTGATGTTCTCTTCTATACCAGTTGAATCATCACTGACCAGCAATCTGTCACTATCAGCAATCAGTCAGCTGTTTGAAAAGACTCCCAGATGTATATCCCCTTTGAATTTACAGCAGCTTGATGAATGGCTCGTTTGACATTGTTAAACTAGAGTTTTATTGATCTGAACTGTTGATTTATTGATTGACAGGATGATTAACGAGCATAGGGCTCCTGTTGAAGACAATGTTATAAATACTATGAAATATTGCTCCCTATCTCTTTTTAAATAACTAAACTTCTCCAGTCACTTAAAACAGAAGCTTATGTCACACAAAATAACAACTACATGTAAGCTAACAAGGCCTGAGTTATTGAAGACAGAACTTGAAAGGCACCATCGCTTGTTCAAAGTTTGTGCAATCAATCACTTTGTCAGAGAAAGTGGCGAGACACCACTTTAATCAAAGGCTGGATATTTCATTTTAGAGCCATACACTTCATATCCTGTACAGTGCTGTGGATAAAAATTAGATGACCAAATCCTGAAGCTGTTCCACCGACTGTGATTAAGGGGTCATCTCTGTTGACACGCCAACAGCAGGTCAATTTTACAGGCAATATGGGCATATATTCTGGTGCAGATAGAGCTGCCACGGTTACTGCATTACCACGGTAACGCAATCACGTCATGACCACCGCAGAGTCAAGCCGATCACTGCTTCACCGCTGAGTGAGCGGCTCAAGTGATGGGACATTAATTATTCTCTCAGGCTTGATATAAATAATGACATGCCTGCCGAATGCCGACCAATATTCCTGCTGCAAAGTTAGCCTCTTAATGACAACACTGGAATAAAGATAGACATTTAGACTATAGAGGCTATAAAAAATAGACTACTACAGGAATAATTGCATTCAAAAAGTTTACCTTTTTGGTCTGAATATAAGACTTTTTCTTCCTGGAAATATGTCCGAAAAAGTGGGGTTGTGTCATATTCAGGGGCTAGACACTTACGTGTTCACAACATCAGATCTGTTTTTTGAATGGATAAAGTATCGGTGTAAAACCGACTCCTACACGGAGTGTTGCATTATGGGTTGTTTGTAGGCTTAATGTTGCTAGGCTAGCGAGTGTCTTAAAGTCTGTTTATAGTGAGCGTGTTAGTCAGTCATACTTAAAAGTGTTTCGTTAGTCAAGTTTAACCTGCAGGAGTTTCTGAAGACTTGTGTGACGTCTTTTTCTGCCAAGGAGGATATAAATGAATGACGAGTGAAAACGAGTCCAAATCATCTTCCGACGTCTCTACTG
Source organism: Thunnus maccoyii (assembly GCF_910596095.1). Classification (NCBI taxonomy): domain Eukaryota; kingdom Metazoa; phylum Chordata; class Actinopteri; order Scombriformes; family Scombridae; genus Thunnus; species Thunnus maccoyii. The sequence continues at coordinate 15,294,030 of NC_056544.1, forward strand.
CAGAAATGGAATATGTCAAGTTGCCAAATATCACTGTGATAGATGATAAGGAGCTCAAAAAGACAAAAAGGCAATCTCGTAAATGCTAACTGCTGGAGAAAATAATTTTTGACCGCTTTCAAGAGCCTTGTAGGAGAGTGTGTGAGTATGTAACTATACTATGATGTAAGTTATATTCAAAAAGTATTTTTCCAAAAACAGGTGATGGAAAAGGGGTGTCATCTTATAACCAGGGTCACCTTATATTCAGGCCACTGAGACGGTTTGAATGGCTTCGCTAATTTGTGCAGTAAAGAAAAAATCTATACCGCGGCAGCTCTATTAGCATAAACAAAATGCAGTTTGACTACAATTCGCTGTCAAAGAGCAGCTTCTGAGTTTTATGTGTTCATTATGTGGTACTGCACTTCAAAATATCTGGCATATTTTTTAGTACAAGCACATTTCGGTCACAAAATTGGACCCAATACATCAATTATTCACATCATTTCAAAAGCCCCATCAAATCAACCAAATTGTATTTGGCTCAAACCTCCCACCACAAAGACAAGAGGATTCACTGCAGAGCAACACGGACTCTGGCCACACGTGGATCCTCTGAGAGCAACACAAGATCAATGAGAATGCTTTTTTTTAAAACAGCAGGGTTGTCCTCCAGCCAGAGGAAGAAATGATCTATGTAGATCTCATTAGCCCCCTATGATGACAGACGTACGACCAAATGATTAATGGCCAGCTGGAGAAACAGGAGAATTATTGACGTGACCTTTAGGGATGCCTCTGTTCAGGAGCGAATAGACCGACACTTCCACTGAAATGATCCACTCTGACATTTCCATCTTTTTCTCTTTTGCCTCCCCCTCTCTTTCTCGCCCTCTCTCTCTCTCTATCGCTATGTCTTGAAAGCAGTTGAGGAAACTCATAACCCGTTATTATCTGGCCTGGTCGTTTCTGTATTTTAGAATATGAAGTAAATCTGCTCGAAGAGGAAGAGGAACTGATATTATTCGCTGTATTACAGTATTCTGACAGTCTTATTCTGTATTCATAATGTCTTCAAAAGTGTTAAATTCACCTTTAATGTAATCCTGGTTGAATACTCATCTGCCAATTGGACTTTATGGACACATCCTTTGTGGAAAAAAAAAAGTGAAAGTCAATAACGGTAGACAGTGTCATCTCAGATGATGAGGTTTTAATGATGGGGAGCCATCCAGTCACCTTTCCACATGCCCCAGAGATAAAGGACCACCGACGGTGAGCAGGAATGTGGAGGAATTAATTCAACATTTTGTGTGTGTGTGTGTGTGTGTGTGTGTGTGCGTGCGTGTGTGTGTGGGGGATTCAATGAAGTGTGGACAGGTGATGTAGATAAGGAGTCAAAAAGAAAAGAGGAAGGCGTGTGAGGAGGAAACAAAGGAAGGAGGGAGGACATAAGAAGACAATCTGTGAGCTACTACTCCTATCTTTACTCTATATTTCCATTATGTACAAGAAAAAAATGGTACAAAAAGGCAGGGAGCAGCGAGGGAGGGATAATCAAAGAGACAAAGAAGTGGAGAGGGTTAGGAAAAAAAGGAGGAGGAGGGAAGTGGAGGAGAAGGGATGAAAATAGAATGATGCAGAGGAAAATGGCATGCATAGAGGGGGTAAGAGACAGATGGCAGATAGAAGGGCCAAAAGACCAGCAAAGATGAAGATGAGGAAATGGTAAGCAGCATTAATGAAGGAGGACTGGAGGGTGGGAACGTCCACCGATCGGCACCGTTACAAACCCCCACGATTAATTGGTTTGAACGAACACAGATGTTTGCATTTTTAGCCTTAGGCCTATGCTTACCTCTGCTCTTTCTACTTCGGCGGTCCAGATCATAATCGATCGGGGGAGCTGCTGCCCTATTCATCTAGCTCACTATGAACATCTTGACCTGCCAGCCTCGAATGGAGGGACTCAAGAGTCCCAGAGTCATTGATTTGACTTCCTCCATAGGAGGTAAATAAAGTGTTTTTTATTCAGTGTCAATGTGAGAAACACACATTCACACAGAAATAAATAAGGAGAACATTGTCAATCCTTTTGAATATTAGTTAGTTAGTTTTTTTCCATATTCCACACACTGTGTTTGACTGTATGTATATTTGTTTGTGTGTGTACATTTGTTTGTGCTGTATGTGTACAAATAAAATAACTAATTTGAAACAATACTAAAATTGCACAGATGTACACTTGCAAAACCATCTTGATTTAACATTAAGATAGTATTGATTTTTTTTTTTTTTTTTTTTAAAGGTGATGTGCATTTTGCCATGACCTGTTTATCAATATTTAGACAAATATATTTGCTACAACTCTCATGCAAAGCCTGTGATCATGCAGCCTCACTTAACAAGTGGGGAAATGTCAAGGTTACAGCGAAAAGGTCTAGCATATCAAAGGTTTGGATAAAGTTTTGCTCCACCTCTCTGCACCACCAGTTAAAACATTAATAATACAGAGAGAATAAAATTAAGTAAAGAACAGTCTCTGCACCTCAGGAGGCCACTGCCCAGTCTCATAACTAGCGTTGAAAATATTCAATCAAAATATCAAAAATGTATGCAAAATTGTTCCATGATTGGACCAGCTCAGAATATTCAACTTTTCATTGTTAATCCTATTTTAAATGCGGAATTAATACTGTGAATGTACTGTTTTTCTATTATACATTATATTCCTTAACCATCAACATGAGAAATACAACATATTAAAGCACATTTAAAAACTACATTACACAACATTAATCTATCCCTTAAGGGAACCAAACTGGAGGAATGTTTTAGATCATTAACTACAAATTGAGTATACTTTACATTATTGTTAACAGTTTTCTAAAGCAGAAGTTTGTAGATTGATTTCTTACCTTCCAGGCAGCCAGTGCTTGTAGCTTGTTTCAGTATGTTCTTATATTTACACTTGAAACTGCTTTGAGAAACCAAACTCCATCACAGCTCACATTTTTCTGTCTTTTATTTTAAGTTTTGTAATCAATGTCTGCTCCTGTGGCTGAAAGCAAGAATGAGGTTCAAGATTCTCAAGATGGCGCATTCAAGGACACCTGGAGAAAGGCAGTCTTTCAGAATAGCAAAAAACCAAAAGCTTAAAAAGACAGACATTTATAATATTGTTTTATTGCCAGGAGTTAGAGTGATTTATTATACGGCTGTAAACTTTATTTGAAGTGTATTTTTATTAAGCTATTCTCATGTCCAGCCTCCCAGAGGCCATCGTCTTTATTGACAAGCGATACGGGAGTGATATGTCTTATCCTTCAATATAATGGGAGGCCTGGGGCCTCCTGGTGTGCTCTGTTGGCTCGGACACGCACCGTAATATTTCTGGTGTCGTGAAATTGAGTGCAGGTCCCAGCTGTGTCATATCTCTGTCTTTCCATCCATCTTTATTTTCTCTTTTTCATTCACCATTAAATAGAGATGCCACTGAAGCAGTACAACAACAAAGCATGGAGGGCTTGGTTTCATCTGCTCAGCCCTGAGGAGTGCAGCTTGATGTAGCGAGGGCTTTTATTTTCAAAATGGCTCTAAGAGCAAGTGTTACTGTAGATATACTGTCAGGCCTTTGAAAGGAGCCAAGATAAATTCACTCATGCTGGTTAGTTGTGTTCTCCCAGTAGTCCTTAATCAAAGCTTCACTACATGTCGATACTTCTTTGAGAAGTTTTTTTCTATTTCTTTTTATCTTTCTTTTTTTACATTTGCCTTGACTCAACAACATTGTGTCTCTGGAGGTTAAGGGCTTTGTGAGACAAGACTGAGATCTTTTGCTGATGACAGGAACCCAACGAGAAATAGAGTCATGAAAGGTGGGAAGTGCTATTGAAAGATCCCTCCTCCACGAAATCCAATAACAAGGAAAAGAAATGCAAGACAACAACAAAAACAACCCAAGTCAGACTATGCCTGCATATGAACAAGGACTCACTTTTACAGAGAACTGCTCAACTAAATAGATATTGTAAAAACTAGGGGTGCAACGGATCATAGTTGTGACCGCGGATTAATTGCAAAATGTAATGTCTCATTTAAGACAAAGTAAACAAACTGCTGTATGTACAAGTCATGGACAGACAGCGCGTCGCTAACAGGGATTTTGAAGAGAAACGACCAAACCAGCATCTAACGGGTCCGAAGTGCAGGTATTTTTACATGATGTTTAATGTGCTGCAGCTGAGCAGCTAATTAGCTATCTAGCTGCTAACTGATATTGGCGGTGAATGTTTGTTTGGTGGCTCGTTCAACAAGCTGCAGGACAAGACATGTGCTCATGTTTGTAAGTTATCAAGTTTGCCTATGGTGTTTTACAGAATATATGGAAAGCAAAGTTTTATTTGTCTCCCCCTTTTTTTTCGCTGATCCGAAAAATGATCCGATCCATGACTCAAATCCGTAATACGATCCAAACTGTGAGTATTGTGATCCATTGCACCCCTAGTAAAAACATGTCCATCTAAATGTTCCATGATAACAAAATAGGGACGTGCAATATGACGATATTAGATTGTGAACAATTAAAATGCCTCCATGATCTGCCTTTACAGGGAGATTGTTAGTATCGAGCTACAGTGCATATTGTATCACTTCAGCTCTGTCACCGAGCGCAATCTGCTAGCAGGAGGCTAATGGGTAACAGCACTGACATGGCGAGCACCTCCTACCACATCTCCAATCTGTTGGTGAAATCTAGAGCAGTTTTAATGTCCTGCTAGGAAGCACATCATGGTAAACCGACAGCTGGGCTGCAGGTAAATGCCACTGTTTAGCAGTTAGCTCACCTGCAAACTGATAACACTAACTTCTATCATGCCGCAAGCTAGCGTGATGTCAGCTGTTTTTAACAATGCACATCCTGCTAGTTATCTGAAACAACACACTAACACTTCTACACAACATCGACTGTTTGCTTTTCAGCTGTGAAATTAGTTTGGTTGTGCTGTTAGTTTGGTTTCCTACTGCAATATCCATTTGAAACAAGGCCAAATAGACTGTTACTACTTTTTAATGCAGCTTTGCACACCTACTCTTATTTATTTATGGAATTGTTTGTGCTTTAATGTAATTTTATGTCTTTGTGCCTTTCATGAGTGTATGTTGTTATGTTTTTTGTGAGCCCCTAACCAAAGAGAAATTTCTATCATTATATGATAGACAAAGTTTTTTGAATCTTGAGTACTGCTCAGTAACTTGCAAAATAATCTTAAAAACCAACATGAAAAGAATCGTGATACGATCGTGGATCGTGATCCTGCCTGAAAAAAATCGCGATGTAAGATTTTTGCCATGTCGCCCACCCCTATAACAAGATAATTCATGCTGTAAAGCACTGTAGCTTCTTCTTCTTGTTCATTCCTCCTTTCTGGTATTTAAAACTCTTCTGCTAACCAAAAAAAACCAATAAAAATGTCTATATCTTGTTGCAGAGACCATTTCTAATGAACAATAGCACCTAGTTTAATACTAACAAAGCACAGCTAATCTCAGTGAAAAAAAGCATTTATCTTCAGCAGTAACTCAATATAGCTCTGATACAGATGTAGTAAAACTCTCAGCATACAAGCTATCAGCCCCCACTTCTATCAATGATGTATAATTACAAACGGTTAGCTACTACAAAGAGAAGTAAGTACAGAATGCAAACGCATTGAATGGCTATTGGTAAAAAGAAGGCAGGTACAATTTCTGTGAAAAATGGGGTTTGATATGAATGAAATTAAAATCTGAAAGCTTATAATTTTAAATGTATCACAACTGAACAAAGTTTCATTACGTAAATAAATGTATCCAGTAATGTCCATGCATCACTCACACTTGCTATGACAAACACCAGATGAAGAAGTGGGCATTGTGTTGATGGAGCTGAAAAATGGCTCGTCTTGCTTCCATGAAAGGTCAGAGCTCTTATTATTAACAACATTGGCTCTTTGTCATGGCTCAGTGACACTGACCTTGCACGGGCCCCATACCTGTGAGTGTATGGGTCTTCATTTTCTCTCATACTGCAGGTGCACAACATGTTCACGTATGCTCGCACACACGTGCACAAACACACACACACACACACACACACACACACACACACACACACACACACACACGCACACCAAATCAGAAACACAAAGTAGCTCGCAGGCCACTGGAGTGACCTTGGTCTAGATTAACAAAGGTCCTGGAGGAGCAGACCTCATTTATAAGTCCTCCGGGAGATCCACTGTGTAATTTTGTTATTCTTCATGAGCATATTCTAGTACACAATGCTAAAAATGTAATGGAAATAACATGAAAGAAAAACATATAGGCATACAAAGAAAATAAAGCTGAATTAGTTTATTCAAGTGTGCACAACTCAAGAATAAAAGTCCAAGAAAAACATCAGAATGGCAGCTACCTGATCACAACGCAGTTTAAACTCTCCCTCTAATGCTGCCTTTGTTACAGTGAATGATAACAGTTGTTGACTGGGATCACCTGTTGTTCTCAAAACACCTTAGTATTATCTGTAATTATTTGTCTTTAAGAAAATGTTCCAGCAAGGAATGAAATTAATGGTTAGAATTGGTTTGTTTTCAAAAATGCTCAGTGGAATAATTTTAAGTAAGTACTTTCCCTGTGAGGTATTGTTATGCTTATTTATTAAATGTTCAAAGTGAGAAATGGTTTACAATAAATAGAAAATACACTTGTTGCTCAAATATCTTGTACTTGGATAAAGGTTTGATGTGTATTCAATATTTTGTGGCAACATTAACAAGTTGGGAGGTTAAAGTGAGGATAAAGGACGAGAATGTTTATGAGTGTTTTCAGCACATAAACCAGCTGAAAACAAATATTCCAGTCCATCAACAGCTTATAAAGAAAGAATGGGCATGAGGGTAGTTTCAATCAAAGGACATCAAAGGACAGGGTCACTGCAAAGCTGAAAATTATGCAGCAAAAAGAAAAAAATAAATAAAAATCACCTTGTAGTATGACAAACACGCTCAAAAATCACTTTAAAACACATTGCAGTTAAGTTAAACGCCACAGATGTTTGCCTTTCAGTCACCTCACACATACACTTCCCTGATTAGATCTAATTCAGGACCACTAATGGCAGTAATACGGTACCTTGGCTAGATTACTTTGGCTATTTTATGAATACAAGGTATCAATCATCCATGCTGTCCCCATTTTATCTACTGCCACTGGCTATGCATGATGATTCACGATGATGATAATTTGGGGATTTGTCTAATGATACTGCTGAGACAAGCAATCTCGGCAGACTGATGCTGCACCCTGTCATTACGTACAAGGCCACCTCAGTTCAAATCTGCAGAATCTTCAATGTCAAAACCCTAGGTGTTGTTTTGATTTGGGACAAAACATGTCCTTGATGAGTTACGTCCTGCAGAGGCAACCTTTGGATTTATGGGTCGCGTCCAGCTGCCTGCGACGCTGAAGAATGGCACATCAGCATATAAATGACTGCGTTATTGAGAGTGCTAAGAAAAACATCAACCCACAAGTCCATTATATTAATTGGAATCGCCCTCGCCATGGCAGGCAATGGCTCCAGTCGGACTAGGGTCGAGTGGTGATAAATGAAAGGCTAGAGTATGAATACAGCCTTGGCCAATGATATAGCAGAACATGTGAACAACTGCTCCTTTTTGTTTATAGTGACCTTGTAATTAATCAGATGGAGGCAGGGATGGAGGAAAATGTATAGGGAGGAGGAGGAGGAGGAGGAGAAGCAGGAGGAGGAGGATGAAGTGGAGGAGAAGGATTTAAGCCCCCTAAGAAAAGACTACATTGGGAAATCCTGAGTAAATACCAGAGTAGTCCACAGTGCTGCTAAAATGATGTTGATAAAGAGATGAAATATCGCAGGGATGAGGGGTTTATCATTTTAAACAGGGGATACTAAGAGACGAGGGAATTTAGTTTCTGTTTGTTTGTTCCCACAGATGGGTAACAGTATTTCTCAAGATTAAAGATAAAAACAGTGGTATCAGGCTGCAGGATGTTGCTGCGCAATAGCTAAAATGTTTTTTTCAGAACATTTCTGAAAAATTCCTTCCTGCTTTTAGACTTATTTTCAGATATAGAATTAAGTTGAGTTAATATGCTTGTGCACTTGTCATAATTAGAGTTCTTGATTAACCATTAAAGTTATAATCCTTAGAGTTTTCATGAAAACAAAACCCATTTATGGTCATGTTTATTTGGCCCTGATCCTGATCTGAATCCTTTACTGTAATATTGAGTATCTGTCAAAATCAAGTCCGATTTACATAAATGCTGATTCAATATTCGACACATTGAAATAAAAGGTGTCTACTAAACTTTCACTACTAACTGGTCAAAGTGACAGTCAGGGCTGGCTAAAAATGTACATGAATGTCCACCAAACTACTAACTAGGATATACCTTTATATGTTTCTAGCCTGCACTGTCAGATAATATCCTTTCCTTGTACTAACTTTTATACAGACTGCAGTGGCCTGATTTAAATATGTGCTTCTTTGCATCTTTAAAAGAACAGTTCTTTGAGGATAGCACATCCATTTTCATCAGTTTGTACTTCGCAGACCTCTACACCTGCTGCTCAACTATATAAAACGAGTGTCGTCTCTTCTGTAATGCAATCCTCTTCAGTCTGCCCACTATCTCAATAAAAGGGAAATATTATGAGGAAGCTGCAGTGCTGAGCTGCCATGAGGAAAAGTAGTTCATACTGTAAGACTCCCAATTAGACATATTTATGTGACTCAGAAACAGAAATATATAGAATTTACAGCTTGGTATTCTGCAGGCCTAAATATTCAGGATTGTGGATAAAATAAACACACAAAAATAAACTCATGTTGTATGCAACACAAACCCTAAGGGTTGTTTATTTTGCATCTCCCATCTCAAAATATATTATCTAACAAGGTTAAACATTAAATCATAGCTGATCATTTGCATATGAAGTATTTTCATTTACTTTTGCAATTATAGAAATTAATGAGATGGCATACTGTGACCTCCAGAATAATAATCAGCCTTAGGAAAAAAAAAAAAAAAACATAAGGAAAATAAGAAAAAAATCAAAAATATGAAGTAACTTCTTCTTTTTTATGCTTACTAGTTTTATAGCTGCTCTTAAGCAATGGCACCCCATTATTCAAAAGGGCACTGCACAGAGGGAGAGACACAGGTTTATTTAGCAAACACAGGAGATTTATTTCAGCTCCACACAAAGCAGAAATATGGCACAGCTGTACAGCAGAGCCATGATTCAACCATGAGAAAATACATTCATGCACAATCTGACGCATTACAGGAATTTATAATCAGTTATGCAACACTGGCCATTGATAAATAGGTATTTCTCTAGGTGCTACAGAGTGATTTGATAGAGAGTATAACACTTGTGAATTTGAGTTATTGTCCCAGGCAGTTACGCAAAATGTCATCCGCTGATTAACTTCACAAAGTGCTTTTGAGCAGTACTACAAATCAGTTTATTTTTTATCAAGTCTTACCCAAAGCTGCCAATGCCAAAATTAAAATTAAACCGCATATTACTTGAAAACTGATATAATAACAGTACAGTATAGCAACTCTCCAAATGACATTGAAAAGTGATTTATAATTTGATGGTAAAAGGCAGACATTATTTATTTTCCAGACAGAAAATCCTTTTTCATGAAAGAAACCACAATAATAGTAAACTCTCTTGTCCTGAGGGTTAAAAGTTGTCTAATATGTTCAACTACAATAGAAATTCTCAACTGTCAAGGCCCTCGCTGCAATCAGGCAATTTATAGTCACTGGCTTAGTGAGTGGGAGTCAAAGAATGAAGCAGTGTACAGTCACAGTTAAAATGATGCTTGACTGTGTGACTGAGTTCGATTCAGTTACATTTATTGCTCCTCTAAATTATGCCCTAACAATTTATTGCATGCGTACTTTTTTAAACATCTGTGGCCCCTCATGGGTTTCAAATCCCAAACCCTGAATGTGTTTTGCAAGTATTCAAAATGATTAAACTACCACTTTCCTTGAATAAGCAAAGTGCATCCTCAGAGATTCTTACAAGTTTAAGCATCCACATGTGCGCATGCGCCTTTTCTTTGTGTGTGTGTGTGTGTGTGTGTGTGTGTCCAGTCCAGCCAGCCAGAGTAATGGAGCAGGCCCATCTGGACCTAACACATGGGCCAGACTGTTCGACCTGTCAGTGGATGAATGTGCTCCTGAGACAGTGTTCATGTATATGTGTGCGAGTGTGTGTGTGTGTGTGTGTGTGTGTGTGTGTGTGTGTGTGTGTGTGTGTGTGTGTGTGTGTGTGTTTGAACTAGAGACAGAGGCTCTGAGTGGTCAGCCTGGAGCAGAAGCTGAAAACCTGCACCTGTTACTGCTTCGAGATAGTCCAGAAAGCGCGATTGGAGAAAGAGAGGAGAGATACAGTAGAGAGCAAGTGAGCCTGAGAGAGATAAACAGAGGAAAAAGGTAGAGCAAAAAGAAGAGATGGAGAGAGAATGAGAAGGAGGAGGAGGCATGGAGAGAAGAGGGTGTGTTAGCAGTGTGTTAGATGGGTTTGTTTGCCCGTCTGTGAACATGCCTCTATCTCTCTGTTGTGTGCTTTGTGGATCACAACAACATGATCAAGGCCTAACTTTATTCTGGTGGCAGCTTTTGGCTGCAGTTGAAAAGACTGATCAATTTGGCTTCTCCCTGCGACGTAGCCCTGCCATGCTGCCCATGACTCTGCAAAACATTCAGCTGCTTGGCAGCACAGAAGGGGCTGGCGGGCACCAAAAGAAACGAATTGTAGCTTTGCAAAATGATGACTCTAGCCCAATGAATGAGCTCATTTTCTGCCCCCTTGCACCGTCTCATCTGCATTGGCACAATGCAGCGCTGTGATGTATGCTCCAACACAGAGATATCCAACTTATCAGCAAAAATTATTAGCAATTTCTCTTAGTAATATTCATAAATTCATAGGTCTATAAAACAGTAGAAGGGCTAAATAATCGCGACTGTTCTCTTATGATTTAAATGTAAATGTCTTTTCACAGGATAAGTTATCTGCATTTTTCAGGAGTGTGGACTCATTTGAGGATGCAGAGCTCATAAAACTTGAATGGATAGAGAATATCCAGCTAATTTCTCATATCAGGAGTACAGCAGCTGACAAAAATAGTCAGGTGGCACCAACCTGTTTAATAGACTTAACAGCAATTAAAGTAGAGCTTATAAGAGTGATTCACCCCGCCTTTCCAAAGCCAAACACGCACACTATATCACCTGCAACAAACCACCACTGAACTCAGTGTCACAAAGCTCCTGGCTCAGGCTCCAGGCTTTCTATGCTAAAACGTAATGAAACTTATACAATCATCTTCTCACACACACTCGTGGCTGCACGGTCACAGACACATACATACTTCAACTTAAACACGCACACACACACACACACACACACACACACACACACACACACTTTTTTCGGTTGGCTCCCTTCCTCACATTGAATACCCTGAGGCAGACTGACAAAGTGGAGCTGCTCAGGTGAAATGATTTACCTGTTGAACATGAGGATATGGTTTTGAGAGCCACCATTTTTCACAGAGGGCTGACACCATCTCCCAAAAAGTCACAAAGAGACAAGGTACCATCCAGATAGTATCCATAGCTCATCTCTATGACTGTGCCCTGCTGTACTTTATGATGTTTTTTCTAACATCGTTGGAATAAAATGTCTGTCATAAATACATTAGTAATGCAGGTTGAACACTGTCATAAACCAGGCGGGGACAGAAAACATTTACACTCATGCTATATCTGATATTTAATGATGCTTTTCTCTAAATGTCTGGTGTCTTTACATCCTAATGGTGCTCAGTTTTGGTTGTTGAACCTTTATTTGGTCCTGTAACTCTGAGAGTCATAATCAACCATATAACATCAGATGTCAAGGTACAGACTCAGCCTCTTGCCTCAAGTTATACAGACCTGAGGCCTTTTCCTTCAAATTTTGAACATGAGATCATTTCTCACTTCAATACATTTCGCTAATCAAAACGCCATACCTGCCAGGGCCATTTCTGGATATTTTGATGCCCAAGCGAAATGTCCACTGGCTCTGCTGAGAGGACATTTCAGTGTAATACTTAAAAACATTTATAATACTTTTAGAAAAATATATCATATATTATAAATAATGTGTCCTATAGTATTTTTTATAATATCCATAGAGTGTCAGTGTGCATCTGTTGCAGTACAGGATTTAGACAGACACTCGTTAACCTCAGCATGAACAACATACTGAAGTTTTCAACAAACAGCAGCACTTTAGAGGTTCTGGTTCACCTGCAAAACATTACTGAAGTAAACACAAGACGACCACCCTGCTCACATCAGTCCCTGCTGTCATATAATTAACTAAAACTGTCTTAATATACTGTGTGGCTTTCAGACGGTTTTAACAGAGCACAGTGGGGTATTTTTGATGACTGTTATTCCAGGAGCAAACATCTGGAAGGCTTGATATATATCCTGTGGAAAGACTCGTGACATTCTTACTTCATGCTCTGGTTATGAGTTTCATCCCGGTGTGGATCATATGATGTTTGCATGGAACATAAGTGACTTTTCTTCTATTTTCATTTATTTGGAAGTGTTAAATTATAGCTAACAGCCATAATTCTTGCAGTAAAGATTAATGCATTAAACATTTACATATGGTTAGTACTGAATCGTAAACAAAACAAAATCTAATGTCATACTCCAATTAAACACAGCAACACACACAGGAAGGAATTACAGTGAGCCTCTTCTTTGACCATTTTAAACTTAATCATGTATGAAGATCCACAGCAAAAAAGTTTTATAGCTATTAAACTTCAAATAATGACAAATGTTGGCAATAAGTGCACCCCTGAGCTCATATGAAAAACCCAAAGTCCAGATTTATCTCTAAAGTTTTCATTTTCTTTCAGCTTGACTGGTGCATGAGCTGATATATCCTAAATGTGGTCTTGGCCACTGAACTGTATTCAGCTCTCCTGTCTCACACTGAGCTTCAACCTCTCCACTTAACCCTCCTCTTGTGCACTGGTTTATGACCACTGGGTATCCTAAATTGTCTCTCCTTCGACCCTGCAGTAACAGCACCAGTAGGTGGTGGAGTACTTTCCCAGCTCTAGTCCCTGCCTGAAAAAAGACAGGAAGACAGAAAAACAGAGAGAGAGAGAGAGAGAGAGAGAGAGAGATCTGGGCACGCTGTTGGTGTCACAGAGCTGAGCTTTACGAAAGGGCCAGTTGGATTTGCCTAGATGACTTGGCAGTGTCTGATTTGTTACATGATTTGGCCGCCATGCCTGCAACAGATCCTCATTTAAATTCATGTGTTTTTTTTTAATCCTCTTCCCTGCCTGGAGTTAAATTCAGAGTGTTTTTTTAGTCAGTTCATAGATGCTTGGGATGGGCCCAGTACTCCTTTTCTTGATACAGTTACTATCAAGAAAGTTACTGGTGACAAATGTATGGGTGTGAAGAAATGTACATATAGCATTTGGAGACATGAGTGTGGTGTAGTGAAGAAACACATCATCGTGTATCTTCTATAGTAATGTTTATTATCTTTATTTTACCAGTGTTTTGCATGCTGTTGCCCATTTACAGAATATTCTTTGAAAAGTGTGATTTGTTCATTACTTTTCACGAAGTTTGTTATTGAACAACATAGCTGGTGAATATAATGCCGTTCAGCAGATGACCTTAGTTCTAATGTCAGCGATTCCCATTAGCACATAAATGTACCGCATCCCAACAAGTGTCAGCCACAAAGACGCAGACCAGCCTGTATGTCACAGTCTGCTCCTCAGTCGCTCTCTGCAGCCTCACTCTCTCATCCCCAGCCCTCTGCATCGCTCTCTGTCTCTGTCTCCAGCACCTGCTCGCCTCTCCCAGGCCACATACTTTCCTCCAACTCCCCAGACTGCTATCCTCAAGCTGTCCACTAGATGCCCTCGGACTTTCCCTCCTGTCCCCATTTACACACCTGTTCCCACTTCTCATCAGTCCTACAGTTACCTGGCCTACTCCGCCTACTCCTCACCTGCAACTCATTCCCTCATCAACCATTCACTATGCATACCGCTCCACTTCCATTGTTCTCTGCCAGATTATTATTTGATAAGAAAAATAGACTTGTCTGCTCCCTTTTGGATACCTTTGTCTGCTCTGGACTGCTTTCCTGTTTTTGATCCTCGCCTGCCTCGCTTACTCTGTATGTACCGAAAGTTTTGTCATTAAATCACTGAACTGTATCAGTCTGCCTCAGTCATCTGCATTTGGGTCCCTCCCCTTTATTCCTGTTACCCTGCTTGCACCAGCCGTGACACTGTATTCTTTTTTTTTTTCTTTCCCCTACTTCCCAATAAAATCCATGGATGTATTAAGAGAGCTCGATACGACACCAGTGGCCAGTCAGCATTACTGCCAGTTTTCCCTGGTGGCGCTCTGTGGTACTGTAACTAAACAATCACCCGCAGCCCAAAAACAGACATTCTAAAAGAGACATTTGTAGAACGGCTGACACCTCGGACTGCAAACAAGGTCAATTATTAACCTTTGTATTATGAATTTTTATTTCATTTGTTAAACTTGCTGGAGCCTAAAAAAAAAAAAAAAAGCTTTTTATGTGTGTGATGTCACCCCCATGTAAAGTCTGTGGGTTAAGCACTCAGTATCCAGTTCATAAACTCATCGGCCACTTCATTAGGAACACCTGTGCAATCTAATGCAATCCAATACAACAACTCTGCCATCAATTCTACATTTATGAAGTTTATACATTTTCAGTTTTCGGTGACATTGTCAGAAAGGTGATAATTCTACTCGAGCTCTACACTACAGCCTCAGTAATAAACATAAAGTAGAATTATCATCTTTCTGACAATATCAACAAAAACTGAAAATGTATAAACTTCGTAAATGTAAAATTTATGGCAGAGCTGTTGTATTGGATTGTATTAGAACGCACAGGTGTTCCTAATGAAGTGGCCGCTGAGTGTTCATGAACGACACAAACACGACTACTGCTTACCAGACTCTGATTATAACAGCATCTCAGACCCACAAATACACACATAAACAGTGAATGTTGAATAATTTTGTCATCTAATGACCTATACAGTATGAAACTATTGCAAAGTAAAACACAGCAGCTCAACTTTAACTCCACAGTTTTGGTACAACGGCAAAAAGCAACAAATCTCCCCTAATTTCTCTTAATTGGCAGCAGCTTGTACATTTGTGTGTGCATTTGTGTGAGATTTTAGTATCACGACGCTGGTGTTCACATTGCTGATGACAAATGACCTGACCGGTGGCCTTTCCAGTCACTCACACTTTCTCTCTCTCTCCCTCTCTCTCTCTCTCACACACACACAATTTTCAACCTCCAGCGCCCTTCATCTGGGCTCTGACACCTGTTCCCATGGCAACACTATCAATAGGGGACCAACCAGGGTCAGCAAGTCTCTCTCTCTCTGCCTCTCTCTCTCCTCTATGCACAGGTCCTGACATTTGGAGCGCTGTCTCGCTGTGTACCTGTTCATCCCTGAACATTTTTTCCTGGTTATACATTTTCTCGTTCTATTGATTTCTCTCACACTGTCCGAACTGGTCTGTCTCAAGCATGCGCATGCAAACAGTCTGCATGCACACACAAACGTACATATGCACATTAACTTATTTTACTGGACTTATTAAAACCCTTTTGATGGACTTTTTGTATCTATTAATTGTTACAACTTTCTATCACAAATCCTATCACACCCCCAGATGTCTGAAGAAGGATGGCTGGAATTAAAAATAGGTTATATTATAAATTAGCAATTTCATAATGGCATTAATTTACACCCATATACCATGAATTCAGTAAATGTCAACTAAGCCATGAGTAATGAATTAAAAGAAACAGTCAGGGATTTATTCAACTGGAACTCGACTTATTGAAATGAGTTAGTGGATTAGTGAAGATGGGCATAATTATGAAATGAATGCAGCTGCATAATGGATTTTGGCTTTTTGGACAATACATAGCTCCTCGACTATAGTCCTTCAATTAAAAAAAAAAAGTATCAGACAAGATGTGGATGCACTGCTCCTTTTTCTATATGATTGTGTTGTTACTTTTTCAATGAAAATTTTCAATTAAAATTATAATTGCAAGATGCATATTTTTAGAGCACATTGGCTTTTCTAAATTACTGTGTCGGCTACAAATTGACGAGGAGTCACAACAGTTTCAGAGTTTGGAAGAAAGGATTAAATGAACTTTCATTTCATGGAAAAATGAAGATGGATAAAAACTGGAGTTAGAACAGTTTGCACAACAACAGCAGAGTAAATCAATCTCCATCCACCAATGACAAGCAGGACAGAGAGCCAGCTTCATCTCATGCGATATGCAGAGTGTGTGCTATAAATCTGGAGATGGTTGGGGATGTGTCAATAATAGTGTCACTTTTTCTTAACAAGGAACTGGTGTTCTCGCCTTAACTAACCCGGTTTAATCCCACTCCCAGCGGTATACTGCACAGTTGATCTGAGTCACACACTTTGCTGGAGAGAATGCCAATGGCTGTCAGACAGCCACCTGCCCATGTGTCTCTGCCTGGGGAAGGGCTGCCAGGCCAAAACCCACTGATTAGGTTATTTCTGAATCTGATTTTCTCTCCACTTCCACCTGTTTTTTTAAGGGGAATAAGAGGGCAGTTCTGTTACAAGTATGAAGCACAGGAGAAAATATCTTCTCCAATCACTCCTTTTTGTTCCCTTTCCTTGATTAAATTTGCTCCCTCACATGACCTCTGCCAAGTAAAGGACGACATGAACAAAAGAGGTTGGAATCTACTGTCTGTTCCTGAATGGCACCCACAGACTTAACACAACACAGCTGTTTGCTTTCACTTGCTACTTATCGAAATGCACTAAATATTGCTATTTCTATTACTCTTTCCATTTTCTCAGTGTCACAATAAATTACTTTTTTTACAGTAGAGATTTGCTGTCTGTAAATAATCCCCAGTGACATGATTTATTTTTAATTGACTACTGACAAAAATTAATAAAAAATATCCATATCTAGTTGCTGAATAATTACAAAAAGATTGGCTTAAAGGATTTGGAAGTGTGGAATAATCTCATTTATTCAAATAAAGGAAAGAGGGCAGTCTGCCCTTATTCAGTTTTTTCTGTTGTCTGTTTGTTTTTTTTTGCAATCCAGGCCTGATGTAGAAAATATCATGGCTACATTTAGACCAAATTCATGTTGTTAGCTTGCTTGAGCAATGTGAGACTGCTGTGTCTCTTACTACGGACTCATGTTTTCCACCAGTGAATTATTCAGTCTGGTGACCTTTTACTCCACAAGTTTTAGTCTCTGAGGTCAGAAATAAGCAGTTAACAACACAAATAACCCACAGAAACTGTTTTTGTCTGAGGGATTCCAAAAATCAATTTTTGCATGCCATTAATGACATGACGTTGCTGGAAAAAAAGTGGAACTCAACCACAAGAGGACAGTATGCATGTAGAGAGTGCACATCGGAGTTACCTTGTAGTTTATTTTCAAAGAAGACAAGCATTTGGGTGCATTTTGGCTTTAATAATACATTTGCAAGATGAAAGTATTTTGTCAAAACTTAATACGCCATCCCCCAGAGACTAACATTAGTGGAATGGAGCTCTCAACTCCTGCACTAACAAACAAACTGACTGACCAACACACACTGCAGCCCTTAAAGGACCAGTGTGTAGGATTTAGTGGCATCTAGCAGCGAGGTTGCAGATTGCAACCAACTGAATACCCCTCCCCCTCCCCTTCCAAGCCTGTAGGATAACCTACGGTGGCTGAAAAACTTCTGTAAAATGGGGATGGCCCCCTCTAGATCCAGTGTTTGGTTTGTCTGTTCTGGGCTACTGTAGAAACATGGCGGTGCAAGATGGTGGGCTCCATGAAAGAGGACTCGCTCCCTATGTACATATAAAGGGCTCACTCTAAGGTAAAAAAACCACAATGATTCTTATTTTCAGGTGATTATACACTAATTAAAACACACTTATGAATATTATATTCCATTTCTGCCATGTTCGTTTCGCTAGATGCCACTAAATTCTACACACTGCACCTTTAACCAAACTTCTTTACAAAAAAGGCAAGTCTGGTCGGGTGAAGAAAATAACTCAGTCCACAGTCTTTTCCATTTTAATAAGACCTGCGCTCATACAGAGTTGTGGATACCGATGGGTTTCACTGGAGCTGTAGCATCGCAGCACAGACTGTGATCTCCACTGCTGGAGACATTCTTTAACATTGGTATTCAAAACAGCACCACACATTTCTTTTTCTCCCTCTTACTACACAACACATAGAGCAACAAAGATTTTTTTAGAAGATGTTTAGTAAATGACACTTTCACTATTCTCATACAGGCAGACTGTAATGCATCCAAATGACCTTTTTTAAATAACAAAAACGGCATACTTTCAAACACTTTTCTCAGAAACTAGTAGCCCCTTTACTATTTATTAAATCAAGAATTGGTTTTGAATCTGGATCAGTTCTGAATTGAATCGTGGCACCGAGTCAGACATCTGACAGGACCTGATGGAGGGAAGGTTTGGCCCTCAAGTCGGCTTAAAGTTTCACCAAATTTGTGCTCATCCACGTACAAGTTTGGGTTGAGCTCAAAAACTATGAATGAAGACTACTCAGATGAAGCGGTATACACCAGAGCAGACTAAAGGAGACGGTATGGGGGGGGGCTTGAATAAAGCTCTGAATAAAAGAGGTGTGCTAATTAATGATGCATCATGCCTTGAAGGCTCTCGCTGGAACAGCTAAGAAACCTGTCAACCCACTTCAGAAGACTGCCATGTAATGTCATGCTATCTATCCCGCTCTGCAGTACATTTTCATTATCTATCAGTGTGAAGACTCAGTTGTTTCAGTGACATGACTGCCCCGCTCCCTGATGTCTGCCAAATGAAAACAGAACAGTGCCATCCCCAGAGGAGCTTAATGATCCACAAACACACACACACACACACACACACACACACACACACACACACACACACACACACAAACACAAATAAGCACACACACTAACCCACACAGAGACAGCAGCTTATTGATCACTGTCAGATCTGTCTATAGACTGGAAACAAGCCTCTAAGCAACACAAAAATTAGGACACTGATGATTTGTTAGTTAACACAGGCAGGGCTGACACCCACCCACCCACACACATACACACACACACACACACACACGTGCACACACACACACACACACACACACTCACACATTAACCACACTGTCCCTCATTTTGGCACATTTACACACATTCAGCGAGAATCACCAATACCCCCAAACACACTCACTCACACATACACACACAAATTCAGACACAGTAATTGACTGATATGGAACAGTGAACAAGGAGTTCTTGTCTTTTTTTGAATTATGTCTGGCGCTGGACAATTTGGATGAGTCTCTGGCAGAAAAGACAGTGTGGGTGTCTGAGAGGGAAAGACAGAGAACAAGGGAAAGAGAGAATCAAGCATGGCAACAAGAAAACATTCAGGCAGAGAGGAGCGAACCGTGTGAACCTTACAACTCCCGCCCCAGGTCTCCATTGTGCTGCACAAGAGCCACATTGAAAAAGCCATAAAATATGAACACACAAACAGTGAATGAAGCGATTGGTCTCAGCCAAAGTGGAACCAAATAACTTCAGTTGTCTGGACGAGGCATCTCGAGTTTTGGATGGCAGTTGGATGAGCATGCCTGCCTGTCTGTCTGGGCAGACAACGAACTGTGACGCTCAGTGTGAAAGAAGACGGCGGAGAAGTGGAGAGAGAGACGGGCAGGCAAGGAGTTAAAGATTCAATGAGAAAAAGAGGGTATTAGAGAAATGAATGAGGACAGATGCTGTCTCTGTGACTAACACCGGTTGTAACTAACAGCTAAATGGCACAAAAGAACAAGGGAATTAGTGTCCAGTCACCAGTATTAACAGGATGTTTCAGGTTTGCATATGAGTTGAGAGTTTGATTAAAACAAGACATGAAGCAATTATCATAATTGGTCCGACAGGACTGAGCTGCAAATTATTGAAATTTTTTTGAAAGGTGTTGGCAGTATTTTAATTTATTTTTGTCTCTGGGAGCACTTTGATATATTTGAAGGGTTCTCAGTTTCTTGCCTTTCCAGCCATCTTTTCCCTCTGTATTTTTCTGTTCTTTAGAGGTTTCTTTTAAACCACATCAGATGGTTTATGCTCGACACTGTAACATTAATTTGTTTTCTGACTTTCATTGTAAAAAAAAATAGATTTTCCTGCACAGAGGTGTCAGCATTTGTACATGTTATGGCCACGCTCTACACAGAGTGCACTGTGGGTTCCACAGGCAATACAAACAATCTTACCGTGCACTGAATAAGCCATCCAATATACCAGTGGTTCCCAACCTTTCATGTCTGTCAGATGAGCTCAAGTAACCTTCAATCACACCATCTGTCATGTTTCAAATGTGTGCTATTAAATGGACTTTAAACTGGATTTTATTCAACAACATTGGTTACAATCAAGTGTTCATATATGAAAGTGATCATAGAGTTTTCAATTATTAGGATTAGTCCTTTTTTTTTTTTTCTTTACCAGGTGCTATTACCACTTTGAGTGGCAGAAGCGGGACTTTTCAACCATTTCTTCATTACTTTTAGTTATCAATTTTGATGCCTCTGCTTGCCTGCTAATGTGGTGTTAAGGTGTTACAACTCAAGTTGGTGGGGGGTACCCTTTCTGGTATAGCCGAAATCCATTTAAATATCATCAAATTATGTTTATTTTACTCCTAAACACAAATATATGTATATTTCTAAATCAAATCATGATTTCTATTTTTTCAAATTAGCTGAGCTACTCTATCATCTTGCCACGTACCCCCTGATGACTGCAGAAGTATCCAGTTGGGGTACACCTGGTTAGGAATCACTGGAATAAACTATCCATCACAAACGCTATCTCCAAATTGACAACACATTTTAATCATGAAATAATTTTTTGTAATGGAATTTCAAAGCCAAAATGTTGAGACTACATTGTGCCTATATGTGTAACATCAGCTTGCAAGATTTCAAAGGTGATCGCGCGAGGAAAGCAAAGGGAGTTGGGATCTCAGGGACTGAAGAGTGAAACATATGAAGATAAAAAAAGATGGCCCTTGAGGTGTGAATCATAGCTTTGAACAGAAAGGATAGGGGAGAGAGTACAAACATGCCAGTTAAAAAAGGTACAGAACACAGAGATGTCTTACTGTAAGTCGAGATATATTTAAAGGAACTTGAGATAAGAAGAGTTACTCTGAAACTATGAAATAAAACACTTGCACCGTTGCTTTTAATTGTCTGAGTATGATGCAAATAGAAATGCAAGAAACATTTACAATCCAATACCTAAGTTTTGTTAAAGTGTACTATCTGACCTCTTGTTCAAAATCTAACTGTCTAAACTCTCATTATGAACGCTGAGGGTTTAAGTTTAAGTAAGCTCTGAAAGTTTAAGTAAGCTTTCAAAATCATTCAAATGGATGATCTCTTTTAGAGCGCTCCGCTTGAGTCTGTTGCATCAGCCGAAGCAAATCAAATGCAGCTAAAGTGCCTCTAAAGACGAAGTCAAACACAATACTCCCTGACAGAGGATTTGCAGGAGAGAGGGTGTGCAACCTGAAAACACACAGGCTGCACATACTCACACAAACCTTCTAGCCTCGTAGATTTCAATTTATTGTCTCCACATAGCCATGGTGTCTACACCCCAGTGGGTTTCAACACTCCCTGATTGCACCTGTGTGTGGATATATTGAAAATTACAGTCAGTTTGGGCAAAATCAGTGACCTTTGAATTAGTTTGGATTGAAGTAGAGTTGAGGGCAAAAGATGGAGGGGAAAAACACACTGTTCATCCATTTATGCATATTCACACCTACTGTGCTATATGTGTGCACGTGTTACCAACGTGTGCATATAATGTATAATCAAAACCCACTAAAAATAGGTCTAATATGCAAAGAACTGCATGGGAGACAATGGCAGGAGCGCCAGAGTTAACAAAAGGTGAATGCAGAATCTTCCATGTTCTGTTAATGTGTGATTTCACCCAATTTCAAGCATGGCTGGCTCAATAAGATTCCTGCATCCCATTTAAAACGTTCCTCCAGAAATAACATTTATCCAATTTGTTTCATGGCTTCCCGCTTCCATGCTCTCATCTCACACATGCCTGTGGCAGCCAACAGGAGTAGTTTGGATGACGACGGTAAAGCCAGGCTCTGAAGAAATGGAATATCTGGTCCACGTTGGGAAATTTGGGAGGTAATCCAGCATGACATGCCTTGATAATATAAGAAATGTGATATTTGTGGATCTAAAGACTTGAAATTAAATGTTCTACAAAAATATACAGTAAAATACTCACTCAGACACCAGTGTGACAGTTACAGCAGATTTAAAGGTTTGCTTTACCTTCAGGAATTCAGGTTTTCATTTTACTCATATGTATCCAGCAGGTAATGACCAAGCTCATGTTTTTGGTTCCCTTTGGCCTTCTGTTCATCCCTCCCTAAGAATAGTACTTTGCTGTGCCAAATACCTATTTATTCAGCTTTTTTTTCTGGCATTGCTTCCCTCTGAGTGACCATGGATGGTACTGCTGGATGCAAAACCACCGCTGTTTCCAGGCACGGGGCCTATCTCAGTTGCAACACACGGCAAAACACAGAACTCATCCAGCTAACAACAGCAAGCCTCCCTATTCTGCTACATTCCCTGCACCGCTTATGTCGCTAATTAGAAATGAACTGGGTAATTAACCACCTTGTCTCATTGTTTGAGATGGAATATTTCTCTCTCCCACCATGCAATGCTTTTGTAGTCAACTTACAATGACAGCATTTTTTTTTTTTTTGTGAATCCCTCGCTCCAATTCGAATTAACAACTCAAAAGAGTCCACATTCAAAAGTGTCTCAAACTTTGGATGGATGGAGATGAGGCAGAAAGGAGGAAAAAATGGCAGAGCTTGTTGTCTGTGATGGTTCTCTGCCTTATCGCAGAACACAGCTCTCTCTTTTGACACAATGACTTATCTCTGGTTACTACGCTATTTTCTCTTAGTGCATAAGGAAACAAACAGAAAAGCCAATGTATCGCTGTGCAGGCAAAACAAATCTAGTGTTCTCATTGTTGAGTGCATTTGTCATGTGGGATAAGTGTGGACGAGCTTTGACTGATACCACTAGCCATTACCTCATGAACCATCTGAAAGTTAAAGTTAAGAAAATGAAAAGATTCTGATTGTGTTTTGTCTATTTTTGGTGCGATAAAAATCCTCTACAAAGGTTTCATTTAATACAAACGTAAAATGAGTGCTGATGTCAGCTGATATATGCCAATGAAAGTCATTTTGAAAGACTGCATCCTGCAGCGGACTGAACCAGAGCAGTGAGGGCTGGTGAAATTACATGATCATACAGTCTTAACTTCATATCAATCACAAGATCAGAAATCAAAAGTACACCGTAGTTCACAGGGGAAGATAGACAGTGATGCCATTTATAAAACATGACATCTATCTTTGAACATCAACTGTGTACATTTTCCTGTGCTGAATAATTTTTTGTCAGAGCTCCACTACTTTTTATCTTACCTACAAGAGTTTAAGGGTAAATGGGTAAATGTAAATGTTTTTACTGACTGACAGAGCAGTAAAAAGCAGTGGAAAGTAATGATCTCTTTTCACTCTCTGAAAGATATTAACAAAATCAACTGGCAATTTGAAAGAAGTGGGTGAAAATGACTGTAATACCACCAAAAATTACTTTTATAGCAAAAGGAAAACTTCCTTTTTAAGGCCTTAAATATGCTATATTCAAGAAATATCATTTTGGATTATCATTTATAATTCAGTATACATCACATCCAAATGCCACCTACACGGTCATTCGATTTTAAAACAACCTATTTTTACATTTTCTAACAATTGACCTCTGTCTGCTGTGCAGATAAGGACTTTTGTCAATGAGAAGCAAAGGTGGATAGCGCCGCAAAAGCTCTTAGGAAGGAGGTTGAGGTGGATGTCAGGGATACAAAGAATAAAAAGAATCTGACTTTAATACTTGAAGCTGCTTTTCGCATCCCTAACCCTACCAACCAAACAATCTAGTTTTCTTTTAACCATGATCTTTTCCTAACCTTAGTTAGTACTTACAATTGCCTAAACTAAACCAAACATTAACCACAAGGGCAACAGATCAGAAAACACTCTATGATTGTTTTTGGAAGGCAATGACAAAAATTGATTGAATTGTCTCAAAAGAATAAAAAATATTATGAAATCTTAAACTGTAATTAATAAAATTACCCTCAAATAATATGTATGCTTTTCATCCAAATTGTAACAAGCCAGTGAATTATTTTTTCAATGAGTTGTTCTGATCTGTCTCCAACAAGCTTGATTAGAAAAATGTTCTTTGCCAATTTTGGCCCGCGGAATAAAAAGCTTTGAAAACTGACTGCAAAGTACGACAAAGAACAAGAAAGAGAGAGAAAATGGGAGGAAGTGTGAGGGACAGACAGACAGACAGAGAGAATGAGAAAAGAACAGTTCATTGTGTTTGCTCTCTCTGGGTGGAAAGTCTTGCGTAATGAGAAATATTAACATTGCCAGACTCTTTTGGTCTTGTTAAAAAAAAAAAAAACATAATGCTCACACAAAAGAGTGCCCCTAAAATCCACCCAACCAATGAATAGCCTTTATAAGAAAGGCACTGGGAGAATTTGTTCACATACAGTACACTACAGTTGATCCTATCTAAGCAAAATAAATCATTGAAACATACTTCATCTCCTAATGGGTACGTGTGTAGTTTCAACACAAGAAAATGAATGGCATTAAAAAGGTACATCTGCTTTTTTGTTTGTTTGTTTGTTTGCATTTGGTTTTTTCCCTCCTTTTTATGTGTTACTGTATTATATTTTCAAATCACAAATACAAGAAGTATTCAGAGCTTTTGTTTATATAAAAGCAGCAATTCCACACTGGAGAAACAGTCAGACATGTCAAATGCAGGTTGAATACAGTTTCTTTGTCCATGTCATCACAAAATTCACTGTTTCTGCAATCAGTTAAATTCTTTCCGTCTTGGCCGTCCATTGATGCAATTTTTAGCATAAAAATGGTGCATCATTGTGTCTTGTTTATTCCAATGAGTTCTATAAAGTGAGGTAGCTGCATTGGTATTGATAGCCTTAGTTGAAGTATCTGAAGAAGTATTAGGAGAGGAAAAGTCTGATAAATTATCCCATATTTTATCAGGTGATGATATGTAAAGTAAAGGTAGAATAAAATTGGAATACTCAAGTAAAGTACAAATATCTCAAATTACTTAAACAGTTGAAATAGAAACCGGCACTCATAAACAACAAATATTTCTATCTATTTACTGAAAAAGATACAGATCCATATACAAACATATGTAAATATGGAGTTTCAATTATTATCTATATGGCTGGAATGCCCCAAAGACCATGCACCTCATATTTGGTTTTGACAGAAATCTCTTCTGTGTCTTCCTTCCAGCACAGCGATAAATTATTGCAATTTTTTGTGCTAAAATGTTTTTTATTGCATTATTCATCCATTTGCTCCTACATGGCAGGTTGCATTTAAATGTATATTAGTGTCTGTTGCATCATCTAGTTCAGTTGCTGGAAGCCTCATCCACCCTGATGAGGAATGGAAACATTTCAGAGTGATACTGTGATACTAAAGCCTCAGCATATGTTATATTTAGATAGATGGTTCTTTTCAGTACAGCAGCAGCTCTATCATTACTCATTATTGTATTTTTTTATAGATGGATTTTTTATACGTTAGATGTATTGTGACTGCAATGTGAATGTGAAATTGTTGCTCAAATTTTAGTTTCACAGTAGAGGGAATAGGAGGTAAAAAATTTAAAATGTTGAAAAGTTGAGCATGACTGGATAAAGGTTAAGACTAACTAGAAAAGTGTTTCAAGCCTTTCCAATTATTCTTTATTCGGCATATATAGTATTCAGTGTATGTTACGGTCAAAATGATTTAGTCTTGCCAACATTCTGGGGAGCTTCCATGACATGTTTGGGAAGGTCTTTTTGTTATTTGATGGGTATCGAGTTTGTTTTAATCCTCCATAGAAGGCGTATGTCAGTTGTAATCCTCAAGGTTGAAACTGCACTCTGAAGACCTTTTGCAGCAAATTCCAACAAAATTAAACATGAGCTCAACGTGTGATACCAGACATTGTTATCGCTCACAGCTACCACGAGAGTGAGAAAAAGATCTTCAAAACCTAAATCTATTTATGAAAGAGGAACTCATTTCCATCCAGCCTTAGCCTCCTTTTCGAGAGAAGTCAGGCTCATTATTCCAAAAAAAACATTTGTATGTACAGTATGTGATCAGATTGCAACTCTTAGAAAATGGAATTGTTAGCTGAATGAGCTGAGGTGTCACGTCTCCTACAAGAATGGATACACTATACTTGCAGTATAAAAAACAATATATTTGAAATGTGTTTCAAACACAACTTTTCCCCTCTGACCATGATAACCTCCCTTTGTTTTAAAAAATTTTTACACAATAGCATTGATTATACAAGTACAGACGTGCATTTTATTAAAATAATGCACCATTCGCCCTGAACAGTGTTGAAATTAAAATATATTTTATTATCAGTGCATGCCTATGTTTGGTGTGCAGTGGAACAAAACAAAAAAGTTGTGAAAATAACTGAAGTCATGCTTATTCCACAAAGACAATCTAAAATAGCCTGGACAAAATTATTGGTTCCCTTTAGAAGTTGTAGAAGAAATTGATTTGTAGTGATACTTTAAGCAGACTATTGTGTTTTAATTAGTATCACAGGTGTTTTCAATCTTATAATCACTCATGCAGCCAGTTTAAAAGGAGAAAATTACTCACTCTGCTGTGCCACTGTGTGCATCACATTGAACATGGAAAACAGAAGGAAAACTAGAGAGTGGTCTGAAGACATTAGAAAAGGTAGTAGCCAAGCATGGTCAATGTAAAGGTTATAAGACTATCTCCAAAGATCTTGATGTTCCTGTGATCACTGTTGCCAATATCATTAAGAAGTTCAAGGCCCATGGAACTGTAGCCAACATCTCTGGACGTGGTCGCAAGAGGAAAACTGGCCCAAGATTGAATGAAAGGATTGCTTAAATGGTAAAGAAAGAACCAAGGAAAAGTTCAATACAGATCCAAGCTGATCTTCAAGTTCAAGGTGCAAAAGTTTCAAGTCGCACCATCCATCGCTGTCTGAATGGAAATGGGCTCCATGGTAGAAAACCCAGGAAGACCCCACTTCTAAGAGAAAGACACAAAAAAGGCAGACTGGACTTTGCCAAAATGCATGTTGATAAGCCACAGTCCTTCTGGGAGAATGTGCTTTGGACAGGTGAAACAAAATTAGAGCTTTTTAGTAAATCACACCAACCCTATGTTTACAGAGGAAAAAAATGAAACCTTCAAAGAAAAGAACACCATGCCTACCGTGAAACATGGAGGAGGCTCAGCGATGTTTTGATGTTGCTTTGCTGCCTCAGGCAGTGGGTGCCTTGACTATCAAGGCATTTTGGAGTGAAACATACAGCCCAGTGTGAGGAATCTGTGTCTTAGTCATAGGTCATGGGTTTTCCAGCAGTATTATGACCCCAAACACACATCAAAAAGCACCCAAGAGTGGATGAGAAGAAAACGTTGGACCATTCTGAAGTGGCCTGCTATGAGTCCTGATCTGACTCCCACTGAACATCTGTGGAAGAAGCTGAAACTTGCAGTTGAGAGATGGCACCCATCAAACCTGAGAGAACTGGAGCAGTTTGCTCAAGTCGAGTGGGCCGAACTACCAGTGGAGAAGTGTAGTAAACTTATTCAGAGTTACAGAAAGTGCTTGACTGCAGTTATTGCCTCCAAAGGCTGTACTACAAAATATTGAGTTAAGGGTTAATATTTTTGGCCATGCTATTTTCATTTGTTTTATTGTATTAAACAATATGTTAAGTTTAAGCAAAGTTTCAGTTATATTCAATGTGAAATAAAGAGTGATGGATACCATATACTTCTGTCAGTTTCAACTTAATACAGAGAATTTTTTTTTTTTTAAAGGTGGAAGGGTACCAATATTTTCAGCCACATCTGTAGAATAATAATGTAAAAAAAATTAAATAAATTGACATAATGGCATTGATTATTATTCTACAAGTATAACATAATGATGCACTTAAAAGACAACTGAGGAAAGCTGGACAGCTGTGGATACTATATGCCACATTTGGATGCTTCATAAGGATGCCTGCTGTCAGTGCAAGTTTGTTAACTTTGAAAGATGTAATTTAGCATTTTAAAACACTACAAATGCTTTAACATCATCTGTCACTATGATATTTAGCACTAACTGACTTACATTTCCTCTACTGATAATTAATAAGTTAAAAATGATGCACATATAGTAACAGGGACTACCTCTCTGACCAAAAGTTCATCCTTGTTCAGCTGTAAGCGTTCCTATTTAAACAATAAAAAAACAATAAAAATGGACAGAAGTTTAAAAGTTACATAGCAACACTGCCTGCTGTTAAGTTTACATGGTGGTGCACTGCAGCAATATATGCAGAGGCCAAGATAGTCTATCTCAGGGTGTTTTTGGTAATACACTAAAATCTAAAAAATATATTCTCTGAGCTGGAACTAGTTCCCACTTTTCAAAATGTTAACTTAATGAAATCCTCAATGTCATGTCTCAACATATAAATGGGATTTTCCTGGATGAATAACATAAACCTGTAATACTATAGCTTTATGTTATAGCCATGCATTTCAATTATTTCAAACTTTCATGTTGTTCATGTTTTTTCTGTCAATTTGGCATGGTGGCGCCACAATACCCATGAGCCTCAGCTGCTATAAAGAGGAAACAAGTCAGAGGCGCAAATTAGAGCTGTGGCACATTCAAAACACTTTGCTGTGGCAGCTGGGAACAGAGTTGCTGAATTTATCCAGAACTGACCCAGAAAGTGAACTGATTTAAACAGCTCAATGTTTTGTGAACATTTTGTAATCTTTGGCTGCTGCTCGTCGTCAGTGACGCACACTACAGAATTTCAAGCTTGGTGAGTGGATGATTCTTAACAAAATGCACCTTTGGAGTCCTAAATAACTTCTTCTCTTATGTTTCTGTGCCTATTCATGTACTTTCGACTTTTTATCAAAGAATTCATTTTATAAAAGACTTTTAAAGTATTTTACAGTTTGAGGACCAGCATGACAGTAATTCTAGATTTAATGTTATAACTGGGGCAAGCCACAGCATGTATTAATTTTCCTGCTATTGATTATACAATAGCTCTCAGTGAGCTGACACATTTGCTAGCTGTGGTAGATCTGATAGCCAGCAGTGTCAGGATAACTAGAGTACCTAAATAACATAGGCGCTGGTATCATAAGTGAATCAGCTTCCTGCTATTTCTGCTATATGGTGTGTGTGTTTGTGTGTGCTTGTGTGAGCCTGTATTGTGCGGTGTGTACTGTACCTGCCCACACAGATGTGAGAGAAACAAGACTGGCGGAGACAGACAGGCACCCACACAAGCATAATTCGCATTGCTAAGCTCACAAGAACTAATTCCAACACTACATTTATTAACTCACCCCTGACCTTACTTTATTAATACGCACTTGATACTCGTAATTGATACTCATTGATTCTGTAGAATAAACCTAATTTTATGCCCTGCTTGTAAAATTCCTGATTGGCTAATTCTAAAAATGGGAGTCACACATATACATAACTGTCTCAAAGTGTTCGAGGAGTACGTGATTGTTCAGTTTTAGAGTCTTACACACCACATTACACTCACGCAAACAATCATAATCTAGGACACACATTCTCATTCCCTTCGATCGCTCTGTCAATTACATAGAGGAAGCCAGGGAGGAAGAAAATGAAGGGAGTCAACAATGCATGGAACATCGATGTGTCCAACCACCACTGTCTGTTTAAGTGGAATTGACTTCTGCTCATTTCCCAAATTACACATATCTGACTGGCCCACCGCTGCAGGGGTTACAGGAAGCGCAGGGACAGAGAGCGAGTCTCTCTCATACACTCTCTCCATTTCTCCATTTCTCTGCAGGGAATCAATGATGTCTGCTTAATTATTGGGTGAATTTAATCAGCGGCACAGCAGTACTTGCTGCCTTGTGACCCAGTAGCTGTCAGGAAGTCATTCGGTTTCCAACAGTTAGTGCTCTAATACCACCACCATAATTAAGAGTACAACAATTTAATTGTTCCAGAGGTGTAGAGGTAACAGAAAAACTACCTCAGCATTGTGGTGGTACGGTGCTCAACTATGCAGATACAGGTATTTGACAGCCGTCATACACATATTAATTGTTTTTGTGAACACAGTACTACAAATCCCATGAATACCTGTGACCTAGAAGGCGGTGTACTGATTAATGCTGCATGATGTCTGGATTAGTGCCACAGAAAACAGTTAATTAACATGTCTAGCTTGCTGAACTGTGCTCTAATACGTCTGTATTATTATCAAGATGAACTCGGGAGATTATGTGTTACCTCTTGCTTCTTTTCTTTCATTTTATCCTACATTAGTCTCTCTTTTGCAGTTTTGAACTTATTTAGCTTAACGTTTACAATAAGTCTGTATTTGTCTTGCACAAAATAACACTGAAAATGTTGTTTAGAGAATATAGTTGTTAAATTAGTGCAGCTAGGTTTGAATAGTAGTTCCTTTAATATTATAATAATAATATTAAGTTTTTAAACTATAATTTAAAAACCTCAAAAATGTTATTAATTTGGCCTAGTATTATTATTCTGTGAAAATGGGTTGAACTTATCTGTTTGTCTACAAACCTTTGCCATGCTTATTAATGTAAGCTAAATGCAGACATATGTGGCTGAAAAGTTGCAGATAACAACTCAAAGCAGCTGCACAAGAGAAACTGCTTCACCAGGCTACAGGAGTCTCTTTATCACAAATTTCATCCAGCTTCCAAAACACTCAACTTACTCCACTGGGGAGCAGTGAGAATGTTGGCTCAGTTTTCAATGATTTCTATTTCTATTTTTTAGATAGTAAGAAAAAAAATGAACACTGTCCACATTCGAAGAGACATCAATCCATGAAAAAGTGCTCCAAGTCAACAGCCTAAGACCTATCCTACTTCAAACTTGGCTTGCGTTCCAGTAGAATCTGCTCAACAACATGTTTAGATGTTTTTTTTTCTCTGAAAAGCTTAAAGGAATAGTTCCATATTTTGGGAAATGCACTTATTTGCTTTCTTGCTGAGAATATGATGAGAAAATCAATACCACTGTCATGTCTGTGTGTTTAGTATAGAGCTAAAGCCTGGAGGTCATTAGCTTAGTCCTGTTGATGATGTTTTGTAATGTTTTGTAGCTCCTCCTTCAAAATCTCATCATTAAAACAGTCAAGAGAAAACATAAAGCATTTAATTTATAGACTTCAAACACTGATGCAACAGAAGCATCTGCTGAGCTTTGCAAAGCTACCCAATGATCATGTTTGATGTATCCTCAGAGTCACAAATCTGATGACAAATCATGGTCAAACAGTGTGCAATGGAAAGAATACTGAATCCAAATAATGTATCATGCTTTAACAGTTTCATAGCCTTCAGGGCACGTCATTGGCTTTCAAATGGTAGCTCTGATGCCTGCAGTAAAGTCCTATGAAAGTAGGTTGAAAAATGTCTCATCTCCCTCCAAAGGGAGGGATATTGATTGGAAGAGATCAATAAAAAGTCTGTATGGGTATGTATTGGTAATATCATCTAGGTTTTGGGCTGCAACAAAACAACAAACAGAATACTGAACATGTTTTTGTGTAAGAACTAAGATACCACATTGATTGGTGTCATGGAAAATTGTAGATTCCACATTGTAGAGTCTGAACTCTGATCTTGTTGCTGAAAAAACAACAGTGCGTAGGAGCCTGGAATCAATCGTCTTTTGTTGTCTGAAGACTAAACTTTTTTGGAAACCACTGGCTATTACATCTTCTAAATTATTATTATTATCAATCATACATTTATAAAACATTTGTTTCTGTTTCTGTTTCAGTTCCCGAGGGAAACTATGCAAGAAAAAAATTAAAATCAAAGTTTAGAGTTGAAAATTAGTAATTGTGTGACAATGCAAAACTAATGAGGCTGATCAGGCAACCTGTAAAGTCCAAAACACACTGGCACTACATGTCATTAATCAAGACAGACATGCTTATTTCTCTCTATTTAAGTCCATATAATTGTGAGTAAGGCACCTGTCGATGGAACGTAGCAGATTAATGCTTTGAAGTTCAAACTGAGCTCATTGATTTGTTACAAAATCACAATTAATCAATTGGGGCAATCATTTTTGAGTTATCAATGAAATAG
Organism: Thunnus maccoyii; assembly: GCF_910596095.1. Classification (NCBI taxonomy): domain Eukaryota; kingdom Metazoa; phylum Chordata; class Actinopteri; order Scombriformes; family Scombridae; genus Thunnus; species Thunnus maccoyii. The sequence goes on from NC_056544.1 coordinate 15,326,685, forward strand.
TGTCCTGGAGGGTGTGAGTATTAATAGACGTATGAAATGATGGATGTTCCTGCGTTGTTGGTGGTGGTGTTGTGTTCGACATTGTGCTCCACAGTGTTTCCACTGTTTCCAAACTTCACATGTTGTTACAGAATGAATCTTATGATTGATGTTGTTTGTACAATGTGAATGCAAAGCTGGGTTTGTCACTGTGCTAATGGTATGTTGTTACCACTAGTGAAACTGCTGTTGAAGTTGAAACTTGCTCTTCACTGAATTCTTTTTACCTGCAAGACTTAGCTTGCCAAAATGTGTTCAATAAATCTATCACTACTTGCATCTGCACCAAATGGCAGAGAGAACCTCTATCATACACACAGTGGTTATTATTTGATGTATTTCTTGTATATATTACATATGTTAGAAATGTTTTCAAACTAAGGGGTCAAAGTTTGTTCTCGTGATGTGATAGTAATGTCACTGTGACACTGTGGTATAAGAAACCCTACTCCTAGGCTAGTTGAATTCTTGAACTTGTTTTGCTGACCCCTGAGGTTAGCTAGAGACATCTTTGCCTTAAGCCTATTGTCTTAGAAACTGTGTGGATCATGAGGCACCTAGATGAGCTAAATTTGTATGATGTCCTTGTTTGAAGTCATTGACTCTCTCTGTGAGATCATCTATGACCATATCTGTTTGTAAGAAGGTGTAACAGTTTGTAGAAGTGTCCATTTAGGGTCCTGACTGTTTTTAACTTTGCTTCTGTGGAGGTATAAAGCTGTCTGGTTTGTGTTCTAAAACCTTTAGCGAAAGGACCAACTGAACAACATGCTTTCCCTCCAAAAATACAAGATAGCTGTATTTTTCTTTTGTATTTTTGTATTTGGACATTTGTATAATTGTTACTGATTGTGTAATGGATTGTACAGTGTTTACATGACAAGCTCAACCTCTATTAATCCTAGGTAATTTGACTGTTCTTTCTCTGATTTGGCCTTTGCATGACGTGAGTGTACAACCCTTTTAGAAAAAATGCTTGCTTCATGTTGGTTGGTTTTAAGGTCATGTCTAATGTTAACAGTGCAGATCCCCTTGGGGTATGCCGTAACCTAATGATGACAGAGGTGAGCGTGTGACCAGTAGACATCGCCATAACCTTTTGGACAAGGGTTTACATACATTGAGGTCAGACTGCTTCATTGTAACAACGCAGATATTGATTCATATATCGGTATCCATTTTGTATGGTATTAAGCAAAAATCTGGTTTACTCTGTCGAGCCACTTATAAGGTAAATCTGGTGCAAACCAACCCATAAGAGCTTTAACAGAAAATCTAATCTATCAGAATACATATTCTATGGAACGATGCAAATGGGACAACTGGAGCAGTTATAATTGCTCAGTGTGTGCTAGGAATGAGAATGGCTTTTTGTATGAGTTAGGACATATTAAGTTCAGTTTATGACACCATTTTGGTAAATGGCAGACAGATGGAAAGTTCAGAGACAAATAGCTGTCTTAGTTCTTAATCACATGTGCAATTAACTAGTGAGTGAAGGTGCCAGCTTGATTGGTTTGTGGTAGCCATGTCTCATTTAAAAATAGTTTTTATAAAGACAAATTAGTCCCTTTCCTGGAGTGAGATGGAGCTATAGAGAGATATCCCTTTTTATGACCATAAAGATACTGGAATACTGAACTGCAATGCAGTTGTGCTGTCAAGAGTGGTGGAAATGGGCCAACACACACTGGGACACTGCTGTGGGGGTAAAAGTTCAAATAGAACAGCATTTCAGGTGAGATTATGATAATCTAGATAATGGATGTATTGGATAAAAGTGCCTGTGTACTATAACTTTTAATACTGTGTGTATTATGTGTGCATGAAAAGTATAATTTGCTGAATGGACCCCAAGTCCTGCCAAAAGCCCTTAGAGCCAGTGGGATGACATAGTAGTGCAGAGTACTGACAGCTGTGTCAGCACTTGCATATTATTCACTGGAGTCAGGTAGGCCTGAAGCTGGTAAAAAAAAAAAAAAACTCAACTATCAGTATTATATTATAATATAGTATGTTTTTTTTCCTCAAACCATAACTCATTCAGTGTTTGCAACAATTCAAGAGAGGATAAAAGTTTGAAAAATCAACATAAAGTATCAACCCCAATATCAAAAAACTAGCAAATGCACAGTGCAGAGGCTGAACTAGTTTGTGTTATAAACATGGTAGTTAACAGCAGAGCTCTACACCGGAAACTTGGACTCGAGTCAGATTTAAGTGATAAAAATTGGATTTGAGGCTTGACTTGATCTTGAGTGCTTTGCGACTAGACTTACTTGAGAACTGAGTCCCTAACAACATGACTTGAGACTTGAATGCAAAATAATAGTCAAAATTTTGAATTGATAAACTCCAGACATGAAAAACTATTATGCCCATGCACTGAGAAGGACTTATTGTTGACTGTGTAAAACACTATTAGCACAGTTTGACAAAAGAGATCTTAACTGAAGGTCCACTTACAACTTTTACCAAAGCTAAGTTTTTTTTGTGAAACCTTATTACCAAGGTCAAGAATGAACTTGAACACTCAACTGTTAACAGCTTTTTTTCCAAATCCCTTGAGATGCACCTTCTCGTTTTCAAGCTTTAAAAGTTAATTTTTAAATGTCACATATTTTAATGATCAGAAAACACTGCAGCTGATTTGCAAGTTGCTTATGAAGACTTATTTTTACTTTGTTTGACAAGAGTTGTGACTGAGTTGATGTTTTTCATGTTAAATTTGGCAGATATTCTTATACATTTCTGTCTGCTTAGCTTAAAAACATATACACTGAGATTGACAGTTTATTAGTACGTTTTGCCAGCTTTTTAGGTTGCCACTTTGATAGGTTAATTAGGAGGAGATGAGACAGATTGCAGTAAACCCTCTCATTTAAAAGTATATATATATATTTATTTCATGTTAATATCAGAAATTCTACACTGATTAATAGTCCTATCAGATCATGTGGTTTCTGAGGTAATAAACTATTATTTCACCCTTGTCTGCCGTTTGTCTTTTACTAAGAGGAAAGAAGAAGGAAGGAGAAGGAGAAGAGGCGTACAGAGGAGGAAGAGAATCTACTGTATCTGGAAGCTGCTCCTATCTGTATTTAAGTTTTACTATCTTTATCACCAAAAATACTTTATTAGTTGACCCCCCCCCCCCCCCCAAAAAAAGAAAAAACAGCTGCAGAATTGTAATTCTTTAACCTCTTGCTCCCATCAGAGACTTTGCAATTAGAAACTTCTCCAAAAATGCAAATAAGACACATTTTAACAGAACACAGCGAACCTGTACTCCAGGATAATTCATGTATTCAGGGCACATTCTGGGGGACATTTTTTTTTCTCAGTGTGCAGTGTGACTTCTCTTCCTAAATAAAGGTTACATAAAGACAGAACATTTAGATAAGTATCAAAATGATGCAGTGTAGCAGTTTGGACTGTACAGCTTCAGATAATCCCCAGTCAACCAGGTATCAAACAACGTCTGCCTCTCGCTTCTGCAGCAGTTGTTGTATAAACAGAGCCAGAGCATATTTACCCTTCAGCTAAAGGTGTCTCTTGAGCCGACATGTTTGTATATCTGAACATCCTTCACGCGTGGCCTGGAGGGGGCTCACGCCTGAACTTTAAGCATTTTACTTCACAGTTGGGGAGGAAAAAGACACTAGAATCAGAGGTCATCTGGAACACTTCCTTTTTCTCACAGGACATACCCGCAGCAAGCGCGTACATACATGATCACGCAGACATGCACCAGTTCAAACACAAGCACACACCAGCACCCAGGGACTTGCGCTGTGCAGTAAATATCTTGAAAAAATACATCTGAAGAAGAGGTTGAAAGAGATGGAAGACCTTTATACACTATTTCTCATTGCAGACATTCAGGAGGCAGGAGAGGATGAGAGAGAGAAAGACGGAGATGAAGAGGAAGAAAAAATGTTGGAGATTGCAAAAGAAGGCGGATATGCAGAAAGAAAGTAAGATAACAGAGGAGTGAGTAAAGAAGGGTAGAAGAACACCAAATGTTAAGTAGTAGTTGAAGTGGAAGAATTCCAGTTTGGATTCAAGCTCCTTGGCTAATGAGGATCATTAACACGGCTTGGCCAGCCTCTCTAAACGCTGGGGAGGACTGGAAGATGGGGGATAAAAATAAAACATCTCAAGCATATCCCCACAAGATTTATTACGCAGGCACTTGTAAAAAAAAAACATATAGCACATGCTGGCTGCAGGAGATACTTCTTAATGCAACACCACACGTCATGGATCCTGGAAATGGGGATACTTACCCAACAAGAACACTTGGTTGAACTCTGAACCCTTTAGATTCTGTTCGAAACAAAGTGGCAAAAGAAGCAATTTAGATGTCTGCGATTTCACAGATTGAAATAAAGACCAAGGTGAATATGTCTCCACAGTGCTCTATGATATGATATAAATCAGAGGTTTAGATCAGTTCAACTATGTCACCCCACATAGGAAATCTGCGTTACAGCTACAGAATGGAAAGGAGAAGAAACATTTCTCCCTGCATTTTATGATCCTATCAGCTCTGTCATTCTCCCTCCCTTCACTCACTGTTAACACACAGTAAAACAAAGCTCCCAACAGGCTTAAAAACCAATCCCAGCTGCTGTCCTGCTTCTGTAAATCATTCTTGGTACACAGTACACATCTTTTTTAAGCACTTCCGACCACTTTTATAGCACGATCAATTGAGTGGTTAAATCAGACAGCATCAAAACAGTTTGATAGTACAAACGCCCTTCATCAGTGGTCCAGAGTAAAGCAGAGAGCTACGGTCTTGGACATCCTGCCATTGATTCCAGTTTTTCCCGCTCTCAGCACTGTCACTCTACACCGATGGGAGGCTGCGTATGTGAAATTTACAGCATCATGCCAGATCAGGCATTCCCAATCAGCGAATACTGCAAAGTTGCTGTTCCATCAGCCCTTGTGTCACAATGCAATTTCTATTATTCATCTGTTATTTTTTAGTAGACAACAGAGAGACGCTCACACATACACTGCGCTGTGAGAGACCCAAGGCAATCAGACAGACAAGTGTCTTGATAAGATAAGCATAATTGGCACATTCATCTTTCTTCTGTTAATAAAGTGCTTTGTGGTTGAAAGATCAACAGTGAAGAGCCACGTTGTTCACTGCCTGGTATTGTCTGTGGGATTTTTAGGGCTTACTGATATAGCCTCAGTGTTAGTAAAAATGCACAAAACACAAACCATTTCTCAAGAATTACCATGAAATAGCCTGCCACAGTCTTAAAGCGACTTTAATCAATATTTTTATATTTGGTCGCTTGTGGTGACAAAACCCACAAAGAGTTCTCATCCAACTCTGCAGTTCCCTTCAGCTCCACAGAGCGTTTTAGCATCTTTCACCTTGTTTTGGTTTTCCGGCCCACACTTTCCCCGCTCACCTGCTCAGCACCAAATGAAAGACAGACAAATTTAACAACTAATTGCTGAACACAGCAGGGTATTTATCAGCTGAAGAGCCAGATATTTTCTTCAGAACATTTGTGTAGTCCAAAAAAAAAGCTCTAGTTAAAGGAGAGAGAATATTGAATTTACACAAACACAACTCTAAATGAACTCTAATTTTGCTTTGTACCTGCTATGTGTTAAAAGGCAACTGTTTGCCAAGTTCAATAACAAGGTGATAATATGTGATAATATGCGATTTCTGTATTCACAGTTTCCCCCAAGTGGCCAAAAACTCAGTTATTGCAGATTTAAGCAAATCTAATAAATCCCTGAATTTAAACCAAAGAAAAAAAATGTACGTCAATGTGAAAATGCTATTGGGTAAACTAACATTACAGTGTATTTGTGTACCAGTTAGTGAAAGAGTAATCCCATTGGGAGATTGGGAAACAACTGAGAAAGGAACGGCAGGAATACAAAAAGGGGATGACAGCAATACAAAAAGCAAGAAAGAACCAAACAGTTCTCAGTTGAATTTGTTCAGACAAATGCTCGTGTCTGGCTCCTCAGCCTTGCAAACATAAATCAGAGCAGTCTACTCAGGATTCATCACACAGACTGAGATGATGCCGCAGGAGGTCATTGAGGTGCTTCTCGAAAACATGAACCAGGGGTGGAAGGACAGAAAAATGCTCTGTTTCCATATTTTATCTAAGGAATTTAAATACTGCACTAAGTGTGTGTGTCATGTATAACAGTACAAGTTAAAATGAATAATGTACATACTCGACAATTATGATAATTGTTTTCACATCAAAATAACAGTACAAATCCTATTTGCCTGTATCTGAACCATAACAGTACTAATGTAATTAGCAAACTGTGCTTGGGTGATGATCCGAGTGTTTGAATTACAACTGAAAGCGGAACAAACAGTGAAAGATTTCAGTCGTCCTACTGCAGTTTCTTCTCGGCTCCTGTGTTTAAATCTGTGCTGTATCTGATGGATGATTCAGTCGCTAATGAGAGCTGGATATGTCCACATTTAACTGTCTTCCTAACGATAAGTAATGACGGTAGCTTAGCTAACACAATTAACAGTGGCACAGAGGAAAATAAAATTCCCCCGGAATGAAGTATTATGTAAATTATTAATTACCACACAGACGATTGCAATCTTGTTCAGCTGCCCATTGGCACTCAGATAAATGTGAATGAGTTGGAAACAGAGGAAGGAAAATAGTGAAGATAATCCTGACACAGTGGGAACGTGAAAAAAAATTTAACAAATACCACCTGCCCCATAAGCAATTTATAGAAACAGTTGCATTTGCAATCTAACCACTAAAGACAGGCACTTATCTAGACTGACACTCGACAAATGCGAACTGGAAACTGTGCACAACGCAGAGACAGTAAGATGTCACCATTATCACATCCATAAATCTTACCTATACAGTTAAATTGTAATGCAGGTCCCAGAACAATCTTTCAAATGCAGACACAGTTTTCTTAAAAAGGCAGCATCTCTTTCTTCAACATGACGGACAGTAAAATTTAATATTAGAGCCACAGTATAATCATCTGGATTTAATCTGGATTTCAATCATGTGAATTCCACACAGTCATTTGATACATGTTTTATGAGCAGCACTTTCTACAAATGCAGTTACACTCGTAGGGATGTCTCTTCCTTTTGTGTGCGTGTCTTTGAATATGCATGTGTGTGACAAAGAGAGACAGAAATGGACTAAAAAACACATAAGGAGCAGGTGAGAGGTAAAGGCAAAGGCAGAGAGACAGAGAGAGTCCATCGTATCCAGGAGGAGAAAGAGAGACGGAGAGAGAAAGCGATCTCTCAGATTCGGTTTCTCAGCTTAATGACACAGGACCCACATGGGAGAGAGGAAAAGTCAAGCTCTGTGCGATATTGATGAATCCAAAGACTGATAACCTCATACCTCTCCGCTCACAGCCGACACACACACACACACACACACACACACAGGCATGAAAAAATTGTCTCAGAAATACTCGGCTTCTTTGTTTACAAGGAACTGCTGGTACTCTTTCTGCTTGCATTTCTCATTTTCTCTGTTTCTGCCTTTTTCTGTCAGTCTGTCACTCCTCTCAGGTCCAGTACATCACCATTTTCCATATCATGTCAATACCTCACACTGCTTCCCCCCCTACCTGTTTCCCCCTGCTGTGACCATGGACAATATGTCTGGCTGACTTTGACAAATTAAAGCAACTCGATATATGGCAATAACCTTCACGGGATGACATGGGAGGGAAAGAGGGAAGCAGGTGGGGAGTTATGGGAAAGGGAGAGGAACAGGGACTTAAAGAGAAATGGAGACACATATATGTAGATGATGGGATGTATCGAGCATGGTGTGGTATTTCCGAATTCGGTAGAACAAGTCACAGTGTGATTACAGGCAGAAATGGTGCACATATAGTCCGACTTTCTAAATGTCACCATATTTCATAGTGAGTCAGTACAGCTGAAACGCACTGAATTATCTGTGCAGGAAAGCTGTTAATTACACTTGTCTTTATAAGCAGCGGTCCTCAAGCTTTTTAACAACTGTCTAACAAATGCCAAAATGTACTTCAGGAATTTGGCAGATAAAACCAGTCAATCAGAGCTGGAAATTCACAGTTTTGCCATTCAGCCATACATATGTAGATCCATTAGATTGGGACAACTTTGAGAACTATGACAACTATGATTTAAGATGACACAGAGCTGAACAAGTTTGAAAGCACGACAGTATCATCATACTTTAGTTGGAAATCTGAGATATATAAAATGATGTGCAAAATTGAGTGACAGATCATTTCTTTCCTGTTAAATGATTTGAATTGCTGTGTCAAACCAATTCCCTAAACGATGATCCAAACTCATCAGTAACATGTCGAGAAGGACATTCTTTAACTGACACAATGAGTTATGTTTCTGAATAATATATTAACAGCTTTGGACAAAATATCCTTCACATGACAGTTGTGGAAAATTGCTATGCAACGGCATCAGCTACTTCAATCAATTTTCTCAAGGCAAGCTTTTTAATGACTCTATTAAAATGTGTCAAGTGGCCGGCAATTCAAGCACATTTCACCTGCTACGAAAAAATATATTCTCCAAACATACACAGATATACTTAAACTACACGAGCACACACACATAAACACACAAAAAACTGGCAAGAGGGGGTTGTTAGGCAGCTATTGTTGTGCTCCGCTCTGCTCAGCATGATAACGGCTTGATTGATACAGTTCTCCAGTTAATCACCTGGCTAGATGACTATAAATGCACACTCTCCTGTAAGTGATGCGCTAAACTAAAAATGTGACACACGCCACAAAAAAAACACAGGCAAATAAATATACAACTGTGCAGGAGTGAAGATACAAAACTTACACACACACACTTGTCACAAGCAGAATGCACATGCACGACATCCATCCCCTTTTCCCACAGAAGCACAAGTTAACTCACCTGCTCAGAGTGACCAGCTGAAAGCTTTCAAATTGGCCTTGGATAATCTTCTTCTCCCCGCTCTCTTCACTCTCTCTGTCCCTTTGGCTGCTTTCTCTCTCTCTCTCTCTCTGTCTCTGTGGCAGTACACGGACGTCCTACGTGCCGCTCACCCCTTCCTGTGCAGCTCGGAGTAATTGCATCGATCTCTCGGCCAAGTGGTACGTGGTCCTGCTGTTTCCACGAGACTCAGATGTGCTCTCTCCTCTCCGCTGCTCACTCTGCCTCACGCAGCTGCAGTGGGAAATATGAGGACAGGCAACGTGGTTGAGTGCTGCTCCACTCTCTCTCCCTCTCTCCCTCTCTAGTGAGCTGAGATGCTCTCTCTCTCTCTCTCTCTCTCTCTCTCTCTTTCTCTCTCTCTCTCTCTCTCTCTCTCTCTCTCTCTCAGGTTGTCAGCTGGTACAATGCTCACTCTTACTATCTCTTCACTCTGTCACTCTCTCTTGCTGAGCTGAGCCGCATGCTATCTCACCATCTCTTTTTTGCTGTTTCTCCATTGATTCGTCTGTCTTTCTCTCTTTATTGATCTATGTATCTGTGTCTCTGCTAGTGCAACCTCTAGTGGCTGGCTTCTCTCCATGCTGCTCATAGAGTCAGAAATCTAATTTTATATGAAGTGTATGAAGCTGTGCTGTGAATTTGCCAGTGGATTTGGGTAGGCACCAATGGTCTGCTAAACTAATCATTACAGCAACAGACTAGCATTGCAACCACTGATTATTTTCATTATTGATTTAGCTTTTGATTATTTTCTCCATTAATCAATTAGTTGTTAGGTCCATAAAATAACAACCACTGTTTCCCACAGCTCATGGTGACATCCTCAAATGTCTTTTGAGGACATTCTGTGACAGAGGACTAATGAAACCAGAAAATATTAGTATTTCAGAAGCTGGAACCAGAGCATTTTCCTCTTAAAAAATGACTCCAAATGATTTATAAACTATCAAAATAGTTGGCGATTAATTTAATAGTTGGAAACTAATCGATTAATCAACTAATCATTGCAGCTCTAACTGTTTAGTTTCAAAACTTTCAGAAAATACTGAATAATACCAATCACATTTTCCCTGAGCTCAAGCTAATGCTTGTTATGTCAAAACACGATATTAAATTCATAATAACACAAAACAGAGAAAAGCAGGAAATCCTCTAAATGAACAGCTTGAACCAGAAGATATTCTGATTCTCACTTGATGAACTTGATGACAACTAATCCATCATTAAAATTGTTAGTTATTAATAATAATTTATTATTAACAGCATCAGAACCTTTATTGAATTATCAAATAGCACAGTAAATACAGGGCAATCATGGGGAAGCTTAAAATTATTATTAGGCCTAACCATAAGACGCGAAATAGCATCAACGTCCAGTTCAACAAGAAGTTTCAACAAGATATCTCATAAACCACTTAAGATTTTCAAGATTTTCAATCAATAAGTTACTGATACTGAAGTGCAGTAAAAAGCAAGTGGACAAATCCGTAAGCTAACTGTGACGCATTTTATTGAAAACTTTGGAGTGAGCGGTGAGAAGTCGACAAAAATATTAATTTATTAATTGTTCAAATAAAAAAACGAGTGAGAAGTCAACATGGACTCCTCTCAACCAATAAAAGTTATCATATGAAGTTAATAATGAAGACTACTATATAATTACGTTGCGTTTTTCAGTAATATCCCTTTATATAACCTTTATTGAATTAATGTTACTATAAAAGGCAGGAAGAAAACACGATTTTATAATAGATAAAATGGCTCCTGTTGCCTAGGTTACCACCCATTTAGTCCTAGTTCAGATAACATTAGCTACTTAATGAAGACTGTGGAGGAATGAGGATACAAACTTACCATAAGCCAGGTCAGAGGCCTTGAGGAAGAAAAAATGTCAATATCAGGCTGGTGAAACCTAAAAAAAAAACAAAAAAAAACAAACAGAATTTACTCAGCTAATGTCCAGGTGAATTAAAGTCACGTCCAGCAGGATTGTTTCTGAAGTGCTGCTCGCATCTTTGTACTCAGTGCTGCCGCCTAGTGGCTGGAAGCTGGATTGCAACAACACGGATTTAACACTGATTTTACAGTAAGTTACCTAGGTCAATGCAAAAAATGCCAAATAGAAAACATCGTTTTAGTTGTTTTTTTTTAAATATAGTCAACAAATATGGCCAACATCTAATGGAAGGATTTTCAATAATGAATAATGAATATGTGTTCCAGTATAAGAAAATAATGTATATGTGTTACATCAACCAAGTTCCATTGTTCAGTTTCCACACATCTGCACACTGCATATATTCTTATTCTTATTCTTATTATTATTCTTATTATTATTCTTATTATTATTATTATTCTTATTATTATTATTATTATTATTATTATTATTATTATTGCTCTTTTTTCACATTCACTTTTACATGTTGAACTAAAACCACAGCACTGAACCAAACACATATGATACATTACACGTTGTGCCACACACAATGTGCATTATAACTTTAATGCTGCAGTTGCCACACAGTTAGTTTAGAGTTAATATAATTCAATAATAATGGTTCGGTGACACCTCAGATCTCCCAGGACCCGCATGAGTTTGATGTATGAAGTGCTAGACAACAAGTGCAGAACAAATTTAATTATAATAATAGTATAATTATATATATAATCTTCACACAGACCAAGTGTTACTTCGCTCTACTGATTATCTTCAATCACCACACCCAGCTCTATCAAAAGACTTCAATTAGTGCACTGAGAGGTTTAGACACTCCAAGGAAGTTACATAAACTTCTCTCTGTTGGCCTGTCAGCCTTTTCCCTCCAAACCGTGTTAGAGTGGTAAACCAAAAAGATGTCTAATCTAACTTGTAGTATGGTTGTTTCCCTCATATAACCTTATTTCATTTATTTCATATTTCATTGATTAGTATGAGTGTTTATTTGTTTTTTATTCTATTTGTATCAAATCCTATATTTATTAGCCTTGTTAATACATTGTTGGAACGGCCACAGATTGTTATATGTCCTATTGACTGGTTACCATGACAACAGAGATACAGCACACTACACTACCAAAGAAGTCTTGTGTAGCTTTAGTCTTGCCATGTAAGTTTGCCATGCAATTGCAATTGTTCTCTTTTTTTTCCACTAAGGCCAAACTTTTCTCATCTCTCTCGCCATGATAGAGCCGCTTGTTCCAGCCTTGACAAAGTGTATTTTCTTATCGGTGAAGTGTTTTTTTTTTTTTTGTTTGATGTTGACTCTACTGAACGACAACCACAGAGCTGTCTGGTTCTCAAGGAGCAGCTTCACTAACACAGCAGTGATTGTTTGAGAGGTATAGAAGATGAATCTAGCAGCAGTTCATGTACACAGTAAACACTGCTGTGCTCTTGATAATCAAAGATGCCATCCACACATGTTTTCAGACATATAAAAAATACTCTGACTAATAATTTGTGTCTAATACGGTTTTGCCACAAAAAAGTTTAATTAGCTAGTTAAAAAGTCTTAGAATTACATCTACTCCTTCTCACTAATAAAAAAAAATCCTATGAATATGCAAATAATGTTCATTTCAAACATTTCACTGCTGCACACAAGATGTTTCCTGCGCAGATTTGGTAGTAGGCCTACTCCACAAGTATTTGTGATGTAACAAATCATGCTTGTACATGCATGTCTTAAACTCAGATTTAAGATGAGCACATTCAGCAGGTGAATGTCATTAAGATCTGTTTTTTTTATTACACTGTGAATGCTGAAAACAGAAAAGGTCTGTAAACTACTGGCCCATAGTACTAATGCAGACTACCACCATAGACACAACAGTTTATGCCTTGTTGATTGACTGACCAACTGAAAGGCTGTAAAAGAAATAATCTTTTTGAAGAATGGCTGAAAACTAAAACTCAAGCATTACTTTGCATCAATGAAGGAAGATAGCTGCAGGTATTTGTAGCTGTAGAAGAAATAATCTCAAACAGAACAGCAAAAAAGCAGAAAAATATGGTTTTTAGTGGTGCTGATTTCTTTGTCACGTTATGATAAAGAAAAGACCCAAGAGGAATGCTGATGTTTTATTCTTAGCAAGTGACACACACACACACACACCTCAACTTCTCCTTACAATCTTCAAAACGACACAAGGAGTCAAAGCATATTCACACCACAGGAGACAAACCAAAAATACCTCGGGCTTTCCAACAAACAGGAAAGATAATAATTGTATGTGGGGAAAGAATAATGTGTGGGCAGAATGGTAAGAAGCTGGCCTAGATAGAGATCCATAGGGTGCCATTAGCCATGTATAGAAGGAGAACCTGATGCTAGCTGTCACAGCTGCTGAACAGAGTTTGTGGGAGATCACTTGCCGGCGTACGCAGGGTTCATCACAGTGAGTTAATTAGAAATGTTCAGCAAGAAATCCTTCAGATACCCAGATTTTTGAGAAAAGTCAAAAGAGTTTTTTCTGTGTTATAACAATCACATGTACTTTCCACATTCACAGCTCCATTGTTTGAAGTAAAGAGGGGATCTTTATCTACAAGAAAGTCTGAATATATCTGAGTAAATGTAACCGCACTCATAAAAAGTGTCCTTGATATTTCTAAAGATTAAAATTATGTTCTTTAGTCTTATTTACCATGATGACAACACTAATGATCCGCAATGTTATGTAGCTTCCACACCAGTGGATTGTGACAAAAAATTACAGAATACAACCCACATGCAGAATTCAGTTAATTTATTTAATTATTCAATAAATATTTCACAGTTAGTCCATATTTAATCAGATCCTAGAAAGATGTTGATTTAGCAGATCTGCAGACCATCTTTGTTTGCAGTGTAAGTAGTCAGCAGAACTTCGGTATTCATAGATTTATCAGAATATCATGTGAACGTAGGAGACAAAGAGTAACTCCACGGCATCATCCACAATCACATTATAATGTGATGAAACAGCAACAACTGTCAGACATTTCAGCTAAAAAGTGCGGCTACAATGTAAGATTTTTACATTAGTAACAGCATGTCGCAACAAGAAAAAAAGGTCAGTGAAGTTAATCTGTGTTAAAAAAAAATTCAGACAAGAAGGTAATCCCATCACTTCCATTCAAAGCAGAATTAGAACTGGCTTTCACTCCAAAGTTGATCATCTTTTAAAACATAAACTAACATCAGACAACACCTACATCACTAATGTCTTAAATCATAGGCCTGTACTTTCAGTCATCTTCAGCTGAGTTTCACAAAATGCTAATATTGAATCTCTTATTCAAAGTATATGACTATGTGTATGAATTCATTTTACAGCTGTGCGCAATATCTTTACTGATTGGATGTTCAATCGTGAAGTTGGATATAGCGTGTTGGTTTTTACAGTGGCTTTATTTCATGATGTTTGGTAACTGATTCAGTGTGAGCCCCAAACAGCCTTATCCAAATATATCTGTGTATCATATGTGCACTTTCTAATATAACATTGTTTATAGTGAAGTTTAAGAGCTTTTAATGCCTTGGAATTCAAATGTGCCTGTGTGCACATAAACAGACAGACACTCATAAAGATAAAGACTCACCCAATCTCAGAAAACTGATCAGAGGATAAAACTTGCAGTAGTGCTGTAAAATAAATTGCAGTAGGCTATATTGTTTCTCTTTCTCAGGTCACAGCTGATGAGCATGCTTTCCAAATAGCAGCAGCAACGCTGGTTATTTTAAACAGCTATTTCCATGCGAAACACAAGTTGTACTGTTCAAGCCTCGCCACTGCTCCAATGGGTTTCCGATTTATTTATTTACCTTTTGCAATAAACATTAATCTAGGAATGAATACAATGGCAATGACATTTCCCATATTGTATGGCCATTCATTGCATCATTGTCATTTATGGGCCTGAGAAAGTGGACCATTTCATGAAAATGTGATGGTAAGCAATGATTTCAATCACATGTAGATAACCTCAGTCTGTTATTTCTGTGCCCTCAGCTGCTCCCAATATTCCTCTTCTTACTATGTTGTCAAACAAGGGTAAACATTCTTTATTTACACCACTGCATATCTTCCAGAGTAAAGCCCCAGGCAACACGGTTTGTATTTACTTGAGATTGGATGTGATGCTGAACTAAATAAGGCTTTTAATCCCCTTTTTATCAAAAACTTGGTTATCCTTAGCTCTGTAAGCCCTGTTTTGCTTTGCTGAAGTGGCTTTTAAGTGAAGAGTCAGCATACAGCCTAATGGTGAATGAATAATAACAAAAAACTATAGTCTGGAAAGTTATTTCCCTTTCTAAACCACAATAGGATTAGGAAATAAAGAAGTAAAGAATGAAAGACAGAAGTAAAAAAAAGAAAGAAATACGGAAATAAGGAAGGAAAACAGGAATGAAATAAGAAAAGAAAGAAGGAAGTAAAAAATGAATTAAAGAAGGATGTAAAGAAAGAAGGAAAACAGGAAGGAAAGAAATAAAAAAGGAAGTAATTCAGGAAGTAAAGAAAGAAGTACAGAAGGAAAGAATGAAGTAACAGAAAGTAAAGAGGAAAAGAAAGGAAAAAAGGAAAGAAAGAAAGAAGGAAAGAAGGAAGTAAATAGTAAGGAAGTAAAAGAGGAAGTACAGAAGGAAGGAAGTAAAGAAAGAAAGAAACAAAGAGGGAATGAAGGAAGTAAATAAGGAAGTAAAAGAGATACTAAAGAAGAAAGTAAAGAAGTAGAGAAGGAAGGAAAGAAGGAAAGAAAAAAAATGCCATAAATACAAAACAAAGGACGCTCACTGACAAGGATGAGGGTTTTGACGCTTTAAAATCCATATTGCCAACATTGGCATTCATGCGCGCTTGTTTATGAGAGAACCACTGTTTAGAAATCAAAGCAAACAAGAAACCAATTAAACAAATACTTGAATAACAACATACTAAATAAAGCAAATGCATTAATCGGCAAGTGGACCCTCAGTTTAGATGATAAATACATGTTACAAACCAAATATTAAACTAAACAAATGAATAAAAGTGCTTTCGCCAATTGGTGAGGCAGTGAGTGAAGCTCCCTGCACCCCCACACATTGAAAGGAATCAATTAATCAGTTCAATCCAAATATTATAAGATTTACTTTGCCTGGTATTCTACCTATGCTCATCTCTAGTGTGCTCAAACACCTGTAAATAGTCTGGTGCCTGACATTTAATACACACAAATTGCTACAAATATTTAATCCTAATAGCAATGTTTAACTTTTACAATGATTTGAAATACTTAAATGGGTTCTTTTATTGTCAACAAAGATTTAACGCATTGTCTGGGTGGATGCAGAGGCACTGAGGTGATGATTTGATGGAAGTTGTAATGACCCATACAGTTTTTATAACCTTCATTTACAGTAAAGGACAGACCAATGATGAAGCCTGACAGATGAGGTGGGAATCAGTTCATGTGTACAACTTCAGTGCTGTGGATTAGAACACTTTCAGAAGAAATTTTTAGAAATGGGAACACGGTCTTAACATCTGTCACGGGAGTGTAATTGCCAAGGGAAAACATCCAGCCTTTTCTAAATGAAAGAGGAAACATTCTTTCTTTACTTAATTAAACATGAAAACGCTCCGTCTTTCTTCTAATTAAAGATCTACTGAGCTGGCCAACTGCAGTAATCTCAGGTGTCTGAACGTCTCTCCACACTTCATTTCACTTCTTTTCAGCACCTCGCCAGCGCCAGGAGAGTGGTCTGTCACTGACTATTTGTCACAAACAAAGGGGGGGAACAACTTAACTGAGGTACTTTGATGTTGGTGCTATATATTTTTAGTCAAGAAAAGTAACACAGAAGGCTACAAAAAGTGACTGTGGATGGACAGGTATGGCGAGATAACAGTGAAGTGAGGTCAGGTGACAAGTGAGAGCAGTCAGACTAGCATGTTTGACAACTGACAGGAAAAAAATGGTACATTATGTCAAATTTGCCATTTGCTATAAATACTAACAGTCAGCAGACTGCTTTAAAGTCTATATGTACAAAAGACTAATATCTACTGAAAATATAGTTTAAATAAAGCTTTACTCGCAGTATTTGATGTTAACAAATTGTTTATAACACACTACAATGTGCATGTGTATGTTACATACTACAAGTATGTATTAATGCATTTGCCAATAATTATAACTTCTAAGCAATTAATAAATGACTGATATCAATATAACTGGGTGTGATCAATTAATGACGTGAATTCACACATGGACAAATCTTAAGTGTGTTATAAAGCATTTATTAACTGTTAATACACATCTATTTATTCACTGGCAGGTTTAACAACTGTTTATAAATGAAGACATGTTGAGCTTAAAGGTTCAGTTTAGTCCAGCAAAAAATTATTAACTCAAGGTGCACTTACTGGATTTCTCAGCCCCATGTCGTGGCCTTCATCAGCGGATGGAGTTTACAGTTGTCACTGACATGGACAAGTGAAGATTTGTAAGTAAATAAATAAGTATAAGTATTCTATTGATAAATGAATCAATTACCATATAAAATATGATATTAAGACTTATTTTATACATTTACACCTGTGTTATATTTTAATCATTCATTATCCGTTGTGTTGGATGTGATTGTTGTAAATTATTGTGTTTTTATCTAACTTTGTGACACCTACAGTATTTTACACAACCATTTTGCTCAGGTCTCCCCTGTAAAAGAGATAACGTATCTCAAGAGACTTCCTGGTTAAATAAAGGTTAAACAAATTTAAAATAATTGATACGTTATATAGGCTATGGATAAAATTTATAACAGCAGGAGTTTTAAAATACAAATACACTAATAAATACTCAAAAATATCCTTCTCTGTGCGTACAAGTACATTATATCTATATCGTTATATAGTGTTATGAACAAATGATCACATTTATGTACTGTTTATTAATGCTATGTGTGTGATAGATCAGAATATGGACATATATTGTAGATGGAGCTGATCAACAAAGATAAGAATTTTAATGTAATGACACTAATCATGTGAATATGATTTAGATTCTGCTGTGACATAATGATGACACTAATCTGCAAGTGAAATGAAAAACGTGAATACAACTTCAGGAGCAGTATGTAAAACACATCCTGTTTCTCTAGTTTAATTTTTAATCTAATTTCTCTCTCACACACACACACACATACACACACATACACATACACACACACACACACACACACCTCCATAAATACAAACAATAATAATCAATTTACAATGTGAAATCGACTTGCTGAACTAGGATGGGAAGGGTTCTTTAGATGGAAATGTGCTGCATAATTAACTCTATTTGCTATATTCGCTTTTACGTTTTTAATGATTTCCAATGAAAATGCCAAGTGAAGAGGGGGTAAGCCAGCATGCTTTAGTTATATTAATTATATATGTCTTCGACTGGCAAGTAATATAAATGTGGCTCATCAAAATTGGAATTTTTTAGTTGCTATAGTTGTACTGTTGCATCAGTAAATGTAAATCTGCCTTTTGGGTGTTTTAAAACCTAAATTATTCCTTTTGCTGACAAAAGTAACTCTAATTTTTTAATTGGCATGTTGCCATTAGAAGAGACAGAGAGATGGGTAGACTTAATACTGTAGGTGGAATAAGAAAATGTTGTCCAATTAATTTTTTCTTGGCTCTCAGATGCTAACCACTACTCTGTATTTTAGCAAAATGAAAAACTTCATCTCTTACTTGAAGTCACATTTATTGAGGAATGAGAGCATCAGCTCAATACTGAAAGCATGAGGGTTATGTCAGATGAGTGAGAGTTGGCAGGACTGTGCTTATTAAATGTAGTCTTGGCTCAAACAGCCTCCTCGGCCTTCACAGCAATCACACACATCTATTTTTAAAACGGAGCAAGAACAAGACTATTGTGTCAACTGTGACTTTTGTGATTTCAGATGGATAACATTACTTAACAATAAGACTTAAAGTCCTTTTGGTTCAAGCCAGTTGCACTTTTGATACTTTTGGAATTGGCAGTAGTGTTCAAAATAGAGCACTATTAACATAGTAAATATTCAGGTGATGCATGTTTTAATAATTGTGCAGCATAACATTCTCTTCTTTTAGCACTGTTTATTCCATGTTCATTGCTTATTGTATAAAATGTGATTTTCCAAATAACTGTATGAACTATATTTACACTTTACAGTGTTAAAATGGATATTTAACTTTTTTTTCCCACAATTTTCACTGTGAGGTTCATATCTAGCAATGCACAGAGAGAGAAGCAATGAGAGAAGCTATCATTTGTTGGAGTCAATGACTGTTAAATTTAAACTACACAGAAAGTTAGTATTAGTATCAAAATACCAACTCTTCAAAAGTGTTTTAAACATTGTGTGGACCCATATAGAAACTTTTTAAGTGCTGGAATTTACTCTGATAGTTATGCTTTGTGTTTGCTGATTTTACCTTGTATATTATTGAATTCTGACAGACTAACAGAGGCTAATTAATAGTATGACTCAGCTGGTGAGGCATAGCCAGCAGTTAACGAGTGCTGTTGAGAGGATGAGCAGCAGGTGTGCAGGGCAGGAAACCCCCACTGAGGACTCCTGAAGGACAGGTGAAGAACTGCTGGGTCAGAGTACAGCCTGAGGACAAGACTGGTGTTGTACCAATCAGCACGATGGCTAAAGAGCTTTTCTTTAATCATGTTTTCTCTACCAAAGGTCACTTGCTTTTTGTAAGCCCTCACAGTGGTGCTGTTTTTTTTTAGCTTTTCTCCCTGTTCTTTCATTCTGGTGTAAATTTAATTCATTTTTGAGAACGGGCCAAAGGCTTCCTGAGGAAATATTTCTGATAATTGCGCCTCCACACTTCCCTCAGTTTCATCACTGTTTCTCACATCCACCTGATGCAAGAGACATAAAAGCAAATTAGGTGACCAACACAATATGGTCGAGGTTTTTTCAACAATGGACTCACTTCTAATTAATTAAACTAATTTCTGTTTGAGCAAACTTTGAATAAATTGTCAGTGCAGCTGAAAGCAGCAAGTGTATCACTAAAAACTGTATGTGTGTGTGTTGCGTATGTCTGTCTGTTTGTCTCGACTATTCCTCTTACCAGTAATCTGGCTTTTACAAAGAGATAGCTGAGTCAGGGACTTGGATTCTGAATTACTCAGCGTTCATGTTATAAGGTGATGGATGGCAGAGATGGGAAAGATAAATTCATGTCATTTAGACAGTTGTGTGATTACATAGTTGGTTGTGTGAAGATTAAAATACTGTGCATTGACAATATAAAACAATATCCATTTCCATTCAGTGTTTCATTACATTGAACGACTGTCTGGCTGATGGGATTTGTCCATGGTTGTTTGATTGTCCAGCACATCCATATCATAATTATTATAAGTGTCAAATTGGATATTTCAGCGCTTTCAGAAAGTTTCCCGGTCGTAATTATGACTTGGATGTTGACATGAATGTTATTTACAAGCTGGAAACTTGTAATTAAGTCAGATATGACACAAATGCTGCATTATCCTCAGGTTTAGGTTTATGTGTGGAAATTGTATGTGATTATAACGAATAAAACAATACTGGTGATCATTTACTTTTACTTTCACCTGCAAATTCCTTATATATGTATCATAGTTGTCTTTTTGATAGTACCACAGAAATGTTCAAGTCCTTCACATGCAGTAGTGGCTTTACATTTAGACTTGTTTAGATGAAGGCTAAAGTCAGTATTAACACTCTCAGCATCAATATCATCAAAGGAGGGTCCACAGAAGCACATAAGTAAAAATAAAAGTCTGTGTCAGGAAAAAACAATAGGAGCTCAGGAAAAGCACCCATAGGAGCTATGTGGGTGCTTACATGTGTTTGCGATGCATTTTTTAGTTGAGAAAGTCGGGTTGATTGTTCTGAATGTATAGTTTCACTTTTATATCAGGGAGAATGATTGAAGTCAATCATGCATCAACCAACTGAAGGCTGACTGTGTTTCCAATTTACTGACTTAAATATCACAATACAAACATAAAGAAATATGATAAAAAAAAAGATAAATAAATACTGAACAACATGGTCATGTTCCAACATTTTCATAATACTCTCTTGTTTGTGCCTATAAAGTAAACTAAGATCATTTAAGTTATGCTCTACTTTTATTCAGATGTAATTTGTAATATTGCCACATGTACATGTCTTTGTACATGTGGCATGGCTTCCTAGTTTGAAGGATGGGTTCATAATTTTTCAAGTCTAAAACAATAGTCAGGAGCCCAAATGAATATTGACATTTTTTCCTCACTGTAATCATTCCTCCTGTTCATACTGACCATTAAGAGATCCCTTCATAATGCACTTTCTATGTAAGTGATGGGGGACAAAATCCACAGTCCTCCTTCTGTGCAAAAATGTATTTAAAAATGTATTTGAAGCTAATATGAGATTTCAGCCCTCCAAATTAGTCAAATTACATCAGTATCTTCCACAGTTACTGTCTTCTTGGTGCCAGATTCCCTCTTTTATTACTATCCTTCCACTGCAGCTGAACAGAAAAACACTATCCCCTGAGACACAAACACAAGAGGTACATTTTATATTAAAAATACTGTAACTGTGGAAGATATCCACTTTATTTGTCAAAGTCAGACAGCTGAAGCCTCTTATTAGCCTTAAATTTTTTTAAAAAATGCTCAAAATGAGGACTGTGGATTTTGTCCCCCATCACTTGCATTGTAAGCACATTTTAAGAGGATCCTCTAATGGCCAGTATGAACAGGAAGAATGATTACAGCAAAGAAAACCTGCTTCAATCTTAATTTGGACACCTGACTGTTGTTTTAAGACAGACTTGAGAAATTTTGAACTTATCCTTTGCAACCTGTGTGATGATAGCAGGAATCTTGGAAATGTAATTCCCAAATGATCTTCACTATACTGTAAGATCTACTTTTTGTCTACAGTGTATGGACATATCACCACCATCACTTAAAACGAGTCCATGGCAACATCCCTGTGTTGAGCTGCAGGTCGCATAAGAAGCAAAACTGCAGTTTTCACAGAAATTATTAGCATCCCTGTTCTTTTCCAGACAGTACCATTTTTTATCATAAATATCCATGGAGAAGGATGTGACATTACTATATATCACATGGCGGTCTGTGAAAGATGAGAGACGTACAAACACACAGCGCTCTGTGGCTGCTTCCAAAGTCCTGATTGAAGGCAAGACTCGATCTGCTCGAGGAGCCTGAGCTGCCAGATCAGCATCATCAATTGAATGAATCCTTTAAAGTTGCTTGCGAGTTGCTTTTATATAATGAGCTTTTATTCATTTTCTCAGTCTCTTACATGGTTTACTTCTGTCGTTTCTTGCTACGCTTACATTTCTCTTCCTTTTTATTGCTATTATTATTTACTGCGTACATTTCCCTCTTGGTAAAACACTTTGTAGCTGTCCTTTGAAAAGTGCTAGCTAAATAAAAATGATAAATATGCTCAATTGTGGAGCAGTCCTGGAGCAGAGGGAATGAAATTGGATCAGACTGCACTCAGCCTCTACTCCGAGTGAAGGACAGTGCGCCAGTCTGCAGCGACTGTCACTGGCTGTCAGACAGCGCAGCCCACTCTTGAATGTTTTATCTGCCTGCTCATGGATCAGTGTGTTACATCTGTAGATATGTCATTTCTTTTTGTGGCCTGAAGATTTAATCCTCCTCTTCCTCAGAGATGGATTCCCTCTCTTCTCTCCCCTCAAAGTTTATCCCCAACTCTTCAATTTCCCGTCCCATCGTGTCCAAGACTGCAATTAAACCGCAGTTATATTCTGCATGAAAATGGCTGTTTCCAATTCTCAAACTGAGCATTTCTGATAGTATTTTTAATGTTGTTTCCTTATGTGAAAATTTGTTTTTGACACCCTTTTGTGTTTATGCAAGTGGAATATAATTACAGTGGCTCAAGAATGTTATGTTTGTTATTCATTGTGTTTAGTCAGAGTCTGTAACAATAGAAAATCAAATGTGCTGCTTCAAATCTGACACAACAAAACCTTTGCAAAAGTTTGTACCAGAAAAAGAGCTGAAATGA
Organism: Thunnus maccoyii; assembly: GCF_910596095.1. Lineage (NCBI taxonomy): Eukaryota > Metazoa > Chordata > Actinopteri > Scombriformes > Scombridae > Thunnus > Thunnus maccoyii. Next base: position 15,349,806 of record NC_056544.1, read on the forward strand.
ATATTTTGAACTGCAGGTCTGCTATAATCAGAAAATGTGAGGATTAATCATCTCCACTGAAGTGACAACATTCAGTGTTTGTTTGTTTGCTTGAATACATGTCTGTAACTGTGTGTATACCTGCCCGTACAGGATATTATGCATATTGAAAATCTCAAACTGTGTCCAATTAAATTGCTTCCTCTCTGCACTCCTGCTGTGTTTCCCTTGAAGTCCACAATGTTGACAGCAGCAGCAGCAGAGGAAGAGTTTTTCTCACACAATGGCTTTCACAGTTGTTGACTTTGCCGGAAGATGCTTTTGAAGTTTCCTTTTTGTCAAGTTGGCAACTTCTCAGCACTGTCAATACGTGAACACAAATACACACAGACGGATGCACTTGCACAGTTATTCATGCAAACAAACAAAACATACATGGATACACGCTCGCACTCACTCTTCCAGGTTGTATTTCAGTAGAGTGAGAAGAAGGACGAGAATGACGCAAATAGAAAACTGAGAAAAAGTGAGAGTAAGATAAACTAGTGAGGAGTGTCAGATGCGAGAAAGCAGGGTGAAATTACAGAAATGTTGTCTTCTCTTCTCCCGTCACCGCTCAGTCTGAGGCCACACAGGATTCGGTTTCACCAGACGGCTATATGAGGAGCAGTGAGCTGGCGGTGCCAAGCATGACTGGAGTGCTGATGACAAACAATAAGCAGGCGGCTCAGAGGGAAAAGATGAAATCACTGAACTTTGACCCCTGAGGCAGAAAATCATGACACCAATAACATGAGATCAGCTGTGTAAATTCACCCGCTGTTACATGATAGTTCATAGGTTGAGGCTACACATTCTCATCATACAGGAGAAGACTGATGACCGCGAGTAGCTGATTGATTACGGGCGACAGTAATCTGTAAAATTATGCAAATATTAAATAATGATAGCGTTCCACAGTTTATGTTCAGCAGTTTGTCATGTTGATTCAGGGTTTATAAAAGCTTAAAGCCTTAAAATCTGCCTCATTGGTTTCATTGTACTCCTTTCTCAAACAAGATGTATGAGATCAACCTTTAATGGAAACTAAAAGTAGGACAATATTAATACTTCACCCATCTCATAACAAGAGCAACATGTGTGTGATATGTTTTTATAGATTCATTTTTCAGCTAATTTAAGTCCAACTACTTCATGTTGCCTCATGAACCACACAGAAAAAGATACATTTTGCAGCCTAAGTGAATTCAAACCTATTTTTCTTACGGCATGTACAATTTTGAGGTACTATATACTATGTCCCTCTACATTTATCTTTTTTTTCCAGCATTTTTTTTATTTTTTATTTCAGTATTTGATGGAGACCGAAGGTGGGGAGAGAGTGAATAGGGGATGTCATGTAACCGAGTTTCCTAGCTGGAATTGAACTGGGGACTTTGTAATGATATTGCATGTTATGCACCTTAGACCAGTCACAATCTTATGGCTATACCAATCGGTCACTTTGCAGAAAATGCTTACATGTAGAAGATATGATCAATACTATATTAGAATATATTGGATTTAGCCAACATTACACAGATTAGTTGAACCCTACATTAAAATGTGTCTTACAGCTTAATGCATAAATAATTTAACACAGGTGCATTTCTTCACATGAGCACTTCAACTTTTAATAAACTGTGCTGGTGATACTTTCCCCCCAACTTAAGTCAACATTTAATAACAGGACTTTTACTTTTAACCAACTAGTTTTCCATTTTGTTATTGAAATCTAATTCATGTATCAGATGTAAAATAGTTTGACATTTTGGGAAATAGGAAACATTTTTCTCTTTCTCTCCAAGAGTTAGAAGATCAATACCACTCTGTCTTTTCAATATGAAGACAGTGCCAGGGGACGCTTAGTTTAGCGTAAAGACTGGAAGCAGAGTCACTGCCATGTCTGTCTTAACATATAACGGGTTCCCAGTGAAAAAAAAAGCTGTGGGCAAAGGGAACAAGTAATGATACAGGATTTGCCTTGAGGACCTTATGATTACAGCCGATACTGATATTAATGTAGTTAATCAAATTACCCGTGAATCTACTTTTCTTTCTTTACTTCACACAATGAATATGGGGATTTGGGCTTGATTAAACTTGAAAGCAACAAAACAGGAGGAGTTGGTAAAACCCTAAAACAAAAAACATTACATAACTCAAAAAAAAGGAAAACATCCCAGATTTTGATTTTCATTCTCCTCCCCCAGGTTCTGTACTTTGGTTGTATACCATCATAACACACACTTGCATTTTAAGCTCACATTATTATTTCAGCTGCAGACAACCTGTTGGTCGGTAATGGTATGAGAAAGAAATATATCATCATGATGAGACCATAAAACACTGCGTTCCCTGTAGAATTTCCACAGATCAATATCAGCCTTTAAATTTCACAGGCAGGGCAGGTGTGCGGTGTGAATCCTGTGACCTGCTGACATTCAGCTGCGAGCTGAGAGCTCAGGCTGACGCAGAGAGGAGGTGGATTTGTCAAATATGTTGATTTTTAGATGGGCCTCCTGAGTGCATGTTAGTGTAAGAATATGACAAATGTTTCATCATTTCTGCTGACAAAACAACTGCTGGTACATTATGAAAATCGAGAGAGAGGAATGACATCAAGTTAGATTATGCAGAGTATGTTATGTAAACTGTCCTGTGTAGGCAGTACGGTTAGTTCTGCTGGTGCCTTTCAGCTTTCAGTTGCAGGAGATGAGTCAACAACTGAAGATACTGCACCTTCATGACTGACTGAAAGGTAAATTCCTCCTGTCTAAAAGCACTGACTAAACTGTCTTTTTAGTGACCAGTGAGCACTGCGGTTGTGTACGTGCAGCCCAACATTTACATGTAGATCCTATATCAATCGTGCACATGATTATAAACTTTCAGTTTATCTAGATGTTTAGCTAATGATTTAGCCGTTGTCTTGGGTACTCTGCAACTACAGACAAGACAAGAGACAAATTGAATCCATCATGTGTTCTGCACGGCAAGTGTGGCCCATGCAAACAATTTAGTACATAATTTCCCCCGGGCTAGTCAGGAGGTAAAGTGATGATTTAATAAAATCGTTTCAATTCATGTGCTTAAAATTATGCATTTAAGCAGCAGTACAAGCAGAAGACTTAAATATATCCCTCTAACATGAGTTTAGCGGTTAATGTCTCTCAACATGATGAACACCGAAAAAAGATTGGAGGATGAAAAGAAAATGAGGAGAAAAAAGTATATTAAAGTAGGAGAGGAGAGGAGAGGAGAGGAGAGGAGAAGAGAAAGTGATGGGAAAGGAGCAAGCAGAAGACTACAGGAGGTAGCAGGAAGGTGAAAAGTGAAAGATGGGAGAGGAGAAATCAAAGGAGAAGATGCAGAAAAAGGGAACGCTGAAAAGGGATATAAAAGGAGCAGAGGATTATAAAAGAGCAGGTAGGGGACAGGAGAAGATAAGACAGAGAGGATGAGAGTTTAAAGAGGGATAAGAATAATAAAAGGGATAATATGAAAAGACAGAAGTGGAGTAAGAAAAGGAGAGGTGATGGCCATTAAATAGAATGAGTACATCTGGTAAATGCATAAGCATCAATGTAATTTTCAACAACTGATGTGACATGCAATGAATCATAAATATATTTTGTTCAGAGTAGAAACTTTAAATGAAAACATTTGCAGGAAATCGTGTCATCATTTTCAAAATTTTCTTCATCCACTCCATCCAAACTGAACTCGGTCCTCAGTTCAGAGAGTCAGAAGGAAAGAGAGAATATCAGAAAACATATAGGAGAGGAAAAGACTCGAGAGCAACATGAATGCCTTTCTGAGCAGCTTAGTGATGTGCCAGAGAAGAGAGCTCACAGAAAATAATTGGATTTCATTTTGGTCCGCAGGAAAAAAAAAAAATAGATGCATGCTGTCTCCTCAGAGCTCCTGCTACAGGTATCATAAAGGCCGAGAAATGCCTAAGTCCCTCGAAGAATTCGTACGGTACACAAAGCCCAGCCAGAGGAACAGAAAACTCTTCCCTTTGATAACCGAGGAAATCCCTTACTGTCTCAAAAATGCCCTTTTTCTCTACACACATAGAAACAATGCTCTACACAGTTTTTGGGATCATACAGTGATAATATACAGTGATAGATTGGATACTGAAGTTTACCAAAAATTAATGAAAGTCTAGAAGTAGAAGCTGGCAGATACACTAAAATGGATTACCTATTTATTTGGCTTTATGGTCAAATCTACAGGTTCTCTGTTGTGGTCACTAATTCATTATAATAAGCTTTTATTTGCTCATCAGTACCTGTTGTTTACTTCCAGAGCAGGCTTTCTGCTGATGTAGTGGATTAGTATGCAGTTTCTACAATATGTATCTGGTGTGGTTAAGATTATGGAAAGATTGTCATTGTGGCAAATGAACTATTGTCTTGTGTAGCATTTTATACACATTTCCCCAAAATAAAGTCAGAAAAATCTGGAAAGTTTGGGATCACCATTTCAATATTGTTCTGTAAGTTTCAAATGAAGCTTTGGCCCCATTTCATCTGGAATTAACATGCAACCTGTATCTGCATATCCTATCTGGATGGCATGTTAATGCAAGATCCAATGTACACAGAACATATTGGGATCAAATTGGCCTCAAACCACATCTGGAGGTGGTGCCCAGCAAGTTGAAAGGTCACCTGACACAGTCACTTCCTGGTAGCTTAAAGGATATGGCTGGTGATTCTATATTTTTCTTATTAGCTTATTAGCTACCTTGCTTTGCTACATATCACAAACCCTTCACTATGTAATTGAAATAGTAATTGAATTGAAATGTACAATGTTGTACATTGTAATTAAAAAAAAAAAAAAATCTCCAAAAACTTTAGTACAAAGTCAAGATGCAGAGATATGTAGCACAACATGACCAGTGTTATTAGTTTTTTGAGCTGTTTCTAAACAAACATGCCCATACTCTTCAGGGCCAAGGACCATGTCATGTTTTTAATAGTTTCTACAGAGATCTACAGCACAGGAAAAAAATGCATTTATATAGAATCAAATCATAACAAAAGTTATCTTAGGGCACTTTTCATATAGAGCAGGTCAAGACCGTACTCTTTAATTTACAGAGACCCAACAATTCGGTTATGAGCAAGCACTTGGCAACAGCAGCAAGGAAAAACTCCCCTTTAATGGGAAGAATCGTCAAGCAGAACTGAGCTCTAGGTGGGGGGCTATCTGTCTTGACTGGTTGGGTTGAGAAAAATAAGATATATCAGGCTTTGGATACAAACACAATACTTGTAAGTAGAATGAGTTCATTGTTGATTTGGCTCTGCACATGATATTTGATGACAATAAGAAAAATATAGAAAATCGCCAACCTTATCCTTTAAGCAAGCTTAGCAAAAGCTAGTAGAAGTAGCTGGAAAAAAAGAAACATTTAGAAATGAATGACGCTTGTCTGTGGCATCACTTCCCTTGACCTAGAACATGCCATGTTTGTTAACAAGTCTATTTTCCCCATTTGATCACATTGCAAGCATAATTGAGATACCAAGGACGCTTATTAATTCCAGGTGTAAATGTAAAGGCAACGGATGCCATTATCCAGATACCGTATCAAGGTTAAGTTCACATGTTGATAAAAGGTGTAAATGGGTCATTTTACTTTATAAAGGAAGAAGTGTTCTTGTTAGTTTCACCTTTAATCCTCTTGAGTAAGTTTAGGTTAGTTCTTCCCGTTCTAAATTTCTCTGTCACCTCCGTTTTCCCTAACTGTCAAAGTCCCTTACGTTTACAAATTCTGACATCACTGTTTTATTTCTTTAAATATCACATGTCATTATATCTCTCAGTGAGTCCATTACCTCCCCATCACTGAAGATGCCTGATGAAGATGCTTCACATCTATGAAGTCTAATTTCTAAAGTCTTTCTCAAAAAATATTGTGATACACTCCCATTTGATCTCTACTTATAAAGCTGATTTTGGCTTCAAAATATTAGTTTGTAATGATGAACCAGCAACAGAACATTCCCACTTTTTAAGCCCCATAAACCAGTCATACATAAAATATCACTTTTTTACAAGGAGAACATGATTAAAATGCATTGATAACCATTTCAGTAGTTCCCAAAAGAGATTTCTGTGATAAATTAAGAACTTGACCTTTGCTTCTCCCCTCAGAGTCCTGCGGTCAGAAGTCTGTATTTGAAGCTTTTAATAAAATGCAGCTCATCTCAGATCTCCATCTTCAGACAAGTCCACTTCTACTGTACTGTAGATATGTCGGGGCTTATCATAAATATTAATGTAAATGCCCAATAAACATTAATGGGAGAGTGAATAAACCCCACTTACTTAAAGAGACTGTTTTCCAGTGCACAGCTGAAGAAAAATAGCTAGTTAGACTTATTGGACATAAAGTGGCCATCTAGGGACACACACATTTTTACAGTCTATTAATCTATGAATAATTAAAGGCTCTCAGTAACCCCAGAGGAGATTACAGCACTTTGTCTCTCAGTACAGCAACTTGTTTAGTGGTGTCCAAATACAGCACACTGCAGTCTCTATTGTCAGGAGGCTCTGAGCACCAAAAAAAAGAACACCTGCACTACATTTTTACAAATAGCAGAACAAAATATGTCAAAAAAAAGAAAGAGGCTGCAGTAGTCCTGATGTTGGTATTATTTAATTGGAGTCGACACAAAACAGCGACTTCCAAATTCTTTTCAATTGTTATTTTTATTTCGAAGTGACAAGAGATCACTTTCCTCTCAGTTTCCTTTTGCTGCAGAACAGATTCACTTTTACCCAGGAAACCATTAAAATCATTTGTCATTATTCTGTCACAATCATAATATGGCAGGATCGATGATAAGCAGATTTTTTCCAGTTTTTTGTGCAGTGAAGAGACGTCCAAACAGCAGCTATTATTGCTGCTTGCTTTGAGATTTCAAATACTCGCTTGCGGCGCTGGTGACAGCTAACAAGTGCTTCTGCGTGCGGATGATAAAAACAAATACTTTCCAATCTCATCAAAGGCCAGGCGAACTGAGATGGATTCGGAGCTAAGCTACTGCCAGCATCAAGTGTCTTGCAAATAAAAACATTCTGTATTTCTTCCACATTAATGGTTATTATGTTGCCTACTCCACTGACAGCCTGGCTCATATTTGAATCTGCTGGTTCAAATACAATATTAACGATACTGCCAGTGACAGTACAATGGTTATGTTAGTTGGACAAAATCAATCAAGATAAATAACAAGATAACATGCCTGAAAGATAATAAGTAAACAATGAAAATGAAAGTAGAACAGAGCTGATAAAAATGAAAGGCATTCAAATAAAAGACTTGCTGTGGTTCATATTCGTGTAACTTGAACATGCAGTGCCTTAATTGTTATCAGCAAACTTTAAAAAAAATCAATTCTAAAACTCACTGGGAGAGAAAGGGGGAAGGCAATGGTGGATGTAATAAGTATCCCGTCTCCTGTCATTAGATGAAAGCCTAACAGCAGCAGTTTGGTTAAGCCGCAGGCGGCTGACTGACTTTGGTGGCTAAACCCTGAATAAAGGGAACTGTAATAGTCCAAATGAGATGATTTTTTAAAGATGTGTGATCGTAAAGAAAAAAAAAAGACTTACCTTATGATTGTTAATTGAAGGAAACAAGATTTGATTACTTGGGAATCAAATGAAGAGTTGGAATTTAAGTATGACAGTCAGCCAGTGATCAGTTTTACTGTTTAATAAACAGCAGGTTTCCTGGATTACTTTGTGCTAGACTAAAGTTGCCTTTGAACCAGATTAAACATATTATCAAACCTGGTTTAGAATAGTCCTAGATTTAGTCCTTAATTCAGGCCTAATCCCTTCAATAGAAGGTTGTGTAATATGATATTATATACTGTAAGATAATTGAACAGAGGAGAAATTGGTAAACCATTAAAGATTTTTATACTGAAATTTATACAGATTTTTATATGTTTATATAGAGTCATCCCTGGTATCACATCGCAGGACTGTTTTACAGTAAAGTTGGATTGACAGACGTCTGTGGACTTTCTTTTTGTTCATGCTATCAAAAATATGATCCACACTGACTCAGACTCAGACTAGCTGGTGTAGTGTGAGTAGAAAACTGAATTAAGAGGTCTTTGTTTAGTAAGAAAAGTACAAGTCTGTAGTTTATAATTGGTGAGGTAAACAATTATTTCCTTCTACAAAAATGTTCCTGAAATAATATGGTTCCTAATTGCAGACACAGATTCTGCATAAAAGTAACGCAATAGAATGAAATCGTCAGACAACAATGCTAATTAGAGTGAGCTTTCACATAGACAGAAATAATGTTAGTAGATAGATGCATGATAACATTTAAAATTTAAAAGAAAAACAGAAAGAAAAATACAGAGAAAAACTCTGGTACAACATTATTTAAAGTCACTCTATTTAGCATTTAAGCATAGCATCATCAATATATGAAAAGTAAATAAGTGGTTTATGACACACTAGTAGTTGTATGCAGATTTAAGCATATTAATGTGTGAATGTACTGTATGTGTTAACAACTGTAACAATAAGTGGAGGCTGATGTATAAACAGATCATGAATAAACACAGTGGTAATAATATACAATATATCTTCATATAGGAGACGTTATAATTGTTCACAAATACTGTACATTAATAAACATTTAAAAATGTCCTTATATCTGCTTAAAACTATATTATAGAGTGATGTAAGATGTTTACAAAATGTTTATATACTGCTTATTATTACTACATAGGAGGATTAAAGATAAAGTGTTGCCAAAACTCCTACTGAGCTACTGTACTGACATTTGCAGTTTGTTTTTTTTAAATGGTTGATATATATCACATTAGCTTGGCCCACAAAACCAAAAAGGTCCCTAAACTTTGAGTCATTTTAACACAAAAGCATCCATTTCTTCTTCTAGTGAGTGGAACCATCCCAGAAATGTATTCATGAAAAATGTGAGGGGAAAGTTACTGCAGAAACTGTTTCATTTTTCCTCAGCATTATCAGGCAATTAGTTCCTTGTATTTATCACATACTGGGTATAGCATACAATCTCCACTATAAACTAACTCACTCTCTCTCTCTCACAAACACACCCACACACAAATTCACACACTTTCTCTAATGACAAGCATGCATGTAGCGGCATCAGCATGGATGCACACACGCACGCACAAGCACGCACCCTGCCTCCAATAGGATTAGCATATCATTTCACAGAATAAAGTGGAGCTTCTGTACAGGAACAGACACCGATGAAGAAGCAGCAGGTTTCTGGGGATTAGACGCATATTCATGAGTGCTTGAGGACTGACTGACTCCTGATAGAGCAGATAATTTGGATGTAATTAGATCAGATGTTAAAGTCTGTCAGGAGGTGTCTTTGTAAACAAAATGTTTGCCGGAATCAAGAAAGTGCAGACTGAAGCGAAAGCACACATTTTTAAAGGTGAAGTTCTTGGTTACACTAAGTGTTGTATGTGGGCTGAAACAGGCTTACATATGTGGTTTACACAGAGAGAAGGCTGTTTTTTTATGGTAACTGTAGCTCACAAAGACTCGCTGGGGAGCCAATGTGCCCATCTCTAAAATCCCAGCTACCTATTATGTGTATCTGCGATGATGGTTGGTTGAGCAGAGAAGGATATCCAGGAGCACAGAGGTTGGGCCAGCACCCAACTATGAATTAATAAGAGTGCCAACAGCAAAAGCACACAGACAGACTATTTTATTTATTTTCCAGACAGAATTCAGCAAGGGTTTCTTTTTTCCAGGTTCCCTATTTCATTTCATTTAATGTCATTTCCTTCAGAGTCTGGTTTGGTAAACACTGCCCCCTGGTGTTCATGTTATGTGCAATATGTTGGCAGATTTGCAAATGTTTGCGCATGATGCTCAGATATGTCTGCAGACTCAGCAGTGAGTGCAGAAGCATTACTGGAAGATTGCTATAAGACTGCCAAATAACTGTAAAGGTTATATTCTTGTTATCCGTGATTAAAATGACTACCATGAAACTATTTTTGATTAAAGAACTTTTTACACACAATAACGCTTCTTCTAGGGTCTCTACTGTGGTTTGATCTTCTGGGAAATATACTAATTTGCCTTCCTTTGCAAGTAAGCTGATACCACTTTCATGTCTGAGCAATAATTATAGAGCTGGAGCCAAGAGATGGTTAACTTAGCTTAGCATACAGATTGGAAACAGGTTCAAAAATACTATTACCAGCACCCCAAAAGCTCACTATAATTAAAACAATGCATCTTAAGTCTTAAGCATGGGGGAGTCACATGCTTTAACTAGTTCTTGGTGACCAGCAGCTGGCTGATTTGGCCTCCTGTTCACCAAGAAATAGTTAAATTTGAGTTTTTTGCCACTGGAAACAAGCTGTGAACACAACACTGACATATCATAACCTTTTAAGTTAATAGGCAAACTTGTTAGCAAACAGGTTGCTTATTTACACATCCAGCAGTTACGGAGCAACATTATCATTGATTTTGAGTCGTGTTTCTGTCCACCTGGTGAATATAAGTCCAATATTCATTCTCTTTTAGCTCTGTTTTTGGTCTCCACCAACTTCTGAGGGAAAAATCTGGCTCTTTAGTGCTCCCCTAAAATGCTCCACCATGTTCACTAGCTAGCCGCTGACTGTATCTGTTTGCTGTTTGGTGCTGAGCAGGTTGTGTACAGTGGGTTTTTAAGACTTTTTTCTCTGAAAGCAGTAGTCTACTGCAACCAAAAACGGTGTTACGTATGAGAGCGGTGAGAATGAACCAAGACAGTAAAGTTGGAGCTAGACAGCTAAACAATGAGCTGAAACTCACTGTAAAGCTCTGTAAAGCCGAGGGGAGCTGCAGAGTCAGGTGATAATTCTCCGTAGGTTCATCAATATAAGCAACACCCCTGATATTACACAGTGTCATTTGATACATTGTTATTATAAAAATTATCATTTATAGCCACTTTAAAGCATGTTGCTCCAAAAAACACACCTTGTTGTTTATGTTGTCTGTTGTGTACAGCTAACTGTTCCCATAGTCATGTCTTGGTGCACAGACATGACAGTGGTACTGATCTTTAAATCTCACTCTCAGCAAGAAAGCAAGCGGCATGTGTTTCTCAAAATGACTAACTATTCTTTTGAGACACAGAAGAAAATGAGAAGTCAGGAGCAGCATCTCTCTTAAATCACCAATTCTGACTATCAGAGTGGCACCTTTTTAGAAGGCAAACATTTTGGTAGAGGCGGCTGTATGCAGCTTGAAAAAGAAAAATCTTTACTAAGCCTACCAATATATTGTTGTTTGAACTTGAACACCATCCTATCACATTCTCATCAAACATCACACACTCTTGATGAAAAAATGACAACACTCTGTTCACACTGTGCAAATAATGGAGAAATCAGGAAACTCATCACCGCAGAATTGAGCCAACTTGACGATGATTTGCATTTGTGCTGAAGTGCAGACTGAAGATTCATCTCCTGAGAATGCAGTAATTTGTCTGCATCTGTAATTAGTGGAGATATTCACAAGGATGTGCGAACATGATATGAAATCTGCTTTTATTGCTTGTTACAGAAATCAGATAAGTACGCAAGAGTCAAAGTGAAGGAGGTTGAATTTTAATGTAACAGATGGTGAGACATAATATAAAAGTTTGCACATGTAAATGAGCATCTAACCTGTCTACAGTATACTTGAATACATATTATGTAACAAAATAACTGTACAAAATATGCAAAATAAAATGTGAAGTGTTTCATTTTCTTTTTCTGATATATAATTATCACACTAATTAGAGCATAAATAGAAAATTAATTAAGTCCATATTTGCAATCACATCATTCATAAAAGATACTATACAGTGAGCATAGGTTTCCTTTTTGTTTTTTAGTTATAGGGCTATCATCATTCTCAGAGAGCCCTGAAATGAAACTGAGATCTAACAGCTGCTCTGATTCCAGTAGTGTTGTGTTGCCTCTCAGTGAGCAGCAGGGATTTCAGCCGCCATCGTGTTGCGCCGGAGGGCTTTTTCCACTCAGCAATGACTGACTGTGTGGATATGTGAGTACTGTTTGGCCTCATGTACCCTTCTCAAAGCAACAAAATTTACAGGACAAACACTGTCGACTGGACAAGCTCAACTGGATTATCTTTCACGTATCTGAAATCCTGACAAGAACTGGATGTGAAACGGGGTCTCAACACAAAAACTTTGTACTGTAAGCTTACTTGTGCAAGTGAAGCTTAACTAATAATCATAATGGTACCTAAATGGTACCATTTATAAGATGAATGTATCCTGGGATGTAAAAGAATCAACTATTTAGCATTTTTTGTTGAATTCAAAAAGAAATGTTTAAAAATATAATAACAGTGCTTCACAACCTTTTATCTTTAGTATATTTATCATTTTATATTATTATCAATGTATTCGGTAACAAGACTGTAATGTTTGCTGAGAAGCAGACATAGGATAATGGCACATTGTGATAAAAAAACACTGAAATGTTCATTCATGACATGCTAAAATGTTGTGTATCAGTAGCACAGGTATAAAGGAGTCATATCAGCAGAGAACTGACAATTTTAATAGCAGTATCAATCTTAAGTCTGCTAACATTATCCACTACCATAAGCTACCGATCATAATACACATGCTAGCTGCAGTTCTGCCACTCAGTCTTTGCCGACAAAATCTACTGCTTATCGTAATGCCAATGAATTAAACTTTTGTAAAATATTACTGTAAACTACAGTTTACAGTAATATATCCTGTGCTTCAAAACGACAGTTTCAGTCATTTTGCTCACATAAAGCCTGCTTCAAGTTCTCTTTATAGCTCCTGCCTACAGTATGTGTCACAATGAGGAGAGGAGAAGAGAGGAGAGGAAGAGGAGAGGAGAGGAGAGGATGCTTTGTTGGGAGAAATCTTTCCTTCACTTCCATGATTATCCAGACTAAGAGAGTGCACTCTTGGCAACATAATAAAACCACACAAGCAGATCGTAAATGGACTCAAAAGTATATTATGGTAAATTAAGAAACACCATTAGTGCCTTCCTGTACCCAGTGTTATTACATGTGTAATGGAGTTAGAACAAAATGGAGACACAGACACAGAAATATTTCAATAGATTTCTCATAATCAAAATGTCAACATTATGCACACTGAAAGGTGCAAGTCTGCACTCTTTATGCAGGGTCACAGGCTAATACGGGGAAGATTCAAACTCCTCAGAACTGTAATTTTTCAGAAGAGCAGAGGAGAAGACATGATTAAAAATGTGCTCAACACTGTGAGTCTGGAAGTGAAGTGCTAGCCAGGAAGAGTTGAGTGGAGGGGAGGAGCAGCAGTCAAGGCCTGTGCCAGCCGCTCTGTTCTCACGTGGGATGGCTGTAATTAATTTGGACACTCGACTGCTGGGTGGCATCAGCAATAATGTGTGTGTGTGTATGTCTGTGCGTGTGTGTGCACAGGCCTTTTATCAACGATGACATATCCCCGCCCTCCTACTGTATGTTGCCCTTGAGGTGGCTATTTGCATTAGTGTCAGAGCAGGCCACATAAGCTATCTGACACGATGACTCACACACTCATATAGAAAGACACTCACACACACACATCTGCACCAAACAGCTAGAATACGAAGTAGTCAAGATACAGTGTGTAGGTTTTATTCATTTAAGATATTTATGTATCATATTTGGTATATGATTATTACTGAATGAGGATATTTTGCAGTTTAAGAAGTCTGTGTGGAAGTTGTCATTGATCCTCTACCTCTGCAGTCCTGCAGTTTTGAATTTAAAACATGGTTATTGAATATACATTCATGCCTTTTCTGGGCCATAGGGGGCTGTAGGCTGAAGCCTATGCCAGGATACATTGGGTGGAAAATAAACACCTTGTATAGATCAGCAGTACATCACAGGGCTATCATAAATACACAATCAGTCAAACTCATAACTATGAATGAATGGGGCGTGTGGTTCACCTGACCATGTTTTTATCTTCATATCTGTGGAGACAGACAGCGCATATAGGGAAAAACATGGACTATTCCAGGGCAGAGAGTCAGTTTCCTGTAGCAGACCTAACAACTTAGCAGACGTGATATTATTTTCAACTGAGGTTGTAGTTGTGGCACCAACCATGAGGCCATCAACTAACTACACACCTCAGACCATGACGGTAAAATAACATCTAGTGAGAGAATTTTCCATATGAGGGTCAGGCAGCAGCCAACTACTAGAGACTGTTTCTGTACAACACTAATTTGCAACAGAAAAAAAATGGATTGAAAAGAGAATTTAAATAAACTGATGAGTAATTGTTGTTAATTAACATATTTATGCAAAATGTTCATACTGAACGTGTCTGCTAAATGTTTGTTTTCCCAACAAGATTTGCTCATAGCAAATAAAGCGTAATTCAGCTTTTTGCTCATGTTTAGGCACTATTACTTGGTTAAGGTTGGGGAAAGGATGTGGTTTTGTTTAAAAGTTGAAAGTCAACCATAACTTGAAGTAAGAGACAGGACACGTTTACTTTTTTAATGTGTACTTAACCAAAGTGCTTTTGTCGCCTAAACCTCACCCTGTGCAGGACTCAGGACGGGACCTCTTATGCTTTGTACACCACCATTAACCTCTCTACGTAGCATTCCCTTCACTCCAAAAACTGTTGCCAGTGAACATAATCCAGGCAGCAATTCAGTTTGCCATCAAAATTAAACTGGCAAACAAATTAGTAGTATATAAACTTAATTTCAAGAAGACAGGATTGCCCCAGCAGACCACCTCTAAACATCTGATATTTATAATTTAGTATTTTAATTTAGTATATTATCTAGTTCATTGAAGAGATAAATCAAACCTAGAGATCCACAATATACAGCAGCACACATATCAGCTATTCATCAGATAACTATCAACACTTTATTAAATTATCATTAAATCTCCATACACATAGTCATTTGATCCATTGTTTATCTAAAAATATTCTTGTGCATATTAAAATCACAAGAAGTCAGGGCTAGGACAATTAATCTCTTTTAAATGTGTCATATCACATGTAGAAAATATATGGCAATGAGTGCAGCTAAATATAGCAGCAGCATAAACCAAAAGGAGCTCAGCGCTTGTAATATGTAATTATAATAGAGAAAAGTGTTGTATAAGTTAAAATGTTTATGCAATTCATTGCTGTAATGATGTGTAACTTGGATTATGGACATAATTTGTCAATTGTGTTCAAGATGAGAATATTCCATTTGTTTTTTTTAAAGAAATGCATTTTTATTGTTGGTATGACCATTACAAAATATTTTCAGCAAGCAAGAGTAGCTGCAAAACCTTTGTATGGATTACCTCAAAGTGTTATTTATCCAGGGAAACTCTACCAAGTACACTCACTCTTTTCCAGTGACAGTTTTCCACTGTTGGCCTCTGAGGAGGAGGTTAGAGCAGTTGGGATAATCTCGCCACTTACTCTGAAACTTGAACTGAATTTCACACACATTTGGAGTCTAAAGTTACTTTCAAACAAGCCATAAAAGGAGAGCAAGAAAGTCATACAGAACGACTCACCTCTGCTCCCCTGGGGAATACCACAGGTATGATGTTGAATAAGGATTACACAACCTCCATTGATGATTTCCACACAGTGGTCTCAGAGGCTGCCACTACGTCTCCCCGTGGCAATCTGGGAGTCCATTCCGAAATATCTAAGATCTGGTTATGTTGATTTTCTCGGCTGTATCACATGAGCCACAGAGAAGACCACACGCTGGTTCAAAATATCTTGTTTCCACAGCCACTATATCTAGAATTTTCTATCTACGGTGAAGACATACGACTCTCAAACCCAATTTTTGTAACTGTAACCACACTGGATGTGTTGCAACACACTGTTTATGTGACTGTGAATGACTAAATACTGGAGGTAATGTCCCTGTCTGTGTGTTTGTGTTTATAGAGCTGTGTTTGTCCATCTGGTGTGGTTCAGAGAATCTTTCCAACAAAAAAAACCAAAACTGATCTGTCCCATTTGAGAGGTCAAGAGTTGAGTTTTCTCTGGGATTTATTTAAGGGTTAAGGTAAAAAGGATTGTGAGATTGACAACCAAGTAGATTCAGCCACCACAATCATACATTACACTTTATTGTGGATTGGGAGCAAAGCTTTCAATTTCCTGGTCAGTTTTTCATCTATGGTCACATAATTTGGGTGCAGGCGTCCCCTTTCTGCTCAAATGCATATAAAATTAACCAAAATGAGGCTTTTCCTCAAAGTGGCTTGGCTCATATTTGACAGTGAAAGAGGCTTTGTGATCTGTGAGAGCCTCAGAGTCAAGCCACTTATCCTTTACGGATAGAGGAGCTCAGGCGGTTCATGCTCCTGGTGAGGTTACAGCCAAGGTGTTTTCCACTGGAAGGACACCGAGTATGTCTGCCTGGGATGTGCAGACCCTCAATACACTGGCCATTTCTCAGATGGCCTGCAGTAATCCAAGAAGCCCAGTTCCCCTTGGAATTCCATCCATATTGGACACTTCTGCACTTCAAGATTTACTTCCGATGCCAACATTCAGTGCCAATGCTGGAGACTGGAGCTTGCCAACGCCTAGCCATAAACAATATTTATTTGCCATTATTACAATCTTTCTCCAACTTTTACCAAACTGTAGTTGTGGCTCAAATATTACAAAAAGACAGGATTTTAAAGATGTTGATATAAACAAAAAAAGGTTGTCATGGTACAAAAGTCACTTGAGGTTTTCCAGAAATCTTTTAATTTGTTGTTCTTTTCTGGCAATAGGGTTAGTCCGGTGGCATCTGGTGGAAGAGAAATTCAGAGGGAGAAACCAATGAATTACCGTAGAAACCTTGACCCAGAGGGATGAACAGACAGATATTTTCTTGTTCGAAAGATGACTCAACAACAATTCACCAGGAAAGAAAGCTCTAGATGCTATTCACATGTCCCATGATTACTGTAAAAAAGGACAGCTGAAGGTTATCTAAACTATTAGCCATAATGGGGCCTTTTTTACAGTCACTTGAAAATATACTGAAAATATGTGTAATATGAAGAAAATTCAAGTGCATGTCCACTTTATTAGACTTGTCTACTTACCTCAGCAGGACCTCAGCATGACTCATTGGCATGAAATAATGTTCTGTCTATGCTAAGCACAAAGTGGACAAATGACTGCTATGGGTACCATTCAAACTCAAAATCTACCCTGAGAGCACCGAATACATGATACTGTATGCCTGGCTCTACTGTGGCCAGCAGGCTTTATTTTAGGTATTCAGAGTGCCCTCTAATGGTCCAACGGGGATCAAAACATGAGGACAGCTGTAATCAAGAGTGAGTTCTGTTATTATACAGTATATCATGAAAAAAATGAATAGCCACTGCAACTGTGTGAAAAAAAGGAGAGCTGGGATAAAGAGGGAGATAAAAATGAAGATGAGAAGCTTTGAGGTAGAGAAGCAGAGAGAGAAAGAAGAAAATGTGCATATGCCACAGTCCTAATTAGTCAACCTTGGGCTGCCTGATGAAGGACAAACCATCGACAGAGGCAGCACTGTGCCTGCAGGCAGGCGGAGAGGGGAACACACACTGACATGAAAACACACCGTCTCTCACTCACTCACACACACACACACACAGTCATGTTTCCATCATTTCAGAGGACATTACATTGACTTATCCTAACCTTAACCATAACCACCACATGCCTAACCCTAACCCTAACCTTAACATAACCCAAAACTAACCTTAACTTTAAATCAAGTCTTCACCCTTAAATTAATGATTTATGTTAAGGGACTTGTTTTTTGTTCCCATAAGGGAGGCAAGTCCCCACAACATGACTGTATGAACAGATTTACGTCCCCACAACATGAGGAATACCTGGTAAACACACACACACACACACACACACACACACACACACACACACACACACACACACACACACACACACACACACACACACACACACACACACACAGCTTTAATTAAATTTACAGATGTCAAAGCTCTGATCACGAAAGCAAACCTTCCTCCTCCCTCCTGTCACTCATCCGGCCCTCTTTCCCACCCATCTCATGCCACGAGGACAGCTCTGAGTGGTGTGACGGTTAATGTCGTGTCGTTCAAACTGAAACACATACCCCTCTTTTTCATTTTCTCACACACACACACATACAAGCACGCTTGCCACATACACTCTGTCACGCACACATGCTCGCACAGAGAGAGAGAGAGAAAGTGATTCCGGACAGCTATTGATCTGTTATGTAGCTGATAGGACAGTAATGAACTTCCTGTAGAACAAACGGCAGCCCGTAGAAAAAGAAATCTGCTCCAAATGTCCTCGACACATCAATGTTTTCTGACTGATGTTTTTATAGTTTTTATAGCCGGCACTGACTTCTCAATTTTTGAGAGCTTGTTTTTTTTTTGTTTTGTTTTTTGAACACTGTCAAACTATTTTGTGTTGTAATATTTTAAGTGACATTTAAGTGATGACTGTTCTTACCAAGGACACAACAGATGGATGAAATATTTGAATATTTATATTTAAAGTCTGACCAATTCCTCTGCTTCTTACTCTCCCCTTAATGATGGTTCATTTGTGTCTGCACCAAAGCCGTAAGAGATCATGATTAGTTTTATGATGCTCTGTATCAGTGATGCCCAACCAGGAGTACAAAAAAAGAAAAGACAAAAAAAAATTAGATAGATCCACATACTTGTGTTTGGGAGGAAAACACTCACACTCTCCTCTAACTGAGAGGAGAGTGAAAACTAGTTAACATGCAAGCAGAGAAATCAGAAGCTCAAATGGATAAATGGTTCAAATGTAAAGTTCATTTCAAGTGTTATTAGAATAAATGTTTTTTTGGGGGGTAAAATAAATCGTACTTTTAATTATTGGCCGGTTTATTTTTACTTCTGAAAAAAGCCGCAGGCTCATACAGTTTTGTAAAAAGTAATTACTGTAATGATGACAATACATTTCTACATGTTTTATAATAACATAAATAATTTATAATAACATACATTCTAAGTAATTTAAGCACTGTATGTTTTAATTCTATTTTAAAATTGAAAAACTAAGATTGCACAACATGATAATTTCTGCCAACATAATTGCACCAGCATAATTATAGCAGCAAGTGCCTACTTAAGAGGGAAGAGAAGAATAGAAAAGTAATAGATGTTGATAAAACATTTAGATCAGATATCATGAGAAACTCTTCAGTTAAACCAGTGGCTCCCAACTTGGGGGTCTGGATCCCCATGAGATGAATAATGTGTTAGCAAAAAAAAAAAAAAAAAAAGTTCTTGCTGTATTTTTTAGACTAATTTTTTAGACTAAAGTTTATTTGAAGATAATATGAGGCTTCAGCCGTCCAAATCAATTTAATATCTTTTATCTAATAATTTAAAAAGACTGTAACTGTGGAAAATGTCAAATTAATTTGACTAATTCACAGGGCTGAAGCCTCATATTGTAAGCACATTTTGGAGGGAATCTTCTAATGGTCAGTATGAACAGAGGTTAGCAAAACATGTTTGAATGTTGTGAACGTATCCTTTAAGCACAATAAACCATTTTAAAAAACAGTTGGAACATTTGAAAAACACATTGTCTCAAAGCTGAAAAATGTTTTTCTTAGCTCATAAAAAAATTAATGTCTTTGAGATACATGATTTTCACAGGACATTAGTAAACACTGTGCTGTTTCCCTGACTGTTTATTTTAGCGCTGCGTATTGTAACACTGCATTGTTTCAGTGGCCTCTAAAAGTGAGTCAAATGAAACGATCTGGAGGGTAAACTCACACACATGCCACCTGTACTGAGGAGTCTGTGATGACCTGCTCTGGACAAACTCCTTGACCTCTCCCTGCAGGAGCCTGGTGGGTGGAGTTGGGCTGTCAGGGTGATACGGCTCACCAGGACAGACTCACTGGCTCCTATATAATCTGGTAGTCACTCTCTCTCTCACTCTCTCTCTCTCTCTCTCCCCGGGCTTCTATTCCGTTTGGTTTTGTTGTGTTTAGTAGTTCTTTAGTTTAGTTTCTCTTTTAGTTATGTAAAATAAACTTATTTAACTTATAGATACAATTGATGTGTGGTCTCCCCTCCTATGTCCAGCCTTGAGCAACTGGGAGGAAATTAATTTCAGCAGCCATTCAAACTATTTTGAGTGACACCTCACTGTTGAGGCTGCAGCAGACTCACTAACCCCGGCCATGTAAGGATGAAGTCCCCTTTGACTGTCAAGCTGGTTCCATGTACATGTCAGCCACTTACATGGATGACCTGAAGTGCTGATAGGCTCTATTACACTCTCTAAAGGAGCCCAAATGATCATGAAATAACATGATAAGAACTGACCTTGCTACCCATCTTTTAACTGTGCAAAGAACTACTTCTCTTTGTCTCGCTCTTCTCTCTCCTCAGAGCTGTGTCACCATTAAGGTAATGGAGCTGGTAGAGAAAAGTCTGAGTGTGCATGTGACAGAGAGAAAGAGAGTATGCCCTAAATGCCCCTGGCACCTCGCCTGAATTTAGAAAGGACATCATTTGTTAAAGCTGCAGTAGAATGGAGCTCCATCCCAGCAACTATTAGAGAACTGGGCACATAGAGTTTATTTAGAGCTCATTTAAAGACATGGTTAATTAATTCTAAGCTCTGTCAGCACTAAAACTCAATTGCACCTTACTGTCCTCAGTCTGTATGTGCTGAACTTCCCTTGCTGTCATCTGTTGCTATCTTGCCATTGCCAGTCTGCCCTCATGTACCTTATTGTGGTTTTGCTTTTATTGTGTCAGACTGATTTATGTATCTTTTTTACTGTGCATGCTTTTTATGTCTGTGCGTCTGTTTTGAATGCCTCAGTCACTGTCTAACAATGCAATACAATGTGGCCTTATTCAGTCCATATTTCTATTAACATTAATATCTCTCATTTTATTGTTTTGCATGTCTGTGATGCATGTTTTTAAATAGTAGGGTGTCTTGAGTGATGTTTTTATCAACATCAATATTCTCTTTATCTTTTTATTGTTGTTCTGCATGCTTATAAATGACCTCACCAACTTTGTAATTTCAATCTTATATTCTGTTTTCAGGGTGACTCTGTAACATCTGTCCAGGGACTACAGATGAAAAATAGCCTCTTGGCTAAATCTGGCACATTTACAGCAATGTTTATTAATGTGCACTGCCCCTGTTAAATAAACCAACGAGTAAATAAATAAATAAATAAATCTTGGTGTCCAGCTGGCCGTTCAGAAGCACTGACACCATAGTGCGGTATCTGTATTTGCGTGTGAATGTGTGTGAGTGAGTGTCCTGAGGGGGCTTTCTGCTAAAGGGAAGATAATGGGGTGTAATGGAGATGAGGCTTATGTACTATTTTTCCTCTCCTTCTCCATTTCTATGTCAATCCCTCCTTCCTCTCTCTCCCTACAGACAAGCCTGTAACATTTCACTCTGACTGACAGACAACATGTAATACAGTCAATGCTTCGCCCTGGGCAGCGATGGAGCGTAAATTTTAGATATATTCCTGTAGGACGGTTTAAAAGTGAGTGAGCAGGATACAGTACCCCCCCCCCCCCCCCCCCCCCACAATCATTTTCCAAGCTGACTTCATGGGAAAACTGAATTCAAGCAGAATTTTTAAATGTATAAATTTTCCCTCTCTGCTCTCTCCTCCTTCATGATAACAAGCTCTTAATCCACTTAGCTTTTTTTTTTTCTTGACAGTCAAAAACCCCCACCGGTAGTTTTCAACTTGTCAGGGATCACTCATTCCGCCTCCTCAACATGCATAATCTAAAATTAAAAAAAACACAAACCTCTTATCAAAAATGTCTCCCCTGGAGGTAAGAAAACACGCTCAGGTATTATCAACACACAGAAATATCATAAACATGCAAATGAATATGTATAAATACAGTGTACACACATACAACCAGCCCTATTAGCATGACTGACACACACACACACACGGTTTCATGGAGAGCTGTAGCGGCTGGTTTAATAAACAGGGATTCACCTTTAGGATTTATCATAAGAGCACTGTAATAAGAGAGACACAGAGAGTAACAAATAGTAAACTGAGCAGCACTGAGCTGCAGGCGAGAAGCAGCGATGTGTGAGGAAAACTAAATTATAATTTCAAACAATGCTTCCATTTCTCCCCATCACCTCTACTCTCACCTCTTCAGCCTGAAGTAGGATTCATATTTCTGTGTCAGAGTGTTGCCAGGAGGGGATCTGAAGCCGGAGAAATTGATACTACAATCCTCTGCCAAATGGGACAGCCTGCTCAATCGAGCATCATTTTGACGCTATGTCAATTACTTATGACAGGACTGTAACTGCGCATGTAACGGCTTGTTTTGCTTAAACACTGAGATGTATTGTACTGACACAGTGCCTTTTTTGGAGTTTAAACTTCAGCACAAGACGTACAGGGTTCATTAAATCCACACATGCATAGCGAAGTGCTCTTCATGTGAGTGATTGAATATGTAAGCGTGTTTCAAAGGCTCAGAGCGTTGCGATATGTTACATCAGTCATCAATCTATCCAAGGCATTCATTCATTAATGTTTCAAAGACCCATGTTGTTCAATTAAAATTCAAACGCATTAAAAATTGATTCTCATTAGTAACATGTTAGATATTTAAATCTTTGTGTGTTCATGTCTTGAGGGTGTGAAGGAGTGTCACTCCATTTTGAAAAAGCCAAGATATAACAGAGTGCTAAGGTGCTCTATGTATATCATCAAACCCCCCAGTATAATATCACATAATGATAGTTGTTACATTTTTCAAGGTTTTTCAAGGAGCATCATTTCAATAACTACTCGCTGCACCAAAGTGCAGAAAGTTACTGACTTTAACACACAAGACAGCAGTACAGAAACTGATTCAAGTATTTATAGTGATTCAAAACAAAAAAGTCTTGGACCTTGGAAATAGTACTGTTTATGCAGCACACCCAAGCAAAACATTTCCTGCAACCACAACGGGGTTCTTGCAATATAGAATCCAAACAATTCATACAGTATGTGTAGCATATTTACATTATAACCTCTGAACTTGTCACCTGGGCATCAGTGCATCATAAATCATTTTCAGCGTAACTTTATAAGTTTATTCTGACTTTTTAAACCAAACTGCAACTCTACAGTGTAAGTTTGACTGAGATTATTTGAAACCTGTATTATGCCAACAAGGTCAGGCAGGGCCAATGATAATCATTTTAGAGTGCTTACACACACCATATATCCTTTTATATGATCTGTGAATGGACTTCACAGAGGAGGATGTCCATTTTGTCCTTGGTTTAATGGCACTATAAGTTGATAGAGACCCAGCCACAGACGCCATAATGTGCCTGATGTATCATATTCCTCTCTCTCTTTCTTTACACAGTGGGGCCGTACATGTGCTGTAAGGTCATTACTATGACTTCACTGGGGGTTCATTGCGAGGAAACGACCCATGGACCTTGAAGAGGTGTCATTTGAGAGTAAATAATATTGAAGCTCTTCATATCACTCACAACTTCAGCAAACCTTCAGACCATGATGTAAGCAATATTATGAGGCAGTGTAAGTGGGCAACTTAAACAACAGTAATTTCTAACAGTATCTACACCATATGTGTGTTTTGCATTACCCATAATGTTATCTACAGTGATATTATCTAGGAGTTGCCTTATTCTTACCCCTTCAACTGGGAATATGTCTGAACAATTGTTTGGAGCCATCACATCCCCTCATGTCCAACTAGTGTTGACCTCTATTATGAGAATAAGAATATAGAAGTAATACCAGTAGCAGATTGACAGCAGCAGTAGAATTTCTATTATATTTTTGGAAGTTAGCATGCACAGTGTGCATTTGGGGCGACTGCAGTGAGATGGGAAGATAACCCTGCCACTTTCTTCACTCTTATCTGTACTCAGCGGAGGTATTTAGCCTGACAACCATTTCTTTGAAAGTGAATGATATTTTATACATATTCATGATCCCCATGGTGTATCCTTCTCATGACCTCTGATACGCTAACTCATCAGCGAGGATGGTAACACACACACACACACATCATTACATTTCACCACCTGTATACAACCCCAGAAACGCCCATTATCACAATCTACTCACCAATTTATTCCCAGTTCATACCACAATTCAACTCCCTTCCCTTTTTGAGGAGAGCAGAAGAGCAGAAGAGATTATCAGCCGGAGCAAACGTACAGTAAAGTTGTTAAATCCCTCACAAACTGTTCATTCATCCACCACTGACAGCCGTCCTACAATCAACAATACACTACATCAGGGATCTGCAACCTACGGCACATGTGCCCACGTTCAATAAAAAATATTTTATAATAAACTTCTTTCCACCAGGTCACCAGCGACTCGCTTAAGCCAGGCGCAAGCGGTAGCATCACACAGTAATGAGTCAAAGCAATTGGCACAATTTGGCCAATTGGAGATGATTGGAGAGGTTCAGACACAAAAGTGACACCACAAACTAAAAACTCCCTAGCTCCCATAAGGTTAGGCCTAGAGGTCTGCAATTTTATACAGGTTGAAAAGATGTAGAAGATACATGGTGTTCTGCATAGTTTTGGCATAAGGTATTTCCCAATCATTGTTATTCAAATATGACTCATTATAGACGAGGGCCAAAAACACTTTTTTGAGTCTTATTTGAACTGATGTAGTTTTGTTTGTGTTTTAGCCACATGCTAAACAAATACATTTCCAGAAATAAGAAGATGTCACTTGTCAAATGAAGCCTAATACATGCATCATGGCCTTACAGTTCTTCTGTTATAAGCTTTTCCATTTGAGTACGCCAAATAGGCGAAAATTCTATAAAAAGGGTGGATGTTAAGGGGTTAAATAAAAAAACCCATTGTTTTAATATAAAATATAGCCTAACAACAATTAGATTTAAAATAATACTGAAGTAATTAATTAGTCTGTCATACCTCGCCTCCCACTTCCCTCTGATCTGCCGATGAGTGGAGCATTACAGCAAATGAAATTGAAAATGGCAATGGAAATAAGAAAAGGGAAACATCAAATATGATACTCAAAATGGGAAATGGAAAAGCTTAAATGGAAATGTTTAAATTAAAAGCTTACGTTAACTTTTTTTGCATTGCACTTTACCATTTGACATTTGGTTTTTCAAGCTGTATGTAAATGAGGAGGTGTGGCCCAAAGGCTTGAGGGAAGGTTTGAAACGGCTGTGGCACAGAGGCACCTTGTTGACAGCAGGGGGCGCTGACTGCTAAAGAGCACAATGGAATGAAAACTGAGAAAACGGAGCAAGCAGAGTGAGCAGGGTCGTAACGCAATGGCTTCAACTTGATGAAAGTGTTTTAGCATTTCTGTCCATGTGGACACAAAGTCACAAGTGAAAGGAACATTCATAACTCCACCGCAAATCACATTTATCGTATACACTCACTTCACTGTATACACAAGTACAAAGGCGAGTGAAAGTCTTGCGTGCTTGCCCCCCAACAGTGTATCTGTACAAGACAGGCATTACCCAATACACTCTAGTCTAAAAATGTATTAGGCTTGATTTAATACAGGGTTAGACTGTTGAAGCAGTGCAGTCTCTGAGTTAACACAAACTCCACTGTTTTTTCTGTTGCACTGACTTGTCCTCCTCCCTGCAGACAGAGATGTTTCACCTGAACATCACAGTGAACGACCACTTGGTGTCACAGCTTTGGATCAGTGGTCTGCCGCAGTGTTTCCAGAAGTGCTCACTGGGTCACAGCACAAACTGGACATTAGGTACACAGCTGATTCTGTACCCACTGGATCAATGAACACCTCTAGACTCAGGACTTTTTCTCTCACTCAGACACATTTACACTTTATTAAAGTATTAGTATTTTATTTGATCTTGTACAGTTTTTTTAAATATTTTATATGATCTATAATTACCTTGGTTTACTTTGCTAATTGTATTTTGCTTGTTATATCTTGCTATTCCCGACTGTACATTTCTGTACTCCCTGTAATATGCTGCTGTAGCACCTGAATTTCTCCTAAGGGATCAATAAAGTGCAATCTTATCTTAACCAGTAAAGATGAACAGACTTTACATGTATAGTAACAGTACACATCGGTTGCGCTTTACGTTATTTGCTTCTACTTTCCGCTGCTGAAATTAGAAAGATACAGTATGACAGCTCATTTGGCTGCCAACTCACAGCTGCAGGTTTTTATTAACTACTATTATTGTAATTCAGTTATAATTATGTAGAATTAGTCATTTGTTCTCTTAAGCAGTCAGCGCCCCCTGCTGTCCACAAGGTGCCCCAGCCGTTTCAAGGCCTCCCTCCAGCCTTTGGGCCACGCCTCCTCATTTACATACAGCTCGAAAAGCCAAATGTAAAATGGTAAATGGAAAATTAAAAAGATAAAACATAAAATGTCAAATGGTAAATTGCAAATGCAAAAAAATTAACTTCATTACCTATTTTGTACAGTTTCATATTTGATGTTTCCCTTTCCTTATTTACATTGCCATTTTCAATTTCATCTTTACAATTTAAGCTTTCAGTTTGAGCATTTCCATTTAAGCTTGTGTATTTTAAATTTCACGTTTTTCATTTTCACTTTACATTTCGAAGTTATCATTTTACATTTTAAATTTGCTTTTTCAATTTCCTTTTTCTTCTTAAGTTTAATTATGGCCTGTTTATTCCTAGTAGTGTAGTAAAATAATAATCTTTTTCATTTTTATCTCTTTTAATTTTCTATTTGGACTTTTAATTTTAATAATGACCAAAAATATCATCCATGGTCATTCGATATGTAGATTGGTAGGCATCCTTTTGTGAGGCTTGAACATTGACCTGAACATTGGAAAAAAAAAAAAAAAAAACTAAAAACAAAACCTGACTGACCACTCTTAATTGCCAGGAAAGAGACCTGGCTGGCACCCCTAACAAAATAATAAAAATTAAAAAAGAGAACAAAAAGTCAAACATCACACACAGAGAAAGCCTTGATCTGAATAACATGTGCCACCTCAGAGCACTGGAGGCAACAAATCTCTATTTTTCAATCAAATCCAATTACTTGTGTGTGGCTGGTAAAGCAGTGGTAGGGAGGGATGAAAGCAAGAGGGAGCATAGATGCAAGAAACAGGGAATGATGGATAGATAAAACCGTAGTAGCATATTCAGAGAGAGAAAATGGGGGGAAAGATACAGATGGGTAAAGAGAAGGATTGGGAAGAAGGAAAGAATCAATCTAGAAAAACAGTGAGGAACTCTGTTAACTGGGTGAGGACAGCATAACAGAGAGGAAGTCAAAGGTCTGGAGTGGCATGAGAAAAGAATAATACAATAATAATAACAATTTCAGTGCTGTAAAGTTGGAACAAATGCAGTTTGTAATGTAGCATAAAATAGATGGAGGGAGAAGAGAATTGATGGAAATACTAGAGAGTGAGCAGGGTCGGCAGAGATTTGGATTATAGCCAAGCCTACATAAAAAGACGACACCATATGTGTGGCTGGTAGATTGTTGTGTTGGCTGCTTGTTATGATAATCCGAAGAAAACTAGCCAATGCAGTGCAGAACAGCCTGCCAAGAGAACTGTAACTGAGTATTTTCTCTTCCACAGAATAGGCAGGAAAAAGTTGACGCAACCAAGGAGCTGCTCCCTGAAAAAAAGAGAATTGAATTTATAAAGACAGTATAGTTTTGATAAGTTTTAGAGTAAAGATGCTTCAGCTCACTGTAGAGAAACAAGACATGTCTGCAGACACATTGTTGGCTATGTGCTGTCAGTATGCTAGCATACTCAGAAGCTGATTACCATAATGTTTACCATGTTCACCATCTTTGGTTAGCCTGTTAGCAAGCTAACATTTGCTTATTAGCACAAAAGTAGGGAGAGGCTGAAGGGAATGTCAGTTTTTTCAGGTTTTTGGTTGTATTAGTATTGGACAAATGAAAAACTTTGACCTAGCGGTGCTACATGAAATGTCAGGGTGTCACCAATGTTATCACAATTTATCCTGAATGGAACATGGATATCTACCGAATTTCATGGCAATCCGTCCAACAATTGTCAAAATATTTCACTGTGAACCATAAATGTCAACCTCATTTTAGGGGCTGGGTGAAAAATCAGATGATCACCAAAGTCAGCTGGATTCATCCTCTGGGAACCATGAATGTATGTACAATATTTCATGGTAATCTATCTAATATATGTCTCTCTGGACCAAAGTAGTGGTGCAACTGATCGACAGTTGAAGTCTCATCTGTATGACAAATGCACAACATTTTCAGTTATGGCATAGTGTTATCTGTCTCCAGTTATAATTAATATATTATATATGACTATATAATATTAATATTTTGAGACAAAGCTACAAACAGACATGTGACAGTGTCCGTGTGTAGCTATATATGCATCCTGGAGGGACATATTAATCTGCTGTGAGGCAGCGGTGGAAATGTAACACGCCTGTGTCGATTTAGAGGAACACAGTAGCCTTGTACAGATAACTGTCTCTGTCTGGCGGTCACAGCCACTTGGGGGTTTCTGTCACCTCTGATTTTCCACAGACTGCCATTGTGCATGTGTGTGCTTGTGAGAAACAGAGATGATTAACATTTAAAGGGTTGATTAAATTTTTTGATTAAAATGACTGTAACCCATCGGTGGGAGGGGAACAGGAAGCAGATGTCAGATCTCGTAAACATGGGATACATCTCAATTCTCTTAATTGCATCCACGTTTCCCTCACTTGTGTCGTTTCCTTGTGTCTCTGTCCCTCCCACTGAGGATGCATGGAGAGACGCAAGGAAACCATGCGAGGAAAGAAGAAACAAGGAAACGTCCTTTCCTCTTCAGCATCACCGTGAAGCGACGTCTGTTTCTGATGATGGCAGCTGCTGATTGCAGCTGGGTCAGCTGTCAATCGGCTTTAACAGCTGTAGAGACTTTTGATGGAGTTTGTGTCTCCATACGTGTGCACGATCCTAATGCTAATAAAGGTGCACAGTTACCACTGCCAGAGCAGCTGTTTTCTCTCTGCAGCCTGTTATCTTTTTAACAAACACCTGCACATGAATAAAAAACTGTGTTCTGTATTTATACTGTGTCCTGCTCAGAGGCACATGAACCATTTCTACTGGCAGAATGTGTTCATATTACTTATTAATCATTTGTATCTGTATTTATTGGTATTCTGATTGTGAATTAATTATTTAATAAACCGGAGTGGTGACTGGAAATTATTTATTAGGCCAAATGTTTCAGGGAAAATGGAAATTATGTAACTCATATCAAACCTGATGCTCAAGAATTTCCAGCCTCACATGTGACTGATCGGAAATGATGACAAATTATATAAAATATAAATGTGTTTAAAAAGTGTTTTTTTGCTGACAGACTCTCCCTTTAATTTCATCCATAATAAAAGTTAATGGGGGAAATAACAGATCATGAAAAGAAAAAACCTTTCTAATGAATGTAGAAAGTTGTTTATGGTTCTTTTGTTGTTCAGACCTACAATTAACAGATTTTTAACTAGATGGTGAATCAGAAATCAAATAAAATATAAAACTAGGGAGTGATACACTTGAGTTGAATCTGTTATCTGTCTCCACTCCAATATGAAACCGCAGTTATGTTGTGATGATAACCAATAAGGGGGTGTGCCGGCCGGTAAAAGACTTCCATGAAGGCTGCTCTTGTGTATCCTCGCTAATAGCTCCTCAGAACAGAAATAAGAGCTTTGAGACGGCCTTCAAATGGAACTCGTGAGCTTGTGGTTATGACATGGGAAGTTGTGTAAATGATATGCTTGGCTTTTGAGTATTTAAGTCATGAGAACACCACTACTAGTCAACATGGATGCCAAAATACTCGTCATTGTTCTCTCGTCATTCTTCATTTCTTTCCAAGAAATGTTTGTCGGCATCTAGAAGCCACCGAGGCTAACGATTTTGCTAGCTAGCAAGTGGGTAACATAATGCAGGAAATGCAAAGGCATAATGACAGAGGAGAAAGATGAAGCTGTTGGGAATATCAACATTTTACACAGACATATAAAATTACTAAGAAAAACTTAATACAACTAAAATTACGATATATTAACTTACCATCCAAAAAAATGAACTTCCATGGCCTCTGCCATTTCTGAAAATGTCAACAACACATCACAACTCATGAACTCTGAGCTTCCAGAAAATTTCCACTTCTGAAGTTGTGAATACCACAAAGAAGGGGGCGTTCATATGGACTCTTCTCGTGAACACAGTAAACATGACCCCATTTGAAGGCAGCCTGAGACGGCCTTCAAAATGGCACACCAGAACAACTTCCGGTTCAGGCGAGGATCAAGGAAATATCAAAAAAGAGACTTGACATGTACCCATGAACTGCTCTCTCTCTCTGTTTTTCTATTTTCCCCATATCCACTCAAGTTGCCCTCCAGTGAGGATACATTTAAAGCGAGGAAAAGGGTCCGGAAATAATCAAAGATATAACATTTATATTTTAGCTGTTTTGCTCCCCAGTTCTGTACATTTTGTAGCACTGTGCAAAAACTTTCTTCTCATTAATTGCACTGTAAATCCAATAAAGAACCAGTAAAATTATGAATGAATATACATTAGCAAGTAGTAGCAAGTTAACACACTTATGAGAATCTGAAACACTTGAAATAATATGACATGGAAAATGTGCTTGATATGAAGGATATCAGCAGTTTTGGTGTCATTTTTCATCTTGGTACAGAGTTGCAACTCAAATCATCTCTTTACTGACGCCTCTTTTTCTTATTCATGTGTAGTCACAGTGCAATAATATTGTCATAACCTCGCTCGTAGGCCATGACAAATACAGGAATTGACACAACAGATGGCGGTAAAATTAAAGGTATTTATTATAATGAACAACTGAAGAAATAAGTACAAATAAGGAGTGTGTCAGTCAATAACATCAGTAATGTAGATGTGAATGCGTGACCAGTGGGGTATAAAGTGTTGTGAAGTGAAAAAAAAGTCTGACAAAAAGCAAAAACCTGCAGCTGCTGGCTGAGATGAGTCCAGGTGAGAGAGCACGAACAACGCTAGAAGTTGGCCTTTTATCCTACGGGAGCATCAGGCCCAGGTGCTCTGAATCTGGCTGGCTGCTACGCCCACGTTCCCCCGGATACCTTTATGGACATAATGGAATATAACAGTAACTCATAACCACACCAGCATCAATACATTTAAGGTAGGTTAGGCAGGGGCCATCACAGTATGCACACTACTGAGTGCTAAATGTTTTTTATATTATGTTTCAAAAAATGATACTTTCAGTAATCTCTAATGCTGCATTTTTTTCTCTATCAGTGCATTTTCTAATCTGCCGGTGTCTGAGGACAGGGTTTTCATTCCTGCCAAGAAAAGCAACAGGCAGAAGGATGCTAAATGAATGCAATATGCTGAAGCTCCTGCATGTTGATATTATCTGTCAGGCATCATTAGTTTTACACAGGAAACGTGTCGGCCAAGATCATCGACCGTTCAGCCATACATGTGAATTCTAAACATGCATTTTGTTGCCTTGACTTGGAACATAAAACTGAAAACTGTGCTTTTCTGATTAAATCCCACAATTGCAAATGTGAATTGATGTATAATAGATATGAATATGAATAGATTAAAGAAGGCCTGCAATTAGTACCGACAAACACTGTTACTGTTGTTGGCATTTAATCAGTGTGTTCTACTCTGAAAATACTTTATCGAATGTTTCACAGATATGTTTCCACTACTGCGAAAAAAAGTACTACATCTTCAATATTTTGTTTTTTAAAAATGCTTTTAAATTACAAGTGAGCAGACGGCATGAATGTACTTCGATATTAATCTCTGCTGTGAAAAATACAGCTGAGTATTTGACACACACACTGTAATTCAAAAGATGAAGGCTGTAGAGTGTTGGCATCGCATGTGGGTTTAAATTTCAGGACTGACAACGGTATGGATTTTTGGGCCCCTCTACCATCAAATTTATGCTCATCTTTGACTAAGATCTTACACATATGTCCCAAGTCAGGGAGAAAACACGTTGACATCCTTGACACACTACTACGTCCCTGCTGCTTTTGGATTGATGATGCTGCACTGTGACAGAGGGAGCAAACTAATACTTGCCAGTCAACCAGGCTGGATATCAGGAGACAAGTGATTGCACTGTTGATGGGGGTAATTCTACACAGATAGGTGGTGATACGGAGGGGGGGCTGGAATAAATAACAGAATACAAATGCTGCATGATTGATAAATACTGTATGACAGCACTCTGTCTTCCCTGTGAAAGCCAGCAGAAGGGGAGGCCATGTTAAATCAGTGCGTGACAATGAAAACTACTGCAGGGAAACTTTGCATAGGAAGAGATATGCAGAGGAATATCTTTGCAAAAACCTGCACAAATAGACAGCAGAACCACATTTTTTCATATCTGTCATCAGTTCAGATGAGTAATCTTCCCATGAAAAAGGCAACATTAACTGCAATCAGATATCATTACATGCAATCATTCCCTCCACAACCTGGTTGTAATTTTAAGCATTTTTAGCTTTAAAATTGCCCTTTTTGAATGAAGTAAATATTACACTTTAGTTTGCATATGTTTTGATGGGTTCAAATAGTCCATGGCCAAATAAAGGGACTCCTGGAGACAAATCGTGCAGTGGATATTAAAACACAGACAGCAGAAGGCACAAAAGGAGAACGGTCCAAAGGCAAAGTGCATTTCAATAAACAGCCAAGTAATATTGTCTGGGAATTGGTAAGCCAGAAAATGTCATTTGGCCCAGGTGGATTCCTATCTGTTTAGCTCATGACATTTGGAAGACATTTCAGCTCCCGTGTGGGCGACCCATTCTCTAATCTGATTTTTTAAGCAAATACAAAAAAATAAAAAAAACTACATAAAAGCAAAAGAATATTCTAGCTGCTTGTGGATATGCTTTCACAGCTCATGTTAATTCACCACACTTCAATCCTAATGCTCATGTTTATCTGACTTGTACTGTGGAAGAAATGAACAGAAATAAAGGGGATCTACACTGCACAGTATCCTAGTGATTTATGGTGCCAAATAAATATTATTGTCGCAACTGATGGCGCGAGCTCATGCCAAAACAGTGATTTTCTTCATGATGCACTTTTCATCTCAAGACTGCCTCAAAGCATCAATCTAGTCTTCTGTCAACAGGGAGCAGCGCAGATTATTTAACTGACATCTTAAAAAGCCCAGCTTCAAATCATCTCACTCAAGAGATGCTCTCAGAGAAAATAGAGGAGAAAAAGAAAAAGAATATTTATACTGCCATGACCTAATACAAAACCAGAAATAGCAAAAAGTTTAATAACTGTATGATGATGTCCTTGTGACATTAGTGAATGACAGAGTGTATCCATTTTGCAAGCATCAGCAGTGAGCTCTGACAGGGACATTTTAACTCCTGTATAATTCTGAAAGAGTGCTGCAGGGGTGGATGTTCCATGAATTTTTCTTTGGAAAATGTGTCAGTATTCGTAGCACAAGGTTGACATCTAGTGGTTCTCCTGTGACTAACAGGACATTTGTGTCACCCTGGTGATGGAGGTCTGGAGTAACAGAAAATGTAACTATTTGCCAAGTCCAACTCTAAAGTGAATTAATCATGAACTGTATTCTCACTTTCAGGGATAAATATTGCTTTTGAAAAGGACATCTCCACTAAATTCAATATTTGGGGAAAGTTCTGGCTGTCATCTGAACTCAATAATACCTGCAGTATTGACAGAGTTCATCAATTATATTTAAAGGACATGGCTGGCAATTTTCTATATTTTTCTTATTACAAATGTCATGTGCAGAGCCAAACCAACAATGAATGTATCTACTTACAAGTATTGTGTTTGTATCCAAAGCCTGATGTATCTCGTTCCTCTATGCCGTAGACCTCCACTCCACAGTGGCTTCTGCTGTACGCTGAACTACTCTCCAAAATAATTTTAAAAAACAAAACATCTCAGACCGACCGGGTAAGTAACTGAAACCTGTTCATGTGTTGCTCCTATCTAATTGTATTGACTTTTCAATTTAAAACAACTGAGGAACAACTCTATTTTGCATCACTATATCAGCTAAACGTAGCCTCTGTAATTAACTTCAGACCTGATGTAAAAAGACTCGAAAGCCAAAGCCAATCTGCCAAAACTCTATTACAAAATTAAATTTGTCTTATTAAATTTTTTTTTTTTTTTGCTAGACTGATTCTCAAATATCTAAATGATAACAAAATCACAAGACCAAACAGGAGGCTCATTTTTGTATTGTCTTGTTCTTTAAAGCCCTATCAAAAGCAAAGGCAACGTATTAGTAGATTTGCCAGATGATTGAGAGTTATTACTGTTTACAATATACTCTAAATAAACTCCAATCGATTTGATTTACACAAATGGCTAAAAAATAGCCTTTAAGAAGACTCGTCTGCCCCGTGCGCCAGACTGCATCATCTCGTCTCACTGAAATTAATCAATACAACCCCGCAGTACAAAAGTTTGTGGCTCATTAAAAGTCAAAGGAATTCCTGTCATTTTGGTTCTACAAACATAGTTAGGCCATGCTTACATCTGTCAACTATCAGCAGGTCTAATCCACTAGGCAGCCTTAGGCTGACCCAGCAACAGACTCGCTCTTTACCAGAGAGCAAAGCTGTAGAAGTTCCTCCAACGCTGGAAAAACTCAATGGGCCTTGAAGCATGCTTAAGCACTGACTCAGAGAGAGAAAGAGGATAAACATGTAAGCAAAAGGGATTATTTTAGGTTTTGATCAAAGTGGGAACTCTGAACCAGCTACACATGCAGTACATTTTAAGTTTAGAGTTAGATAGAGGATAAAGTAATTTATTCAATCATTTTCCCACAAACTTTTCCCCCCAAATCTTCAGAACTGTTTTCTGGGCCATTTCATTGCTGCATGTGACTTAAACAGTCAAGAACATCTGGGTGAGAAATGTTAAATTTGCTACATTCTTCACAAGATGTTTAATCTGGGACAGCTCCTCTGGAGGTACCCCAGGACTAACAGGTCCAGTTTTGTCAGTTTGGTGTTTTAAATGGGAATGAGAATAACATAATCTTTCTTTACAACATTGGGTAGGCTGGTCGACAATGTAAAGATGAGAGACTCTCAAAACTGGTATTCTGACAGGTTTATTTAACATTTTTTATGTCATTTAGCTGGTCCATTTTCAATAGATAGATAATACTATAATACCATTATCTAAAAACTGAATTTATTTAATATTATTTCCAATACCTTTTAAAAACCATATTGTAGTTAATTTCTGGATTAATGACCTCTGTTGTGGGGGAAATCAAGTCCAGATGACAAACTGTGATTAAACATTGACATAATTTGCTGCATTAAAATGTTGCGGTTCAATATCACTGTAAAATCTCAGATGCCAGTTTGTTCTTGAAAGTTTGAAGAGCATTAGTTCCAAAATCACCCCCATTCATACCTGTAATATTATTATTATTATTATTATTATTATTATTATTATTATATCATAATAAAGGTATGACAATAACATTCAGTTGGACTTTTCTCCACTGTGATGGATCACCTACTGTATCTCAAACTCGTTTTGAGGATCAGCAAGTTTATTTTTGTAGCGTGCTGAAGAAAATGGAAACCAATTGCAACCTGGAAAGTAGCAGAATTAATCTAGAATGGTCAGCAGTAATGTAAACTCTATCAATTTGAAGATAATTGGCAGTGAAGTTTTGGCTTAAGAGGAGAGCCAACTTTTTTTTTTATAAACACTCCAAATTACAATTGAGTTGAATTTGAATTATTAGCGAACAGCTAACATTTTTTAATAGTGACTTGTAAAACAAAATGGGTAAAGATTAATTGCTTCCTGAATACTTCTAGATTTCCCTACACACTCAACCTTTATTAACTCACTTAATTCACATAATTATGCAGCTTATACTGAATAAAAAAAGATAGAAACAGACTTTTGCCACAGTGCCCAGACTTCATTTAAAAGTACGAGGGTATTTTAGCTGACATTATTATTACATTAGAGTACATAATTAGGATGTTCAAAAAAGTAATTCCCAAAGATTTATCTCAGATTAATACACAGCTTTCACACATTTGCTGATTATCCAACCCAAAACGTCTCAGAGGAAATGTGCAATTACTCTACCATATCCTGATATTGATCTTTTTACAATGCACCCAAATACTTAATACTAGTATCCTTGATTTTTCCCAACTGACTGTTCTGTGCTACTGACTGATGCACAATTACTGCATGTCCATCCATTATTAGTATTATCAAAAAATGAGAGAGCATTGGTCTCATTGGTAAAGGCTACTTAGATCCCTTTTTAAGTCCAACAGTTCCCTCTATTAGCTTCACATTGTTTGGCCCTCCAATTTTTATGGCTCCCGTCTTTTACAATTGCTCCTGTTAAATTAATTCTTGAATTCTATATGCTTTGAATTTTCAGACCATTAGACTCTTATTTGATCTGCCCCTACCTTTTCCTAAGCTCTTACCACTGCTCTGGCTGTTGTGCCTCTTTTGCTTTGTTTGTTCTTCTGGGTCAAAATCAGAGTCACTGTCATTTTTTGGTCTTGTTTTTCCTCTCCCAGCATTCTTTCTCACTGTTTTGCTTCTCTCCTCTTCATCTTCTTCTTCTTCTTCTTCTTCTGCTGAGTCAAAGGATGTGTCACTGTTGGTCAGCTCATCCTCACTCTCTTCGTTGCTAGAACGTTTTCTTTTCAACTTCTGTCCCTTTACTTTTCCAGTCTTAGTATTTAAACCCTGGCCTTCCATTTGATTGCCCAGAATTAAGTTGCCTGCTGCATCTCTCTTGGGCCTTCCTATGGGTCTGCCTGTGCTCCTCCTCCTTTTCATTTTTGCTGTAGTAAGTCTCTCATTCTGCACCTCCTCTTCTGTATGCTGCTGCTCCTCCTCTACATTGTCGACCTCCAAATCTGTGCCTTTCTGACTCCCATCCTCTTGAGCATCACTAGTGTCGCTTGCCCTTTCCTTACCCTTCTTCCGTTCACATCCAGAACCGGATGTGTGGTAACGCTGCACATGACTCTTCAAGCTCACATTGTGATTGAAGCATTTGTCGCAATGCTGACACTTATAAGGCCTCTCCCCTGTGTGCAGGCGCATGTGGGATTTGAGGTGGCTTGACTGGCTGAAGCTGCGTTGGCACTCTGAACACTTGTACGGTTTCAACCCTGTGTGCACAACAGAGTGTCTCTGGAGATGAGGTCTATCCCTAAATTCAATCCCACAGACTCCACATCTGAACTCCTTTGAGATTCTGTGATCTGCCAGGTGAATGCTGCGTTCTTTACTGGTTGCGAATGTCTCTGAACAGTCTGGACATTTATAAGGTGTCGCACTATCTTGATGGGTCTCCTCATGTTTGAGTTTGTCCACCCTTGTTCTGAAGGTTACATGGCAGTATTTGCAAGGATGTTCATAGGTTTCATCATGGATATTGCTATGATGTTTTAGAGAACTCTCACTAACACATCTTTTGCCACAAATATTGCAGGAATATGGCTTTATTTTGTACTCACATGTGTGAGGCTTCAGGATATTAAAAAAACTTCCACACTCTGTGCAGAGTTCATTAATTCTGAGGCCACTACGGGAATCAAAATCTCCCTCCTCTTCAGTTTCCTCATCTGAACCCTTTGCAAGCTCTTCAGCCAGCAAAATATCCTCTGTTGGATTCCACTCCCCGTCTGAACTCACTGCACCTTGATCACCCTCCTCTCCTTCATCTGAGGGATTACTTTCTTCATCACTAAAAGTAACAATCTCAGACGAAACCGCACAGCTGGGGTCGACATCTGTCAGCGTTGTCTGTGAATCATGCAATGACAATATGGATATGACGATATGTACAGAACAGAATATTACAGACAAATTACCAAAAAAGAGGTGCAAGAAGAGGACATTTTATGATTTATTATTCTAAATTAAGCCTTAATTATACATGGGCAGTCAGCCTATGTTCAAAATAAGTAAAATATTTTCCAAGAATATGTTGTGAAATAGTAAATAATAATGGATAGAGTAGGTTCTGATGTTCTCGGCTACAAGCAGAGTGTCTGGATATGGTGTAGTATGTCTGACTATAGTAGCCCTACCTGTTGGGTCTCTGGAGTTACTTCTGTGCCTTCTGTCAGGTGTTGAACTTCAGCTGGTGGGACGCTAGCATTGACCTGGCTCTTCCACTGGTTTCTGTACTCACACTGAAGGCACTGTTGGTTCAAGATGATGAGCATCCCATGGGTGACCTTCTCCATTTGAAGTTTACCGCCACATGATGGACACTTGTGGCGAAACAACTGGATGAGGCAGTTTTCATACACAACAACCTTTCCTTTCATCTGCAGATGTGCTGCCCTAAAAAAAAAACAATCCAATTGAAATGTTGTGAGTTTAAAACTCCAACCTGATGTTAAATGTACTGTTGAGTTGAAGAAGTTTAACTCACTTTTCCTGGTTCAAATCAATATTCATAACATTCTGTTGCATCTGACCAACATCAGGTGAATATGACAATGAGACTCCACTTGACCCAGGACTTGCTAGGGAACCTACAAATTAAGTTCAGTATTCAGATGTTAAGAAATTGTTTAACACATCAATACCCACTTATTTGTTATTATAACATAATATGTAACGTTTCTTAGCTGTTACAGTATATTACTAGACTTTATTTTTATCAACACATAATAATTTCTTACCATTTGAATTTACTCTTGATTCTTCAAAACAGGAAGCTGGACTATCATATGTTTTAAGGTCACACTGACAAGCAACTTCTGCAGTTTCGACAGGCTCCTGCACAAAAACACAATAGCAGAAAGCTTGTAGTTTAACACAATTTACAAATAATACACCAAAAATGTATCTAGTTGATGTTTCCCTCAACAGCACCTGAAAGAGCTAAGTATACACATAATGTAACAAATGCTTACACTAGCCTGTAAATGTGGACAGGGGGATAACACGGTCTCACAGACTGCACCAATGACATGGAAAATGCTCATCATACTGTACGTGCACCTCAACAGCACTATAGGGATAGGTCAATGTGCCATTAGGCAGCTGTCAGTACAACCCACGATTAAGGTGGATTGCACAAGGACACACAAGATGTGGACTAACATTTATAGTCAGTTTGTTAATATTACTTCATAAAGGCTATATATTGCATGAAAGGAAATGAACACTAAAATTCTATTAAGTAAGGGAAGTTCATTTGTAGAGCTCATTGTGATTATTGTGTCAAATAGTATGTTGACATATTGATTTAAGTGAATGTATAAAAGGGTATAATTACCATAGTTGTGCCTCTTAATGTGTCTCAAACGTGTGCCCCTGATGAGATTAAATTAATTGGATGGATTAAAGAGGAATGGAATCACCTGTAGAGTTAATCTTTTACATACTTGTTTATCTACTATTTCACGGACATCAGGGAGGCCAGCATCTGTGACGGCAGAAGCTCATGGTCATCTTCTTAAAGGGGACATATCAAGCTTTTTTAATTATCTCTTATTTATATACTGTTATAATGTTGGATGTCTCTGCTAAACATAATCAAAGTTCCAAAACATGAAGTGAACATATGTAAAAACTCTCCCTGAAAGTGTTTTGTTTGCATTGCCCACTCCCATATTTCACATCAGATTTCAGCTCAAACATACACGGATGTATTTGAGAAATGGACACTTTGAGTAAAGAACAAGATAAAGAAGCAAAATCCTACTACTACTACTTCTACTGTTTGTTTCCGAGGCCTTAAAGAGACAGGAGCTAAAACTACCTGTTTAAGATAGAGGCTGAAATGAGGGGTTGCATAAAGGGCCAGTATAAGAAAAATAAGGAGTTTTTTTAACTGTAAATCATGCAAATACATTCCAGTAGAGCCCCAGAATAAAAATACAGACCTAGAAATATGCATGATACATCCCCTTTAACAATCAACAACAATGTACAACAACAATGTGTAACACTGTATGTTATTACAGTGTAAAGCAAAAATGCCTATAAGCATGTACATGATAATTAAATGAACACTCATTAACACTCAATAAACACGCATTACCTTGCTTTAGTGTTTCATTGCTTGATTTTTATCAGTGAAATAAAGAAAAGTGTGTCTGAATATATAGAAGTTTATTTACCCAAAGCGTCTGCTAAGTGACAGATGACAAAATATGGATATGGTGCAGTATATCTGACTATAGAGGTCCTACCTGTTGGATCTCTGGAGTTACATCTATGCTTCCTGTCAGGTGTTGATCAGCTGTTGGAGCACTGTTGACCTGGCTCTTCCACTGGTTTC
The DNA here is from genome assembly GCF_910596095.1 of Thunnus maccoyii. NCBI lineage: Eukaryota > Metazoa > Chordata > Actinopteri > Scombriformes > Scombridae > Thunnus > Thunnus maccoyii. Next base: position 15,390,390 of record NC_056544.1, read on the forward strand.
TGTACTCACACTGAAGGCACTGTTGGTTAAAGATGATGAGTATCCCATGGGTGACCTTCTCCATCTGTAACATCCCGCCGCATGATGGACACCTGCTGCGAAACAACTGCATGAGGCAGTTTCCGTTCACAACAACTTTTCCTTCCATCGGTACACATGCAGCCCTAAAATAAAACAATCAAATGAAATATTGTGACTTTTACACACCTACTTGATGTTAAATGTAAAGTTAAACTGAAGAAGTTTAACTTACTTTTCCTGGTTCAAATTAATATTCATAACATCCTGTTGCATCTGACCAGTATTTGATACATCAGGTGAACATGACAATGAGACAACACTTGACCCGGGACTTGTTAGGGAACCTACAAAATAAAGTTCAATATTCACATGTAAAGAAACTGTTTAACACATCAATACCCACTTATTTGTTATTATAACATAATTGTTATAATGTAACATTTCTTACCTATTATATTATGTTATTAGGCTTTATTTTTATTGACATACGACATTTAAAGTTTCTTACCATTTGAATTTGCTCTTGAGTTTTGAGAACAGGGATTTGGACCATGCCATGTTGTAAGGTCACACTGAGAAGCAACTTCTGTGGTTTCCACAGGCTCCTGCACAAAAACACAAAAGCAGAAAGCTTGTTGTTTAACACAATCTACAAACAGTACACCACAAATTTATCTGGTTGACGTCACAAATAGTTACATCAGCCTGTAAATGTGGACAGTGGGAATACACAGTCCTGGCTGTCAGTACAAGCATTGTTTCAGTTGTGCTTCACAAGCAAGCAGCAGCTGTGTGGACCACATTATGGGAAGTTTTTGAATATTAGAATATGTGGATGTGATTTACTATCGTGTAAAAGGAAATTGACACTGAATTTCTATAAAGTGGGGGAAGTTTATTTGTACTGAGTTCATTGTGATTATTATGATCTCAATGGGATCTTCTTAACAATAAACAACATTACTACATCTCAAAACACAAAAATTGCAAACTCTTATGTACTTGATTAAATGAACACTCATTTTTTGATTTTATAAACACTTTATTGATGAAAAAAGAAATATTGGTCTTTATTTAATTATTGCTCTGGGACTGAGCTGTTTAATAAAAGACTCATTGCTAAACTGATTGATCTAACTGTTTATTTACCAGCAGCAACTCTATCCAATAAAAACTTTATGCCGCCTGGTTTCTGGGGAGGGGAAACATGGACTCCGACCAATCAGATGGGTTTGTTTATAACAACACACATGTACAAAACATGCAGGCTGTATCACTCGATAGGAGGATACGAGCAGATGTTGTTACAGTACAGGCAGACTCACCACGTGTTGTGGGCTCTCCAGAGGTTCTTCTGGCTCTGACTTGAGGCACAGTGATGGGACAGCTCTGGGCTTCAGCTGGACCCTGCCTGTCGGAGTCAGCTTTTCATAGCAGTCATGTGTAAAGTGCTCGATACAAATGGTTATGTCAGTCCAGCACGATTCTTTAAAACGCTGTCTGTTGGCTTCACCAAGAAACTGAACCCACTCCAGTCTCTCCTCTGGATCTTCTGGTAACTTGAAGCGTTGCGCACTGCGACGCCACGAATCACAGCCGACGACGGAGCACATCCCGGGTTTAAGTTTTGAGCCTCCCGCTCTTAAATTGCTCAGACAGCGATGTTATGTGGTGGACAGAGAACCAGCCGAGTTTCTAACGACGACAACATCAACAAGCTAACAGCTAGCCATATTTACTGGTGGAGATGGTGGTAACGGGGTGGGCGGGGCTCTATGGCCAGGTTCGCGCGGTTTGTTGTCCGGCGTGTTCCGGCGAAGGTTTAATACATACAGCAACACCAAAGTTGCAGAGTCGCAGGAAAGCGATTATCAGACAAAAAGGCAACTGGAAGCTGAAGTACTTTTAACCTCAAAGCTCATCAGTTAACATAAAGCCTGCCACAATAAATGTAAACGTATTGTGTACCCTCCATCTGCAGGCTCACTAGTATGAGGTTAAGAATGGAGATGTGTAAGATAAGCAGGTCCAGAAATACACCGGCAGGTGGGGCTGTAGAGCTTGGAAAGTTTATATATATCTTTTACTTATTATAAACTCTATATAAAGTACTGGCCATTTGAAGATCCCTTCATAATGCACTTTCAAGGTAAGTGGGGGCCAAAATCTACAGGCCTCCTTCTGTGCAAAAATGTATTTAAAATCTTATCTGAAGCTAATAGTTTCAGTTATCTACATTAGTCAAATCAAGTGGATATCTTTCAACATTTTTTTTTTTTTAGTGCCAAGGTCTCTCTTTTTGTTACTATACTTCCACTACAACTCAACAGGGAAACACTGTCTGAGGAAACAGAAAGAGGGAATGTGATGCTAAAACTGTGATGCTAAATGTGGCAGATATCCACTTGATGTGACCAACTCAGTCTGCTGAAGCCTCATATAAGCTTCAGGTAAACTTTTAAATGCCTGGGTAGGATCATGCGTTTGGTTGTGTGTGTCTGTATTTGTATCTGTCTGCAGTTGATCTTGCATACTACTGGACCCATCAGCCTAATATTTTTTATGCACATTTATGACTGTATGCTCAAGGACCTCCTGTGGTTGCGGTTATTCACAATTTTTGAACACCATTGACTGCTCTTTTTTATTCTGCCATTGACTGCTGACCCTTCACTCCTCTTAACCGGCTGGTAGGGATTGCAAGTGATAAACCACTGCTTCAGTTTGGAATCTACTTTCCGCTAGGGACAACCAATTGTGCCTTGTTGCCACATTAAATCAATTGGTTTCAAATTTTGGTAACTTGAAAGTGGGTTGTGTTGTGAATTCAAATAAATATTGATAAGATTCCTTATGAGCCTATCATAAAGCTTAGACTATCGTCTTTTCAGCAGTCCTCGCCATTTTACCTTATGCGTACCACATACCAAAGTTGTCAAGATATCAAAATTCTACAGAGACATTAGAGCCAGCGGTAAATTACCAACGATCTGCACAGATCAGTTCATCAGATCATGTTCTCCCCGGTACGACGACGGACATTGACCAGCTGATCATCTCGGGAGATGAGCTGCTAGTGGCTGAGATGACCAGCTGGTCTTGCTAGCGGCTCCTCACATCTCTGATGACATCGGAGCAAATTTCCAAACAGGCGGTATCTGGATAAATTGACCACATATTGGGAATCTAAATGGTTACTTTTTCACCTGAAAAAATAATAAAATGTAATAAAGTGACCTAATAATGGTCCTAGATTACAACAGCTTTTAGCCTGGCTCAAAATGTCTGCCATTGCTGCCAGTTGCTCGGGGCAGCGCTACTTCTTCATCCTCTCATGTTAGACTAAGGGCAGACGGGATGCTACAGTGACTCACTATCACCTCTTGAGGTACAAAGTGGTATTATGAGAGAGGATAAGCCATTCTAGATAAGCTATTCTTACATATAGCACCTTTAAATATTTAAAGCAACAAGCACATGTAAAATGTAGCATTTTTCAGTTACCATTAAAGTATTGTATTAGAATAATCAAGAGATCAATTGTGGGGATCAACAAATCACTGTATTGCTCTTTCAGTTGTCATCTCACTACACAAACGCTTGTACATGAAAAGTATCTAAAAAATCAACATGACATATTAACAGTATATTATATTAACAGTAACATCAAACAGTAAAAAAACAATGAAAGTTAAAAAGGCCTTGGACTAAGTGTACACACATTTAATTTCTAATAATTGTTCAAATATATAATGGAAAACAGTCCAGTTCTGACCCTCAAAATTGTATTTCTCTTTTCTTTTCATAAATACTCAATAACTTCTTTAGCTCAATGTCTTTCTAAGTTTCTTCAACTTCTAGATTCTTTCTTGGTCTTCCTCTACGCTTCCCTGAGGCCCTGCCACTGTTTTGACTGCTGTACCTCTTTTTCTTCATTCCTTCTGGGTCAAAATCAGAATCACTGTCAGAATTTTGTGGTCTTCCTCTTGATCTGCTTGTGCTCGTTGTCACTTTCGTGCTTCTCTCCTCTTGCTCCTCTGATGAGTCAAACTCACTGTCAGTTGGCTCGTTCTCACTTTCTTCATCACTGTAACAAGCTCTCTTTGACTTTTGACCCTTAACTTTGGCAGTCTTAGTGTTTGAACCTTGACTTTCTGTTTGTTCTGCCAGAACAAAGTTGCCTGCAGCATTTCTCTTGGGCCGACCTATGGGTCTGGTTATGTTCCTCTTTTTCTTTATTGGTATCTCTACTTTCGCCCTATGCACTTCCTCTTTATTGTACTCTTCAACAATGTCAAGCCTAGAATCTGTGCCTCTCTTCTCCTTCTCCTGAGCCCCAACAGTGCCGCTTTCTACGTCACGTATCTTACCCTTCTTCCATTCACATCCAGAACTGGATGTGTGGTAACGCTGCACATGACTCTTCAAGCTCACGTTGTGATTGAAGCGTTTGTCACAATGCTGACACTTAAAAGGCCTCTCCCCTGTGTGTAGGCGCATGTGGGATTTGAGGTGGCTTGGCTGGTTGAAGCCACGTTGGCACACTGAACACTTAAATGGCTTCACTCCACTATGCACAAGTAAGTGTCTCCGGAGAGAACGGGGACGGTCAAATTCAAACCCACAGATGTCACATTTTAACTGCCTGGGGCCTCTGTGATCTTCCAGGTGAATTCTGCGTTCTTTATTGGTAGCAAATGTCTCTGAACAGTCTGGACATTTATACGGTTTTCCTTGAGTCAGATGGATCTGTTCGTGAGTGATTTTGTCCACTTTTGTTTTGAATGTAACATGGCAGTATTTGCACCGATGCTCATAGTTGTCATCGTGGACTCTGCTGTGAGAGTTTAGAGCAGTCTCACTGACACATCTCTTGCCACAAATGTTGCAAGAATAGGGTTTAATTTTATGCTCACAAGTGTGAGGCTTCAATTTATTGAAAAATATTCCACACTCTGTGCAGAGCTGACTGTGTTTGGGGACAGGATTATCATCATCTTCGTATTCACTTTCCTCATCAGATTCACTTTGAAGCCCTTTAGCCACTAAAGTCTCCACTGCTGGATTCCATTCTTCATCTGAATCCATGTCACCTTCATCACTGGATTCGGTTTCATCCATTGGATCACTTTGCTCATCGATAACAGCAACAATCTCAGAGACACCAGTGACGCTGCTGTTGTCATCTGTTGGGACTTCCTGTGAAAGAAAATCATGACAAGAATGGGTAGCAGGAACATTTAACATTAAATGATTTGAATATCGCAGCCAAACAAAGAGGTGCAAGCAATGAACACATTATGATTTTTGATACTAATTGACTAATCTACACCAGCACAAAGATGAACTGCAAGTATGTTCACAGTTGCAAAAGATGTTTTCAAGCTACAGTGTGTGACTTTTAAATATAAATGTATGTCCGTTATATTCAAACCCTTGCCAAATGAGTTCACACAATGCCAATTAAGCCTATCACCAGCAGGTAAATCTCTCTGTATTTCACAGTATATGGAGTTTTTAAATCTGGTGTCTGTGGCGACATTCCTGTTCCAGTAAGCCCTCTGCTAACTCGAATAGGGATAAAATAATTTAATTGTACAGCTCTTCTAGACTTCTAGATCGAATGGATCGAGTTCTGATAAAACTAGTCATTTCGCGGGGGTTATGTGACACTCAAAACAATTTATCCACCGTTTTACAACCATAACAGTAGGGACAGAGTAGCCTACGGTGCAACCTACAACGTATGCACATGTTGACAATGTTTTTGTAGTTACTCTGGCTGCCAGAGGGGGGAGACAAAAGTCCCGTGATGCAGGTTTAAAAATTACAGACGAGTGACAAATTGAAAGAAAAACCGGTACAGGTCTGAATGCTTGATCCCTACAGTGAGGGGATCTGGTGGCTCTGTTATACTGTGGGGGGCATTTTGCTGGCATGGTTTGGGTCCACTTGTCCCCTTAGAAGGAAGGGTCACTGCAAATCAATACAGTTGATATAAAGTTGTTCTGAGTCATCACCTTTATCCTATGATGAAACATTTCTATCCTGATGGGACTGGTCTCTTCCAGGATGACATGAGTATGAAAATGATGTGAATCATATGCTATGGCCTTTGCAGTCACCAGATCTCAACTCAATTGAACGCCTGTGGGAGACTTTGGATTGATGTGTTAGACAGTGCTCTACACCATCATCATCAAAACACTAAATGAGGCAATATCTTTTGGAAAAATTGTGTTCATCCCTCCAGTAGAGTTCAGAGACATGTAGAATCAATGCCGAGGTGCATTGAAACTTTTCTAGTGGCATGTGGTGGCCCAACATCTTACTAAGACACTTTATGTTGGTTTTTGCATTAATTTGTCACCTGTCTATGGATAATTATGACAAAATATTGGACAGTGTAGATTGTGCATGATTTTAGCTTCAAAACTTTCTACATTGCAGAAACATATTAAAACACGATAAGCTCATGAGCTAGAAGGGGTATGTTTGACTATTTAAGTCCTACCTTTTGGGTCTCTGGAGTTACATCTATGCCTCCTGTCAGGTGAGCTGTTGGGACACTAGCATTGACCTGGCTCTTCCACTGGTTTCTGTATTCACATTCAAGGCACTGTTGGTTCACAATGATGAGAATCCCATGGGTGAACTTCTCCAGCTTCACTTTAGACCCACATAAAGGGCACTTGCAGCTAAACAACTTGAGGAGTCGTTTTTCATTCACAACATACTGCCCTTTCTTCTGAAGAAGTGCAGCCCTAATGAAAGAATTTAAATGAAACATTGTGAGATGCAGCTTTAAAAAGCCAACCTGATGGGATTAAAAAAAATCAAATAATTAAAAAAGTTTAACTTACTTTTCCCTGATCACATCAAGGTTCACAATTCTTTGTAGCACCTGACCATAATCACACATGAAAGCATCTGAAGTATCGGAACATGAGTCATCACTCGGCGCTGGGCTTCCTTGGGCAGCTGCAAGTTTAAAGTTCATCATTACATGTAAAGAAAATAGTTGAGTCAATTCCCACTTCATTTTAACACATTCTAATGTAAAGTTTATTACCTGCTGAAGTTGAAGATTCTTCAGAATAGTAAGTTGGACTGTCACATGTTTTAAATTGATCACACAGAGTAGATACTTCTGTCGTGTCCACAGGGTCCTACACAAAGTAAATGCTTGTAGTTAAAGAAAAGGAACATAAACTATATCTTAAGTGCTATGTGGTTTCCATCAAAACACCTTACAATACCATAATTTGATTTACATATAAAACATGAGAAAGATGAATGTTTGCACTGACTGCTAAATTGTTACAATAGACTAAAATGTGGACAGTGAGAACAACACAAACAGCACTATAGGACTATGCCAATAAAGGCAAATAAGACGCCAGTCAGTACAAACATTTCACCTGGAGAAACACTACTGTTGATTTTCATATGAAAATAAGAGGATATGTATCTCTTTCATAAACTACATGGTGCATACTGCACTCCTGTTATGACTCTTAATGTGTTTCTGATGATATAATTGGGTGATTTGTGGCAAATATTGTAATTATTCATTAACAGCAGTGAAAGCAGCTTATGTCAATAAAAACAGCGTGCAACACTTTAAGAGAGAATGAACTCCGCCCACTCAGCCAGATTTGTTTACAAAAACAAACCAACCCGACACGAAAAAATGGTCTCAGAAGGTAGTTTGTATGTTGAGGTGATGTGCTGTGAAGGTAGGAGGGAAAAACAAAATACGTCTTGGAGTAGTTGGTCAAAGCACACTCACCTCACATTTAGGGCTCACATGGTCCGGGTCAGGTTCCTCTGGCTCTGACTTGAAACACAGTGATGGAACAGCTCTGGGCTTCAGGTGGACCGTGTCAGTCAGGGTTTCATAGCAGTCATTTGTAAAGTGTTCCCTACAAATAGTGATATCAGTCCAGCACGATTCTTTAAAACGTTGCCCGTTGACTTCGGCAAGAAACTGGACCCACTCCAGTCTCTTCTCTGGATCTTCTGGTAACTTGAAGCGTTGCGCACTGCGACGCCACGAATCACAACCGACGACGGAGCACATCCCGGATTTAGGTTTTGTAACTCCGGCTCTAGAAGTGGTCTGCCGGCGTTATAGTTACAGTTTACGGGGACTGGAAGATAGACCTCGGGGTGGACCGCGTTGCAATGTAAACAACAGTAATAAGTTGAGAGCTAATTTCTGGTACTACAGTGATGAGAGCGGAATGGGCGGGGCTGTTTAGCCGGGTCCGCGCGGTTTGATATCGGGCGTATCCCGGCTCTAGGTTCATTATATGAGATACATTGATTATGAATTATTTAGTTTTAAATCCTCTCGATTCTTCTAATATGAGGCCTTTGAGAAAGCTGCCAAACTAAAATTATCTGGGACAATTCATTAAAATTAGCATGAAAACTTCAAACTTTTTTAAAAAAAAAAAAAAAATGTAATTACACTATGCCGTAAGCATCACATAATTCTATTAACCCCTTGCTTGTGGTTCTTACAGTCTCCAAAAGTAGAATGGGAGGCAGAGCCTTCAGCTATAGGGCTCCTCTCCTGTAGAACCATCTTCCAGATTTGGTCCAGGGAGCAAAGACCCTCTCTATATTTAAAAGTAGGCTTAAAACTTTCCTTTTTGACAAAGCAGTTAGGGCCGGCCAGGCTCACCTTGGACCAGCCTTTAGTTATGCTGCTATAGGCCTAGACTGCCAGGGGACTTTCCATGATGTACTGAGCTCCTGTCTCCTCCTCTCCATCTGTATGCATTCATGTACCAACAACGTATGTTACTAACTTGGCTTCTTCTCCAGAGTTTTTGTGCTTTCTTGTCTCACAGGATGAGGGACTTAGACCCCCTGGTTACAGACAGCGAGGACCATGGCTACAGGGATGCCGTGATGACATGGTCCTATGGGTGTCCTGCCTCAACACCCACTCTTGCTATTATTATCACTGGCCATAGTTCTATTATTATTATTGTTATTGTTATGCTTCTCTGTCTCTCTCTCCTCTCTCCACCCAGCCCATCAAGGTAGATGGCAGCCCACCTAGAGCCCGGTTCTGCTTGAGGTTTCTTCCAGTTAAAGGGGAGTTCTTCCTTGCCGCTGTTGCCAAGTGCTTGCTCATGGGGGAATGTTGGGTCTCTGTAAATCAAAGAGTATGGTCTAGACCTGCTCTATGTGAAAAGTGCCCTGAAATAACCTTTTGTTATGATTTGGCGATAAATAAATAAAACTGAATGGAAATATGTGATGTGATTCCTCTCAGCAGCGTGTTTGTAGCTTTCAATCAGTTAACAGGTCCACCATCATTATATATGGTCTATGTATTACGGAGGAAAAAGTACTGGAAAGGTACAATATAAAGGTACACAGACACTTAATGTCAGCTCTGTTTAATATACTTTTAACCAATATGGTCCCATGGTCTACACATCAATGAACAGGATTAAAATGGATACTGAAAAGAAAGCAACATTTTTTTCTTAACAGTGAAGAACAAGTATGAAATTTTAAAACAATGTGGCTTAGGTGTATACAATCTTATTATCTGTCATATTATGTAATTCTTTTAGGAAATCATTACAATTCTGTATAAACATCTGCTTAATATGGCTCCTTTCTTTTCACATTTTCAGACCACTATATTCTTTCTTGGTCTTCCCCTTCGCTTCCCTGAGCTCTTACCACTCCTCTGGCTACTGTACTTCTTTTTCTTTCTTTCTTCTGGGTCAAAATCAGAGTCACTGTCAGAATTTGTGCTCTTCCTCTCTTTCTTGCTCTTTGCCTCTTCTTTCTCTGTTGTGTCAAAGGATGTGTGACTGTCAGTCTGCTCATCCTCACTTTCCTCATCACTGCAACGAGTTCTCTTTAACTTCTGAAGCTTTACTTTGGTATTCTTAGCGTCTGATCCCTGGCCTTCCCCAGTGCCTGTTGCACTGCTCTTTGGCCTTCCTATGGGTCGACCAGTGCTTCTCCTTTTCTTTTTCTTTTTAGGTACGCCTGTTCTATCATTCTGCACCTCAGAATCTGTATAATCTTCTTCCTCTACATCGTCATGCTCTGAGTCTGAGCCTCTTTTATTCCCGTTCTCCTGAGCATCACCACTGACATCGGCCCTTTTGTTTATCCTCTTCTTCTTTCGTTCACATCCAGAGCTGGATGTGTGGTAACGCTGCATATGACTCTTCAAACTCACGTTGTGATTGAAACTTTTGTCACAATGCTGACACTTATAAGGCCTCTCCCCTGTGTGCAGGCGCATGTGGGATTTGAGGTGACCCGCCTGGTTGAAGCCACGTTGACACACTGAACACTTAAATGGCTTCAATCCTGTATGCACAACTTCATGTCTCTGGAGATTAAGGAGCGAGACAAATTCAATATCACAGATGTTACATTTAAACTTCCTGGGGCCTCCATGATCTTTCAGGTGAATTCGGCGGTCTTTATTGGTGGCAAAAGTCTCTGAACATTCTGGACATTTGTAAGGTTTTCCTTGAGTCAGATGGATCTGTTCGTGAGTGATTTTGTCCACTTTTGTTTTGAATGTAACATGGCAGTATTTGCACCGATGCTCATAGTTGTCATCGTGGACTCTGCTATGAGTGTTTAGAGCAGTCTCACTGACACATCTCTTGCCACAAATGTTGCAAGAATAGGGTTTAATTTTATGCTCACAAGTGTGAGGCTTCAATTTATTGAAAAATATTCCACACTCTGTGCAGAGCTGACTGTGTTTGGGGGCAGGATTATCATCATCTTCGTATTCACTTTCCTCATCAGATTCACTTTGAAGCTCTTCAGCCACTAAAGTCTCCACTGCTGGATTCCATTCTTCATCTGAATCCATGTCACCTTCATCACTGGATTCGGTTTCATCCATTGGATCACTTTGCTCATCGATAACAGCAATAATCTCAGAGACACCAGTGACGTTGCTGTTGTCATCTGTTGGCACTTCCTGTGAAAGAAAATCGTGACAAGAATGGGTAGCAGGAACATTTAACATTTAATGATTTGAATATCACAGCCAAACAAAGAGGTGCCATCAATGAACACATTATGATTTTTTGATACTAACTGACCAATCTAAGCCAGCACAAAGATGAACTGCAAGCATGTTCATATTGCAAAAACATATTTTAAGAGTGATATAATTGTGAAATAGACAAAATATTGGACAGTGTAGATTGTGCATGATTTTAGCTTCAAAACTTTCTACATTGCAGAAATATATTAAAATATGTTAAACTCTTGAGCTAGAATGGGTATGTCTGACTATTTAAGTCCTACCTGTTGGGTCTCTGGAGTTACATCTATGCCTCCTGTCAGGTGAGCTGTTGGGACACTAGCATTGACCTGGCTCTTCCACTGGTTTCTGTATTCACATTCAAGGCACTGTTGGTTCACGATGATGAGAATCCCATGGGTGACCTTCTCCAGCTTCACTTTAGACCCACATAAAGGGCACTTGCAGTTAAACAACTTGAGGAGTCGTTTTTCATTCACAACATACTGCCCTTTCTTCTGAAGAAGTGCAGCCCTAATGAAAGAATTTAAATGAAACATTGTGAGATGCAGCTTTAAAAAGCCAACCAAATGTGATAAAAAAACAAAACCAACAATCAAAAAAAGTTTAACTTACTTTTCCCTGATCACATCAAGGTTCTTAATTTTTTGTAGCATCTGACCATAATCACACATGAAAGCATCTGAAGTATCAGAGCATGAGCCTTCACTTGGTGCTGGGCTTCCTTGGGCAGCTGCAAGTTTAAAGTTCATCATTTACATGTAAAGAAAATAGTTGAGTCAATACCCACTTCGTTTTTACACATACTAATGTAATGTTTCTTACCCGCTGAGGTTGAAGATTCTTCAGAATAGTAAGTTGGACTGTCACATGTTTTAAGTTGATCACACAGAGCAGATACTTCTTTCGTGTCCACAGGTTCCTACACAAAGTAAAAGCTTTTTGTTAAAGGGGCCATATTATAAAAAACTCTATTTTTCAGTGCTTTTGCATATATATTTGGGTGTCTCATGTGCCTACTAACACACACAGAGAAATAAGACAACCCAGTCAGTCAGTTTGGTGTGGGCTGGCTTGCTCTGTACTCTTGTGATTCGACAGGCCATTCAGATTTGATGCCCCTTCTTACATCACATGGGGCGAAGCTAAGCTAAACTAAGGGCGAAAAATTTGCGCATATCGTAGAGTTGGACTGGGGGATAGAGCCACTGCTTGCCAACAGACGGCTGTTGAGCCCCGGCGAGTTCTGCAGGTGAGAGCCAGCTGGAAGGCAGAACCAGAGAGTTCTGCGCTGCAGCTGCTGTCGTCTTATCTTCTGGAGGAATAAACACCTGATTCTGCTCTGATCCAGAGCTACGGAGCCCCTAAAGGGACATGGGAAAAAATGTTTTTTAGATATGTTTCTCGTGCGCACGAGAAAATTTCTAGTGCTTACGAGATACTACTTTTTCGTGCGCACAAGAAAACATCTCGTGCTCACACGAAATGTTCTCGTGCGCACGAGAAAGCATTGGATGCGCGCGCATGTTTTGTGGGAGATCCACTGCATTTGGTTTGAGGTCTGTGTGAAAATGCCAGTTCAGGAGTTAATTCGGCTGTATTTCGAACTAGGACTTCATTGTAAGGACATTGCTGCTTTGCTTGCAAGTCGTCATCACTATGTTGTGTCTGAAAGACATTTAACACGAATTTTGAAGGCATGTAGTCTGTTTCAGCGCAAGGGATACACCCCTTTGGATCGTGTGGTTGATTTCATTCACCAACAGTTACAAACAAGTGGCCAGCTGTGTGGGTATAGGTGGATGTACACTAAATGCAAGGAGAATGGATTACACATCAAGAAAGAAGAGGTACGCTTAATTCTTAAAGAACTTGACCCAAGGGATGTTGAACTCAGAAGAAGGAGGCGGCTCCATCGTCGAAACTATTTTGCAAAAGGGCCCAATTATATTTGCCACTTTGACTCTTATGACAAACTGAAACCATTTGGTATCTGTATAAACGGCTGTATTGACAGATTTTCCCGGAAAATTATCTGGATGAATGCATTTACGACCAGCAGTGACCCAAAAATCATTGGAGGCTACTATATGGAGGCAGTCCAGAAATTCGGTGGTTGTCCAAAAATTGTCAGAGGCGACCGGGGCACTGAAAATGTTAAAGTCAGAGACCTTCAGCATTTTCTCCGTCGTAACATTCATGACGGCTCTGATATTGACAGCTACATCGAAGGGGCAAGCACAGCAAATCAGCGCATAGAGAGTTGGTGGGGTTTCCTCAGAAAGGAATCAATGGAGTTCTACATCTCTCTGTTCACTGACCTGAAGGACCGTGGTTTGTTCGGTGGTACATATTTGGACCGAGGTCTAATTTAGTTCTGCTTTATGAGTATCATTCAGGTAAGCTACAATGCATTGTTATATCTATTTTCATCCTAAATTGAGGCCCACAAATGTTCGTTTTTTCTTTTAACATCCTCCCATGAGCGAACACTGGTTGTGAATATTAGGACTCATGTCTCATCATGTCCATCTGTCTTCTTAAGCACTGTCATCGGTGTCCTACAATATCCTATTAATTCATAATCAGTGTTGGGGGGTTAGGTAGGCCTAATTTAATTACAAAATAAACAAAATTGTAATCCCTTACATTACTGGAGAAAAATGTTTAGGCTTAGGCCTATTAATTAACAGTTACTTATGTAAAATTCATGATCAAGATTTTAGTTACATCTGAAAATTTTCAGCAAAAGCCTAAAGCTATTTTATTTTTGTTGCTTGGTGTATCTTCTTCTTGATCGCGTTTCTTCAAATAACTATAATCTGTCTTTACTTAACACTCAACTTCTAGATGTATTATGTTGAATGTTACCGCTGTGAAACAATCATAAAATTGATTAAGTTAGTTTCAGGTTGAACTTTTGACAGCTGTTCGGATATTCATTGTGGGTTCAACAGTGTTAAATATTCACCCTGAAACTCACTTCACCAGTGTCCTGTAGTCTAATCTCTGTCAGCGGGTAGAGCTGTCTCCATACAGACACAGACATACAGAAGAAGAGTTGTGACAACTTCACTCATTTAACTATTCGCATGAAATAACGTCTCATCATATAATAGTGATTTTTCCCCCAGTACAAGCATAGTTGGCAGCAAACACTGTTTTTATTAATTTATTTATTAAATTATTTATGCTGGTCCTTTTCCACTCAATTTCTCCTAACTTCATCAAAAACTTCAAGATTTAACATGATTTATTTCAAGTCATCTCATAACTTACTTAAGGAGCGCATGATGAGAATAACAAATTGCATATTAATTAACTTTTCTTTCTCTCTATACTGTTTTTCCAGGATGAATTAGACGAGACCATCCATGTGTGGGATTCACATGTCATCAGACCATCAAAGAATGACAGGGTGCCCAGTGGTCGCCCCCGAATCATGTACATGTTCCCAGAACTCTACACAACTTATAACTGCATTTCCCCAGTGGACAGAGCTGATGCACAGTTGTGTCAGAGTAACTGCACATTTTAACCAGCAGTGCCATGTGACACAGACATCTACAACATCTGCAACATTCTGATGGCAGAGTCACAGCTGCATCTTCCAGCTGATGCTTATCAAGCATTGGATTTGTACCTGCATTTGAGGAATGAGATAACATCCGCTCTCTAATTTGAGATGGATTATTATTCAGATTATTCAGGGGTACAACATGTGCACACTGACTACACTGGAACAGTGCTATGCCACAGACATGAAGAACATTTGCAGCAATATTGAGGGGCAAAAAGGATTGATATGTCACTATATGCACACTGACTACAAAGAGAAACAACAAGGCAGGACATGAAAGAGGAACTGAATATTTATTTGAGAATATTATGCTCTTCGTAGTTAACTGTCAGTATATTTACCATATGAGGCTCAAAGAAAAACAGCCATTTGAAATGGTACTGTATGTGCATTGAACAGGTATTTCTTTGTTGAATGCTGACGAAAATGCTGAATGATGAACTTCATTCAGAATAACAATTGCATTGCAAAGATGCACATGAAAATGTAATAATTGTACAAAAAGGGACACTCACCTGTGAGAGCAGACCCTACTGACTTATCAAAATTATGAATCTTTAACCGTCTTGTGGAAAATTTCAATCTCAAGTGTACTAACAAATTACAGAAAAATCATTTACAATAAGAAAATAAAAAAAATCAAAAAATGTCAACTGTTTCTATTTTAATAAGAACAATAAATGAACAATGCTTCAAGGATTTAAATCTAAATAAATGTAAATCTGTAGAAACAGTTTTGCTTCAGACAAATGCCATAATAATCTCAGTGTAGAAGAGGGATGTGCAAGATCCTTTGCATTCACTACACAATATCCATTGTAAAGCAGTCGCCAGACAAGACATTATCAAATTCTTTACGAAACTCAGGGTATGAGCTGTAGGTGTATGGTAACTCAAGAACTGCTCCACATGTGTGTGCTACAGGCCTGCGACTTAAACCACACAATGCATTAAAAGTTACTGCGATTGTGTCTTTGCACAGCACAGTAGATCCTGTGCAGAAGCGTAAGAAGATCTCCAGTCTTCTTTGGTCGATGCTTCTCACATACCGTAGCAGGTGGTTAAGAGCAGTCTGCTCTTGTGGATTTAGGCTTTCAGTTGATGGTTTTATCATCTGGGCAACTTTCTTGTTAGTTGGCCTCTTAGATTCATAGAGCTCCATTATGTTGTCTTTGGTTATGAGCGTTGGCATAGCATTGTGAACACTATAGTGGAAACAGTCAATTATGAACTTTGGCTCTTGAAGAAGAGCTTTGTGTGCCATTGTTAAAATGGCAGCCCGTAAGTTGTCTTTAGGGGGCAGGCAGTGTGAGCCCATTCTTGAGAAGACATCGAGTAAGTCCTCCTCAACAGTTTCATCAATGTTGCCCTGTAGTGCTTTTTCAAGCGACGCACGCTCATTCTCTGAAAGAAATCTGGCAAATGACATCATCAAGAGTTCTTCATCCACTGAGCTAACTCCTTGACAACAGGCAAGAACAAAGGCTGGTGACAGTCTGATTGGTAGGATTTTGTGGTCCAGGTATCCTTTCAACCACACTCTTCCGAGAGCTTGCCATTTCTTCTCAGAATAGTCTGGTCGTAGTCTGGGTACTCGTTCATCTTCCCCTTCACACTGGTCCAAGAAATGGTCCCAGAATGCGGAGTACGCCTCTCTTGACACACGATCACTGTCCATAGCTTTCTCATTTGTAAACTCCATTCTTAGACTAGCATTCAGTACTTTTGGATCCATGAAGACATTAAGGACATCATCAACTATGTTTACTCGTCTTAATTTCAAAAGGAGGATTTCTTTGTCAAATGGATCTGGTGATGCTGGAAGACAGCTTGATGATACAGGTCCATCATTGAATGTAAAGTGCTGCAAGATATTTTAAAAAGGTAATTAGGTGTGATTATTCATTGATTAATCACTTAGTGAACAGAAAAAGAATCAAAGATTTTGACAATCAATATATCAATTAGCATGCAAAAATGGTGATAATGTTGTGGTTTTAGATTTGCTGCTTTTCTATTTCATACTATGATGCATGAAATTGGAAATTGGTTTTGGAATGTTTGGATGCAAAATGAATTTAAAAACATAAGCTTGGGGTGAGGGAACTTGGGATGGTAATGTTACAGTTCTTGTACATTTTATAGACAGAATAATGAATAAGAAAAACTCTTTAAAGTAATTGACAATGGCACTAATAATTTTACAGTACTGTTAGAACTTAGTTCTACATTGTACCTGCATGCTGCTCAAATCATGTGGATTCATGGGAAGGGTGGTGTCTTGATTATCACTATCATCACCAACAATGGGTCCAAAGTTCACTTCAAAGTCCTCAAGAGATTGTTGAATGGCAGGACCAAGAGGGGAATCTGAGACATCACTTACCAACTGGTCTGCATCTTGATTTGGCACAGGCTTTAAACAGTCATCTTCAGATCCATGCCTTCTTGTTGACTGCTGAGTATGACTGCCAACATCATCAGAAGGTCGTGGATGCAGGACCTCTGTGTTACCCATCTCAGAAGTTGCTGATCTTGATTGGCTGATTGTCTCTCCTCTCTATTGATAATTAAATATAAAAAACAACAAAACAAACAAATGTATTATTATTAATGTGTAATTATTATATTATCTATGTTTTTGAATCATCTGATCCAAGCTGTTATGTGTATTCATGTGATTATAACACCCTGCACCTGAGTACATTTTTTGGTGTATGCATTTTGACTTAATGTAGCATTAAACTCAAAACCGTTCACAGACTCCCATCTTAACTGCAGTTAAAATTTAAGATGGATTTACAACTTGCAACAAAATTGTGGTCTCTTAAAGGCCATTTCTGTGTCCTCATAGACTTCACTTGTGATTTATTATAAACATAGCTGCTGTGTCACGCAGATGTAACTCAAATGCCACTACAGGAAACTATAACTTTTGATTAATCAATTTTTGTTTGAATTTTAAAGAATACTGAACATTTTGGTACAAAAAAATCTTCAGACAATACAAGTTCTGTACTGTATAGCACAGAAAAAATGCAATACTAGGGCTTACTTTTTCATGGTTTTTCTGCATTGAGCCACTGGGAGCTAGATCTAAATCAGAGGAGCTCTCTGGATGATCCACTTGATGACGTCTCCTGGTCTTGTTCCTCAAGGATCGTGTCTTCATTGTCCTAGCCTATAAAAAAGTCAGCAAATCAGTAAATTATGGGCTTACACAGACTTGACATAGAGTTAAGACAATAGATTTATCCTAAAAAATAAATGATATCTGTGAATGTACAGGTCACATTGAATAAGAGCACAGGTAGGAAAGCTAAGGTGAAACTTATTAAATTGGCTACTCTTTGAGAACAATAAATATGTATCAAATGCATATCTTTTTACAGCATACATCATACTCAGCATATGAGACAGGTGTGGTATACAACCACAGCAACCATAAAGGAAGTCATTAATTCTACTTATAGTGCAGCATTTTCACCCACAATCTGCGCCGTTTTAAAACCATAGCAATAAACAACCAATCAATATAAATTAAATATCTACAGTAGCCTATGTATTGATACCACAAATGTGGCAGAAGATAAATTACCTTCATTGGCCTCTTATGTGTTGGCTCGAAGTCCGATGATTCATCTGAGAGGAGTATAATGTCTTTAGCCTTGGTGGTTGTGTAGATGCGCAGCATTCGTAGTTTAGTCTGTTCGTACAGCTGGCCCACCGTGACTTCATGGGGCACAAAATTGTGACTGTAATCACAAATGTCAAACTCGAAGTCTTCCATTGGTCCTTTGGATGAATGCCCATTTGGAAAAAATAAGCCTTTGCCTGTCTCCACCAGTTCACCCATAGTCACTGATTTCTGGACCGACAGATTCCGTGTTCCTCCTCCTTTTCTCGTTCTGACCTGGTGATAAGTTCCGCTCTCAAAGTGGAGCCATCCCATTTCAACCCGCCGGGTGACTTTGGCTGCATGTTTATTGCCAATACCGGGGCCTTGTGTGTCACTGTTAGCAGGAGTTCTTAATCTGTCTCTTAATTTCTGCATGAGAGAGGACTTCACTGTCTCTACTCCTCCCGACTCTTCGTTTGTCACAGTTCTTTGACGACAAAATGCTCTGAGCGCAAGTCGGTCCCCATATCTTACGATATACTGGCTTAACTCCTCATCTGTCATAACACCTATGACGTTGATGTCGATCTGTAAAATGCAAGGCAAACGTTTGCAAAATTACACTGCCTACAGAAAGCTAGCAACATTAAATGTAGGCTATTGCTTACTTTATGTGAAAGTTAACAATTATCCTCACCTTGTCATCTTTTAGTTGGTTGATGACACTATCAGGTATATTCCGCATTTTCAGGAACGAGAATAAATCTACTTCTGCTGCCATCCTTTGTGCTTGTCTTGGAGGCTTAATCACAGCAAGCACAACTCCTACTGTTGATTATGTTGATCTCGTGCTCACGAGATGTTTTTCTTGTGTGCACAAAGAAGTATCTCGTGCGCACAAAAAGGTTATCTCGTGCGCACGAGAAACATATCTAAAAAAAAAATTTCCCCCATGTCCCTTTAGGGGCTCCGTACAGAAGTTTGTTTTTTAAACTTTTGGGATTAAGTGGATTTGTCTTAAATGCCCGTGAGTTTATATAACTTTAAAGTTATGAAAAACGCAAATATCTATGTGTATAAACAATATTGTCACTGCCGATTTATGCCTTTATATGACGTTACTTTGAGTGTGGATGGAGCAGCTACAGTGTTAGCATGGCTCTGATTGATCTGAACTCCATTCAGAAAACAAGCATTTTAAAAAGTTGTTTGCGTGTCATAATGGGGACAGATCTGCCAAAGGATAAACTCTGACTTTTTACAAACTGACATCATTATGTAGTTATTTTGGCATCCTTTTGATCCATTTATTGCAATTAATTCACAGCAAAATCTAAGTTTATTTACACTCAAACCGGCCGTTCTGAAGAGGGCTGTTTAGACAGGATGAGAAATCTGCTGTGGCGCTTGATCCTTGTGGTATTAGGACCAAAGCACGTCAGATACATTTTATTAAAGACTCCAGGGAACTGTGTTAACTTGTGGAAAAGGGGTATAATATGAAACAAAAGGAACATAAAATATATCTTAAGTGCTGTGTGGTTTCCATCAAAACACCTTACAATACCATGATTTTATATAAAAAAACATGAATAAGAGAAATATTTGCACTGACTGCTAAATTGTTACAATAGACTAAAATGTGGACAGTGAGAAAAACACAATCAGCAGCACTATAGGGCTATGCCAGTAAAGGCAAATTAGACGTCAGTCAGTACAAACATTTCACCTGGAAAAACACTACTGTTGATTTTCATATGAAAATAAAAGGATATGTATCTCTTTCATAAACTACATGGTGCATACTGCACTCCTGTTATTATTCTTAATGCGTGTTTCTGATGAGATAATTGAGTGATTTGTGATAAATAAATGTAATTATATATTAACAGCCACTGAAAGCAGCTTATGTCAATAAAAACAGCGTGCAACACTCAAAGTGAGAATGAACTCCGCCCACTCAGCCGGATTCGTGTTTAAAAACAAACCAACCCGACACGAAAAAATGTCAAAACGTAGTTTGTAGCATCCGGAAAATGTGCTGTGACGGTCGAATAAGAAACAAAATGTGTCTTGGAGTAGTTTGTCAAAGAAAACTTACTCACCTCACGTTTAGGGCTCACATGGTCCAGGTCAGGTTCTATTGGCTCAGACTTGAAAAACAGTGATGGAACGGCTCTGGGCTTCAGGTGGACCGTGTCAGTCAGGGATTCATAGCAGTCACTTGCAAAGTGTTCGATACAAATAGTGATATCAGTCCAGCACGATTCTTTAAAACGTTGCCCATTGACTTCGGCAAGAAACTGGACCCAATCCAGCCTCTTCTCTGGATCTTCTGGTAACTTGAAGCGTTGCGCACTGCGACGCCACGAATCGCAACCGACAACGGAGCACATCCCGGGTTCAGGTTTTGTTCCTGCGCCTCTAGAAGTGGTCTGCCGGCGTTATAGTTACAGTTTTCGGGGACTGGAAGATAGACCTCGGCCTTCTAATGTAAACAACAGTGATAAGTTAAGAGGTGGCCATTTCTGGTACGACAGTGGCGCGCAGTGATGAGACCGGAATAGGCGGGGCTCTGTTGCAGGGTTCGCGCGGTTTCATATACAACATATCCCGGCTTAAAGGGATAGTTCGGAATTTTCGAAGTGGAGTTGTATGAGGTAGTTATCCATATTTAATGTATCACCTGCAGTAGATTTGGAATAGGAATACCAGGAATACTAGCACGGAAGCTAATCACTGTAACCTACTGCTATGGACGGGGCCAGCAGCAAAACGTATTTTAACCATCCAAAAAAATCATTATCAGAGTAAGCGATGCTATATTTAGAATATTTTTCACTGCTTTACCTTACCATCAGACAGCCATATCCTTTGGCACAGCTGATTTGCGTTCTAATACAGTCCATGGTATGCATAGGAAAAAGGAAGTTTTACAGTTGAAGAAATTTAAGGAAAGGACTGTCCGATGGCAAGGTAAAGCGGTGAAAATATTCTAAATATAGCGTACACTTAAACTGATATTTTTTTAGGTGGCTAAAAGACGTTTTGCTGCTGGCCTCGTCCACAGCAGTACAGTGCTTAGCTTCCGTCCCGTTACTCCTGCCTACTCTCGAAGTTGGTGGTGCCTACCCAAATTGACTGCAGGTAATACACTGATTATGGGTAACTACCTCATATAACACCACTTCAAATCCAAACTATCCCTTTAAGACTCATCTTTTGATTTTAATGGGTTGGAAAACAGCTTTCGGGTGCATTACCGCCACCCACTGATCTGGAGTGGGGGCTAAAGTGTGGCCTCTCTCTTAAGATTTCAACCAAACAAAGAATTACAATCAAAACAATAAACAAAATAGTCATAATTAAACAAAGGGCACTAAAGAACAATTTAAGATTCAATACAAAATAGAGAATTTAAAGCAGAGTGGGAAATGGGTGGGACAGGGTCATTATTATTTTATTTAGTCAGTGCAGATTTTAGTTTAAATATGGCAGTAATGCAACATTGTGGATGCCAACCACAACTAAAAATCATGAAGGTTCAATACATGAGATACCTTTTGCCTATAAATTATTGAGATTTTAATCCTTCGATTTTTCTAATATGAGGCGATTGAGAAAGCTGCTTAACTAATTTTATCTGGAATAATTCATTAAAATTAGCATGGTAACTTTAAAAAAATTTATTACACTATGCTGTGAGCATCACAAACTACATTCAGTTAACCCCTATTGTTGTAATGAGTAGAGGCAGATATATCAGACAGGAATATCTTTTTTAAAAATTATCTGCATGACTAGATAACACCACAGGAGTGAGAAAATTGGCTTTTTTTAAACATGTAGGTCAACTGACACTTTTATTAAGTTTTGGGCAATATAATGGTGAATATAGTGTAAATCTGAATAATGTAGATTCCTATTTTTCCTAACAGCATGGCTGTATTGCTCTTACCTGGTGGTCATTTGTCACAAAACATTAACATTTTCCAGCCCTGTTGCCATAAAAATGTTAAAATACACACCAAACCTTCCAGAGATCAACAGTTCCCCACAAAAGATGACCTGTGATGTGACACCTCTCAGCAGCTTGTGTGTAGCTTTCAACCATCATTACATATAGTTCATGTATTATGGAAGAAAAATTATTGGCAAGTTACAATACAAAGCAACACAGACGCTTATTGTCAGCTCTGTTTAATATACTTTTAACCAATATGGTCCCATGGTCTACACATCAATGAAGAGGATTAAAATGTATATCAAAATCAAAGCAACATTTTTTCTTAACAGTGAAGAACAAGTATGAAATTTTAAAACAACCTGGCTTAGGTGTACATAGGAGTATTATCTGTCATATGTAAATTTTTTAGGAAATCATTACAATTCTGTTTAAACATCCACTTTATATGGCTCCTTTCTTTTCATATTTTCAGACCACTATATTCTTTCTTGGTCTTCCCCTTCGCTTCCCTGAGCTCTTACCACTCTTCGGGCTGCTGTGCCTCTGTTTCTTTCTCTCTTCTGGGTCAAAATCAGAGTCGTCAGAATTTGTGCTCTTCCTCGCTTTCTTGCTCTTTGCCTCTTCTTTCTCTGCTGTGTCAAAGGATGTGTGACTGTCAGTCTGCTCGTCCTCACTTTCCTCATCACTGCAACGAGTTCTCTTTAACTTCTGAAGCTTTACTTTGGCTTTCTTAGTGTTTGATCCCCGGCCTTCCCTGGTGCCTGTTGCACTGCTCTTTGGCCTTCCTATGGGTCGACCTGTGCTTCTCATTTTCTTTTTAGGTACGCCTGTTCTATCATTCCGCACATCCGAATCTGTATCATCTTCATCCTCTACATTGCCAAGCTCTGAGTCTGAGCCTCTCTTACTCCCGTTCTCCTGAGCATCACCACTGCCATCGGCCCTCTTGTTTATCTCCTCCTCCTTTTGTTCACATCCAGAACTGGATGTGTGGTAACGCTGCACATGACTCTTCAAGCTCACATTGTGATTGAAGCGTTTATCACAATGCTGACACTTATAAGGCCTCTCCCCTGTGTGCAGGCGCATGTGGGATTTGAGGTGGCCCGCCTGGTTGAAGCCACGTTGGCAGACTGAACACTTAAATGGCCTCAATCCTGTATGCACAACTTTGTGTCTCTGGAGATTAAGGGGCGAGAGAAATTCAATCCCACAGATGTCACATTTTAACTGCCTGGGGCCTCTGTGATCTTCCAGGTGAATTCGGCGGTCTTTATTGGTGGCAAATGTCTCTGAACAGTCTGGACATTTATATGGTTTTCCTTGAGTTAGGTGGATCTTCTCGTGAGTCATTTTGTCCCCTTTTGTTTTGAATGTAACATGGCAGTATTTGCACCGATGCTCATAGTTGTCATCGTGGACTCTGCCGTGAGAGTTTAGAGCAGTCTCACTGACACATCTCTTGCCACAAGTGTTGCAAGAATAGGGTTTAATTTTATGCTCACAAGTGTGAGACCTCCATTTGTTGAAAAACTTCCCACACTCTGTGCAGAGTTGACTGTGTTGGGAGGGAAGAGGAGGAAAATCATCTTCTTCAATCTCTTCACTTTCATCTTCGTCATCAGATTCCTTTGGACGCTCTTTGGATGCCAAAAATTTATTTAGTGGCTTCCATTCTTCATCTGAATCAACTTCATCTTCATCACTTGATTCACTTTCATCCACTGGATCACTTTGCTCATCGATAACAGTAACAATCTCAGAGACAGCTGTGATGCTGCTGTGGTTGTCATCTGTTGGCACCGTCTGTGAAAGAGACGATGACAAGAATGGGTAGTAGGAACATTTAACATTTTTAAAGTCTGTACCACACAGTTAGTGTTTTAATGTTATGCCTAAAAAAAAAAAAGAGGTGCAAGATACAAAATTAACAGTTTATAAAAGAAAAAATGACCCAGAAGCCATGTTTAAAATATTGCAAAAATATTTAAAACAATGAAAGAATAAGGTCTTGGTGGGACTTTTTTTCAGAACAAATTTAGCAGTACTTTTTGCATTGAGTCTGATCTCAAGCCCTGACATTAGCTGCAGCGGCTGGTTGTGAACACAGCACAATGGTAGGTAACTCAGCCTCATTGTAGCTAATGTTAAAATAACTAGCAGAGGCAAGTTAGTTTCTCTACACTGAGTTATGACTGGCTGCTGCCATGGCTGTGATAGTAACAGGCTCTGGCTATGGATGTGTCTGTGATTATTACATGCTTGTGTGTTTGAGCACTGCTGTTATTATGGCTATGGTTGTAGTTACAGCTGTGGCTGTAGCTGTCATGATTAACAAGGCTGTGAATATACATTTGTTTCTAATAGGTGTACACTGACTACATTCAGTGGCTATTGTGCAGGTGCAGTAAACTGACATGGTTGTGTTGAATGAGTGTTAGAGTAAAGCTACTCCTGAACTCCTGTGGTGTATATTGGTAACAAATCTGCAATATCTGAGAGAAGGAGTGTCTGGCTTTATAATGATTTCTTAGTCAATGTTACTGTTTTAGGTATTACAAAAAGTAGGGACACTTGCCACAGCCACAGCTCTAACCATAGCCATTGTCATAGCTACAGCCATAGAAATAGCCACAGGGAAGACCATAGCCAGAACCACACCTCCAGCCTAGCTTCAGCCATAGCTATAACCACAGCTACGATTGGCTTTCCAGTGCCCAACCCAAAGCCAGGCATACATGTATATGTGGTCACAGCCAGTGGCTGTGTTGGAAATATCTTGTATCTATATTCATTGTAATATTCATTACGAGGTAACATATAAGTGTGGTGAGAGAATGCGGGGGAAAAAAGGGAATAAAAAAGTAGTTCAGAAGAAAATTCCCAACTCCATATGAAATAAACAATACTAGACAGTGTTGAGCATTTTTCTTGTAGAAATTTTCTTGAAATCACAATTAAAAAGTATTCAAAAAGTAAAGTGAACTGTTGAGTTACACTGGAGTGTGTCTGATTATGGTGTAATATGTCTACCTGTTGGGTCTCTGAAGTTACAGCAGTGCCTCCTGTCAGGTGTTTATCTTCAGCTGTTGGGTCACTAGCATTGACCTGGCTTTTCCACTGGTTTCTGTACTCACACTGAAGGCACTGTTGGTTCAAGATGAGGAGGACCCCACTGGTGACCTCCATATGAAGTTTCCCGCCACATAACGGGCATGTGCTGCTGAACAACTGGAGGAGGCGTTTTTCATTCACAATATACTTTCCTTTCATCTTTAGAAGTGTAACTCTGAAAAGCAAGGAAATATTGTGAGATATGGGATTAAAAAAACAAGCTGATGCAAAAAAAAGTAGGCAAAGCAAAAACATGAAGAAAACATACTTTTCCTTGATCACATCAATGTTCACATGGTTTTGTTTCAGCTGGCTGTATAGGGATATAAAAGCATCGGTTGAACATGAGACACCACACGGCACCACTGGAGTTTCTTGGGCAGCTGCAAATGAAATTTAAAGTTCATCATTTACGTGAAAAGAAATTGTGTTTTACACAAAAATGTGAACATATATCTACTTAATTTACACAATATAATGTAAGTTTTCTCACCCACTGAAGTTAGTGCTGACTCTGTGTCAAGTTGATCACACTGAGGAGCAATTTCCTCTGTTTCCACAGACTCCTAGAAAAAGTAACAAAAATACAAGCTTCTAGTTAATCAAGAGCTACATGAGTTTGGATGATGTTTCTATAACAAGAACCACACAGTAACATTTGTTTTCAGTATGAAACCCTATATGAAACCTTTGTAATGTGTGTGCACTGACTGGACAATGTGACCACGGAGGTACTGACCAACTGTGTAGTGAATGGCCGCTTTAACATGTTGGCACAGTATCAACAGCACTAAACGGCTATGTCAATCATGGCAGGCACGTGTCAGTACAAGCAAGATTTCACCTGACACACAAGAAAGATGTAGAGACTACTGGTCAGTTTGCATAGAAAAATAATGCAGATCCGAACCTATTTTATGTAGAACGCATGTTGTGTAAAAGGAGAAGGACAATAAACTTCTGTTGCTAAGTGTTTCCTGTGTTGATACTATATTTGTTCAAGTGGGCAGGACATATTGTACTGTTAAATGTGCATAAATGTGGATCCTATGGGTCAATTATTTGTGGCTATTTAATAGCTACTTATCTATGTCGAGGGAAAGAATTCTTATATATTTACTATATAAATTTGTAACAAATAGGATTCAAGGATTCATGAAGACATGAAATTGCGTTTCCCGGGCTTGGTGAAAGGGTAGCGTATATACTTTTTTTTAAAAACTTTAGAAGAATTTAAAAATTACAGTTAAAAACATTCTTAAACTAAAGAAAGAATAAAGAATTTAAAGAATATATTGTGCAAGGATGATCTGGTACAGGCTTTGGAAAAACGTGCAGCGTTCATGAACATGGATTTTTGCAAAAGATACACTCTATTAGATTAGTACTCTTGACATGACTGTTTGACAATTATTCCGTTAATTTCAGTTAGAAAAACAAACAATTAGCAGCGATTGAAAGCAACAAACTGAGAACGACTCCGCCCACTCAGTCGGATTTGCGTATAAAACAAACAAACCCTAAAGAAAACGTTATTTGTAGATTTTAGCGATTTGTGGGTGGTGTAGCGTAGCTGGTGTCAAGAGAAAACAAATGTGGTGCTGGTTGGAGCCTGTGGTAGACTCACATCACATGTTTGGCTCTTCAGATCTGCATCAGGTTCGTCTGACTCTGGCTGGACACACAGTGATGGGACGGCTTCGGGCTTTAGCTGGACCGTACCACTCGGATGGCTCGGAGTCAGGTTTTCAAAACAATCATCTTTAAAGTGTTGCCTACAAATGGCGATATCGGTCCAGGACGACTCTTTAAACCGCTGCTTGTTAACCGTGGCGAGGAACTGAACCCACTCCAGCCTCCTCTCCGGGTCCTCGGGTAACTTGAATCGCTGGTTTGTGTCACCCGACGAAACGCATCCGACGACGGAGCACATCGCGGATTTAAATTGTGTCCCTCCAGTTGTTAAAGCGGCCGGGCGGCGTAAATATTATTCAGAAAGCCTGGAATAGGGTTTTCAGCTTGAACTATTTCCCAACTTCAGCATCAATTTGGCTAACTTATCTAGCCGCTATTGCTACAGTTGCGGTGGTGCCTAGTTAGCACGATTTGTTCTTCTTTGGTTTTACTGGCGGACTACAAACCAACGGCAAGGGTGCATACCCCCACCTACTGTACCGGAGTGTATAACATCATTGCTTTCTATGGAAGTTATATTAAACCTTTTTTGTTGAAAGATCTCCTCCAGACATGTTTTAAGATGTATAAAAATATTCTACTTTGCACGTTAATTTGTGTCTGATATATTTTTTCCACCAAAAAAGTTAAATTATCTATAAATACTCAATTTTTTTTTGTTTCAAAAGTTGAACTACTGTAGGATGTGCATAGAAACTTTCCATTTTCCGCAGATCAATGTAAAAACAGTCTTCTAAACTCTGCACATACATACATTCTGCACAGCTCAAACATTCAACTGTAGGAACAAGAAGAAAAACATTTTGGAGTGAAGGGAGACTTTAAATATTTAAATAAATACCTTTGAACCTGTAATTGTTTGTCCCCTGTCTCTAACAGACCTTTGATGCTCCACTTCCTTCCCATATCCACCACCCTGCCCTTCAGTCTTTCTCTTTCTACACTGAACTTCCTACAACCTATCAGCACATGTTCAAGTTTAATTGCAGTTCCAAGTCTCATTTTTATCTGACACTTTATTTTTCATGGTGTATAAAGTAGCATCGGTATGTCCTAATCTTAACCTAGAAAAAATAACATCTTTCGTACATAATTCTTTCCTACATTTACATTTACCTCTATGGGTTGAACAGACCGATTAGCTCTTCATTTGTTCTTCTTCTTTTTACTGGCAAATTGCGACCAGGCAGAGCATTATCACCACCGACTGTCGTGTTACATTGTTCTTATATCCTTGTCATCAGTCCTGTGTTTTGTAGATAGGTGAAGACATGCTTTAAAACCAAATTGCCAGACCTATATGCAAAGATTGTTTTAAGGTCCGTGTGTTTAATCCCTTTACATTCCAGTTCGTTCCTTAAGAACTATCTTTCATTTGCATATTTGGGACAGAGAAGAATGACATGATCCACAGACTCAATTCTGATTTCAGACATCACATGCTCCGCTTGGATGCTTCCCAATGAGGTGTAGAGATTAATTTAATTTAGTGTGTCCCAGTCTAATCCCACTAATCAGGCACTCTTCTTTCCTAATTCTCCCCAGTGACCTTCCTTCTTCAACTTCCTGCTGGATCTGATACAAATGCCGTCTTTATCCCATAACCTCTGCCACTGCATCTTAATTTTGTTCCATATGAAAACTTTGGTTTCTGCAACTCCATTTGATTTGCTTTTAATCCATTTTGGCCAGAAATTCTACTGTTTCTTTTCCTTTGGTCACCTACTTGAGCTGGTACCCATAAAAACTATACATCAATTTCTAGCCTAATAATTCTCTATAAACATTGCAAAATTTGATTAAGAATGTCCCGTCTGCATCTTGAAGAGGTGTGTTTGAGACTAGCAAGGGCTGCACTTGAGTCTAAATATAGTATTCGCAGAGGTTTGATTTCCCCTATCCACTGTAGAGCGAATAAAATGCCATCATTTCAACTGCATATACTTATATATGGTCAGTTGTTCTCTTGGTCACCTTAACTTTCAGCCCTAGGACATAAAAAATGCACTACTTGTTTTTCCATTCTCTGGATTTTTAGACCCATCAGCAAATACATAATGCCCATACCTCTCATGTAGTTAAGTGTTTACATTAGCAAAATGAATGTATTTCTGTTAGAATGAATTTGTCCCAGTGTGGAGAAATCTATTATTGGTTGAGGCAGTAACCATGGTGGGACCATGGTATAACCTTTTTTGTAGGATGTAAATCCTTATGGCTCTGCAGATTTACCCAATAATTGGCCATTAATTGTTTCATTCTTAGCTGAAGAAGCATTTCCCCAACTTCCACCTGAAGTGCTGACTGAAGTGTTAACTTAAAGCACGGTTTGCTGTACACTGGCTAAAATTGGTTCAATCTATATGAGACAGTAGCATAGCAGGCCCAAGGTGACGGTAATATTATTTTAGTTATACTAAATACATCCTTTTGTGTTTTTCGGAGTTGTGTTCAGGTAAATACAATATTTTGTGTCAACTTACATGAACAGGAGGAATAATTACAGCAAGGAAAACCTCTTTGAGTGTTCATATGGGCTCCTGACTGTTGTTTTAAGACAGACTTGCAAACTTGTGAGCCTATCCTTTGACACTAGCTGTGAATGCCCGCCTATTATATGCAGTTAACCTGAAGATAGATTATGTGAAACAGACACATAATACACTGGTAAGTGCAGCGGTGTACAGATGTGCAGGTCTAGGAATTCACCAGCAGGTGGTGCTGTGCAACCTCACATGTTTTGTACCTAAACATAAGGATAATATGTCTGTTGTCAGTAGTTGTCTATAATGTTTAGCTGGTATATTCTAAATCACGTCACAGTTTTTAAAATGTGGAAGTCAAACATGTGGATAACATCAAGACTTTGTTTGAAATTAACCACACTCTCTATTTTTATCAATCATGGTGTTATATTACTCAATGTTTCACATTATGGAATTTGGATACATATGCATGTGGATGTCTGTACCCAATAACTAATAAAGTATCTGATTAACATGGGGATATTTTTTCCTGCATTGCTGTATCACTCTTTGAGTCACCTGGTTATCACTTACATAACTACACAAGTAGTTTTTTCCCCACACTGTTCCCTCAAAACATTTTAAAACGCAAACCAAACTCTCCCTAGGATCAGTTGTTATCCAGCCATACATTCCCAAAAGATGACCTGTTAGGTGTACAGTTGAAGTGAAAAAACACTATGTGGCTCAGAAATGTGTGTGTGTGTGTGTGTGTGTGTGTAGCTTTGTGAAGCAGTTAACAGATCTAATCCCCCAAGTCAAAGAACACATGTTTTCCAAGGGGTGGAGCACATATTGTAGCTACAGTACATGGGCTCTTTTTTCCCTCATGTTTTGTGTCTCAGGGGATCTATGAGCGTAAATAATCCTCAAGAGGCACCAAATTCTGTGTTTTAACTGTTTAATATCTGCCGGGCCATTTGTCAGGAGACAAAAACATGGTTTTAATTTATTGATATTTCCAAGAATCCAAAAATGCATAATTGGCCGATATAAAAGAGTACATAGAAAAGAAGACTCAGCATTTAAAAAGCATGTTAGTGGATAGCTGCTGGAACATTTTTGACACCTATTTGCTTTTTAAAAAATCAGTAGACGTCCTGGCCACATGAAAGCCTCCATTGCATCTTATAACGATGATTTTCTCACAGCATGGACGTGTGCCTGCGATATGGGTTTCAGGGTCATCTCTGTGGTTTTAAACATATGGCCCCTAAACAAACAGGAGTGCCGTTCATAATTGTATAGCATTTGCAGGCTTATGTAGCAGGTGGTGACAAGTTACTCTCCTGAGTCCCTCTGAGCATGACACATGTATTACCAGTGTCCTGTGTCATGTGTCCATGAATCCATGTTGCATATATCTATCCCAGGGAGGCCAGTCAATCAGTCAATCAGTCAATCACTCATCACACTGCCTCAGCATTCATTTATGTCCATGTGTTTGTTTATTTGGATGTGTGTGCATGCTTGTTATGCAGTGGCTATTATTTGTGTGTATTAGTGTGTCTGCAGTGGATAAATTAACTCCACAGAAATCTGCATTATAGTTTGTTTGTTTTTTTCTTTCTTAATGAGTGTTTGGCCTGAATTCTTGCAATAGTTGCCACACTAATTACCATACAAAGTGAGACGAGGACAGTCTGCGTTTCAAAAACCTTCTCATACTTTGAAATCATCCGTGTATGTCTTGAATGTGCTGAAACTTCAAAGGCTGATGTATATTAGGAATGTGCTGTTAAACTGTAAACATTCAAGAGAGGGCAATAAACCCGGCGGTGCACACAAACACACAGTGTGTGAAGATCATTTCCACGGTTTACACAGCAACAAACCCATTCCTTTCATGGTGATTGTGGTCAATATAAGGTTCCCATGTGACTGAACCAGAGAAAGGAGGGAAACAGTTACAAAAAGTGTAGAAAATGTAATTTTCTTGGATGTTTGAGCACAACGGAATTTGACCCCTGACTCCCATTTACGTTCTATCCTCCTTCATCTTATCAATTCTGGGAAAGAGAGAGCCGCGGTCGAAACATGTCAGCTGCCTTTCACATTCACAGAGGAATGTTGGCGAGTCTTCACAATGTTGTCAGTCAGTGCACCAGATAAGCGCTCTCAGTTCATAAATAAGATTGATGGCATCGCATACCACCAGTTCCTGCTCTGTGTTTTCCCATACAAGCTTCTCTGTCAAAAGCATCCGCACTATCTCACCAGCTCATATCCTCTCTGTCCAAGTCCAGGCATGCTTAGGTGTTTTAACATATTCCCCATCCAATTATCAGACTACACTACAGCAGGATACAGTCTACTTTTGCTTGCTCAGGTGTGAGTGAGCATAATGGGCAAATGAGTCAAAGCTGGCACAGAAAACAGACCATAAATAGTTTGTTGAGTGTATAAGTTAATGGATAACTATAATAGACTGTGTGTTGGTCCTAATGTTATCCAATCACCAGGAGCCTTCAAAATGCTCTAGAAATGTGAAAAAAGTCTTATTTACGGTTGTGTAGGATCAAAAGGAACTAGAAAAGTGTTGGTCACCAGTACTATCTTAGACCTAGAGACCAAAACATGAATAAAAGTGGCAAAATAGTGAACATGGTTATCAGGTTTTTTTTCTTTTGTCTGAGGAAGACTTGTGTTAGGTCTAAATGTCGTTAATAAAGCTCTGATTCCAGTGTGCGGATACTTTTCGCTTGTCCTCTCATTGGTTTATATTTTACTGTATATATTCAACTCTGATTCCACTGAGGTTTTGTGGATGTGCACATATTTGTTCTAATCTATGTGTCGCTGAAGAGTTGTTTGACTTCTACGCTCCACAGGAAACTTAGAGAGCACCAACTCAGCACCCTCGCTCAAGGATACTTCAGCATAAAGGATGCTTGACATAGGTGACCTGTGAAAACACAAGAGACAAAGAGGGAAATAAGTCCCAGGCTTTATCATTCTATCTCTTACAATTGACAAAGTGTAATATGTTGTATTGGTGTTGCTTTCTAATTATGCACCCTTTATAAAGGCTTTATAAGTTGTATCTAATGGCTAATAAATTATTTATTAATAGATCAGTTATAAGCCATTAATCACAACAAATTTAGATGGCCAGATTGTGAAAAATCAGATTGGCTGGTGTTTAGCCTTTCCATTTGGTAATAATACAGTTATAAATGTTAGTAATCCGTCATTTAATGCTCATTGATTTCTCTGATAAGCCATCAAGTCTCAAGTTATAAATGTTTATAAATGAGTCATTAATAAATAGTTTTAATATCAAGTCTGCAGCCATACTTTAGAAATAAGTGGTAAAACCATTAAAAGAGTCGAAAGGATTTTGCGCAACCTGATAACCCAAAATGTGTTCTTATTAATGTTTTATAGCATTAGCAAATTATGTATTATCTATTAATAAAGCCATAAGTTACAACTTGTAGCCTCTTTATAAAGGGTGCCTTAGTAAAAAAGGGTACCTTTGTATTATATAAACATATTAGAATGTTGTCAGTAAAGCAAAACAACCTGGATAGCAGACATTTGTTGAATAAAGCAACTGCGTTGCAACTGGAGAAATGCGTAATGTGTTTTAAGTTTAAACTTAACCAAACTTCAGCCTCTCAAGGTGCAAGGCAGTCACATGACTCATTGCTCCACTGTGCTCCCCATTTATCAATTAAAATGTGTGAAGCTCCTCTACAGCAGCCATAATTTATAATTCACACACATCACACGCAGTAGGATGACTGGTCAAACATGTGAGTGAACACTGATGACACCATAACATTCATTGTCCATGTCATTGTCATCCTCTCATTGTCCTACTGCTTTGTAAAGTCTCATTGTCAACG
This sequence comes from Thunnus maccoyii, assembly GCF_910596095.1. Taxonomy (NCBI): domain Eukaryota; kingdom Metazoa; phylum Chordata; class Actinopteri; order Scombriformes; family Scombridae; genus Thunnus; species Thunnus maccoyii. The sequence goes on from NC_056544.1 coordinate 15,423,818, forward strand.
TCGCTCAACCGCCCCAAACTGGTCGAAAGTCGAAATCTGCGACTGTGTGTGTGTTGGTCATGCACAAGTGTGTGTGTGTGTGAGAGAGAGAGAGACAGAAAGATCTATCCTGAAACAGATACCACATAACAGAGCTCTCCATTCTCTCATCTCATCCTCATATCCAATGGCATGTCTCGAAATAACTCATAAACACCTCTGGCTGTGAGTTAAATCAGAGGCAATAAAAGTGTTGAGGAATGCAGCACATGTTGGTAAAGGTGCAAGTTAGTACACAGGAATTTCAAACTGTATTAGAGGCTAATCTGGGAGAAACCTGTCTTTGTCACATATAGGGTTACGCGTCCCTATGAGAATGTGATCTATGTCAAGCATGCTCTTCATGGCAAGAAGAGAACAAGAGAGCAGGCCACCCGAGAAAGTTGAACCCAAAAGAATGCAGCTCTGGTATTCATTAATGAAGTGCACTCTTCTCTGTGCTGGAGCGAGAGGACAGGAATGAGGAGATGAGGCGACAATGTGAGACAGAAGTGAGAGTGAAACAGGAAGAAACAATTCACAACATTTACCAGAGAAAAAATAGGATTTTTGAACACTTACTAGCATGCTTGTGATATTATATATATATTTATGTATCTGTAAACAGAAAATATCCACATATTTGTCAGTAGGAAATATAAATAAAACAATTCACAAGCCAGGAAACCAGTTAATGTATATTAGAATATTTTATTGCTTTATGAAATGTTGCATGAATTCAACTGTAAAAACCTTCATATTGTTTGAAGTTCACAGAAATGTCCGTTTGAAGTCAACACTCGGTTGGTTGTGTACAGCTTGACATGACCGTGATTGTCGGCACATAACTTACAACAAACATACATAAACTCTTTGGCGTCCTGCTCAAAGCACTATAATATCTAAAATAATAATAATAATAATAATACAAACATCTGTATAAAATATATAATAATAATAATAATAATAATAATAATAAACCTGTTTGTTAGTTCAAAGCTCACAGTAAACAAAACCAACATGGTGTAGTTTTCAATTTTTATCCCCAGTGGTGACCAAACCAGCAGAATCACCACATCAGGAAAAACACTCACACACTGTAATCACACATGCAAACATACTTAAAGAAGGAAAATCAGAAATCAGAAAAAAAACAGATGATGAAATCAACACCATGATGCAACACCCTCACAAAAATTACAAACAACACCAGGTCTGTGTCAGTTTGGCAAAAAAAAAAAAAAAATACCAAATTGTCTTTTATATATATATATATATAATGCATCTCACTGCTGATATACCTCTAAACCTTTGCAGAGCCAGCTGCTAGGGTTTGAGGAATATGGACAGTGAGAGCATTTAAACAGTGTTTCATGTGTTATAAGCTTAAATTATTGAGCAAAGGGATGTCTTCCAAACAGATAAGATCCATGTGATGGGAATGAGGTTACTCAGGTTAAGTCCACATTTTTCGGAGAGAGAGAGAGACAGAGAGAGAAGGGGGAATGCAGGTCAGATAGCCTTGTATTGAATATTTATCTAGAAGAGCATGAGGCTTAAGTTAATATTTGGGGAATGTGGAAACCAGACAAGATAAATATGTAGCTTTTTAATCCACTGGGTTGGAAAAGGAGATAAAAGAAGGGGGGGGAAAAAGCAGCAATTATATATATTTATATATAAATATTTTGGCATACACTCTCTGAGAACGTGTTGCCCTATTACAATCCACAATACTGTCCAAGTACCTCAGAAGATTCATCTTTTCTCTCCCAGCTGGGCACACTGCCTGCAGCTGTCCAGCTTAGTGAGAGTAAGTGAGTCGGAGCACAGCTCTGTCTCTAAAATGTGAAAACAGTCCTTTTTTTTTTTTTCTTGTGCGTCGGCCTCTTTCCGCAACATTCTTGCCTCACGCATCCAGTATTTTCTTCCATTCTGTATTCAAAGACTTGCGCTCTTCACAGATTCTTTCGAAAAATACACCTCTCAGTTCTTTAAATGAAGATTTCCACAGCCTCTGACTCCAACTCATCCAGACCTCTGAAGGGGTTTAATAGCAACTTCTTAGGCGCTGCCTTGTCTGGGGAAAAAAAAAGGACAGTAGAGAGGATGAATAATTATATAATTATTGGTGGAAAAATGTCCTAGATTCAGCTCAGCTATCAACGACTAAAGGTTAACAAAGATTTTCCACATTCAAACAGACCACTCTGGTAAATGTGCTCAGTCAACAGATCCACATAATTTCCTAACCATGCACATTCCACAAGGCCCACATTATGAAACGTGACCCGGACAGATGGTATCTGATTGGCTGGTTAAGTCGCAGCATGGTTAATCAATGTGAACATCCATGAAACTCCTTTCATGTAGAGAGAGAAGTGTACTTATATACTGTGTGTGTGTATTATGCAGGCGTGTTTACTCATGCAATGCCTGAAATATGTGTGCATATCATTTATCACCCCTGTTTTTATACTGGCAGCATTACTGGATTATCAGCCCTCGTAAACAAACACACTCATGCATATTTGATAGATTACTCACCACTGTTGAGCTTAGTTACGCTGGCGGCCTCTTTGGCTTTCGTTCCCCCCACCTGCCGTTCTAGCGTTCCAGGTTCGGACTGAGCGGAAAACTGACAGTTTGGCAAAGTCTGATCATCTGAAAGACTCTTCCCTGCAAGATAACATCACAAAAATGCCAATATCTGTCAGAACTTTCAACTCCTTTTCATTAAAAAGATTTTATTAACAGAAAACCTGTTGGCACTTCTTAATCCTTACAGACTGTGTGTGTGTGTGTGTGTTTGATGGTGTAATATAAGAAGTACAGTAGGCTGCTTTGCCTTAGCACCACCCCACATTAATGTTTAAACACAAGGCAACATTAGGCTCCTCACCTCTACTCTTGGTGGTGCTGCCGAGGGTGCAGATGGAGGGAGTGGAGGAGGCGAGTCGGAGAGGCGTCCCCGCCGTATTCAAGAGGTTTGTGCGGGTACTTTGCTCGACCTCCCGCCCTTGGTCCTGGTGCAGCCTCTGGTTGAGGATCTTGATTACAGCATCCTTTTCCAAGATCTGAGCGTAAAGAGCACGGATCCTGATACAGAACAGAAACATGAAAAAACATGTCAGAAAACAGATAACCTAATAAAAAAAAAAAAGAAAAATTCTGTCATGATTTGTTAAGGTAATTCTTTGAGTGAAATTATAGGTACGCACCTGTTCTCCATCTCTTGATTCCTGTAATCAGCAACTGGCAGGTCCTCGTTGAAACTGTTGTTAGAGGAGTGGCAGGGTGAGTGATTAATGATGGTGGTGTCTCTGTAAAGGTTGAGAGATTGAAGTTTAGCTCAAAGTCAAATGAGCTGAAAAAAAAGTGTGTGCAAAAGATTTCCTAACAAGCCAGTGATTCTTACCTCTGAGCAGCGGCGGTGGCAGCCACCTCCATGGCAAACTGCCTCATGGTGCTCTCCTCCAGGTATTTCTGCTCCCAGCGCACCATGTCGGCCTCGAGGGCCAAGATACGCTCCTCGCGCTCATGGAGACGCTCTTGGAGGGAGCTCATTGTCACTCCTGGTGGCTGGGACTGCCTCTGTGGTGGGGGGAAAGCGGAATGAATTACCAAAACAACTTAAATGATAAAGTGCAGAAATTTGAAATTCATATATTGTAGTAGCATCAGGTTTTTGGGGTTTACCTGTTGCGCCCTCAAACTCCTCAGCTCCTGCTCTAGCCGTGTCCTCAGCTTCATCTCCAGGCTCTCCCTCTTCTCACAAGTGGACTGTAGCTGAGCCAGGGCACTCTGAAGCCGCTCCACCTTCTCTACGTAAGCCCTCTTCCTCCTCAACTCCTCCTCGAGCTGGCGGCCGCGTCCGCGAGCCGTCTCTAGGGCCTCCTCCAGTCTCTTTGCTCTGAGGCTCTGCTCCTCCGCCGTGGCCCTCAGTCTCTCCACCTCGCGCTCTACACGCTCCCGCTCAAAGTTCTGCTCCTCATCTGAAACAAAGAAAAAGTAAAGGTTGCCAGGGTAAGTGCATGTTTAATGGATGTGGATTAGAGTTATGGGTTTAGTTTAAAAGTTTGACACCTGCTATGAGATGAAATATGAAATCATTCCAAATCTGCCCGGGGTTTTTTCTAAATAAAAAAGTGAAAATATCTATGAACATCACTCCAAAGATTCCCCCTTCTGAGTGAAACCCCAGTAATAAGTACCAGAGTTCCTACATGGTGGCCAGTGTTCTTCATTTAGCGAAGCACTCATGGAATGCTGAGAGGAGAAAGGAGGAGGAGGAAGGGGAGAGAAAGCCGCCCTATCCCTTTGACCCACATAGCAAAGCATTCCTCATCAAGGCCATACAAACACCACAGCTCTGCTTGAGTCCAGTTCCTTAAACAGACAACATAAATCACACTAACAACAGGTGGGGGAAGCTGATTTCCACCACTTCCACTGCTGCTCTGTGATTTAGAGCCCGTTTAATTTCCCGTCCTCTTCCCTTGCAAAGAGGTGCGTGGATTGAATTCCCTATTATTAAGCCTTCTTACCAAATAAGCTGAGGTTATGCAAGTGAAATTCCTGCATGCAGGATGCCCTTAGCTACAAAAGGGCCCCATGCTATGCTACGATCCAATCCAATCAAGCATGTTGATTGCGAAGGAGGATGTAACGCAGAGCAGTGGAGAGGAGTCATACTCACTTTGTTCAAGGAGTTTCGCCATGATGTGCTGGTTATGGTCGGCAGCCTGTACTTCTTTTGCGACATGTGTTCTGGCATTTTCCAGGTTTTCTGCAATGCAACAAAAATTTTAAATTAGACTATGTTTCAAAGCATTTGGTATTCTGGCTGTAGTCTTGTGGCAGTAGTCTGTACCTCTAAGGTCTCTGTTGAAATCCTGCAGCCTCCTGACCTCAGCTACCAGCCTCTTCCTCAGCGTCTGTTCCAGATTCTCTCTCTTGCTGCTGCCCTGCATCAGTGTCTCGTAGGCCTCCGAAATACGCTGGATCTCCTGCTCCAACTGAAAGGAGAAGAGAGGGAGAGAAGGTGGGGGATGATGAGAGGAGAGGAAGAAGGGACAGAGATGGAGAAGGAAAATTTTTGGTTAACCTACTTTACATGCCAGGGAGGAGCTGGAATGTTGATTCATGTTGTTACAGTACATAGATATACATATGGGTACATATACAATTGTGTATATACAGTACACTCAGTCAGTGTGTGTGTATGTGTGTGTGTGGGGAGTATAATTCTGAGAAGGAATTCAAGCCCGCACCACTCCCTGTGAGACTGATTTATATCTACATTCCTGAGGGCTGATAGCTCTCGTTCCAGGTGTGAGCGCACAAGTGTGCAGGCAAGAGCCGCACACGCACACAACACATTGCGAAGCACAACTTATAACATGCACACAAAAGGCTCACACACAGAGGTCTGGGAAAGCTGCCAGTGGAGGGAAGGTGTGCATGCCTGTGCCTGGGTTGTGGAAACGGCAAAGAGACACCCACCATTACAGCAGTCACACAGGCATGTTTACTCAGGGCTGCGGCCTGATGGAGAAAACTTTCCAACCCCGGCAATTATCATTCTTTTAGGCTGAGACAAGGCAAGAACCATGTGACATAACTCCAGCAGAGAGCAGGAGTGGATTTTACAAAGATTGGCTGAGGTGTCAAATGTCTCTGAAGTTGTTTCCACCATGTTAAACAAGAAAATATCTTATTTTAGGCCTGAGAGGCAATCATGTAAGGCAAAAAAGAGGAGCACAAATAGGTAAGAATGTGGAAAAAGTGCAGTTGGGTGGAAAAACAAAAGGGACCTTTCACTTTTTACACAGCAGCCTGCCACCTGCCACGGACCGCCACCCCACCCCCATCAGCTGTGTGCAGGTCACAACCCAATCAACTGCTGTCTGACAAGCCCTAGATTACGCTGAAAATCTATGGCCTCCCTGGCACTAAAGTGCACGCACACACGCGCTCTCTGGCCTCCACTAGGTCAGCTAGACAATGAGAGGAGTGTGTATAAACACAGTGGCAGGCTGTGACCTCTGTTTGTGCCTCTGTGGTATGGAAGGTAGCAGCTGCTGATCTCATCTGTCCAGTCCAGATGAGGGAGTGTGCCTGCAGTTGGATATTGGGGAGACAACTGTTGGCTGGGGTTGTGTTTCATAGACAGGTGGTGGTTGAGATGGAGAATGTTTCTTGGCCGTTCAGCGAATAAATAACTTTTGAGTATTTCCCTCTGGTTGACTAATGTGATACATGCTCAGTTTTTGCCATTTCAAGCTGCTGTCAGTAACTTTTCCTCCTACATTTGAGAACTGCCTTTGATTTTAAATGACAGAAAATGTGTCACTGATGTGGTTTTAATAATTTATCATCTAATCTCAAAGTCTGCAGAATGAGGCAGATTCACCCATCTTGTTTGATCTTGCACATGACCTGTGCATGAAAATTTGCTCTCTTGGATTTCTTCCCCTTACCTTCTGAATACGGCTGGTCTTCTCCCTGTGTGCTTCTAGCTCTTGCCTCAGCCTCTCATTCTCCATCAGCAGCAGCTCCACTTGGTTGGGCTCCTCCAAGCCAGCAGGTGGCAGGCTGGTGAACGTGTTGTAGCAGGGGACATCAGCTGGCTGACCAGACTGGATATACCTAAGAGAAAGAAAGACATGTTGTTAAGTAAAAAAAAATACTCATATCTGATTTATATACCCAATTGTATAGCTGCTTTAGCTCAATAAAAATGTTTGAGGCAGCCAGCTGGATTTAGAGGTGTGAGAAATGGCTTTTGAGCAAGGCATCTGAAATATCACATTAAGCTCTATTCCTGTCTGTCAGCAAGCAGACAAGCTGACTCCAGTGGCTGTAAAGAATGTAAAAGCCTATATGAGGAACATACTTTTGTAAAAGCATCCAAGGCAACACAAGCATGCAAAGCTATCCTGTTGCAGTATGCCAAGTATTACAAACACCTACAGGGCTGAACTTGTTCTCCTGTAAGTATTTCAAGGAGGAAATGTGAATTGGTACGTGAGCCATACTGTGACTCACACTGACAAGTATGTGTTTACGCATGTGAAACATGACGAGCCCTGGAAACCGACTACAAGGCGGGCTCTCGTACAAAAACTACACCACAGAGTATGATGTAATGTAAAGTAGTTTTTAAAAAACGAAGTACAAGCACACATATGATTATGCCCTCCAAAGTTGTCGTCGTACCTGTGCTGTTGTGCCTGCACTGGCTCCTGGACCTGGTGAGGAATAAATCCTTGGCCCTGGATGGGGGCTGAGTACTCAGGCGGTGGGCTGCGCTTGTCCTGGCTCTGCCCTGTGCTCTGGAGGCCTTGTGGCATGTAGTAAGGTAGCTCAGGGTAGCTGTGAGAGGTGCTCTTGATAGCTTCTGCTTTAGCTGCTGTATCATTCCTCTCCAGAGATATCTGCATGCGATGCTCACTGAGTGACCGCACATGGCTGCACTTCAGCTCCATCAGATCTGCCTCTTTGTGGAAGGCCCCCTCATGCAGGAGCTTCCCCTCATGGAGCTGCCTGATGGGGCTTGCAGGGGCCCAGTGAGAGGCAAGATACTGAGAGTGTACCTTGGCCTGCTCGTATGTTGGCAGCTCCTCCCCGTGCAGCTGGTAGAGCTGGTATCCACTCTCCGAGTGGTGGTAGTCACCCTGGTGCTCCTGGCCCTGAGGCTCCTGCCTCGCGGAGAGCTGAGGGAGAGGAGGGTCTTCTTGGGTGAGACTCTCCAAAGAGGATCGTGGGCTCCTGCCCATGTCGCCTCCACTGCTGGGTCCACTGTTGCTTCCACTGCCTCCACGCAGTGCCTGCTGCTGGATGGCTAATAAGGTGCGGGTGTCTGTGGGGTTTCCATAGCGAAGCTGTTCCTGGATGAGTCGGTGCAAGACCGTGCCAGACGGCTCTTCAGTGGACGACATACTGCTTTGTGAATGTTGTTATTCTCTCTTTAAGGACCAGTTGAGTTCTTTCTCAGTGTTTAAATAAATCAGCTGTGAACCTGGAGCAGAGCAGAATGAGAAAATAAAGTGGTGTCAGTGTGAGAGGACAGTGATAAACATTTATTAAATGAGGCAACAGATAGTTAAATGCTGTAATACATTCATACACTAGTAAAAAAAAGACACAACAGATGGCTTTGTTTGAGCTAAAAAGGCCTTGATATCAACATGAACTCCTGCATCACTGACTTTAACATGATGTAAACATATTTCCTACTTCAGAAAACTCTGATCAACTTCTTGGATTGACACGTTGTTTCGAGAATTACATGAAAATAGAGCAGCATTGTGTCTACTTCACCAACAGCGACAACACAGAGATGTGGAGACATTTTCCATAGCAGGCAAAAAAAACGCATGCGCCAAAAATTCCAATCTCATGGGGGAGCAAAAGCACACAAAACCGCATTGTAAAATAACTTCATTTTTGGTCTTATAGCACAATTCTCGTATGTAAAACACTGTAAAAAGTATGTGAAACTCCGATAATATATTACAGCTCCTATTAATTCTAAACCAGAAGTTACTTTATTCACATTTACGGTTCGTTTTTCTGTTGTGGAAAAGAAAGAAGGAAAAAACTGACGCTCGTCTTACCAGCTCACGCTCTCATTGTATCAAAACCTCGTTCTCGATCTCGAAGTAAAAATTTAGAATAAATCCACTATTTCCATGAGTTTTCCTTTTTTCCCCGAGTCAAACGTGTCTCATCTTCCTCCCCCCGGACGGGCTGCCGCGGTTCTCTCTTGCTGTGAAATGATTGTGGAGAGAGCAGGCGGCGATAATAAGTAACCGAGGAGGGACTGAGGTCGGAATGCCAGGAATGTAAAACGCGAGGTCCCTCGGGGATCAGAAGCGTAAAACCACACGGGGAGGGGAGGAGGGGGGAGGCTGCAGTGCGCTTTAGTCTTACCAATGAGCAGTTACAATCAAATATAGGATTGGCTATTTGTTTTACAAAGTTTTGCGTAAATGTCTTTGGGAATAAATGCATTCATGTTGTCTTCTTTTGTGGCAGAACATATCCTTCATATGAGTGTTTCCCAAAAGTTTTCAGTGTCAACATTGGTGTTTGCACTGTTTTTGCTTGTCAGATTCATTTATTAAGTGTTGGAAGATGCATTTAGATCATTTCTTTGAGTAAAAGTAGCAATGCCACACTGTAAAAATACTCAATTACAAGTAAAAGTGCTGCATACCTAAGCAAAAGTAAGTCAAAGTGCTCAGTATGAAGAATGGTCACTGTCATTATTTTATCATTGGATCATTGATGCATTAACATAAGTGGTAATTGGTCAAAGTGCATCTAACTGCTTCATTGTTGGGTGGTTTAATCAATAACAATGCTTGATATTTTATTTCATGTTAAATCTTAATCTAAAAGTAACACTTAACTATAGCTGTTAGTCACATGTAGTGGAGTAAAAAGTACAATATCCTAAAAATATGAAGAAGCAAGTAAAGTACATATCTGAAACTTGTACTCTACTTGCGCTCCCTCACTGAAGTCATTTTATGTCACTATAAATATGATCTGCTGTTTCTGCTTCATACTGTATGTGTGGCAGTTAGAGGAAAAGGAAGAGACAGACAGAGCTCTTCACCTCTTATCATTTCACTCCTACATTGTACTTGCTTGTAATTTTGTTGGCCTGCAGGAATCCAGCCTCCTCCTGGCATTCACTGCAGGTCACTATGAGTGAGTAAAAACCATGTCGGTGCGGGTGTGTTAAGCGTGTATGTGTGTCCTGGTGTGGTGTGTGGCAGCTGTCCCCTGGAATCTGAGGTCTGCGTATGCCCCGTTACTACAAACACAGTGGCTCTTTTGTACCCAGCAACACACTGCATGGTGCAGAGGCAGAGCACAGCCTGGAGAGTGCCACACAAGGGCACTCCTGCTGCTGATTTTACAGGTTCAAAACTTAAGCATGCAAGGGTTTTCTTAACGGTGAGACGAGGTTACACGCAGAATCACAAGATTGATGGAACAGGAAGCAAATCAGGAGCATTGTCATCCCTCTTTTAAGTCACAAATAAGGGCTTTTAGCTAGACAATCAGTTTCTTTCTGCATCTTTGCCAGATCATAAAGACTGCAACACTGTTTAATACGTGTCTATTACAGGAGTCAAACATCCATTTTTGTTTCCTTGAAGAGATAAACTTCCCGCCTCAGGGGAGAAAACAAATCTTTATGACAGGCTTTTATTTCTGTTCAAGCCAAAAGACAAGACAGAGGTATTTACTACCTGCTTGGACCTAACTGATTTATATTGAGGACTTTAGACAAGGACTCTGACTTTTACTGTGGGCCCTTTAAATAGCAGAGATTTTAGTCATAACAGGCTAATCATATCTCCTGGCAGTGAAGGGAGAGAGAGACAGAAAGAGGGAGTGTTACAGATGCTATCCGGCTTCTGCATAATGCACATTTTCCCTCCAAAAACTCAAAGTAGAAAAAGAACACATGCCAGCTAATTCGGTCAAGAAATGGGTGCACTCGAAGCACAACAGTAATTGATTGTTGTACAGTGTGTGGCCATTGCCCTTAGGCTTCAGGTTATCTGACTAGGCCTAAAAATCTATAGGCCCAATGAATTGGTATTGAATTGCCAATAGTATGTGTCCGCAATCATCTCTCTGGTTCTCTCGCCCTACATAATTAAACACACACACACACACACACACACACAGACACACACAGACATTCCCGTCATGTTTTAGATGCTGCATATTCTTAAACGGGCTCTTTTAAAAAGCATGCAGACACTGCGTCTGTGTGGGCGGCACTCACACGAAGGCGACTGGTCAGCAAAGTGGAACATGTTTGCATTTCCCCTTCAGATCCACGCTTGTGAAGCACCACAGTCCCCACCTTTTCAAAAGTCTGCTCATGTCATTTAACACCACCTCACTACTTCCTCTACTCCCTGTGTGTGTGTGTGTGTGTGTGTGTGTGTGTGTGTGTGTGTGTGTGGGTGTGTGTGTGTGTGTGTGTGTGTGTGTGTGTGTGTGCACCCTTGTCCTAGTCTCTGCTGGTGGACAACGCCTCTGGCCATTTTGTCCTCCATTGTACCACACTTCCTGTGAACTTCCAAAGGAATGCAAGGCTGACCCTTTGAAAAAAAAAATATAGACGCTTTCAAAAAGTCATTACAGGAGATGAACATCTAAAATGGCGTGCCGCAAAAATTCCTCAGTGTCTGTACATAGACCCCGGACTAGACAAAACTTATATTTCATGAGTTATTCCTTGTTTGTGCAAAGAAGAGTGGTATTGAGGAATACTTGAGGACACCCAGCAAAATAAAACACAATGTGTTGTTGCTATACACAGTAAAATCTGATTGCTTTTGAGGTTTTGGTGGAAACATGAGCACAAATGAGGCAACAGTGAGAGTAGTCAAACTACCAGTTACACAACTGGAAACAGTCTGACTCTAAATTTGTTCATCCAAGCCGTGTGTTAAAGTCAGTATAAAAATGTCTTTGTCAAAGGGAGGGATGCAGGAAGACAAATCTGTGTATGTGTGTCAACGGAGGGGGAGCCCTTAAAGCTACAAACTGCTATTTCTGTAATCGTAAATAAGCTCTTTAGTGAAACTACTTTATCTAACTTAATTGATTTTAAATTCCTCAATGTGCCTCCACTACAAAGTGCAATTAAACTGCATTACAGTAAAACAATATTGTCAAATATTACACACACATTGTAAATCTACTGCTTTCAGTTTTGTGTCTTAAAAGTGATGAAATCAATCTTTTTGCAACTAACAGGAGAAGAAATTATGTAACTGAATAGTAGATGTGCATAAATCATTTGCATTTACTATAACAGGGGGAGATTATTAAACTATTTATTACCTAATATTTAATTATATTGGGGTAATAAAATGAGAATGGTGATTCCCATAAGAATTTGTTAAAAGGTAGGTGACGACAGATTAGATCAATGAAACATTAACTATATGGTGTTCTAACACAGAGGCTGTTAAGCAAGAGATGCGGTGTACAAAACAAAGTTTTTACAATAATACAATTTTTTATTTTCTTTTATTATGTGAATTTGTGGTTTTTTTGCAAATACAGAGAAATGAGGACAAAGATAAACTGTTTGTCTTGGTGTCACAATAATAAATCAAGTTCATCAACTGAAGTTTCAGTGTCATTGAGTTTAGTATTTGAAAGTTACAATCCAATCTGACCTTTTTCCAAAACGATCCCAGGTTTATCTCTATATCGTGAAAAGTGACTTAATCACTCTGGTTTGGACTTGTAACATGTGCATTTCCTTGTTCTTCACTCTCAAAATGCATCAGGCAGCCCAACTAAACACACAGTCACTTATCAGATATACAAGGGTCAACACATAATTTGACGTTATGTAGGCCACAGCTCAGAGGCCAAAACATCCTGCTTCACTTACTGCAAAAATGGCCTTCATGAATTAATTAGCTCTGATTAATAATTAAAGTGGAACATTACAACAACAATTGAAGGCAGAATCACTCACTTGTCCTCTGCAGTGGTTTCAATTTCTGGCACAGATTTGAAAGAACTCTGTGTGTTTGCACAGTGAATCTGCCAAGTATTTAATTAACAATGTTTACTTTACCTTAGAGTTATAACCCACAAACCCTGCTGCTGCTGATATGCCAAATAATCAGACATGTACTAACATTGTCAGGTTACATGATAGAAGGTGACTGGTAGATGTAATGTTGCTCTGTATGAAACACAGCAAACATCTGTTGTGTGTTTGTGAACTTACACACAATGTGATGAAATATGGGCAAATATTGCATATTAGCACAACACAGGAAAAAAAGAACACAATGCTTGTTTTAAAAAATAGAAAATTGCTGGCAAACATACAGTATGAGTGTCTAAATGAACTTTGAGACTAGTGTTTCCCAACCTGGGGGTTGAGGGCTCTCGCAATAAATCTGAGGGGTTGAAAGAAGGTCACTAGGACGAGAAAGCTTAAAAACATTTTTACTACACAAAATTGAGTTCATTTTTTTCAGACTTCCTTCTTATCTTTGCCATTGTTTTGTGAAATACTGGAGGATTTTACATCTTTACCTCTAAAATGTGTTCAAAGGGAAGAAAACACACAATGGCTGATTCACAGTTGCAGGCTGTTACTTCTCTTTCAATCAGGAACGACACTTGAGTGACAGATCGAAACAGAGGAGACAAGATATTCAACAGACATACGATTGCTACATTGCATTGCTTTGTAAGTCAAGTCAATTTTATTAATATTGCGCCAAATCACAACAGCAGTTATCTCGGGGCATTTTTCACATAGAACAGGTCTAGACTGTACTCTTTCATTCACCCAACATTCCCCCATGAGCAAGCACTTGTCGACAGCGGTGAGGAAAAAAACTCCCCTTTAACAGGAAAAAACGTCAAGCAGAGCCGGGCTCTAGGTGAGCGACCATCTGCCTCGACCGGTTGGGTGTAACTGAAATCTATTTTTGATGTATTTTACTCTGGAATGGTTTAAAATTAGCTGGAGCTATTATGTCTCATACATCAGGAAACATACAGCTTGAAGGCTGTTTCAGTTGTCATGTTTTTAGATAAAAGATTATCTAAAGAGAAATGTGTCTTGTTGTTAAACTGTAGACCAAACAACAAGATGTTTGACTCCATCTATCGCTCTGTCGCTCTCCTGATATCTCTCTCAGGTTTTGTTCCCTCCTGCAGGTTCAAATCTGTAGATTACTTTGGAATCAGGGACTATCTAGGTCTTTGATGCCTGGGGTGGGTTTGAGATATGGTTAAAAGGAATGGATAGAACTGGATGCATGTTACAGTGTTGGACTCTGTGGGAAAGAGTGAGACAGAATAGAAGACAAGGTCACCTGATATGGCAGGATTGGTGAGGAATGTAACTGATAGTGTTGGAAGGAGTGGGATGGATTCCTCTCCTTGGCTCTCACATCCATAGACGGCTTCCTCATTTACACAATATACAATAGACAATAGACAAGGTGTGCTGCACTGAAGTGGTGTCTTGTTCTCAGGAAACCACTGACGACGACAAACTTCCCATGTATTCATATTTCACAACAGCTTGGATTGTGTTGTCGGGAAATCAAAGCAATGCCGGGATTGGTTTCCACATAAAATTATGCTGAGGCATGCAGACCTGAATAACTCTTTGACACCTGTTAAGAGTAAAAGTAAAGAGATAAAAGAGGCAATTGGTTGATTATTTGTTTGAAGTGAAGAGTCGAGAAATCGCTGCATGTAGCGGCAAGCCGAGCTGCATTCAAGGGAGTTTCCAGACATTCATAGCAAACAGACTTCAGACGTGAGTCACAAGAGTCAAATCTGTTAAGTGTGAGAAGATGACAAAAAAGATGTATAGTGCAGTCATAGCAAGGGCAGGTTCTGTTGTGTTATCTTCTATATGTGACTGGAAGGAGGTGAGAGAAATCAGTGCCATTCTGTGCCCAACATGAGGCCAAAAACCTTATAAGAATAATTCAAAATTAATGATAAATACACTTTCGCTTTCTTGCTGAGAGTAAGATGAGAAGATCGATACCACTCTCTGTCTGAGAGTGATATCGATCTTCTCATCTAACTCTTGGCATTTCCCAAAATGTCAAACTATTCCTTTAAATCAGTAGAGTAGAGTATATAGAGTTTATGTTAACAGCAGCTTCAGCACTGAGAAATTTTTACAGTTCTAGTAGATACAAAAAAAATCATTATTTCCATTTCTATTTTTTAATTGTTTAAAGTGGCCACAACTTTGATGTTCAGGTGTGTTTTCAAAGAGACCACATGCACCCAACCCTGTCTGCGGAACTGGAAAATCTGCATTTTTTCCTCAGTCATGATATCCGAGAAGTCTTCTTGTGTATCATGCTACACTGTGTGGAAGTCACTGTTACCAGCATTCAAAAGTGAAAGGATAACTAAAATAAGATATGCAGTTATGTGTCACATTTGCTCAAAGCATTTACAGTACAACGTTTTATGAAACATTACTTTTACTGACTTCTGTTGGAAACCAGTAAGTGGCCGTAACATTAACCAACAAAACATACTGGAGTCTGATATTTTGGAAAATAACAGTCACAAGTCACATGTACAACAGAGAGGTAAAAGCAAACTGATTAGAGCAAATATACAACAGAAATGTCTGGCAGAAAGATGTCAGATACTACACAATGCATGACTTCAGATAAAACACTTTCCATCCATTTCCTTCATTACTGTTGAGCAGTTGTAAATGTTACAATATGTGAGTTTTCAAAGCCAGAAATCTCATTGATAAACAACAAGTTTTGGGCTACTGGGTGATAAAAAGCTTACATGTTTCACCTTTAACACACCCTGTTTACATGTTGATATCACCATAGCAACTTTACTGTTTCTTTCTGTCCCAACACTCTGAGTATGTGGCCTCTTGCTCTCAGACGTATTACTCATACAGCACTGAGGGCAAATAGTTGAGTGTCACTGTAATCATTTTCTTCCCATCCTGTATTTCTCCTCTTTTCTTTCGCTTCTCTTTGAGTTCAAAACTACATATGCAGCTTCTCTTGAGTTGAACTGTATTTCTGCTATTTGACAGACATCTTCGACAGGTCAAGTGTCAAGATGGAAAGTGAGTCATAAAGATGCACAATAAAACATTTTCTTGTGGGTGGTAATACAGCAGAACTTAGTCTGAGCTGATTGCTCATGTTCATCCAGCCGCTCAGAATAGAAAAGCTGGTCTTGAATCAAAGAAAAGATCATGTTCTTTCATCCCCATCTTCAGGGCAAAACTGAACCAAAATGAGCACCGTTACTCTAAGGCATATCTCTGAGGCCCTTTATAAATACCAGACCTAGCTGCCCTTTTGAGGTGTGAACATTTTTTGCAGCCTTCTGCCCCGGAGATAACACGCCTGCCGCAGACGAATGACACAGCAACAAGCCACGACACCCTGTCCTAAAACAGCCTTCCACCCCAGCGGTCCGCTGCCATCCTGGGAGGTCACCAGAATGCCAGTCATTCATTCGGGCCCCAGCATGTGTTCCCCACAGCAAATAACTGTGCTCCTCTGCTGCTGAGGCTGCACATAGCATGTGATCTGATGGCTGGCTTTGGCCGGTGGCACGGTGGAAAGAGAGAGAGAGAGAGAGAGGGCTCTGTGTCTGTATATGAGCTCAGCAGCTCTGAAAATGTACCAGGGGCTTTCCATGGTCCAGGAGCAATGAAGGGAATGTGGGCTGGGGTAGCGAGTGGGGGGTGTGAGGGTTCAGTGAGGGGTGAAAAAGAGAGGGTGAGCAGGTACGCAGGTGATGGACGTGGGAGGCTGGAGGGGATCGGGATGTGATGGAAGGATGAAAAGGGTGGATGTGAGAGCTTAACTTTAAATTTATAGATTTATTTCAAACATCAGGACATATTCTCAAAGTTTATGTATTTTTAACAAGGGTGTTTACATTCAATCTGCAGGTTGAAACATGATCTGTTGTTGATCATGATTTACAGACATTCATCCATTCTTTATTGTGACTCATGCACTACTCAGCTATTTGCTCTCCCGCATACTTACAATATATTGTGCAACAGTTAATGCAATGCACTGAGTATCTTTTGCCATTGTGCAATACTCCATTGTTATTGTGCAACACTACACACTATGCCATCAAACACCATACACTCACTGGAAACACTCCACATACAGAGTTTAAAGTTAGATTATTCTGAACTTTTTTACCATTTACATTCAGTTATACATATATATACACACACACACACACACACACATATATATATATATATATATATTGCTATTTGCTCATTTTATTTTTCTTATCTGATCTTCATTTTCACTTTTTTGTTTCATGTTGCCTTTTGTAAAGCATTTTAGAATCACTCATTTTGATAATGGCTACATAAATAAAAAAAAAATTGCATTATCTATTATATATAATTTAGGGATATTTAAAGGGTTAGTTCACTCAAATGACAACAAAATATATTTTGTCACTAACCCTTAGTGGTATCCGCCCATGCAGATAGTTTTCTGTGCTGACGTTTTGAGACATCCGCCTCTAAAACATCTGCTGCCACTCTGATATAATAGATAGAAATGGTAAATGGAATTTAATTTTTTTTCACATTTGTAAAGCTCAACAGCAATGTGTCTTTTCAGAAACCCCATTACTCACAGTAATTGCTATCAACATTTTTCACAAAGACTATTTCTTTGGTAGAAAGTACTTCTATAACTTCATGGCCTAATAGGAGCAGGGCTAAGTAGAAAAATATGTTAATTTTGTAATAAATCAACTGATCCTTTTCATACCTCAGCTACCCTCAACTGTGTTAATGTGTAGATGCTAATTATGCCAATTAAACAGACTTTGACTATGAATTTGTTCAGACTTTTAAACACTAACCCAGTGATGTGGTGTCTATCACGTCTGCCAGAATTTCTATGTCTGAGATCAGGAAGCAAGATATCGTCCTGAGATGACACCTTCAACACTAACACCCACCATATCCAACACCGTTTCAAATGGTTAACTCCCTCTGTGACAGCTTGTTTTTCTGTATGGCCTATTGTGCAAATCAAACAATTTCTAAAAGTGTCAACTGAAAAAAATCCATTATCTTACAGATGACTTCCAGCTTTGGTGTTACTACCAGTAAGTGATGATGATTCAGCTGTGAGATATGTTAATGGTTGCAGCTCAAGGCCTGGATGTGTCTGCTGACACACAGAGACGGTATTGTGTTGACTAAAAGAAGGTCATTGTCTTATTTTACACAGACTGTCTATTTTTAAAGCTGGGGGGAATAAGCCAAGGGACAAAATTGCTATTCTGAGATTAATTCAAAGGCCAATAATACAAAATTGAAAAAAATCAAAGAAAAATTAAAGAAAAGTCACATTGTGCATTGACCCAGATATTAGATAAAGAAGTCAGTGGATTGGCTGTGTCTGCACTGTTTTGTTAGCGTCCTTAGAAAACAGGCAGAATCTGTAACATGTTTTTAATGTTGGCTAAATTTAACAACATCTTTATCCATTATCTCCTTGTTTATCATTCTTGTTATTGATTTGAGACTTGGCATAATCGTCTGACCAAAAAGATTGTCTTAATCTTCACCCAAATTACATCTGAACACAAATGACCCAAGCTTTGCTCTGATGTGGAGAAAATGTCAAGACCCCTTCCAACCCTCATCAAGATGAAAATAGACTTCAGTGTTTCGAATATTTTGTATTAATCCCAGTGATTTACAGCTGTAACAACTGATTATTTTTAATTTTGATGGACTCTTAAGAAGTTCTTTATGATCAGCTTTTGAGTTATCTGATCTTCTGTTTGAAATACCCCACATGTCAACCATAATGACACGGCTTCATTTTACATTTGCTTGAATTAACTTGAAAGAAATCCTTTTGAATAAGAAGAAATTATGTCAATATTACACTATTTTCCAAATGCACCATGGCACTGAGGTCAACTTTGTACCAAGATGGCCTCATTTCACCTCACAATAGGGACACACACATGTTTAAACAGTCATACAAATTCTGACTTTAAAAATATAATGTTTTGACTTCTGCTCTACTGTGTTCACGAGTTAGTCATGAACTTTTTCTGTTTTCATCTGCTGGGCATGTAGCATACAGTGGGTTTATGAGAGCTTTTTCCCCTGAAAATCGCTGGAAACCAGATTGAGCTGAAAGATGCTAAAACACTCTGCAGAAGGGGTCTGTTTCACAATATACTCATTTGATCCATTGTTAATATCAAGACTAAGAGTTTACAGTCATGCTAACGGCTCTGAGAGGCTGCACTAAAGCACAGAAGTGCTTTGAGCTAAATGCTAACATGCTCACTATGACAATGCTAATATGTTAATTTTTACCATCTTAGTTTAGTGTGTTAGCATGCTAACATTTGCTAATTGCCACAAAATAACAGCAGCTGAAGCTGAAGGGTTAGGGGGTTGAATGAATGTCTGTAAAATACAGACGATAGTTGAGATATTTCACTGGATAAATGAAAACTTTGACCTGCACCACCATGAGTCAACACATCACCAAAGTCAGTAGGATTTATTCTCTCGGCACTGTCAAGGTGCACCGGCCAATTGGACTGGTGCCCGGGGGCCCTTGACCTCTAGGGGGCCTCCAAACCCCCGCCGTGGTCTCATCCTGGCTTTCCTCTTTTTTATCAACTTAAATGAATTAGTTAAGTGTGTGTGTTGAAACCAATGAATGCAGAGTTATTTTATTTGCAAATAAAAAAAATATTATGGTTGCTTTGCTGAGGCAGAGAACCACAGGCCTGCGACATCAGAGCCACCTGTTCAACTGGCCCACGTTCATCTCCACCTGAGCCCGACACCGATGCAGATGGCAGAGACCCAGTGGTGGGTAGGTTACCAGTTTCAACCATATTTCAACCATACTTTGAGCTGACTATTTCAACCATTTAGGTCAGGCGCCAGGATGAAGTAACTGAGGAGTCACTTCATCCAAAAAACTGCGAAGGGCAATTTTTTCATAAAATAAAATTAAATGATTAACCACATGGCTAAATAACAACAACATAAGGGCTTGTGTCCATATAGCATTTTTTTCTGGCAGAAAAGTGATGGCAGGGCGCCGAGAGGTACTGGGATGAAGCGCTTCAAGTTCATCCCAGCGCCCAGGGCTTGTCCTGTCCATATACCGTTTAGAAAAACGGTATATGGACAGGACACAAGCCCTAAGGCTACTATTTCAAAATCAAAGAATACATTTATTAATCAGACCACTCACATAATAAGGTCTGCCTGTCTGTTCATATCCTGTTTAAGCCTTAAAAGCTGAGTAAATCCATAGACATAGGTAGGCTACTTCATGGTATAGTATTTAAATTTAATAACAACTTGGTATGTTTTTCTATAGTTGTGTCCTTAAACTCTATGTTACATGGCTTGTTTTAAGTGTATATTAACATTTTACTAACCCATAAATGCATCTTTTAACATTTTATCAAGATCAACATAATGATTATCTGTTTATTGCCGCTCCACATGTTTGCATGTATGAAAAGATGGTTGTGGTCAGTAGTGCTGGCTGTGTTTTGTTGCTTCGTGTTGCTTGCACGGCTATAGGTGCCAAAATGGTGTTTGTTATTGCTGTATTATTGCACTGATGCTTTGCTGTTTTCTGTTGCTCTGCATGGCTTGTGTTCTGAATCATAGAACTATATTGGTGGACATGGGGCAGTATGTGCTTGCATATGGCATTGAGCTACACATGCTGGGTTAATGCATTGATATTGTTGCTGCTGGCCCAGGAAAGTATTGTTGCAATCATGTGGTGTAAATCCTGTATGATAGAAGATATCTACAGGTGGTAAATCCTGTATAAGCTACAGGTGTTTCCAACAGATAGTAACCTACGCTGAAAACCTATAATTCAAAACCTGGACTGCGTGTGTGTGGAGAAGGGGGGAGAGGGGGGGACCTCCAAGATTTTGTGCCCAGGGGCCTCTGCATTCTTAATCCATGCCTGAGCACCGTGGATATCTGTACCACATCTCATGGCAATCCATCCAGTAGTTGTTGAGATATAGTCTGAATTAAATCGGAGGACTGACCAACCAGTCAACACTGACATCCCTTAAACAGCTGTGCAGCTTTAAAGATTTTGTTTGGAGAAACTTTACAAGCTTAATCTTGTAAAACCCTGTAAAAAATTATATGATCGACTTAGGTTTCAGTATGAAAAAAGAAGGACCCTGTCATGTAAGAACTGTTGTCAGAAGTTATTGTCTGTACCTGCATGCATCACCACTGCCCAGTTCACGGTGTGTAGAGGAATGTTCAACATCTGCTAGCCTTCCTTACCCCTCATATAATTCTCACTCAGGACAGAGCAGTGATCACAGGCAACTCTGTTAGCGCTGCTGTCCCAAAGGAGGAATGCAAACACCCGAGAAACTCTTCCAAGAATCCCCAGTTGAGGACCTTTCTGGAATGTCCTAACGAGCCTTCTCCGCTGTGTTTACAGTTCCAGGCCGATGGCAACCCTGCAATCTGCCCTGCCAGCGTATCATTATCTGGCCTCCTCAGGGGACACGGAGAGAAGCAGAGAGAGTTAGAGGAGTTTTCTTCACCAGTGGTTTAGATGTTAGTCTTCATTGCTGACCATGTTATACAGAAAGAGACAGAGACAAGAGGCAACCACAGACAGTGACTTCATGAGTTTTAATAAATTGCAGCAAACCACTTCAAATTAGGGAGATGTCTAGACAAATAGCAAGATGCCGGGGAGCCGTCTTGTCACATTAATCTCATTTTGTTGTGGTTTCTCAGTGTGTTGGGTCATGGCTACTTGGTGAAAAAGAAAAGGCCTTCATTCATTGTAAAGCAGGGCAAAGTGATTATTGTTTTTGACTTCAGACCGGTGTCAGATTATAGATGGAGCATCACTCAAAGTAGGAAAGAAAACCAACCTTGACATTTTACTAAAAGTGGAAACATCATGTCAGAGAGAGAGAAGAGTATAAATGTTTCTTGGTCGAATGAGATAAAAGCATGTGACAGCTGTGTTGGTGGTGGTGGTGGTATGTGTGCGTGTGTGTGTGTGTGTGTGTGTGTGTGTGTGTGTGTGTGTGTGTGTGTGTGTGTGTGTGTGTGTGTGTGTGTGTTGGCAGTGTGTTCACCCCCAGCTAACAGTATGTTCTGATCTACCTCAGTGAGATCAGAAACACAAATAAGAACTCAGACCTTATTGACAACAGACCTCTCTTATGTAACACTGAAATGTTGGAACTGGACCATCTCAATAAATCCAAAAGTAAAAAGGAAACAGAGGTTACAATCTTAAAAATGCTGCGGTATCTATTTTCAAATACAGCTGGAAAGGTACAAAACATATTGTTATCAAATGGACTTTAAGTGAAATAAAAGTGTATAATATTCTAGTTTTGTTCAGAAAATCAGACGAGTAAATCTCATGAGGCCACATGTTGTGTCCTCATTGTACTGGATGTTACTTTGCATAATAATCTAGTTATCTCATCTCCCTTTGTTTCTTTGCTTGTTTTGTTTGTTTGTTTGTTTGTTTGTTCACATCTTCTTTTTTCAGTGGCGAAAGAAGTAGTCAGAGCCATACTCAAGTGAAAGTGGCAGTACCACAATGTAGAAATACTCTGTTACAAGTAAGAGCCATACATACAAACCCTTAATTAGTAAAAGTACAAAAGCATTATCTGCAAAATATATCAAAAGTAACAATACATCATATTTTATAAATTGATTGTGTGTTTTCTAATCTATGATGAATTTGTGAATTGATTTGCAAAGTAACCACTACGTAGATAAATGTAGTGAGGTAAAAAGCACAATATTTCTCTCTGTGTAGTGAAGTGTACATAGAAATGTAATGATGGAGAAGTGCAAAGTAGCATAAAGTACTGTAGAAATACTTAAGTGATGTATAAGTGCCTCAAATTTGTACTAGGTAGATGTACTTAGTTCCACCACTACCCATTAGCTCATTAGTGTTAGTACAGCTCTATGTAGTACTTTCACCTCTGAGAGGCTATAAAACATCAATAAACCAACTTACATAACATATAACCACAATTTTGTATAAATTTCTTTCTTGCAGTAAGAAAAACAATGTCACACTTGCTTAGTTGCTTACTGTTCTCTGTACATATGGGCAATAAAAAGATGCCTGCCGTATAAAATATATTTTGTGTGACTGAACAGAATAATTGGTGTTATAGAATAAATCCAGGGTTTTAATTATGATGATATGATATGTGTCTATATGTATTATTTTATCAGACATGGTAGTGAACAGAAGTTTGAAGGACACTCAACTGATTTAATCCCAGTAAAAGATTATTTTAACCCTCAAATCTTCAACCATGAAGAAGAATAAAAGAATCTCACTCACACTCATTCACTTTCAAATGACTTTCATCGGATAAAACTCTTTTGGACAACAGACCACATATATGTAAAATCAACAATCAGCAGCCCTACTATCCATACAAGTTAAAGTCTTCATCCAATCATAAACAAAATCATCTCACTGAGGTCTTCAAACTGTAAACTTTAGCACATTTACAAATGTCAAAATCATCTGACACAACAATTCAATATAGACGTATGAACTAAATATCATACAATAAATAGTAAAATCAGTGTCAAAGTAGCTAAATCTGATAATATTATGAAATATGATTTATTAGTTCAGGCGAAAAAAACAATGCAGTATAAGACTTTCTGGTATGCAAGAATTGTGTCAAACTTGTAACCAAAACCTCTAAAGAACATAATCCTTTGAGTAAACAAATAAACTCTAGTTACACTGAACACAACATGCAAAGTTTCTTTCAGTGCTTTAAACTCATATATGTGCTGCTTTTACTTAGTGGTTCAGACACTTTATGCTCTGAAACCTCATGCCAAGACAATGCGGGGCCAATTTCCTGCCCACAACAATAGCATAAAGAGAGAATGAGGACTGACTCGAAATCGCAGAGGCTTCACCTCCTCAGATACCCCTCAGACCAGCCGTGGCCCAGCAGGAACACAGACTGGAAAGCTGCCCACGATTATGAAGTGCCAAAAAATGTGAAGAGCGGATGCCCAAAGCGTGGGAATTTCACCTATCATATTTTTCCAGTCATGGCAGGATGTGTGAGTGTGTGTGTGTGTGTGTTCAAGGAATTTCAACTTGTGATTTCACCCTGACGCAGAAAATGGGCTTTGTATTTAAAATATGTGTCTCACTGTTATGATTTGGTTTAACTCTTCCTCACTCATTTACTAAACACGAAACTGTCATCTGAGAAACATTAAGGTCTCCCATAATAAACACAAAAATATTTATAATAGTTGTCAGCCTGATTAAACTGTGAGAAATTTACAGGGATAGAGACACACACTGAAAACATGACTCACAGTCTTCTTGAGTGTGTTGCATATTTGTTCATTTTCTCTATCAAAATTACCACATAAAATGCTGTTTATTTTAGTCTTTAAAGCAACATTAGGCCAAAAAAAGCCCCAACAAAAAACACAGCATGCTTTATACAGTACAATACTAATACTCTTGATAACTTATCTGACATTTCTGCTTCATTAGACATCACATAGGAATGCAGTGTAGCAGGAAATCAGATATGTGCGATTAGTGAGAAAATATGATGCAACAGAGGTGATGACCAAGAATCAAGCCTACACAACACTATAATATCCAGCACACTTTGCAGTATACATGGCAAACATCTATAAACACAATATTTTGAACTCTTTGTGCGCCTTTCGAAGACTGTAAACCAGTGTACAGAATACCAGCTAGCAGAAAAAGAGCCATGTTCAGTGTTGTTGGTCTGTGTCAGTGGTGGAGGAAGTGTCAGGAACTTCTATTCCAGTAAAAGTAAGAGTTCAACAGTGTAGAATATACCCTTACAAGTCATTTTTAGAGGTAGAAGTACAGAAATCAGAGGAGC
Organism: Thunnus maccoyii; assembly: GCF_910596095.1. NCBI lineage: Eukaryota > Metazoa > Chordata > Actinopteri > Scombriformes > Scombridae > Thunnus > Thunnus maccoyii. Next base: position 15,448,367 of record NC_056544.1, read on the forward strand.
AAAAAGTACTAAAAGTATCAAAAGTACTTATTGACAGCATGTTCTGTATGATATTGGATTAGTATCACTGATGTATCAGCATGTAAGCAGCTTTAATGTTGCATCTGCATGGTTAAGGTGATTCGTTTAAATCTATATTTTAATCAGTAACAATACATCAAGAAGCATGACACAATGTTGTGAAGTAGAAGGATAAAGTAGCATAAAATTGGGATTCTCACACAGTAAGTTAAGTCCCCCAAAACTGTAATTAAGTACATAAATGGTTACTTTCCAACACTGGTTTGTTTAAAAACCACTTACATTAAACACATTTTCCTCATGCTCTTTATATAATGTATTTGTGTTGGAAATAGTTGTGGCAAATGCCTTTTGTTCTGACGAAATGTGGGTAATTCCCACTTCTCTGCAAACACAAACACTGTTTTGTTAAACTTCCTCTTATCATAATGTGATGGTTACTTGTCTGTATAACTGACACTTTAACTGCATCACTCTCAGATTAGTGCCATCTAGTGGAGAGAAGTCATCTACCCGTTTTAAAAAGAGGAAGTTCTTGGGATATTTTATCAGTTTTTCCATGTGGTTCCTGGTGTGGTATGTAACTACAAATAGGTGAAAGCTGAATGACGGCAAAGTAGGAGTCATGATAGAAACAAACACAATAAAAGAAACAATGTACACAGCTTTTTAAAATGCAAATATCCACTCAGCTGGAATGGAAAAAATCATTAAGAATGCTTCTTGAACACAAATTGAGAGTGCAACAGTGCTAACATGTTGTCAAGTTGCACACTTTGACAGTACTTTATGATTTGTTTGATTGTTTTTACTCCCTCATACCTATAGAAAAGTGTCCAAGCAAACGTTTTGTCTTTCTGTCAGGGATGTTGCTTCCTCTGCAAGGATACAGAGCCCTCAAGTATGCAGGATGTTTCATGAGCCATTTAGAAAGTGGATTCATAAATAAACACACACACACACAGACACACACATACACAGACACACACACACACACACACACACACACACACACACATGCACGGATACACACTCTGGAGCGAACATGTTTCACATCCTCTGTTTTGGGCCTGTAGGAGCAGGGAGCCATGGCAACCAAATACCGAGGGGAGAAAAATCTGTGTGCTGCCTGGCGGAGCTCCATCCCTCTGGCAGTCATGCTAAAACTCCTGAATCCCATGACAAAAACAACATTCCACATCTAAGTGATAGTCTTCAAGGAATTCCTGTTAAACAGAGGCATTTCTCAGTGTGCATACCTCATCGTATTGAAACCATCTGCGCTAACGTGTGAATGTGAATTCTTCACCAGATCTGCACAGAGAGAGACAACGAGAAAACTGTCTTCATGTACACATGTGGAAGTTTGCATCGTCTCTATTATATCACTCAACATATGTGCATGTGTGTGTTTATTTGCCATGAATGAAACACTGATCTTGTCCAACATTCATGTGTTTATGGCGGGTTTACAGCCAAACTCTGCTCTGATCTGAGCTGTTAACCAGATAGTCTTACTTCGCTTTCCCTGAAGGTATAAACACATTCACACACACATAAAAACACATTTATCTCCATGTCTTGTACAATATGGCCCCAAAACACAAGTTTTCCTCTTTTAAAACAGGTGATTAGTGTGAGGATAAGTGACAGAAAAACCTGGAGTTGTTTCACCTTTGTAATGTCCTTTGTTATGTAAAAGCAGCCTCATAAAAAGTAGGCACAAGCATTACAGCAAGGCTGGATTACCAACTGGGCAAAGTGGGCAGTTGCCTCAAGGCCACAGACCCTCACAGGCGCCAAAATCCCCAAGTTCACTGCATTAGTTGGTTCTGATTAATTGCAAATTTGTACCATAGTATGATATCAACTGTGTCTTGTAGAGGGCATGGTGTCAGAATGTCAATTTATTATTTTAGTTTATACATTGCTCACATGGTGCATATTCTTCAATAAAATTGTGTTTTATAACAAACTAACACAAATTTAGTAGCCTATTATTCCAACACAGGAGTGCTGGTTGCACTGGACTCAATAGGAACTGAGAGGCGACATACACGCCGCACAGAGGGCAGGAGGATTAGTCCATAACATGTCAATCAGGCATGCATTACAGTACAATTTACACTGCTTGATATAATCAAAAAACATAGTTTTTTTTTTATTTGGAGATACTGAGGTATGTGCACCCTAAACTGCTCCTGTGTGCTGCTAGAAATGCAGCTAAGAAACTGGAAGAAGTAGTGAACATTTTATATTACTCATGTATGCATGAGTTCACTCATTTCAATTCAAACCAATCCAAGTTTTGCTTTTTGTGCCACAAAGGTATATTTTAGTGTAAAAGCCTCTGTGACAAAATGGAGACTGTGAATATTGACTTCTTGACTTCCTTGTTTGTACATGAACTGACAACCACCTCAGTACTCTTTATTTGAAAGCTGTTGTTTGAAAATGAGAAATAGTTGCACTCAAAATACAAAAATATTAATACACATAATAAAAAGTCTCATCTAAAATCAACCACTAGATGGTTACTTCAGGTTAAGCAGAAAACAAGCAAACAATCCCCACTAGAATCACTTTAATTAGCTCTGTTCATTTCATCAGTGTCACTTTACAATATTACTTCATGCATGAATGCGGGCACCATCTTCAATCACTGGTAGCATCCTTGAGAGTCTGGAAGAGGCCGAGAGATGTTGTGGAAGGCCCACTGCAAGATGCCATCGATGGAGGCCTGCTAAGGAACAAAGAACAGAAAAAAAAAAATCACACATGCACGCACACAGTCGACACAAAAGGCCGAGCCCTTGGTGACATCATTTGGTAAACATGCGTGTGATGTCATGTACAACAATGATATCATATAACAACAATCTTTAGTAGTTTATTACTGCAGTTATCAAGTGATCTGAGATTATGTATTCAATTTTGGAGAGAATCTTCATTTTTTTGGCTATTCTGTCAGGACACTAACTTTTCCTCTGTGTAAATTCAGCAGAAGTCAACTGAAAAGTGCAGCCCAGTAATAAGTAGAAGTAATATTTCTATCTTACTTTATGTTATGTATTTAACATTTGCAAATGAAAGTATAAAGATCCTTATAATCATAAATGTCCACCTCGTTGAGAGTTTCTCGTTCTTTGACGGCAAAATCCTTTTCACAACCAGTACCAACGTGCTGTGAAACACACATAGCACATACAAAATAAATACAAACATACACTACAATACGATGAAGTTAAACATCACTGGCAGAAAAGACAAACTAGACTGCATCACAAAAAATAACACAATGACATATCGCCCCCCATCACTTGTTTTGTCCTCTACGCTGCATTTCACCATGACAACTCATCTCGATCTATGTGATAAGAAGTGCAGTCATCTTGTGTCCGACATGCTTCATTTAGATCACATTGACATCTGCGGTATGTAACTGAGCCCCACTCACATCTCCCAGGATGGAGTCCAGGTCATCTTTATGGAAGATGGGCTCAGCGATGGAGGAGCTCTGTTCGTGACTGTGTGTGTTTTGAACCACCGGGGCGAGCTGAAAGAACACACACACAAACAAACACACACAGGAGATGTAAAAACTCAATCATATACACATAATCTATTCAAATTTGTTGTGTGCACATGTGCAGACACACCTGTAAACCTCTGGATTCAGCCTCCTTCTCTGCAGAGCCTCCCCAGGGCCTGGAGCAGGACCAGCAGATGGATCTCCCTCTAGCAAACAGGAACACTGTGAGTGAGTCTTTTCTGTGGTGTATAATGTTACAGTCAATCAATATCTGATCCCCAAACACTTTTACAGATTACAGAGGAAGAGATGCAGACCCTTAGAGAGACAAACCTAAATTAATTATTCTTGCTGTGGGATGTAGCATTTTATATCATGTGACACCTATAAAACATTGAAAAAACAGCAAACATTTGAGGTAATGATTTCTAATAAAATGAATTATTGTACAGAAGCATGCAGGAATAAGGTTGAATAAATGGTGCAACAATAGATGGAGCTTTCATTTGTCGTCTGTATCTCTGGTAACATTTGGTAAAAGTCATTGATCCTCATTTACAATATACATTATACTGCATACCCTGCTGCAGGCGGTCCATTTAAAGTCCATTAGGCACCATTAGCTGGATAATGGTCGTCGTAAGCACACACCCTTAGTGCACATTGTTGATCAATACTAACATCAAGAGCAATCCACAGGAAGTTCTTTGCCAAGAGGGAAGTACGTTCACATTTTGTGATGTATAGACATTGAGGCTAAAATTAGAGTTTGAGATAAGTAGATGTCTTACTTGGAGAAGTGGCAGTGTACATGGTAGCACTTCAAACACTGGAGGCAGTGAGTCAGGTCTACTCCTCCAAGGTGACAAACAGCACATACCTCCCTCACGCTGACCAGCTCTCCACCTGAGCACTGGCAACACGTTTTATACATTTTAGCAGACAAAACAATAGAAAAAAAGAGTAGAAATAACTGAGGGAGAGGATGTCATTCAAACAGAATTGATGGCAAAATGAAGTCTACCTGGTTTCTGCCACTGGTGAGAGAAGAGGACGACAGTGAGGAGAAGAAGGAGACGTCTATGATGGAGTTACTGGAGCTCGTGTTTGTCTGCTGAGGCTGAGGAATGAGTGGCTGTCATATAAAATATTATAATTATGGTCAATATTAAAACTTGTAGAGCATCAATGTCATCTAAGACCCTACAGAAGTTATACAGAAGGCAGGACTGATGAAATTTTATTGCACAACCGTGAAACATCAGCCATTTATACTGAAAACATGACAATTACTGGAAATGCGAGGGGTTTTTCAGGAAGCAGATGATCCATAGACACTCATTAAGTCATGAATCAATCACTATGATCAAAATACCAATTATAATCTAACAATACATTTATTAAAAAAGATTTGTCAATATGTTCAGTCTATTAAAATGTTCTTACTATTGATTTTCCTCCAGATACTTACTTGTAAAGGCTGTTGGGCTCTCTCTTTTTTCACTACGTTGCCACGGCACCACTCACACTGCCATGAGCCACTGCAGATTAAAAAAACTTCATGTGACATTGAAGCTTTTTTTCAGAGCAAGAGGTGAAAAAAGACACCCTTAAACCCACAAACTGTAATATATTGAGACAGATACAATGCAGATAGATAGATAGATAGATAGATAGATAGATAGATAGATAGGTAGATAGATAGATAGATAGATAGATAGATAGATAGATCTTTGGATTTGGCACCTTGGTATAGATATGAGTGGAGGGTCCAGGCAGGTCAGATGAAAAGCTTGAGGACAACCATCACAACATATCAACTCCCCTCCATCCTTACACACCGCACACTCGTCATCATTATAGTGAACCTACACACACACACACACACACACACACACATACATATACAGTACATATGATATACGAAAACAAATACACAAAGTCAGACATAAGCTATGTGACTATGGTTAGGATTGAGTGGATGCTGGGACCTCTACCTCTGTGTTTGTCTCCCCCTTGTGGCGAAATATGGTCCTGGCAGCTTTGGGTGCTCCATTCATGTCTTCTGATGTACCACATGAATAAACCTCCCCTCCAACTTTAATGCACTTTCTGGTATCCCCTGAAGAATGACAAAGATTTTTAAAGGAATTTGCATGAAGAGTAATCGCTATTATACTCGAACATTCAGTGCTGAGAAAAAAAATGTCAATACAGTGGCACATCTCAGGTCTGTTTTTGGCCAAATTTAACAATTTAACAAAGAAATACAGCTTGTTTTTTCTCAGTTAGTGTTTCAATAGTGTTTAATTAAAAAAAATCATATTCAGTTTTATCAAAGTTTGTGACCACAGACTCAGGAATGCAGATATTAAGCCAGTGGCTTACCATCTGATCCAAACACCTGCTTGATATGGATCTTCTCTCTGGATTCATGGCTGACTGGCGGCTCACTGGAGGATGACAGGGTGACTCCTCGCTGGACTGAGGAAGACATTGCCGCACCTGAGGCAGAATTTTGGTTCGATTTGTAATTACTATTTCCAGATGGTAACTGCAGGGCTGGAGCTTCACTCTTCACTCTGTACAGCTTCACTTTACTTCCTGGAGGAAACACAGAAAAACACAATTTACTGTCTTCTTTTTCTACAGATGGTCAGGCTACTTGTTCATGAATGCACAACTACATGCTTGTAAAAGTAATTGTTGCACTGCCTCCAAAAGAAATAGTTAAAAAGTTTAATTTCATTCTCATTGGCCACCAGGAAGTGAAATTTGTTTTTCTTTTTTCTTTCTTTTCTTTCTGTTTTTTAATCTATATTGTTGGAAAGCAGAGTCAAAGCAGATGTATTATGAGAGAAAACCTGGTCCGTCACTTGTCTTGGCATGATACTGCGTATGTTGATCATTGGAGTTTGTCCCTCTGTCCTCGTGGCTCCTCTTCTTGCTGTGAGGTGTTTTGTGACCTCCGGAGGATTTCTTCTCACTTCGGGAACCTGCAGCATCCCTTTCTATCAGCAATGATACATAATAATAAAGATTCAACTTAACATACAAATCATTCTGAATGTCCTAAATAGTTGTAGATGGATTAGTCTGCATTTGGGCACAACCATGGAGTTAAGGTTTTACTGCTGAAAAGCTGAAGCTAAAAAAAGATCTATCTAAACAAGGCTGACAGAAGGAAGATGGAGCAAAAACTTGTAAAAGCTTGTTTCTTTTCCCAACCAAATTACAGACTGCTTGAAACAATTTGAATTAAATATTCATGATTGTTCAGAAAAGTAACATATTTAAAGTAACAGAAATTGTTTGTATTGTATTGTCCGTTCGTGAGCTTATCTCACAGTAAACTCATGTGTCAAGTTTGGGTTCACTTGACTTTAGAAGCAGGTTTGTTTTGGTCGATTTGGTTGAAAAAAAGGGAATATGTGCAGTAAACTACTCAAAGTTTTGAGTAAAGTTCTGCTATATACGGTTCAGTCAATGATTAAACAGAAAGACATTTAAAAGTTTGACAGATATTTTGATGAAACGTCCTTGAACATCACGTACTAGAACGCAGGTTAGTGAGCAGCATCTGCAGCTTGGGGTAGCTGTCCAGGTTGTAGTCTTTGGTCAAGTTGCTCCAGAAGGCCTGCACGGTGGATCTGCTCTGCTCCAAGACCCAGGACAGGAGGGAGTACATGGCCTTGTGGATCCCTTCTCTGCCCTCCTTCTCCCGAGTGTCCTACAGATCCACACAAACAGAAAGAGGTTTATAACTCATATAAAAATCCAAATAAAACCATGTTGTGCATATCAGGGTTATACTGAGATGAGCAAACTGCCTTCAGTTGGCACAATTCTTGATAATAAAAATATACATTTCTTTGAGGGCTACAAAGGATTAATGAAGGAAGCTGATCATACTAAAAAGATTTCATTGCCTCAATGTTTTGTATGGATGCTTGTAAAGAAAAATGAGAAATCAGTAAAACTATTTTCATACAGTAACTTAAACTGATCAAACACGAAGTTCTTACTTCAGTTGAGATTTCCAAAGTGTTTCTGTGACTCACCTTGAGCAGTTGCTCAGTGATGATGTTTTTGTCTGCCAAACCATAGACAAGAGGGAAAGGGTCGTCTACAGCCATCGCAATGTCGGTACGTAACTCCTTCAGCAGGGAGCGAAGGTTTGTGTCTCTAAAAGCCTCCACTCTGGACATGATCCACTTTGAGAGTAAATGAGATCCAAAAAGACGAGGACCTGAGATCATACAAGTGGTATTTTGGACGGAAGAGGTGTGTCCTTCACAAAGAAGGAAATATTGTACAGGTGCATCATTTTATATTGACTGGGTATGTGGGATATCTTGAGTCATTTGTGTGTAAAAAATCTTGTTTCACATGATCCAGTGATTCCGCTTTTAACGGAAGCACACCAACACATTCACATTCGCACAAAGTCATACTAAAAGTGGAGTTCAGCTGTGGTGCTAATAATTTTCACTGGCTTGTAGCTACACACAGTGAAGGTTTCACACTTGAGGAAACCCAAGCGAGGCCACCACAACACCTCTTGTCTCTGTGGAGTTCATCTGTCCAGTATTAACTGCCTCTGTCCGTCTGTTGACCCCTGGGGGGATCAAATGACGTGGTGTCTGTCCAGGGGAATACCTGTCCTCTTACATCAGGAGAGCTGAGTGTAAGCGAACTGACACGCAGCGTCACAGTGACAGTTTTCTTCTTAAAAGGTTCTTTCCAACTCAACTTCCCCTTACCTATCAGGTTTTCAGACACTGACTCACCACAGGGAGCTCACAGGATTGGTGTGATAATTACAACTTTACAATAGAAAAGAGGAAATTAACACAGTAAACAATTGATTGATTGAATGACTGCGATGCTCTCAGGAACTGAGAATTGCTGTAACTGTATCACTTTTTTCTAATTAAGTAAAGGGTTCAATGAGGAACCACAGAGTTCCCAAATCAAATAATATTTTGCCTCAAAATGGCTCAATGTTAGATTTGTACAGAACATAGACCCTTTTATGTTCCTATGCTTTTTGACTTATAACTTCTGGAGAGATGAGCTACAGTACAGTGCCTCTGCATTCCCATTTTATGCCAACCTCGGTTGTTAGCACTCTTTTTGATTTAGATATCTGTCTTGCATTTTAATAGAATAGTTTTGGGAAATATGCTTATTAGCTCTCTTGCCAAGAGTTAGACAAGACGATGGATACCACTCTAATTAATGTCTGTCCATTCAACACTGAGTCAGGAGATGGTTAGCTTAGTTTAACACAAACACTGAAGAAAATCTGCCTTCCAGCACCTTTAAAGCTCACTAATTAAAAAGTTATATCTTATCTGTTTAATCAATATAAAAGCCAGAGTTTAAAAACAAGTTGTGGTTTTACAAGAGTTATGCATAGACTATTTCTATTTCTTGGTTGTGAGACTTTTTAGCAACCAACTGAGACTGCAGGATTTTGGACAGACATTAATTCTTGGCAAGAAAGTGAAAATCCAAAATATTTAACTATTCCTTTAACCATTTTTTTTAGCCTGAGCATTTCAACATATAGTATTATATGTGTGTGAAACACATTATGCTCTAGTGTTGGTTAGATGTCTGTAAAATGTATGCCTCATTGATCTAATTGATAACACTGATCGACACCTTGGTGGATCACAAAGCAGCATAATATGGGGAACAACTCCATGCGTATGCCTTCTCTTAGGTTTTAGGAAATATATTTAAGCAGCTTGGCCAATGAATAATGAACCAAAATTAAATTTTAAATATTAGCAGTTATGTTACTTTCCAGTATTTTATATTTGAATACAAAACAACGTGTTCTGCTTGTAATTCACAAAAAGAGCAAGGACAACTTTAGTTGTTTTTTGGAACAGATGGAATATTTTTATCCAGATGGTTAGAAGAAGAAATCCTTCAGAACAGCGGTGAATGTTGTTCAGTGAACCTGCTGGGTTTTTCAAAAATTAATGAGCTTTTTTTTTTTTCAGAAAATTGCTTAACTCTGTGACTCAGGTATAATTCTAATTCATGAGAGGCACAAACTGGAGCTAACCAAAACCTTTTTCTGTTTCAGTTTCTCGGTTTTTAAATGCCACAGGGATGTAAACCTTTGTATGAGGAGTAACATTCTTTATATTAAACCAGTAAAACCAGAGATAAAATGCAAGATAGCATTAAATAGAGTAGACCATTTTGCTACCAGGTAAATGTTGATGGTTAGGAGAGTGAAGCCCTTTAATCTGTAATTTATTAATCATTAAACATTATTACATTATTCATACTGGTGAACAAGGACCACTTCTACAGAGGGACGTTCACAACATACATATTACATATTATATACAGTGCAGTGCATTACAGTGGATCGTTATATGTGTATTACCGGGATGGAGGGATGGGAACATTGGAGGCAGAGAGGGAGAGAGGGAGAGAAGGAGAGGGGGGGAGAAGGAGAGGAGTGGTTGGAAGGAGGGGGAGTTGTGAGAGTAAGTTGTCTTTTTATTACTTCTTTTTTTTTAACCACAGTACAGTTTGTTCTATAAAAGTTAAACCCATAGAGAGAGAGAGTGCCACATTTTCACAGCTACTGTTAGGTGAACCTACTGGAAGTTGAACCTTGTGGGAATATCAAATGAGATAACGTTCGTCATGAGATGCTATAGAGAGATGCTATAAAACATTCTAAGATAGTCAACCTCCTTCCAGAGTGGGAAGACCCTGGAGGGCAGGCCAAAGGTCAAAGGTCAAAGATCAGATCAGCGTGCATGCGTGCTGCAGACATTCAAACATGGTTCGGCCATTTAGAAAAATGGCTGACCACCCCACACTATTTCTCCTTCTATGTTTAGGCATCGTTTTTGGTGCTTTCCCTTTTTATATATAAAAAATACAAAACATAACAGCGAAAAGAACTCCGTTGGTTGTCCCATTTTTCTCCCTTTTTCATTTTTCCAAAACTGTTTTTTGTTCGTTTTCGTTTCGACGTTTGTTTGTTTTTTGTTTTTTTTTGGTTCTTCCCTTCTCTCCTCCAGTCAGTTACATATTGACAAAGTATACAATATTTTACAACTGAACAAGACTGAAAGATAACATTTGATTTGTCCAATCAGATACAAGGCCCGGATGCTATATCCAATTAGAGAAGTCAACTGGAAGCTAACCAGTAGTAAGCAACACAACAAGCCTATGGTGTGAAGGGAGCTGTCCAATCGCAGCTCTGCATTAACATGAGCACCCGCCTTCGGGGACAGTCGGCTCTGCTGGTTTGTCGAGCTTGATGTCAATCACTGGGAGTTGTTCGGTTAAGGAAGAGGGTAAATATTATGATCTGACTATTCTACAAAACATAAATCTCATTTCATATTTTTGCGTCAATTAATTCACCTTTATCAATAAATTATTAAACATGCTCTATCACACATTCTCAGCATGTGTCACTTCCCAGACAACCACTATGTGGTGCTGCACCAGTACATCCACACAACCATCCTGGCTTGGTGCATTTCTTCTCTATTAAGCAAAAAAGATTAATTGGCTGATGCCTGAGTAGACAGTCAGTAGGCTGGGCTGTCTGTTTGTACTAGTGCCAACAACCACTAAGAGATTAAAAATAAGCTGCCTATTTCTCGTCTGTTTGGCTCTCGGCACAGTGAGTCACAGCGGCTGTAAAGGATACTGCCTTCAGGATTTGCATCGTCCAAGCTTTCCATTCCAGGAAGGGCTGCTGCAACCCGACGAAACAGCTAGAAGATGAGAAGAGAGGAGGGAGAGGACAGCAAGAGTAAAAAATGCAAAAATATGTATTTCATATGTCCTGTATAGACTACAGAATATCATGTGTGTTTTATGTACACAGTAAATTGTTTTATCTATGATGGGTGTAATTTTGTACCATGTGATCTCCTAATTGCAGGTGGAGCTGTCATTTTTTTGCATGTTCATGTTTGCCTGATGCAGACTTTGAATGTCGTAATGTTGCATCATTAAATTTTTGAGCAGTGAAGGAAGAATTCAGATACTTTACTTATGTAAAAGTAGCAATACTACCAAGTAAAAGTATGACAGTGTTATCTACAAAATGTATTTAAAGTATCAAAGGTAAAAGTATGCAATGCAGGAAAATGTTTTACACAATTATTTATTATATTATTTGATTATTATAATGTGTAAGTAGCACTTTACAGTTGGAATAGGTAGAGGTGCCACTAATTTTAACTATTTTATTTTAACTATCTGTAACAAATCATCATTTTGAACGTAAAATCTCCATCTGTGAAATAAATAATAACTTAAGCTGTCAGATAAATGTAGTGGAGTAAACAGTACAATATTCCCTCTGAATTGTAATGGAATATAAGTAGTAATATAATGTGGAATTACATGGAAATACTTATGTAAAGTACAAGTACCTCCAATTTTTACCTAAGTGCAGTATTTGAGTAACTGTGATTAGTTACAAGACGCCCCTGCAGCCTGCAGTTAGGACGTATACTACATTACCATAATTGCAATGTCAGAGCTTTGACTGATGCCAAATGAGGCAAAAATGCCAAAAAAAATCTTAAAAATGTACTTAGTCATTTTCCAGCTCTGCACTTTGTCAGCATGCAATGTTGAGTCCTTTTTATGCAACTTTTGTTCTACACATGTACCTAACTTGGGTTGGATGTGATCACTGTTACACATATTTAGAGATAGAAATTTTATTGATTCACTTTGGTCGCTCAATCACCTTGGAGAAACACAAAAATGTCAGAGAATCTGAGAGCAACTGAAGCCCACAATGCCGTGAAATATGGTGAAACTGCAGGAATCACCTGTTTGACATTGCAGCCTGTCTTGGCACTGGTCTCGATGAACATGACGTTCAGTTCTTTGGCTCTCTGCTCTCCTTCCTCGATCGTGATTTGCCTACAGGAAAATTGAGCCAGACTCAGCATCTCGACATTAAAAATGCTAATTTATTCTAGACTGACTTGTTTCATTTACTGTAACAAGACCACATTAACTGTAGCTATATCTTACAGTCAGCTATAAACTATGTCTATGCACCGTATGTCTATACATTCTCACCTTTTCTCCTCCAGATCTGTCTTGTTACCGACTAGCATGATTATGACATCACTTCCTCTCTCTGTCCTGACATCATCAATCCATTTGCAGGTCTGCTGGAAGGAGTTCACATCTGCAGAGGCCAGACATTAACTTTATATCCAGTGTTTTCTTTTAACCATTTTGTGCCTCTTTACTGCACTTTTACTGTATTTTAGGCAGAAAACTGGTAAACAGATCAACACAGCACATACATGGATACATAGATACAATACATTCATGCATATACAAGCAGGTTTCTGCTCACTTGTAATGTCGTAGACGACCACAGCTACTGTAGAGTCTCGTATGTAACTAGGAATGAGGCTCCTGAAACGCTCCTGTCCTGCAGTATCCCACAGCTGCAGCCTTACCTGCATTTGTGCACAAAAACACACACCTTCACCATCTGTTTCAATATCGTACTACACACTCACACACACATACATACGGATGTAAGGCCCTGTAAACACACTACCAGAAGGATAAGCCAGTATCAGCTTGTGTGCAGGCTGGCAGAGAGAGAGTATAATATCCTGACAAAGAAATAGTATTAATACTAGCTAAAGTAGATGATCCAGGGAAAGGCTATGACTTCTTAGGGCTAGAAAAGCCAGAGCACCAAGCTATTACTAGCAGAAATAACCTTTGGATAATCATGTTAGGCTGTGAAGAGAGCAGTAATTAAGCAAATCAAATCAAGGATTAGTCAAAACAGGGTTGAAATTGGGACATTCCTTACTCAGGATTTTGACTAGCAAAAAAGACACAAGTATACTATAATTCATCTCTACATGTGAATCTACATGAGGATTTTAAATGACAATCAAGGCTCCCTACTGTTCGGTCTTCCAGGTACATTGTCTTTGATAGGAAGTCAATTCCAATGGTCGCCTGTGGTAGAGAAACAATAAAAGAGGGGGAAAAAATAATCAGTAGAGTCCAGACCTTAAAAGCTAAATGTCTCTCTGCGCCATCAGTTGTTACCATCAGTGTTTAAGAGATGAAAAATTTAAAAAGCTGTTAAGAAAAAAAAAGGCAATAAGCACAGAAATTGAATCAGACTGAAAAACTAATTTCATTTGTATTGCCCTCAGGGCTCAGTCAGTCAGACTCGTTACCTAACTACTGCGAAAGGCAAGAGAAAGAATAATATATATTCTCTATTTAAGATCCTAATATCACTATACTAACATCTTCTTTTGCGCTGACAACATTCGAATTAGGACATCATTTATGCAAACGTGTTTTACATGGACCCTGACTGTAATTTTTGGCCCAAAAACACTCATTGTAACATTATTCAGTTGTTAATCAGTCACTATTATACCATAGAAGGCTTAACATGTTGTACAGTGTGATTAATCTCATTATTCCTTTTATTCAGACATTGGAGACAGTCGAGTTTTAATAAAATATGGCTTCAATCAAGGACAAGTGGTAATAGAGACTCCCCCATTGCTTCTCAAGCACATTTATTGAATATATTTGTATTCATGCATTACATTATTCTAAATATCTTTATGTCTTCTGATTTTTTTGGGTTCTGGATCTGGTCTGAGTCTCACCTGATATGTGTTGTCGAAACTGTCATACATGAATCTAGTGATGAGAGATGTTTTCCCCACTGGAACAGAGCACACAGATGTTGATTAATTAGTTTTAGTTCAGATTGTTAGACAATCTCCAAACACACAAATAAACAATCGTATGTTAATTCAACATAATGATACGGTATATACATATGTGTCACAGAATGACAGTAAAGAACAGACAAGATCATGCTATCCAACATTCGTCCACTGCTGCTGTAAACATCACTATCAAACTGATCAAAAATCAAATCAAAATCAAAAAGATGAAGGAAAATATCAATAGGAAGATCTAAAAATCCACAGTGATGTCTTCAAATGTCTTGTTTCATCTAAAAAAAAACACCCAAATCCCAAAAGATATTTAAATGATACAAATGATACAAAAGAAAAGCAAATCATCTCATGAAATCAGTGAATTTTGACAGTTCTGGTTGATTTAAACAAATGAATCATTTCAGTCATTAAATGTGTTATTGATCAAGTAATCAATCCTCCTTTATTCTTGGGAGCATGAGTAAGAAAAATGCTCTCACTGCACAACTGAGAAAACAGAGGTCTGGTCCAAAAATGATCCATTATTCAGCAAGACAGACATAAAATACATGATGATTTGAGATATTCAGCAGTTTTCAATAAGCCGGATTGGTGACTTCTCAGAGTATCAAGGTGAGTCTACAGCAGCAAGCCCCATTTTTTATTTACTTCCCACCCAGCACCATCTTTAGCACCATTTTATATCAGATCTACAACACAGGTGAGGACAGGACTTGTGAGGACAGACAGGCCCCGGGCTCTCGTGCAGACAGCAGTAGTTCTGAAGCCAAGCGATGGGCAGTGGCCACCACCAGGCCTCGATTCAGCACCATGGACAGCAACATTGCAGTACAGGCCACACAAACACACACAGGGAGGCTTTCACTGAGCCAACACACAGCCTTCTCACAAACACACACACACACACACACTCACACACGCACGCACACACAAGCATCACAATGTAAGACACAAGCACCAGTTTGTCACATTAGACCCTAATTATGTGCATTCTGCTCTTTGCGGTTGTATTTTACGGGATATGGGATCCTCTGCTGCCACTCTGGATGTCTGATGTCTGAACACGTATTCAGGCTGCTTTACAGCGCTAAACCATTATCGATCAGCACCTCCTGAATTTGTGCCATCACATCAAACCACAAACACAGCCATTCCCACAAAGAATAGATGGATTATTGAATATATAGTATAATGTTATGGCGCTGTCAAGACGTTTTTATTTGATTATTTATGGGACCGAACCGGAGACTGCGAGGTTCAGAAATGCTACAGACATCGCCAGCCTAGGGTGTGTCCCGAACTGACACATGGGGGACTGTTTATTATCTTCTCTCACGAAAAAAAGAGAAAACGAGTGGTGGAAAAAAGACAAGAGACACTGTCATGTAATGAAATAAAGGATTGTTCGTGTCAGAAATGAGCGATGTAAGTGTTATAAACGCGTTTTCTGAGGGCAGGCTGAGCATTATTTGTCGGTCACTGCAGCACATCAAAACATCCGAATTCATATCGCCTGCTATGATGCGAATTATGGCAATATGCGATAAAAGGATATGTGTTACAATGAGCATTCATTTTTGATTGATCATAATGGTCATTATGTTTAATCCGAGGGTGCAATTTATATATATTCGGGGTTTTTTTTTCCTTTTCTGTTTTTTTTCTCCCTCGGTTAATCAAATTTTCAGCCACAGATTGTGCCAAGAGCTACGTGGGCGTCAAATAACCCAAAGCCAGCCAGCACATCCTCTGGATTCAGTTGAAACTTTCAAAATCAACAAAGATTACATACATGGCCTTCAACATATACGCATGTTTGGCATCGGAGGAGGATAACTAAACCTCCCCAAGCTCTGACTCACCGCTCTGCTCTCCCAAAAATACGAGTTTAAATTTCCTCAGGGGGTTCCCCAAATCTCCTCCAGCTGACATGGTCGCAGATAAAGAGCTCAACTTGGATTATTTTATATGTTCTTATCGGTCGGCGGCTCCTCCGTTGTGGGTGCGCAGGGGATCCTCTTCTCCTCACAGACTGATGGGAATGCAGCTCAGCGTCCTCCTGTCAATTTATGGAGCTTCTGCGCCTGCGCGACCTCACCTATTTCAATCCTTCACCTTTCTATTGGACCTGAAACTAAATTCTGTTTTTTTATGATATAGATATTCGCTAATAAAAAAATATATGAATGTTTCGTTGAGGCAAACAAAATGTTTAAAAAGGTAAACTCAGTGGTGGAAATAACGAAGTACATTTACTGACATATTTACAATTTTGAGGTATTTGTACTTGAGAATTTTCATTTTATGCTACTTTATTCTTCTACTTAACTGCATTCCAATACATTTGTTTGAACATTTGTTTGCTGTAGTTACTTTATAGATTAAAATATTTCCTGTTAGATATATCATCATCTTCCAAAGTAAAATACATTGTTATAGATGAAAATTCCCACATATGAAGTAGTTCAAAATTGGAGCTGAAATTATTGTTAGTTTAATTGTTCGATCAAATTGTCGATCAACAAAACACAATTGTTCCTTGACCAACTGCAACATGACAATACTACTTATAGGTTTATCAATAATAATAATAGTCTGTTAATGTAGTAATATAACTAATATAAACCTGAAAGAGTATTTTTATTTTTGATACTTGAAGTACATTTTACTGCTCATACTGGGGTGTAAACAAACCACAAGAATCCTCTGAGATTTTCATCTTTTCTGTGACCCTGCTCTCAGATTACAAAAAAAATCCTCTCTGGTCACTGAAGCTACACACAGGCCTCTCTTGTGCACCTCGAGACCTGGGGAAGGGTGTGTGTGGGCAGACATGAGTTTAGGGTATTATAAGATCGAATGCATAAGTTAGAGGTTTTTGTGTGGTGATGAGTGGAATTTGAAAAAGACAAAACCTTTTTGAAAATAACTATCAATTCATTTTGCAATAATTCTACATCAATAATGCATTCTCAACAAAATTTTATTCAGCTCCTGTCCATTTGCCAAACTAAGCACACCAACATGTCATCATTTTCTGCAAAAATGTCAAATTTAACATTAAGACTAATGTTCAAAGTCAAACAGCTCTGCCTCCTTCTCTTTCCAGAAAGCAAAGCTGCGGTCAATATATTTACAAATGTCTTCATTGTTGAAACAGGCAACGTCTGTGTCACTACAACCCTCATCTGGAGTAGCAGTTTGAACTATAACCTTAGGTACAAGTCTGGAATCTGGCAACAGTGATGATGGCGATGATGATGGTGGACAGCGGCACAGTTTAGAGTCCCCAAAAAAGTGAACTTTGATGTCCTCGAAGCCATCACTCCACTGTCGCCTCCCGGCCTGGATTTCCTGGAGAACAGCCTTGTGGAAGTCCCGCACCTTCTCCCACGGGTAACTGCCGACATGGTCAAAAACTTCAAAGCAGAGGAGATGCCTCATCTTCCTCTCCTCAGACGACAATTCTTGCTCTAAGATGTGGAAGTATCCCAGCATGAATAGATCAAGGGTCAAGTTATCATGGGTCATTGCAACACCATCCACATCTGGCAGGAATTGCTCTGGGGAGTAGGTTACCTGAGGAGAAGGATTTTGCGAGGTGTTAGAGGAGGACAAACAAGATGTTTGTGCATCTTTGAGTTCTAGTTTATTCCTCCAAGAGTTTAGCATCTTGTCCACAGCACCTCGCTGTTGGCAGAACTGAAACATGGAGGTGATCCTCTGTTGAGGCGGTGCTGCTGTCACTGCCTCCTGTCCCTGTCTTTGCCTCGCTGCTCTCACTGAAATAGCATAAGCAGACTTCTTCCAGTGGCTCAGGAACAGCACTACAATACGCTCCTTCCTTAAGCTGGTAGTCTCCATCACAGGTACAAGTTTTTTAGGAGAATCATTGTGGCTAACCTCACAGCTGAGGCCTGTGTTGGCATTCTGGTTGTTTATTCCTGAAGCTCCGACCACTAATTGGTTCTTGAACCCCTGGCCTCCTTTCACAATTCCAGCAAAGGGATAAATACTTCCAATCTGACGTTCAAAGTTGGATCTGAGGTTTCTGACTGACACCCCAGACTGTTGGATCTCCCTCTCCACCCTTTCTCTCCGTGTTTTGCTGTAGCTGTTGCTCTCCAAACGATGGCTAAAAGCCGACGCCATCCCTATGTGAGGTATCCGACATCCACTAGAGGTCTCCCCGTGTACTGGCACCATCTCTTGGCCCTGTTGCACCAAACCCTGGCTTAGGTCAATTCCTAAGCTATCCCTTACCCCCTTCATCCCGTCCATCATGCCTTCCACTATGCTCCTCTCACCTCTTTCCTCTGTGGTTTGGTTCAGATTAGCCACCAGCACTGACATACTCTTGACAATCTCTGAGACACGACTGCACCACACTGGCAGGGTCAGACGACCTTCTGCATCCATCTGCTGTAGGACATCTTTGTTAAGAGAAATGTTTACAATAGGATCAGGTAAAATCGCTCTCAGTTCTTCGGTCAGCCTGGTCAGCTCCAGCTCATAGGCCTGGTAGCGCTTCTGCAGTGACACGTTCTCGATTTGTTGATGCAGGTACACCAGGTCATCTTCTGTTAGGAGCTCACCAAAGGGCCCCAAGACTGCATTATGGGCTTGGGAGTACTTCCATTCATCCACATCTGTGTAGCCATTAGGCATGTCCTGTTAGAGGGGAAAGTAGATTGTAGTGAACAGGCCTGAAACGTTTCATTTGGACAAAATCATCTAGGCCAGAGCATCATGTTTTTGCAAAAAAAGTATGTCTTGTAGAAGGAAGCAGGTTTCCTTTACAGTATCACTACTTTCTGTTTTGATTCACTACAACATGCACATTTTTAACCATGCTTGCTGTGTGGCTCTGTGGATGTCAATTTGACACTGTCAGCCAGTTAGTTGAAATCTTGTATACACATTCACGGCTCCCAGTGGAAGAATTAAGTGATTTTTCCTCCAGCACCATCATGATGGTGCACAGTTTCGGTTTTTAGTGAAATTGCCCCTCAGGATGAATTGTAATAACTTGTGATCACCTGAGTTATCCTCTAGTACCAGGTGAAATTTAATACTTTAGTTTATGACTAAATACTTGCAAAAGTAATGACACTCCCATCAGCCTCAGTTCTCATGTACTCTCATGTACAGTACAAATGTATAGCTGAGGATTACCTGTCTCCTTTGTTCCTCCTCATCCTGCAGTCTGACCTGCAGCTGCCGCACCATCACCTGTCGTTTCCACTCTGCTATGGGGCGACCAGCTTCATCGTGAGTGGGCACCAGGGAATCGATGTCAGCTAGGATCACATCGACGATTGGTACCTCCTCCAACATCTCCTCACTGTCAAGCCTCTGTCAGCATTCAACAATGTAAGACAGCCAGTCAATGCTGAGCTCTGCACCATGCCATTTTTTCAAGAATAACTTGATAATCATATCATACAAACCCCATAAGGCTTACAATTTTCTAATACTCTTTATGTCCTCTGAAGGATTACATGAATGATTATCAGCTATGCTAATATCATAACCCAAACACTATTGGCACCTAAAGGTCATGACAAAATGAGGCAGAATGATGCAAATGAAGCTCCACCCAATAACAACTTGAGCAGAGGCCTTTTAAGCCATTTTTTAAAAACCAAAAACACAAGAGCAAGATTGTCAGGAATTAATTAGAACAGTGTGTTTGTCTGTTCTAATGTAAGCTGCAAATTTAAGCATGCTCAGTTAACTGGCTTGCTACCTAACCTAGCATTATCATATTAACAATAGTAGCTCTGCAGCGTGTGCTGCTTTAGATTTAGTGATTACTAGGAAGGCTGAAACCTCAATGTTTTATGCTAAGCATAGATTTTACGAATTTGGTAATAAGCCAGGTCATCTCCTGGCCAAAGAGAGAAGGGAAATGAATATTATTCTATCCATTAAGGACAGTACAGGTAATACATACTAATACATCTCAAAATATTAATAGAATTCTGAAGAATTTTTACCAAAAAATGTACTCCTCCAAATGTATTGCTTCAGATGAAACAATGAATACTTTCCTGGATGAAATGAACCATGCCAGTATGTCTGGGGACCAGAGGGCCAGAGGGAGAACATCTGCAGGCCTGTTACAGAGGTCGAAGTTGTAAAGGCTATTTATTCATTGAAGGGAGGTAATGCACCTGGCCTGGATGGATTTTGCTCAGAGTACCAACATTCCTTTGATCAAGGTCATTTACCACCTTCTCTTAATATGGCTAGTATATCTGTTATACTTAAAAGGGCTAAGTATCTGATGAATGTGGCTTATACCACCCAGATAGCTTAATTGGGGTTGATAGCAAATTATTATCTAAGGTATTGGCCAAGAGACTAGAAAGTCTGCTACCAAATCTCATAAATCCAGATCAAACAGGATTTATCCACAATTGAATCTCGGCATCCAACGTCAGAAGGCTTATTAACATTATTCAGTTTGCTAAGCAGAGAGGAAGTAAGTTCCTTGCTGTAACGTTGGATGCCGATAAGGCCTTCAATAGGAAGGAATGGGGTTATTTGTTTAACGTCCTAAGGAAGTTTGGGCAGGGAGGTAATTTTTTGAGATGGATACAAATAATTTATTATGCACCAGTGGCTAGAGTAATTACTAATGGTCTAAAGTCTGAACCTTTCAGACACCAGACAAGGTTGCCTGCTTAGTCCACTATTATTCGCAATTGCTCTGGAACCTCTGGCTGCAGCTATCAGGCTGCATACTAAAGTTAAAGGAGTCACAATAGGCAACATTTTGCAAAAAATCGCCCTTTACACTGTTGATATTCTCTTATTCCTGTCATCACCTGAATTATCAATTCCAGCCATCTTATCTATTTTAGAAGAGTTTAGTACAAATATTGGGGTATAAGATGAATTTGGAAAAATCTAAAGCCATATTAATTGGCAATACCTCTGATGTCAAAATCATAGAGGGCTTTCTGTTCAGATTGACTAGGTTGGGATTAATTTATTTGGGTATAAAAGTTTCTCTGAACCTTAAAGATCTATGGAGATTAAAAAGAAAAGAATTTGACAACAATGGGTGGCCTGGGACTGCCTAATATTTTCTTTTATAATTGGGCATGCCATGCCTGATCATTATGGGGCTGGTTGCATTCATACCTTAGCTCAGACTTCTGTATACATTTCTGGGCATGCATACACTTCTCGCCTTGGGGCGTTCTTGTGAATATTACACAGAATATCCCTACAGAAATTAAGGCTAATTCAATGATTTATAATTCTTGTAAAACTTGGCAGAATATTACTCAGTTTACAGACAGAAAAGAATTTACATTTATGTTATCTCCGCCCTTGGGGCTTAAATCTTTGAGTACTGGAAAACTAAAGGTATCAAGATTGTAGGAGGAAATCTCATGACATTTTCTCAATTACAGGGGGTTTAATTTACCTAAGGTGCATTTCTTTGGATATTTGCAAATTCGCCATTTTATCAAAACACAAACTTTTCCATTATCTGATATTCTGAAATACAGTGCTATATAATCATTTCATTTGATCCAAAGAACCCTAAACATTTTATTTCTGTTTTTTATACATAGTTGTACACTGTCAACTCATTCTGTATGGACAATATTCAGTTCAAATGGGAGAAGGAATTGGACAATGTATACACAGAGGTTGACTGGAAAGAAGTTGTTGATTGTGTTAGAAGAATTTTCTATCTACATTTCACAATTTTAGAATTCTATAGCCAAAGAAGTTAAGAAAGAACCAGGCCTCTTTTTGTTGAATCTACCTGCTAAAAGTGCTCTGTTTAAATGGATTAAGGACACTCCTCCTACTGCCACAATGTGGTATAGAAAAGTCTTTAATGTGTTTCCGCATGAAAAAACTAAATCTGTACTCAAAGCAAATGTTCCGGAATTCATAAACTTGTGGAGGCCTTTCCTGGATCAGCTTTGTGTTGAAACGTACAATACACTAATGAAGGGACACTGAACTGTGACCAATGATGAACTGATGATGGGTCAAAAAACTAAAGTCTTCTAAGACAAGAATATACGGGATGGGGCTGGACTTTCCTGGATGGGTTTGTGCTGTGTTTTTTGTTGTTGTTGCTATTTTGTTGTTGTTTCCTTTTTTGTTGTTGGTGTTGTTGCCACCAACCCCCTGCCTCATGTGTATGTGAGTAACCCTTTTAGTGTTTTTTGTGCCTGTCAAGCAGCCTATATGGTCCCAAAGTTCAGCTGCTCCTTCCACTTCCTGGCTTCTTCCGTGATCCTGATTGGTGTGGCACCTAGTCCAGCGCTCTAATCCAGATGGTTTGATTGGGGAATTGAACCTATAAATGTCTGGCCAGCTTGTCAGGCCACCTGTGATTTGATGTGAGCAGCTCACCACTGTGTCTTTCGAACTGCCTTTACTAAAAAGTGTTGAATCTGTATAGGTTCCATTTCAATATTAATTGAAGTTCTAGTTAATTACCTGGGGACTGGGCCAGATAAAGTCTTTGCTGATTACTGATAACTCACACACTGAGCATCTTCAATGTTTAGACACACTAGGTGCAGGGGTGCTGTTTTGACTTTTTGGTCAAATAAGAGTTAGTGAGGTTTTATTTTTGTTTTGGTTTCTTTTAGATAAAGATAGGTGTAGCGCTTGTTTAAAGAGCCCTCTTTTGGTTATATTTGGTTATTGATTTGAACAGCACTCATGGGCCCTTTTCCTTTGTAATTTGTCTTGTGTTTTCGTATTCAGCAATCTAAGTTCTTTGTCAATAAATAAATGTATTTTACCAACTAAATCTGGTTTCATGTTGCTTCCCTTTCCCATAATGAGCTGGGTCATAACAATTATCATAAAAAAAACAATAGTAGCTCTGTCCTGCTTCTCATTTGATTTGTGGAAGTTTCCACTGCAGTAATTTGGTATACTAAGGTTTCATTATGTTTGCTAAAGTTATCGGTTATTCCTCATTCTCAAATCCCTTTTTCTTGTTAAAGTGAAACATTATGTTTTTGAAAATATGAATAATGGACAAAATCTAAAAAATGTTGCTTGTCCAAGTATGTTTGTCTGTTGTAAGCATCCAAACAGGGTTAGTTTAGAACATTTTTTACATTTTACCATTTGGCCTTTAGACACATGAGTCTAGCCGCAATCTTTTCATACTAAATCATGTATATAGTCATCAGGAGCATATCTCTTGCAGGGTTCTAGCTTTAAAACTGCTGGAGACATCAAAACTTCTAGTCCTCAACCATTTCTCAAAGTTAGCATTAAATAGCTAGCCTGCTAAAGCTAAAAACAAATCTGCCAGCAACACTCCTTTTTTAGCCGACAAACTAACTGAATTCTCATTGTACCGTAAACTGCATACAGCACATGTTGTGCTAGACTGGACAGCTCAGGCATAGCAGTAACTAATAGTAATTAGTAACAGTAACTATTAGGGGCGGTGCTAAGCAAATGGTAATTAGACTCACAAGTCAGTCTCTAAATGCTTTGCTCATAGAGACTGAGGACAATCTCCCAGGTTTTGTTGTTAAAACTGGGCAGAAACCATTTTAAAGAGTTTTTTAAAAAACCTGCATTGCAGAACTAATCCAAAGTCGTTGGGGTGTCCCTTCATATTGTGGCGGTGACATGCAATTCACTACAGAGGAGAATGGGGGGAGAACATCTTTTCCAGTAAGGCATGTCCTTGACAAAATGTAAGGGGTGAGGGTTTGTTAGCAGCCATTCTCGCCACCGTTCAAGCAACTACCATGCATTTAGTAATCCCCAGACTTCAGTAGACTGTCTGGTATCGTGAGACTAATGGTTAATCAGCCACAAACCTCTGCATGGGTGCACATGGTCTTTAAAACATAAGACACCCCATATTATGATGCAGTTTTTGTAGTTATGAGTATGTTACAAACTTAATACACAAAAAATCTGTTATCCATGTATGGCACACTTGTATGTAAACTGGCAACCTCAAGGCAATATCAGCTGTCTTTATTGTGTCAAAGTGATTTGTTTGCACCTTTTGCAGATTACTTTTTTGTCTTGAAGGCTGTAGCTGGCTCACCATTTGTCCAGTGAAGACTGCAGTGAAGCCGGCCTGCCTCAGTGACTTGATAGACTTCATCTGGGACATCAGAGTGAGATCCCTTTCTGGCGGCCTCAGATGGCTGAACGATGTCACCACTTTAAATATAATGTATCAACAAAAGTCAAAAGTCAAAACATTTATATTATAAACAAGTGAGTATTTCTCTGTTTAGACAGACAGTACCAGTTATGTTGGTTTACCTTCAGTTAAATTCACTCAGATGGACAGATGTGATCTTAGATCAAAAACTACATTTTCACTTTTCACCATCCACAACTTTGAGACATTGATACAATGTTGCACACTCTGGGCCCTCTCACTGTTAATCACCTGAGGAGGCCACCTGTACGTGCTGCATGGAGCCTGTTGTGTGTTTTTTTGAGGTGGCAGACAGAGTCTCAGCAGAGGAGGTCATTGCAGGAAGTGGGACAGGGTGGCGAGGCAGGGGGAGCACCTCCTTCACTGGCTGCTGGGAACACACATACAGCAGCTGTGAGCCATGCTTAAAGGGACAGTTCACACAAATCATACAGAAAACAATATAATTTCCTACCTACCACAAATAGTATATAGACATTGCTTTTGATTGTTGATGTTTTGTGATTTGGGTGATACAATCAGACTATAACAAAGTCTTTAGCTTTTATTGTTGTGTTGGATTAAAGAGTCAAGTCTAGACCTGCTCTATGTGAAAAGTGCTCTGAGATTACTTCTGTTGTGATTTGCGCTATATAAATAGAACTGACTTGACTTGATTGGTCACCTTGCTGTTCTCCATGTTGATTCTGCTCATTCACTGATGTTTCAAAGCAGCAGGAGCTCCTCTTTCTGAGAATGACAAGAATAAAACAATAGATACATATATATATATATATATATATATATATATGCGCAGAACCCTCAAACTCCCAGGCCTCTGATAGAGGACCCAAGCTTGAGGAAGACACACCACCACCCCCCCACCCCCCCACCCCCCATGGGAGGGGGTTGAGAGGGAGATTTTTTTTAAAAAATTTTTATAATTCTCATGTTGTCTGGCAGACGGTACAGGAGTCTGAAATGCAGGACCTCAAGGCTCAAAGACAGTTTCTACCCCCAGGCCATAAGGCTAATTAACACCTCCAAGTCCCTGCCCCCTCCCACATAACCAAACAAAGGACTTAATGCAACTTTGCACACACTGAGCAATTTGCACACATTTGAACAATATGCACACCTCGTTTGTCATTTTGCACATCCTTTTTATATTGTTCATAGCATAACTGTTATCATCTTGTCTTCCTCAGTGTGTATGGATGTACGTGAGTGGTGGGTGGATATGAATGCGTGGCTGTGTGTGTGTCTGTATATATTTGCCTACAAATACTTTTAAAATACTTTATTAAACTTAGTTACTAGTATATTTTAAATAGACTAATTGACAGCACTAGGTAGAGACATAGCAAACTGCAAACATTTATTTATTGTCTGTATATGACAATAAAACCTTTTGAATCCTTTGAATAACAACAACAACATACATGTAAAGTGAGCACCACCAGGAGAGCAATGAGACACAGAGCATCACCCAGCAGCATTACATAGCTACTGTATAAACGGTTTGAAAGTAATCTTCTAAGAGACTGAGACCCCCCTGATGACAAACACAAACACATGCTTAACGTAAAGAACACAGGCTATGGCTGCTCTTGGAGCAGAAACAACAAGTGGTGAAACAGGACCCTGGTCAGTGAATGCAGCGTATTGTATCCCACACGGAGTGCAGGAGAAAGTGTGTTAAAGTTTGGAGAGACATGATATCCTGCTTCAGGTAACATTACTGATTCACAGGATTTTTTCACAAGCTCCATGCCATTCAATAGCCAAGATACTACAAGGACAATTGCAATGTTTCACCCAATTAAATGTGAACCATAGCCCAAAAAGTCAGATGTCTTCTGAGTGGTAACTTTGTAAATGGTATACGCATAAAAATAATTACCACAATGTAGATAAACCTAATTTATTAAGTACACTAGTAATATCTTCAATTCACCTACAATTAGGGATAGCTTGCAATATATTTTATATATTTGTGTGCTTCTAATCCATTTATACCTCTTTATTCCACCTGTTACTGACAGTTATATGCAACATACTTGCAAGTAAGCCTATATAAGACATAAACACAGCATCACCTGTCAAATACATCACATAATTATGTTCATTTTGTTTACAATGCGTCATATGTGTATCTATGTATGTATTTTGGTATGTATGTTTCTCTAAATTCTAGGACTCCTAATTTTTCATTCAAACAAACTATAATTACAGCTTGCATTTACATTTCATTATAAATACATGCAATACTTACAATATGGTCACGCAGCACCAACAGTGTGACGGTAGATGAATGCTAAAAGGTTTCAAAAAACAAGGATCAGGCAGAAAACCCTGAAGCTGTTGTTTGTCTCTTTACTCTGGAGCAGCCAATAAACACCAAGGCCAAGGAGCAGCACCGCCTGGACCCAAACCTCAGATGGGGGGCCTTCTTACTGTGCATAATTAAAGAGGTGGGATAGGGTGACCTGCACCTGGAAGTATAGAACAGTAGCTCTGTGAATGTATGTAGGAGATAACGTACTGTAAGCTGATGTATGTGCACGCTTATGTACACCTTCTCACGTGCTCAAATGTGTGCGTTAGTGTGTTCACACTTACGACACAATACGACAGTCTCAAACCAAATGTGTGGCTTTGGAGTGATAAGGAGATTTTGTATTTGAAGTATAATTGTGCTTTAGAGGGTATAAATGGTAAAAATTTGGTTTGAAAATTGTGATGTAAAATGAGTAATACAGAGGTGAATAGAGAAGGACAAACATTGATCACATATAAACCAGACCTATTATACCAAATGTACTGTCTGTCATGAAGGGCATCACACTGCTGAATGGTTGGCTGTAACCCCAGTGCCTGACAGGAGGCAGCTGCCCCTCTCTCAGTGCACGGCCTTTGTATCAAGCCCAGTATTTCTGCCTCTGTTATTAGGGGATTAGTCTAACTGGCCTTCTGCAGCTGAGCACATGGTGAGTACATAATCAATAATGGAAGGCTGCACAAACGCAGCAGAACAACCTCACACAAGCGTGGCACATGTGTTCACCCTGAGCAAAAGTACAAAATGTTATGCAACAGACATGAGAGGACCATTATGTTACTTGTATTGGTAGAAAATTCATCCATTATGTTGCTCTGTCAGCAAAAACAGTCTAGTTGGGGTCATGTTTTATCAGACTTTTTTTCTTTGTTTATGCCAAGAGAAAGGTTAGATTTGGTGGCCCTGGACCGAATGAGCAAGACAGACAGAGAAAGTAAGCTTTATTTACAATGTATAGCATGAGAAACATAATGTGCTGCACAGAAGTAGTCAGTCAAGATAAATACATAATCAGATTTTTCTGCCTCCACCTGTAACAAAAAGACTACTTTAAAGTGACAATAGGGGGTTTTAGTTATGCTGCAGATATAGAAAAAAGTCAGAACAGAATTACATATATATATCTAAATCATGATTTAAGGAGAAGTGGCATTATTTCAAGATAGAGGGTATTAACAAAAAACACCACAGTTGATGAAAGTTTCATAAATATGACAGTAGTATATCAGGAAACTATCTAAAATGTGGAATTACAGATCCATACTTTCTGGGACTGATTTGGTTTGACATCATTTTGGTTATGTAAATTTCACGATACACTACAGGACAAATAGTATACTACAAGAGGTATGCAGGGAGCTAGATTGTTATTTTTTCATCAAATTTTTTCATGTTGGTTGATATACCTGTATATTTGGAAAATCAAAAGAAAAACTTTCAGAGACCAAGAGTCAAAATTAAACCATATTTCCCACCTTTAGCAACAATAACATCAATCTCTGCTTCGCCAATATTGAGACAAGAGTTATTTATTTAATTAGTGACTTATCAGTGCTCAGGATTCCAGGGTTATTAATAATTTGGATATATTCTTTGTGGGTGATGCAGCCCAGTGGCCCCATATACAAAGTGAACAGGGGACCAGAAATTGATCCCTGGGGAACTCCACACATGGTTTCAACCATTACAGAGACAAATTTCTCCAAAAATACAGAGAAATGTCCTCAGATTCTACAATTAAAAATACTTAGTAGATTTATTCCAGTATTTTTAGGCTCAATATGTTTACATTTGACTACTTTTAAGCCAATAAATGTAAAAAGGTAAAATATACAATATTTCCCCATCAGACTTTAATTTCCTGGCAGTACACAGAAGGGTTGAAAACTGCATTTAGATCTTCATGTTGGGAAAAAAATAATAACTAACAGTAACTATTGTGAGAAAAATCCATATAATTAAAAAAATTATATACGGGGGCGGGGGACTTTGACCCATGACCTAAGTATTTCAAAACCTTATCAATGCATCATGCAGACAACTGTGTGTTCTCATTGATAAGGAGGCATGAAAGCAGGATCGGGATTGAATGTAGGAATGCAATATCTTCGATATTGCATTAATATGGAAACTAAATTGACAGTTTAATATGATGCATATTGAGGAGACTAGAAATCTATAGCTGATAATAATCTTTAAGAAATATGACTGACACACTTGTAGCCAGTATTAACTATTTATGTATTATAGCATTTTTTTTCTTGTAGACGTCAATTTACAGTGTATCTGCAGTTTGGTATCTGCATATTGTCATTAGACAATATGGATGACAAGTACAACAAACTTGTAATTACCACAGAAATGCAAACATTGACTAGTGCATCTACCATAATATTAAGGTTCATGTTGTGCATCTCCTCAAGCCAAAAAAGATAAATGTGAACAACAAAAATTAAGAAAGACAACAAATAAACACACAACATGTTGCATAAGTTTCAACACTCATTTATTTATTCGCCTTATTTTTTTCTTGACAACTTTTGTTACGTGTCCACAGACATGGGAAAGAACTCCAGAACACTCAAAAGATAAACGTGAGCACTGAGATTAAGACTTCATCACAGGCTGGGACCTGTTTCTGCTTCTGTCAAGCAGCTTGGAGCAAGAGTGCAGACCTGGGGTCATCTACCTGGTCCACGTCAACCACCTCACCCACACTGAGCTGAAATGTGCAAAACCGATCCCTGATCAGCACTCTGAACTCTGGGGCGACTCTTGACACAGCAGCAGGCCAATTATTCTTATTCATCGTGGTATACTGAGGAAGAGAGTTAATATCATCTGTGTGATGAGACCCAACACAGAAATCTCCATTTATATACAAGACAGAGCCAAGAGGAAGGTTTCCAGTTAGTCATTACAAGGATCATGAATGACAATACTTTACAAGCAGCACTTCATGGGGGGAAAGCTGTTGTCATTAGCAAGCGGTAAGTCAGGAGAGAGGGACGGAGTACAGCAGAAGATAAGTGGACCTGCATGCTTCGATCCAGAGCTATGACGGTTAAAAAGCAGCCAAATATAAATAAACTCATTTACCTTTCAACAATTACTGGCCAGTGAACTAAAACTGCCTCACAAAGTGTTTTTTAACATGATACCCTTAAACTCTTAGGGTTGGAAGCATTGCAAGTCATCTGCATTTTGTAAACTAAAAAAAATCAATGCAATTTTGGTGCAGTGTTAGTTGTTTGATTGCTGAAGCAAAAATGGCACAGTTTCTCCTTCCTTCAGTACAGGACCATAACATTTTAAAACACAAACCAATCTTTTAAATACATTCTTAAAACATCATCTTATGAAATCATATTAAATAAAGATGCTTTGTGCAGTATGGACTTCAATAATAGTGCAATAGATTTTAAGAATTTTATAAATAAAACTTTCCATTTGTCCTTTGTTCCAGTAGGCAACATACAGTTTATATCTATGAGAATTTTACCAAACAAAGAAAAACTGATTATACCAAGATGACCCAAAACATTCAGAAATAACAAATGGTGTAATCCCTTTTAATTCATTCCTGACAGAGAAATATATAATTTCTTGTTTAAAAAATAACATTGGAAAATTTAACATGCCTAAATCAACAAAAATTTAACAAAGAAATAAAGTGAATACAATACACATTGTTACAAGCGTTTCCATTTAATATATGAAATGACAATTATTTAGCTGCTCAAAAGTGAATGAAATGTTTACATTGTGACATGAATTTTTTTGCCATTTTAAAATTAAATCACAACACAGAAATGAAGTGAAGTGTAGTTTTGTAGCTACATTGTGATTTGATTTTAATGTGGCATGGGCAATTCATGTCACAATGAAAAACAATTAATTCACTTATTAAAGACAAAAAGCTAAATAATTGTCATTTTAAAAATGTTCTTAATTTAATTATCACAGTAAATGCATACATAAAAAGAAAATACATATACCATGTATACATGTATATACATGTTTATTGTATTTCACTTTTTTTCTTTGTTTAATTTGTTTTAATTTGGGCATTTTAAATCTCCCAAACAAACACAACAAATCTAAAATTAAATGTAAAATACAACCTTCTTATTACTTTAGATTATTCAAAATTCACATCGGTCAGATTTTGAATGAAGTTTCACAGTTTTTGGCTACATTGCTCAACAGGTTGGCTGGCCTGTGGCATATAGAGTCCTCAGCACTTTCTGTTGACTGATTGTAGGTCAGATTTGATAAAAAGCTGATCACAACCAGTCAGACAGGAAACAGGAGGAAAACTGGAAAGACTGAATGGTTGACAGACCATGTCTTTGGTATAAGATGTAAAAAAAAAAAAAAAAAAAAAAAGAAGAAGAAGGTGTTCCTTTCAAGAATGGACAGAAACTAATATAATACAAACATGAAATTGTAATTCTAGCACTGACAAGATAAAGATTTTTGGGTTAAACTCACGTTCCACTGATAATTTTAAGACTGAAGTTTGGAGTCATCTTGGCACATTGCAGACAGACAAAAGCAACTAGAAACCATCATTGGACATAAAAGTCATAACAACACCAAGCTGATCATACTGTACTAGGTTCTGACACCAGCATCAGACTGTCAAATATCTAGCAGCTACAGTACAAAAGCTAAGAGGGGAATTGGCTTTTAAATGCAACATTTACAGTCAATGGTACAGTAGTGCTGTACTGTACTGTTACAGGCTATACCAACATACTATAGAGCATCATTGATAATATTCACTCTCCAAAACATTGACATTGATCATCAATATAAAAAAGATCCATAGCATCTACTATTACTCTACATAAAAGCTTCATCTTAGACACATGTAACTAATTTCTGTGTTGACATCACAGACAATGATAAATGAAAGACAGAAGGAAAAGAGGTGCAGAAAGGGAGGCACTAGCTGGTGCATGGACAACACACTTGCCCACTCAAAGCAACTGCCCTCAACAGATTACAGGTCCATTGTCAATTACAACATTGTCCTTTCTATTTAGCTACAAGAGGAGACTTAAATAGTCTAACTAACTTATTTAATGTAGCAACTCTGCTGGCCCATAACAGACAGAATAAGTGCTTATTTGATAAAAA
The DNA here is from genome assembly GCF_910596095.1 of Thunnus maccoyii. Classification (NCBI taxonomy): domain Eukaryota; kingdom Metazoa; phylum Chordata; class Actinopteri; order Scombriformes; family Scombridae; genus Thunnus; species Thunnus maccoyii. The sequence goes on from NC_056544.1 coordinate 15,480,346, forward strand.
TTAGCAACCACATACAGTACAGTTGTCCTCCTGGTGTATTTACCATATAAAATATCTTCGGTCAATTTAGGCATATTGATTAGTTTAAAGGAATAGTTGTTATTTGCTTTCTTGCCATGAGGTAGATGAGAAGATCAACTGAAGCTGGAGCCAGCAGCTGGTTAGCTTAGCTTAGCATAAAGATTGGGACAGTCTGGAATCTGCACCTGGCCAAGAAATACTTCAGCACATAACCCTGTAAAATTGCAACTTCTCATTCTTACATTTTGTTTTTTAATAAACGTGTTAATTGGTGAGCTTTAGAGGTCTTGGTAGGTGGATTGTGTTGTTTTTGGACAAACCCAGGCTAGCTGTTTCTCCCTGTTTCCATTCTTTATGCTAAGCTAAGCTAACTAGCTGCTAGCTCCAGCTTCATATTCACCTTAGTATCAATCCTCTCCTCTAACTTTGAGCAAGAAAGCGAATAATAGTATTTCCAAAAATGACGAACTATTCTTTTAAAATCCTATTCTTCTCAGAAAATGTCAGCTAATACAACTGCACAGTGGAAAATGTTTTGCAACAGTTAAAACTAGAAAACATCACTTTGGTCAAAACAACTGAGTAAATGATACAAGACATTAACTCAATAAAGACAATAAAGTGCAATGCAACAAAACTGGTCAGTGGTCCCATCACAAATAAATAACAGTGCAGAGAACATACAAGAGCAACAATAAATATTATTATCCTTTATGGTAATATGCACGAGGGATTATGCAAAAAAAAAGAAAAGAAAAGAAAGCACATGCCCAAAACAAGGCAAGGACATTATCTCTCCTGTATTATTTTGCCTCAGTCTAGCCAACAGACTCAGTATTCAAAGATCCAGTTAAACAACTTTTAAAAAACTGACACAGAAACAACAACTTACCCTTTTGTCCTAACAAATCCCTCATGCTACTTCAGTGTTTTAAATGACAAGCAACAGCAATCTACCTGTTTGCTATCTGAAACTTCTGCAGGGAAACAAATACTCTATATGCTATAGAGCACCAAGCCATTCCAACCTAAGGTAATGTACAGTATATGAAGGATGTATGTGGTGCTGTCATCCCTGCACTTAACACACTTTTGCTCGAGATGTTTTCATTTCCCCCCGCACATGATGGCATTAATTAGAAATACATGATGGTTGGTTTACAGCTGGGACTTTTTTTCAGTGAAGATGAATAAACGAGGGGCCGATCACAAAGTAAACAGTTGTTTACATCTATCTTTTTTTACACAGGAACTTGTAGCCAAACAGGTTACAGCTCTACATGTACATGAAAACCTAAAACTAATCTGAACTAGTCCCAATGTCCAGCAGAGGTAAATTAATCAGCTGGTTTGGGTCGTTAGTTTGTCTCAATGTTTTCATCTAAAGGTCAGGAGGGATCACACCATGCAGGGTTCGAGGGAGCTACTGAGAGCAACTGCAAAAAGAGAAAAGGACAGCTTTGTTGGGTTTCAGGATGAGCGATCGAGTGATGTTTGGGACTGGGACGGTCATCATACAGGAAGTTATTTAAATGGTTTATGTATAAGTTTGTTTATGTGGCCTATGTTCAGTAGAGCAGGATGATGAGTGGAGCTTTTAGATTGTATTGTTTTGTTTGTTCATTGTTTTCCACCTCTCACATCCTCTGAGCAGACGGGACCGACTGCATGGACTGGACCGACTTTCTCCGGGAGAGCTTTGATCTGAGGAAATCAAAGGAAAAGTTACATAATTTCCAAATGATTTCCTGGGAAGTTTCCTGGGAAAAAAAACTTGTGTAAATTGGTACTAAATATAGAGAAAATAGAGACAATATTCTGAGACTATTATTTGAGTTTAGTTCATTGTGTTGAGAAGCAGTTGTTGATTTACAGAGAAATTTCTAGAGAAAGTACTACTAAAATCTTAATGACTGTGAAAATTGACTGAGATCCATTTAAATATATTTATATGCTGCACGGTTTATTGGCCATGTTTGATTAATGCCTTTCTTGTCTGTGGACAAATTCATTTTTGGATCTTCAGCTGGCCTGCTGACGAACTAATGTTTTTTTGTGATTTTTCCTTGTTCTTGTGAAATACTCGATAATTTCACCTCTCCTTCAAATGAAACAATCCTATATGAAAAATCACATCTCTTGTCCACACCAAGGCTATAACATGTGATGAGGAGTCACAGGAAGACACTGCTCTGTATTATGCTAATTGATTCATTGGAAATAAATTAATCACTGTCTCCATTTTCCAAATAATTAGTATCAAATTACACAGAAACAGCAGACCAGGGACCTTTCTAATAATTTACAATATTCAGTTTCTTTCTAGGAAAACATTATAACACTATGGAAACCAAAAAAGTTAAATTTTAAATGTAAGAGACCAACATAGATGGGCTCATCATGCCTTTTTTAACAGTTTTACATGATATTTTAGCTTGAATTGTCCCTCTTTATTACACACTGTTTCAACCACTCACCTAATGGTGCCGGCTAACAGAGGATTAAAAGCGTACAGCCAGTCATGCATCTCTTTATCATTGGTGGCCTGAAGCAGTATCCCGCGATGCTCAGTGCACACAGCAAACGTGTTGGGAGTCTAAAGACATGAAATACTCTAAGGTTACTTACTGTAAGTTCATTCTGGTTCATTGGGTTCATGTTTATTTACTTATTCAGAAGAGTTTTAATATTGAACTGAGACTGGGTCGTACCCGCAGTAAGGTCTGTTTGTCTTCACTGTATTCCACCTTTGCAGAGGACAGGTTGATGATGGCTCTCTCGACACTGTCCCTCTCGCTGCGGTACAGGTAGACGTAGGGCCTGCGCACTACCACGTAGCGCTTTACCCAGCCGCTGGTGTGGGGCTCCAGGAAGTGCAGGTAGCCCTTCTTTGATACAATGGGGCTGCAAACCATAATAAGAAAAGTGATGTGAGACAGCAACTAATAAAACCCGTCCACCGTCTTTGTTTAATTATGGATACAAGATGAAAAGGGTAAAATTAACTAAAGCCTTTATCTAAAGTGAATTAGTACAAGTAATCATCAGTCAGTGAAGTAATGAGTGTTGTGATGAGCAGCCTGACCTGACGCGAATCTCCTGTATGTCAGGAACAAAAGTGCATCCTCTGAGAGCTTTCTTTCTGTCCACTGGGCTGTATGGGTCCAGATCTGGTGTGGATGCTCCTGAACTGGGATCAGTGTGTCTACACAACATTAACAACAAGTTTTTATTGTGACAAGAATATACGAACGTACTGGGCCTGTTCACCTGCCACCCTTTTTTCAATTCAGAATGTCTAGAAATTAATGATACTACTTTAAGTAGTGATTTATCACATATAAAGTAGAGATTTTGTACTTCTGTACGTCTATTGTGCATTTAAGGCCATAATGTACATTATTTTGTGAATCAGGTAAGGCAAGTTACCGACAATTAACTAACCGAGAATAAGAACATTATATACTCAAGTACAATTTTGAGGTACTTGTATTTTAAGTATTTCCATTTTATGCTACTTTCACTTCTACTCTGCTACATTTATTTGACAACAATAATACTGTCAAGGATTAAACTACCCAGTAATATAGACAAGTAGTTGATCAGCTCCACACTGATTGCTGCTTACATTTTAACATATCAGCAATAACTATCCAATAATATGATAGAGATAATTATAAAACAGTGTGAAAGGGGCCAACTTGTGCAATGAGTTCTTTTACTTTTGATACTTTAAGTAGTACTTTAAGTATATTTTGTTCGGTAGTTTTACTTAAGAAATAATTTGATGAATTGTGAATTATTTTGGCACTGTGGTGCTGCTAGTTTTACTTACATAAAGAATTTGAATACATCTTGCACCACTGCCAGCTTCTCCTGTTTTGTTTGACACCACTCAAAAGTAATTCAGCCTGCATCAAATTCATAAAAACCATATTCGAAATATTTGCATTTCTAAACACCTACAGTATGAGGGCATCTTGAAAAAATCTTGACAGGGGCAACAACATTGTTTTTTCTAGTAAATATAAGCAAATGGAAGTTATGTTGCAGTATATTTGTGTCTAGTCACAGATTATAACTGATGCCAAATGTTCTTGACAATACAAGATATCTTTATTTATTCCGAAACTTGACAGACCAGCTGACTGTTTTAAACTGATACTGTGAGGAGTAACAGTATGTACAGTAGTTGCATACCTAATGTCATAGTGTCCTTCGACCAGTGAGGGGCAGGTGGAGGACGGAGTGAGCGTGCTCAGTCCAGAAGACGATGACTCTCTCATTAGCGATGCAGACATCTCAGAGAGCTAAAACAAACACACACACAGACACACACAGAGAAACACATTCACAACAAATCATGCACGTAGAAGCACACACAAGACAAGAAGGACAAATACATACACAGACAAAACATACCAGCAAACGATTAAGCACGAACAACACAGACATGCATTCAGAGAACACCTCAATCAGACAATTTGTCATTTTCTATACAGTAGAACCATCTCTGTACCATCGTAACACAATTCCTCATTATGTCTAAGAGCCCCTTGCTGGTTAACATGTTAAAGAGGACATGCAGGAGTAACATCAGGTTAGCAGAAGCCTTGCAGTCTCTACAGAGGGATGTGGTCAGGTAAGGAAGGAGGAGTAGCTAAATTATTTCAGGGGATAAAATATGGATGCATGAGTTTTGGAAGCCAGAATTAAGCGGCAGGCCTGAGCCAAACATTAACCAAAAATTAAAAACATTCTATCCATAATATCTCGTCAAGCTGGTTCAAACAAACTTAATATTATTTGTGTAAAGATTTATTTGTGAATCAGGGGTTCAACACTGTTGACCAAATTCAAATTCAGACTTTTTAAGACCATTTTAATGATAGAATGTAATTTTTTACTGTCGCACCGTGAAAAGAATAATGGAAAACCAGTAGGGACAATAAGTCCTACGATTATTTATTAAATACATAGAGTTACTTAAATATATATCATATTTTTGTCAGTATCTCACAGCTGTACATAGCAATAATTCCTAATAATATCATTAATCAATTACCATGACCTGGACCCAGATAAGTGGCAGAAAATTAATGGAGGCATTAACCAATAACAAAAATAATCAATTAATTTAAGCTAGCAAGCCTTACTTGTCCATTATGATTGAATGAGCTTCCTAGCCACTGTAGCTAGCAGTACTGACAGTGTTTGCTGCAGGTCTAATGGTGCTAACTGAAACTCCCCAAAAAATGATTAAACAGCTTCTTGACTTCTTCACAAACCACTGTTAAAACAATCCCACTTTTAATTTATAGATGTCTCCTGACAGCCCTATATTAACATTACTGTCTACGGCAGGCAAGAAAATATATTCAAAATTTAAGACTTTTTAAATACTTTCTAAGAGCTATTTTTGAGGGACCTGAATTCAGTGCTTTTAAAGATCTGCAGATACCCTGATAAAAACTGTTTAACTCGGGTCTGCTGAGTAGTTAAAAAGGTAGAACATATAAGGTGAAGATAATAAAAATCAGGTAGTGAAAATGTTAAAAGACAGACAGGAATCCGTTGTGAATAAATAAAATAACAATGAATGGATGCAGTGGCAGAGAGTAGGTGGAGTGCAGGGCTTCATTACTTTGTTATGGTTAAATAGCTCTAAAGGTTCAGAAGAATTAACGGGCCGGGTTAGAGGGCCTAGGCTGGGGCTCACCTTGCTCTCACTGGCACTGCTGCTCACCTGGCTGTACTCCCTGTTGAAGGTGTGCATCAGCAGACGCAGACACTGGAAGCAAGAAGAGTGAAAAACAGAAAGGCTTTTTTTAAACAATGCTGAAAGAAAAGCTTAAAATGACAGATAAGTTAAGACGAAAGCTGTGAAATTAAGAACTTGTGGAAGCGTCAAAGACAAGGAGTCACCTTTGCAGCCAGCTCCCTCTGCCTCTGGTTGGGGCTGTCAGGGGCTGGGCTGCTGCCAGGACTGTGACTGAGGATGGGACTCTTTGCAAAGTTGCTGATGTCGCCGCCGCTCTTGTAGAGCGCGTCCTGTCCTGCCTGCAGGGTCGCCTCCAGCTTCTCCCTCAGCAGCAGGTAGTGCCTGGTCTTCTCCACCTAAAACACAAGCAGACGTAAATTTTACTTCACTGGTTGTGGTCTGGAAAGACTTACAAGGTGTTTAATGGGACAAGCGACATTTCAAGTAGGTCGTACAGAAGATGATTTACAAGAGTATTTACAAAATTTTGTTTCTACATAAAGTAAATTGATATTAGGACACACAGTTGCAGAGTCATACCTGGTTTAACGCATTTGTGAGGCTAGTCAAACCCAAACTTATCTTTTCTAGGTGTCAGCTATCTTACGACCTCCTTCGATCTAAAAACTCACCTCCTGCAGTAAGCTGAGTTTCTCCAGCTCCCACTGGTGGTCAAGGATGAGGCTGTCGCTGCGAGGCCTCCATCCAGCCAAGTTCTCCTCTCCTCTGACGTACGCCACCGAGGTGTCCAGCACGCGCCTACGACGACGCTGCATGCCTGGAGGAGAGGATGAAAACAATCCACGTTTTTTAATCATAAAAAAACAAAACCTACTTTGTTTCTGATTGTTTTTATTGATTAACCTGATCTAACCTGGACTTCCATTGTCCGCCACATGGCAGAGAGTCACCTCATAGACTCCGGTGACACGGTTACTGAGAAGGAAAGGGACAAAATTTGCATTTGAGGGGGAAGTAACTGGTTCAACTAGCAATTTAACAAAAAAATACATTTTAGTCTTCTAATCAAGAATCAGTGTAAGATTCAGACTGTATGAATCCATTAATCTGTACCTCTCAGAGGGCCTGAGGCAACCAGTGCTGAAGAGGTTTCTGATAGAGCGGGAGGCCGGCAGCTTCGTGTCACGGGAGTAAAACACCATGCAGAAATCTTTGGTGATCACTGTCGGCTGAGTGCAGTTCTCCATCTAGTTAAAATATATAGAACATTAACAAATTATAATCCATAAGGGTAAAGCAAAGTGCCTAGTTACAAACTGCTTTCAGTTTTAAATAAATGTTCATTTTGATCATTGACAGGATGTTTTTTAAGAAGTCCACACAAAAAAATCTAGTACCTCTAGATAAGCAGAGAGGGTGATGTAGATCTTCTCCCCATAAGGAGTAACTCTGTTCAGAAGGAGAGAGTTGTGCATGGAGCTGTCCCATGCTGCCTCGAATCGGTAGAAAGTTCTGGCATGAGAAAAATAAACGTTATCATCTATCATCTGCATATCGTTGAAAGAAGAAAAGTGTGAACCTCATGAAAAGCCTGTGAGCAAAACTGACATTTTGTTAGCAGAAACAAATTGAAAGGATAAAAAAAAAAAAAAGATTGTCATTATACCTATGATCAACTCCCAAGGAGACGCTGCCATTAATGAAGAATAAAGAGAAACAGGACACGAGTTAGAAACTTTTAACTGTAAATGTTAAAAGTTTAAACTCAGCAAACTAAATTGATCCATGCAAACTTAAAAAGTGCATTGAAGCAAAATTATATTAGATTATAAAAGACATGTTGAAGCAATGTTAAAAAAATACCAAACAAAGCATCTAATCTGTTTAGATAATAGAAGTTTGTAAACAAATGAAAAGAGGAAAATATTATTGATGAGCTAAAATATGTCAAGAGGTAAATATAGAGAGAGAAAACAATAACATTTTAGAAATCAATTAATTATAAATCTGCCTAAAATGCATACTTGTCATCATGTTTTGGCCAGAAATATCCGGAGGACAGGATGTTGAGAGAAAGGATGTTGGGGTCTATGATGGTCTCATCAGCCTCAGGGGTGTTTCGAATGCGACCTGAGGTCAAACGAGTCATGATGAGATTGGTTTGGTTTTTGATTTCCGATTTCCTGCCACTAAAATCTGACAGACTAAAGATGCTTTTGACGTTTTCTCATTACTCACCAATAACCAGCTCCTTAACCTCTTTCCATTCAATATAATTTCCTGTTTCATGAGCGATGGTAACTGTGATCCTCCTCTGAATGCCCTGTGGAGTCCAGAAAAGGCAGAAAGTCGACTAGTTTGTTGGTGGTGAAGACAGGCTGAATACACATCATCAAGGAGAACAACAGCTTGGTTTTGCTTTAGTTTGGTTGTAATTTTTTTTCACGCTTTATGCTTTAGCACTACAATTTTGAAGAAATTTTAAATATACTGTATATATTTTAGTTTACGATATTGAAAAGAGAGTCTTTGAATACGTAATTAGGACACATGACGGTCATTATGTGAGATGTGGTCAGACCTGATGCAAGAGGAATGTGCCGTGGCAGGGCATCCCACCTCTGTGGTCAACAACAGCAGGGATGTAGCTAGAGACAAGAAAATAATCAGCACATTAAAAGTGAAAACTTCACCTTGTAGCTGATATGAACTGCCCTAAACAGTTTGTATTAAAAGGGTATTTTTTGTGTATGTGATCTACTGCAACACAATCCATAAAGATGCGACTCACTCTCCGTTTGCTTCCAGCTCGCAGATCTCAAAGAAGACCATGAGGTCGTATTTGGCGTGACAAGGTCCTGCGGTGGAACGAGTCAGAGTGCTGAGCTTGGTGGCCGGCACTGAGAGAACGAACAGAGAACAGATTAATGTGTGACAGACTGGAACAGTGTATATCAGACTGAACTGAGCTGAACAGAATATCAAATGATTCAATCATTCATCTTAAGCAAGGACCATTTGAACTGATGCTGAAATGATGAGTCGACTGACTGGCTGATCCTGACATTAATGGATGACAGATCTGAGTAATTTTTCAAGGGAAAATACAAGATTGTTCCAGCTTCTCAATCTGAGGATCAGCTTGCTTTTCTGCATTTAATATATTGTATATTGATTAACTTTAGGTTTTATGACTTTTAGGAGTCATAAACTTTATACACAACGGAATATATCACATATGATGATGCTCATGATGTTTTATGTACTTTTCGGCTCTGCTGCTAACCTGGTTTGGACAAGGGCATCACTCTGGGGAACTGCCTCCTGGTAGGTCTCAGTGGACTAAAAGATGAAGACACCAAACGTCAAGAAACTTTCTTTCCATCTAAAAATATATACTCATAGTTAACCATTAGCTGATTGAAAGTGCTTCTGACCTGATCAGGTCTTTGCAGAGAGGAGGGAAAGGCTGTTTCTGATAGTGGCCAAACACCTCGAAGACGATGGGCTGAGTCTTGATGTACTCAACAAAAGACTTGGTCACCTCCACCGTGATCTAACAGAAGAGAATCATCCAAACCTTCAGACAACATGTTGACAACTAGTTCATAACTAACCAATGTGACATAGAAACAGCGTTATCACAGTCATTAGCGATATTTAAAAATACGGTGGTAACAGATGTGTATGTAGAAATCAGTAATATTAACTGATAAATCGGACTGAATGTGTTGTTCAATTCTTACATTTTGTACATGGTAGAAGCCCAGCGGTGGTCCTCTGCCGGTGTTCTTCAGAGGCTCAGTGGAGAAAGCTTCATCATGGCGGTGGATGAAGCTGAAAAAAAAAGCACTTTATGTCACCTGAAAAGCTCAAGGTGACCAAATCATAAACATTTAAGATCAGTAAACATCTGAACACTGAAAATATAAATGTAGTTTGTAATTTTATTGCAGTCATTAAACTGTAAACTAGTGAGGACTCTTTCTGGTGTATAATGTGTCAAGATTATGGGTTTTTGGGTTGGGTTCACAGCATAGAGTGACATTGGTGAAAAAGACAGGGATGAAACCGACAGCATTTATGGCGTATACTGCACATTAATACTGAACAGACGGGATCAGTGTGTCAGACTGTGGTCAAGACACGCAGTGCTCCAGTGTTGCTGCTCACTCACTTGAACTGGCAGAAGATGTCGGCGTACTCGGCTGAGATGCTGGAGGCCTGTAAGACGGTGACTCTGAAGGTGAAGGTGCTGCCAATCTTCAGGTGGGACAGAGCCTTCTCTGGAGAGAGGTCCAGAGGAAGATCCAGACCCAGACCTAAACTCTTCACTGGGCTCTGGGGAGGCTCCTGGGTGGCTACACAGGACAGAGGACGTTTTTTTAGATGATTTCTTATGAAATTAAGACCTAATTTGAAGTGGCTTTGCATAGAGGGACAGATCATAAAGAATTTTAACACATAGTATAATTCCCGGTCCCCCTCACCTTCACAGGTGTTGTTGTTGACTTCATCTGCAGAGATTCCTATCTCCGTGTTCTGTCCTTCTCCCTCAACAATTCGCAGCTCCTCCTGGGAGGTGTTGGAGTGGGGGAGACCACCAGGACACGTCTCGGTCTGGAACTAGACATGAAATCAAGAGCTTAACCCTGCATTAACATTCAAGTGCAGGAAAAAGTTGCATCTAAGTTATGTATATAATGTAGAACCAAGTCACAAGTCCTTCTAAAAGATCAAATTCATATTCTGACTGTCATCTTTTTACCTCTGCAATTGTGTTTCAATGACAATTTACATTATCTGTAACTTCCATGAAGAAAGCAGTCAGAAAATACCAAAACAAATCACTATATATGAGCACCTTCTCAAACTGTTTGTCTTCAAATGAGATCTTGGCAGTGCCTGACTGCCTCACACCAGAACCATAATCAGGGGCCTCTTCATCAGCTGAAGAGAGACAAAACAGAGAACGAGATGTTGTCATCAATCATTTTCAAATACAAAACAACCTCAAAAAACAGCCTGAAGTCTCTTTTCAGAAAAGACATTCTTGAACAAACACTACAATGTTTTAAATTTTATTTTTAACCTCACCTGAGATGGCCTGCACAGCCACCCTGAGGAAGCCCTTCACCTCTCCCTTCTCACTGACGATGGCCACGCGATGTACCAGGGGCACCGGGTACAGCAGGTTACTCAGGTACACAAAAGCCCTGAGGAGAAGGAGGGAGGGGAGAGATGAGGCTTTTTCACTTTAACTGAGCCTTTATTGAGCAATAAAAGAGCAGGATTCAAATTAATTTTGGCTGCAGGAGGGAAAAAGTGTCTGCTGGTGACCGACCTGCCGACCAGACGGAACCAGGGGAAGCGGTCGTAGAAGGGGTCGCCTCCGGTCAGGGCGTGGTCGCAGTCCTCCACAGCGCTGCTGGGGAGCTCAGCAGCGCGGTCATACATTTCTCTCATCAGGTCCAGCCTCTGCCTGCAGGGGGCAGTATAAAAAGAACAAACATCCTGAGGGCCTGCTTGAGCAGTATTTGCTCAGAACAAAACAGGAGACAAAGGCAGAGCTGAAATAAAAAACAAGTTAGTAGTAGTAGCTACAAGAATATATTAAAAAAATTAAAATAAAAGTATCTGGTAGTAGACAGAAAGGTTGCTGTGGGGTGTGAAGGACAAACAGGAGCACGCTTTCATGGATTATTTTTAATCTGTATATAAACAGGACAACATGAATTGTAGTATTTCTGTAAAGCTTTGTGGATTATATTTTTTTTTCCAGGCTGGATTACAAGCTGAAGTTAACATATTCATATTACTTTTTTGTCTGACCAACAGTCAAAAACCCAAATATGTTGAGTTTACTATCATGGAAAACTAGAAACATTAGGAAACATTTGAGAAGCTGGTTCCAGTGAATTTTTTGGCATTTTTGCTTAAACGATTACTCGATTACTTACTTAATTTTCTGCCAATCATCTAATCATTTCAGCTCTAAAATACTACCATGTATAGTAAGGGTCAATAGGGGCCCAATAACAAACTTTTGCCCCGGGGCCCCATAGGAGTTTAGTCTGGCTATGTTTATTTTGCAAGTACTGTATCTATATTTGTACTTTTTATCTTATAGGTATCAATATTTTATAACCAGCAATGTATGATAAGAATATGAGATATGAAATGTTTTTATGGACAAACAACTAGAACCTTGACAATCAGCTTTAATCCACAAATCCACTTTCTTAATGACAAAACCAAAGTACCTGAGTTTCTCCAGAGTCCAGTAATGTGTGGCTCCGTTCTTTTGATCCTGTACTTCGACAGCTACGATGGTCCGAGGGAAAGGTCGTCTTTCCCTCTCTTTGGCCACGCTGGGAGGCAGCAGATCAGGAGGCAGTGGAGAGTACAGAGTGTCTGTCAACAGGACAAACTGGAACTGTACCTGTGGATGAAAACAACTCAAAACATCAGTAAGTGCTTGTTTAATGTCCCACTGTATCATATCTGCAATATCAAGTTAGGATTCTACTATTCTTAATTATTATTAATTATTATTTTAACAACAGCAGTAACATGTTGTTTGGAAATCTTTAGAATACATCTGACAGCATGCGAAAATTAATTCCTAATCCTTCAAAGAAGTGGCCTGATATAGTATTACTAGTCAAAATAAGTATTAACAGTCAAAATAATATCTCATCATATTTATATCCCTATTTACTAACTGGACTACACTCGATATAGAGCACTGTGCATTAGACTGCGATGACTCACGGAAATAAACCACTGTGGTGAGTCTAGACAATCAATGACTTTTCCAGAGACTCGCACTGATGCAAATCCAATTAAATTCACAACGGTCGACAGCTACCAGCAGACACTTCATATTCTGCACTCTGCTTCCAGTCTAGACTGAAGAGCAAAAACTCTTTATGAACTGGCATCACATTTAAATAAATTTGACTTTAAAAATTATTACTCTTAACTAGTGCAATGATTTTGGAGTGGGCTGACGCTGAGGTAAAACAAGCCAGATTTTAGTCAGTCAAATGAGCAAAGTGCATTGAACTAGATCTAGATTTAGTTAGAAAAATGTGTCTTCTGTTTCTTTTAATTAAGTCTAAAAGGAAATAAAATCTGTTAGAAATGCATTCATATTTTTATGTTTTCCCACCTTCTTCTTCAGCTCCACACTGATAGCATTGGCCTCCTTGAGGAAGATGGCATTGCCCCAAAGCAGATCCCTGAGCGAGGTGAACTGGTAGAAACGCCATTTTCTGAAAGCCCACAGAGCCAGCTCGGTCTCTCGCTTGGTCCACGGCACTGACAGGCAGGACAGACGATATGTGAATAAAACAGGATCAAATAAAGCTGTTAAGTGGAAGTCAATATCGACTTAAAGGATAAGTTCACAATTTTTCAAGTTTGTCTTAAAACAACAGTCAGGTTTCCATATAACAGTTAAAACAGGTGCAAAACAGGGGGTGCAATTGGTGGAGGTGGAGTGGGGGGGGGACAGAGGAGGATGGGTGCCTGCTGTCCTCCGCAGGGCGGGATCTCTTACTTTGGACTCAATGTATTTCTTTTTTTTTTCATGCTGATCTGTGATTGGCCATGCCACATAAAATGACGCTCCAAGGGAGGCTGTCCTCCCTTACCAATCAACAACCAGAATGCAATATTGACATCGAGTTGGTCCGATGATAGTTTCCAGATTTCATCTTCAATTCCCTCCACTGTAAGGCAGAGTAGCAGCAGTAGATAGCTCCTTGTGTTAGCCAATGCAACGGCTGGCTTGTTGTAGCAGCCTGAAGGACTCTTTATACATCCATGGAAGGACTGTTAAGGACTGTTGTTAAGCTAATGGGAGAAATTATCTGGATTGTGCAGTGCAGCAGCAGCAGGACGCTGCCGGGGAGGCTGGAGAGAGACGCAACCAGAGAAACAACCAGGAGAATTAGCTTGTTTGTCATTGTTGTTAATGATATCAGACTGTTAACTAACAAACAAGATGACCAACAGTCACAAATGGACGTTATGACATGAATACTTCATCTCCATGAAAGAAAGAAGAAGATGTCAGATAACAGCTTCTCTCTCTCTGTCTCTTTGATCGCTAATTTAATCTCTGATGGTTAAATGTCTCTCTGTGTGGCTGTTGTGTGAATTTCCCCCCTTTTTTTCGCTGATCCTAGTAATGATCTGATCCGTGACTCAAATCCATGATACGATCTGAAACCGTGAGTTTTGTGTTCATCTTAACACCCCTAGTGTTAACATGTCGGCTTTGTAGACTATATTTTGTATGTCATGCACATAGATCAGAGTGTGTAAGTCATGTATTTGATACATGCATTAATACTTTCTGATGTGAACCTATACTTTTATATCTGTGAATGTTTTTAGTGTTCAATCTTTCTAGTATTCAGCACTGATCTGAAAATATATAGGAAACACGTGTAAATGATGTGATATGTTGTCTGTTTTTGACAAGAACATAAATTTGTTGTCACAATAGAACAGTACTATAAATTTGAATTCACTTTGTTGGTAAAATGACACATTTGATCCACTCCATGGCTAAAATGAGCACTTTTTTGTTTAGAGACATTATGTATATGCTAAATGTCTTTAAAGAAGCAGCCTTTACACCACTCAAGCAAATTGTTTTATTGGCATATAAAATTGCCCCCCACCCCTCCGATTTCATCAGGTGGGACAATGATATAGTTTGATGCGGTTTGTTGTAAGATTCCATGTTGGTTATCCTCCTGTCCTCCCCATTTTTTTGAGTCACCAGCTGCCACTGCTTTAAAGGATATTGAATTGATTTGACTAATTTGGATGATGACAGCAAGAAAAACCTGTTTCAATGTTCATTTGGACTCCTGAAAGAAATGAAACCTAGAGTAAAGAAGATGTGTTTCAAGTGATCAGATCCCTCACTGGTCATAATCAGAAAAATAAATTGTATAATTGCGAATATAATCTAGTTGTAGCTTTGTTAAATACAAAAGATGAATGCTTGATAAGTCAGAAACAGTTAAATGTCACAGTATCACCTTCCTCTTCAGGTTCCTCTTCCTCCTCAGGTGACTCCAGATACCGAGAATCCACCTGCTTCTGAAGAGCCTCCAGTTTACTCTCATAGTCCTTAAAGAAAACATATAATCCAGATCAGGATTAGGGCACCTTTAATGGAACAATATATCAATGTCAAGACTGGAATGACATGTTTTTGAATCTGATGATATCAAATGGAGCATTAACTCACCAGCCTCTGCTGTTCTAGCAGGTTACTGGCTTCTTCTCTTTCTTTGCGGTACTGATCCTCAAGCTCCTGAAGCCTGAAAGGGATTCAACAAGACTTAATCCTAGTCAGTAGCAACATATTATGCTAATAACAACAATAATGATACTAATTATAACAGTAATCTTCAAAACAGAGTCCAAACTACAAATAAAGTATTACAATAACATCGATCATCCTCATTATTTTTATGTCGTCAGTCACACACCTCTGCTCCATCTCTTGCTTCATGTCGATGCCTTGTTTCTCCAGCAGCTCTCTCTGTGCAAACGCCCAGTCGACGGGCTCCACCGGAGTCTCGGCGCACGGCGTCCTCTCCCGCTCCAGCCGAGCCTGCTCCGGGTCGTTGAAGCGAAACACATGGCTCTTACCCATGATGATGCGGTTCCCTAAGAAAACATAAAAGTAAAAATGTCTTATCGTATCATGATGTTACACAGCCTTAAGGAGGACATAAAAGATGACATTAATTACAGATTACATCTTTATTATGATACATTTATGATTTAATTACTGACATTTTTTTATGTTTTCCAAGATGACTGAAATTCTTTGGTAGCATTTGCACTTGTTCCAACATTGTCATCTCCCAATACAGTTCTCTGTTTATTCTTCTAGGCACAATTGCTTTGTTTTCCACCTTTTTTATAAAAGCTGCACACATACCAGACCGCAGGACGATGGGCGTAGTCACTTTCTTTCCGTTGACGTACGTCTCTGACCCTTCACATGGCTCCAGGATGACACAGCCTGTTCCACAAAAGATTTATAAAACCGTTACAAATTAAATATATAATATAAACAGATGCTGGGTTTGATTTTTAATATATTTTAAACTTTAGTATATTTATTAAACATTTTAATTTCACATGCTAAGTCACAGAAAAAGCAGCCAGCTTTTACCTTCTCCCTGAGGACCTGTGGTGCTGCTGAAGGTGCAGTGTTCATCTTTGATAAAATGGCCGCTGAGAACAATGTCTTGGCGAGTCTTGGCATTTTCACGGCCAACCCTGACAGAAGATAAGGTAATTAAATTGAGACAAATCCCTTGAAACACAGACACACAGTATCTGAAGTGAATCTTAAAACTGAACACTTTGAAAAACTTACTTGGTGAGGCCATCTTTGATGTAATACAGCAGACACTCTGACATCAGCGGGTCCTCGTTCAGGTTCACCAGATGAGGAGTCTAAAAGGGTAAATTATGATGAACATGGCTGAGTATTTGTGTCAGTTTGGAGAGCTGGCAAGTGTTGTATATCTTTTAATGAGGTGTTTGAATGGTTTAAGTACGTGCAACAGCAATCAGCATCTTACCTTTTTCGGGGAGAAGACACCAACGGTGCCTCCATCTTCTCTCATGGCAACACCCATCTCAGCCAGCAGGGCCTCTCTGCAGAAACAGTCACACAGTTAGCATCATAACGTGTGTTCATACAGACAATATTAAGGTCAGAGCTGTAAAAAAGCAGGATTTGAAAATGTGAAGTGAGATGATTTTGACCTCATGGAATGATAACATAACACTGTATAGACTATTGATGGACTGCTAGTACTATGAAAAGTTACACGAATATGAACATGTACTGCATGTATCAACAGATAAGACATAGAATAATCTTTTCAGTCATTTCCAAAAAGAACACTGTCATGAAAATAATCCAGGTACAATGCACGGCAGGGTAGACAACTGAAGCCTTAAAATCTTCAAAGCAGTCCTGCAGTCCAACAATGTAATAAAACCTTGAAAAACTAAATTTATTGTAAGAGTCTAAGAGTCAAAAACAGTCCATTTGTCTTCATTTGGGTTGACTTACCCAAAAGTCAGGTTGTTAAATGGTTAAATATAATAATACACAATATAATAAAATAAGAACTGAGCATCCCTATTGCTATGTACATGAGGAGGTTGCGAGAATGAGAGTAGAGGTCAAGTCTTACATCTAAATCTAAATGCTGTAAAACCATGCATGAATATTTTTGACTGACCTCTCCATACGAATCGCCTCAGTGCGTCGCAGCTTCTCTTCCCAGGTCTCATTGAGCTCTGCGATGATTTTCTCTGTTTCCTGTTGGTCAAATACAGACACTTTGCTCATTCTCTTACTTACAAGGACCGCTCCCACCACATTTATCAACTTTCATCCCCACTCACCTTTATTTTGTTTCACTAACATATCCAGAACTCTACCTCGCCACAGTGAACATTTCACATCTCTACATCTCTCCTACCTTGAGCCTCTCAATGGCCTCTTCACTGGCTGGGCTGAAGATGCGATCATGGAGGTTGTTGATGGACCCGGCGCGGCTGGACAGGACCGAGAGCGAGGGGGAGGGGCTCATTCCCGTCATGGCATTGGTCACTGTGGAGAGATCACCCCCTTGATTGACAGCCTGGCGATTGTTCACAAAGTTCTTGTAATCGCACAGGTCTGCCAGAGAGAGAGGTGTCGTGTGGAAGAGAGCAAGAGAGAAAGAGGGGAGGAAGGACAGACGGAAGGTAGGAGCAGACGCCGGGTAATTGAGGAGAGACATCGGGGGATTGTGAGGTACACGCAGAGAAACGGATAAAAAAAGGAAACAAAATGGGGGAACGACAGGGAGGAGTACAAAAAAAGGAGAGAAAGCTCAAATAATGGATCAAAGAAGCAGAGCCATCGCAAACAGAGAGAAAAGAGCAACTTAAACAAAATGCCAAGGAGACGCTTTTTTTCTCAGACTACACAGACATACTCGACAAGCTCGCAAGCATGGTTATGAGAAAGAAAACTGAAAATATATACATCACTACAATGCATATAGACCAATTACAGGCTGAGGTTTTTTTTGATTTGGGGCATGTCCTCATGTCATGTCTGTGAGATGTTTAGCTTTTGGTTGCATGGCTCCTGGCAGTGCAGGCTACTTAGCTTCTGACTCAGCTTCAATTAACCCCACACACAGAGAACCAGGATGCAGAGAAAAGAGCTTCTCAGCAATCTAAAATGGCGTCCTCCCAGTCAGTCCTTTCTTCCATGATCACTAGTAAAGCAAAGTAAAACATTGCATGCTTTATGCCAACCCTGGCTTTGAATCTTTTTGTGCAATACAGAACAGAAACAAAGAGTCGAGCAGAACAGATTTTTAACGAGTTGCAAGATTCCAAACCAATTTAAAACTGTGTTATAACAATGAAATTATTTGGATGTTAAGCTTTTGTAATTAAAAAAAGAGAGAGAAAACATGGAAACCAGAACTAATGGGAAGAAAAAGGAGGCCATTTTGCAGAATTCCTGAGAAGAAGTAATGCATTACAGCAACAACGTCATGATTTTAGTGTTGCTCTAAATAATTATAATATATTTTCTATTTAATCTATGTTTTGTTTGACTTGACATATAGTCTCTTGGGCTTGTTAGTCAGGTCTCTGGTGTGGTGCAGGAGGAAGGCCAGCTCAGGATTCATTTCTATTAGTTTGCAAAGCGCAGGCTTGCAAGAGTTATACACACATTTCAAACCAGTGATGACCGGGCCGGGGCAGCGATACGCTGATAGGACAGAGGAGAGAAGAGACTGTGTGTGAGAGACACCCACACTTCAAGTTTTACTACCATCCTCTTTCCCGAATGTACAGAGAGAAAAACAAACCTGTACAAAAGCAGGTCTCAATGCAGGTTTGTCTGTGTAATTGTGTGTTTGCTTTTATATATGAGCATCTTCTATGTTTCACTCACTCTCTATGATGTCTCCCAGGCCCTGAGCGTACAGCAGGTCTTTGAGGCGAGCCACCTCCTCTTTCAGCTCACGCACCAGGCGGTTGTTGGGGTCCTCGTTGATCACAGCGTTACAGCGGATCTGTTTGGCACGATCAGCGTACCTGCAGGGACGGAAGCCACGGAGGTTAAGAAACAATTGAAAGCAATCCTCTGTCTCTCCATACAGTGACAGATTAAAGACAAGACTGTAAACTCCACATCTGAGAAGAGAATAGTACAGAAACAATGTTGTATGCATTTGATAAGATGCCACACAGTCATTGCAAAGACTGGAAAGAGTCCACTGTGCCACATATTGCCCATTTTCCTCAATAATATGTAAATTAATGCAGAAAAATGCTCCCAATTCTAATGAGCTCATCTTATCTACATGTTGAACCTTTGGTGTAAATGTGGCATTAACTTCAAAATGATGTTCCCTCCCCTCGAGAAACCTCATATTTAATGATCTTTAAAAAGAGAGGTCATTGACATTTTTCTCACCGGAGGGTACTGAGGGTTTCATCATAGTTAATGTCAGCAGGGCTGAGTGCAGCCACCATGGCTGTACGAGAGTTTCCTCCTAAAAACAGAAGATTAAACAATGCGTAAATTGTTGCGGAAAAGGACTTGATCTTGGTTTAAACAAAGGTTTATTATATTTCTTGTATTACAGACCTAAGTTCTCCCTCAGTAGCCAAGTCAGAACTGAATCTCTGTATGGAATGAAACTCTCCACCTTCTTCTTTTTCTTGTTCTGTAGACAAAAATAATGAAAGTTATTTGCGAATCGCCTCGGAAACAATATTGAATTAATCCTATTTGCTGTTTCAGATATGTGATAGATTGTTTTACAAACCTTGTTTGGTGCTGAGTCCTGTCAGGGTGAAAGAAAAATGCTGACATTTGTTATTTGAACAACAGGAAATAAGAATTGGCAGCAGTTTATTTTTGATGACAACTCACCAGTTCAGCTAGACCAGAAATAACTTTCCCCAGTGTGGTCAGAGATTTGTTGATGTTTGCTCCTTCCTGCATTACAAAGAAATAAACGTCAGTCATGTGAAGCATTGAAATATTCCTTAAAAAGAATCACTTTAAAAATATATTCCTCTCTCCCCTGTATGCAGAAATACCACAAACACTCAAAAACAACCGTCTCCGCTCACCTTCAGTCTGGTTCCTTTAGCTCCAGTTGAGTCGGCTCTTTCACTGCCAGCCAAGTCCACCAGACTGATCTTGCTGACCTGTGATAATACAGTATTTTCAAAAAAAAATTGCTCCGTATGAAAAATAATAAACACCCACCACAGCTAACACATTTCACCTGAAACTGCACTCGGAGGACTAGCGGTAAAGTGCTGGTTATCAATCAATACACCACAGATGGCCTCCACTCAGGTCATAAAAGCTGTAAAATCATTTCTGCCTCGTAACATCTCTCTTACAGCGGCGGCACTGCAACAAGGTAAACTACTTTTCTTATTGATTTGTTGAGCTGAGTTTGGTGTCTGAACCTTTTCTGATGTGTTGTCCGTATCCGCATCATGTTTCTTCTGTGTGAAGATGATGTTAAAGACAGCATGGGAGCGGCTGCTGGTCTCGTTCATGTTGGTAGCAGCCACAGTCCTGAAAAAAAAAATTCTGCTTTAGGTGCACAATGCTGATCAAAAATATTATGTCCATCTATCATTATCTGCTCTATCCATCCATAATTTATAATCTATCTATTGATCATGAGAGGAGTCCGTCATTAACGTTCAGTCTCGCTCTGTTACCTGGCCTTGTTTCCAGAGTCCATCAGATCCTGGATGTCATTGTAGGATGTGACGGCTAGTTTGGACAAATCCTCGACGTAGGGTCCCATCAGAGGGTGCTCTCTGACACGCAGGTTCCCTTTGTTCTTGGGGTTCAGCAGGTCACGCACGCGCTCGCAGTAGATTTCCATGTAGCTCACCTGGAGGAGGGCAAGAGGTGATTATCTAATTTTTTAAAGATTATAAGTATCTTATATGAATTATATATATTTTTTATCAGTCATAAAAGATTTTTAGAAGTTATTTGTTGGCCTTCTGTAATATCTGTTCACTGCAGCACCATCTGCTAGAGAAAGACTGCCAATGTAATGTTTCACTCACCTCCACAGAATAAGACATGCTGTTATCAATATTGCTGTCACTGATCTTGGTGAAAAGGTCCTCACAAAGCTAGAAAACATAAAAACAGATTGTTGTGGTCAAAATGTATTTGGATTACACTAAAATGCAAAATCTTTTGTCTTAGTTTATAGATATCTATTTTCTATAACTTCACTGTCTAGTTTATTGTATTCATTGATGAGTTCAATTGCTTTTAAAGTCATGTGTTTGGTTGTCAGTTGACACTCTATCCTATATTACCAGAGGTATGATCCCCTGCTGGTCCTTCTCCTGTCGTCCCATCATAGTGTAGCTTTTGCCTGCTCCTGTCTGTCCGTATGCAAATATGCACACATTGTAGCCTTCAAAGGCATGAAGCAGCATCTCCTCGCCGATGTCCTTGTACACCTGCATCTGGGTCGCATAGTTGATGTCCTCAGGCTGCAGATATGGAGGGAACGGAGTGGAAGTACAAAAAAAAAAAAGTTGGGAGAGACAGAAAGTCATCATTTTTAAATAATTTAACTGAAATAAACTGACCCAAAAAAAAGTTTGGACATCAAAAACACATTGGGTGCTCAAGCAAACACATTTTTACACCATGTAGTTGAATAAAAACAAATCAGATCAGCATTTCTCCTCAGTTATGGTTGAGAATTACTAACCTGACTAATAGTACATGTATTTAGTTGCTAAAAGCAGTAAAAACTGAATGATGCAGTGAAACTCACCGTGGTGTGTGACCAGTACGAAAAGTCAAAGTTGAAACTCTTGTTTTCTTTCGGCTGTTTGGGGTTCAGGATTGCTAAAACAGAGAAAAACAGATAAGTGCAAGTTAAAGGCGTCAAAATGATAATATTCACACTCAGACACTCTAATGTACATGATTTGATTCTAGTTTCCTCACTGTTAGCTCTCCATTAGGTGGAGGATGCCAAGGAGTGAAAATGTGAAAACATCTTTCAACACAAACAGGCTCTCTCACACAATTTGTCTCCTCACTCCTCGACCAAGCCATTACCATGTCCTAACACACACACACACACACGCACACACACACACACACACACACATCCAATTTAAATGACCACATTTTAAAAAAATGTTCCATCATGATCAGTTCAATCAAGCTGTGTCTTGTCATCTTGATTATCTAAAATTATTTTATGTGATTATTTCTAAAGAACTTATCCACAAAGTTCAGGCATCCTGGTGGACAAGTGGTCAAGATACAAACATATCTATAATCAGTATGACTAAACTAAAGCCTGTCCTACAGCTCAGTTTGTTTGTCGGTATCTATAAAGCAATGTACCACCATAAAAATGGTACAAAACGTCATCAACACAGAGAGAGGACAGACTATATTACAGTTAGTATCAATAGCAGCAATTTTAAATGCACCACTCATCCTTTTTAAAGAGAGGAGGGTGTAGCGCATGTGGAAAATGAAACAAGAACTGAGCATTAGCAGTCGCTTTTAGCTGTAAATTGAATCCACTGCATCTCCTCCTGTGGAAAAGTTCAACATAGCAGCAGCAACGTCCTGCTGATGTTTCTGGAAAGCCTGACAGAACAGGCACTCAAGCTGAACGACATAGTGTGACCATAATGCAGAAAAATATCTGAAGACAATCAGCGTTGGAAGCTGTGAGCACTCACATTCAGAGTCAATGAAGGTAATGAGTTGAAATAATGAAAGTTTGCATCTTTGGCTCTAATGAGATCATTAAAAACACCGACAGGCACAACGGGCTGAAATACTCGTCCCTTTCTCCTTCACTTGTATCAGCTGACTCTGTGTCTGGGTTCAACCAGAACAAGGAGGCCTTGTTGGTCCCTGCAGCTCCTATGATGAGAGAACAGAGCTGCAGCGGTCGCTACATCCTACACACACTGACAGGCTTCAGTCGCCAGGCTTGACTGAAGCTTTTGTTTCATTCCTTAGCTGCCAAGATGCTGCGTGCCTCCCTGCCCACTCTCTGGTTGCTGGAGGGCAAAGCTGCCTGAGAGACAAATAGCTGAGGCGAAATGCTAAACTTGCCTCAATGTAGGTCACAGGAATATGATCAAACCTGCATCAGAACAGCTTTTCACCTCTGTGTTTCACACTCTAAAATCATGAGTCATAAACAGGTCGACCATACATACAGCCATCATCTCATACACGACCTTACAGCCGTGTATCAATTATTTATATGAACATGTTGTGATTCAGGTTAGCAGACTGAAAAATCACCTCACTGGAGAACTTGTCAACAATTGTCATTTTCAGAATCTATTACAGATCAATTTAAGTTTAAGAATCGACAACAGAAAAAATCCCAATCATCTTTTTTACAATCCGAATGATAAAATGGTTTCTGTTATCTGTTTCCAATAATCAATAATCCCTTATTGGGAGTAAAGACAAAGAATCGTATCACTGCAATCCTTAAAAAAGGAAGCAACACATCACTGCAGTATTTTACACATTATATACAGTATGTATGGTTCATTGCATGTTTACATGTATCATATCACATTTCCTGATTCAGTCATCCAAATGTGCATTTTATTTTAAGTCTCTTTGTTTATATTTTTCTGTGATTTTAGTGTCTTTCAAATTATTCTTAAGGTATAAGGTTTTGCTGCTTTTAGTCCATTTTAGTCCAGCATCACTGAGTCAATGTCTTCTTTGATACGACCACTAGGGGCAGCAAACTTAAAAATGTTCAAATACTAGATATTGTGGTTTTAAATGAATTAGGAGAAATATTAAATATATTTACTGAAATTTTATCACAATAATAATAATACAGTTTATGTATATAGCACTTTTGTAACCACTGTTACAAAGTGATTTACACCCAGCAAACAACAAAAAGCAGAGATACACAAATAAAAAGGCAGAAACCTGTCAAGCAGACGGCAAGCATAAAAGACATAAAAATACGTTTTAAGAAGTGATTTAAAAGAAGAAAATGATTTGGTTAGTTTGAGCTCCTCAGGCAGACCATTTCAGAGTTTAGGTGCCATGACAGCAATCAATGTGCACCTCTTTTGCTCCCATTACAGTAAAAACAAAGTGTGCTGGTCAAAATGTGCAAAGCAGGATCCACATAATCTCTCAACACAATATGTAACATTTATTCACATCTTCATCCATCAATTAATTTATCTTTTACAGCCATACCATCAGAAAACAGTAGTCCAATCAAGTCAAATCATTTCTGAGGAAACATCTGGATTCATACTCACTTGTGGTGTTTCCTGACATCTGAATGATGCACTTGCTATCCTTCGCCATCTCTCTGGAGTTGAAGGGTCGGACCCTCACTGCCACTTTCACTGAAGCCCCCGCCATGTTACAGGTGGGTGTGGGAGCAAGCGAAGGAGCTGAAGATCTGTGTGGCTACACAGACACACGTCTGGCACCTGCACAGGTAGATGATGAGAAGGATTTAATACAGGACAGGCCTGACAGATGTTTTTGTTTTGCACTGTATATGAAGCACCTTATCATTACATCTTTATGCCATATATAGAATAAGGCTGAATATCTATATTATATCAAATTAACAGTGATAATTTCAGTTATGAATGGCTTGTTGTTGCTAAATATTTAAAACAGGGCCTTGAGGGGCTCAAACAGCTGACCCATTCTCCATTTTCAGGCCCAATAATTACAGTCAGTTTGGCTTCAGGCAAAGACTCGCAGCTCCTGAATCACGCTGAGTAAATGATGGACCATCTCTTGGCAGGAAGATCATCAGCATTCCTGTTATTATACAGTAAAATGGCTGCTTACTCTTTGCTGAGGCCTTGTGATAAACTGCATCTCCTCACTGCTTCACACCAAAACAAAAAAACACATTCCTGCTTATGGGCTACTTCAATTTTTTGCTGTGCTGTTGTTGTTGCTGCTTTTTTAGAATAATTTGCTGGTTTTGTTGGCATCTGTTTAGTTGTCTTCTATCTTTTTTCTGTGTTAACGATCATGCATGATGATTTTATAACGGTATGTTTGCTTCAGCACTGCGCAGCGCACATAACATCCATCTTCCCAACCTCAGCCGATGAAAAATACAATTCCTCTTGGACATCTTTATTAAAACTTATTCTCTACCCAGAATAAATGAGGCAAGGACACAAATCTGACATGACATCTGCGGTAAAGACTGTTAATATTTATATCCTAAGCCATGTAAATATTGTCTCCTCCATCTTCCTTTGCCTGCCGCACCTCAAAAACAGGCCGCGTAAACATGTACGGCACAGAAATCAAATCACCAAACACTGCGTCAGAAAGGAGGTCAGCACACATCATAAAAGCTTTAATTGCATTTAGGGCTTTTATCTAATTGATCTGGGGGACCGGGGGTGTAAATTTCTCGAAAGATGGATGGACAATTATTGACAGCAGAGACATCAAACATTAAAAGCCCCTGACGCATCGTCCGTATTTACCTGTCTAACATGTACAAAAGGCCTGAAAATCACAAACACAGACACAGACTGTCCTCCTCGAGGCGTGACACCCTTTGGCACCGATGCTGTGCCGTGAAAAACATCTCATCACGGAGCGGAGGAGCCGTATCTTACCTCAGCAGCTCAGACGCGACGACCGCAGAGGGTGAATCCTCTGCCCATTCACAACAGCGCCAGGATCCTCTCCGGTGCCTCCTTCTCGATTCTCCTCAGCAGCCTGTATGTTTTTTTGCCTTTCTCTGTCTTTGGTCAGCCTACAACATCCCCTCTTTGGGCGCATCCATACATGGAGAATCCGCCGGGGGAAGTCGAGAGGTGAGTCTGCCTGCGCTGGAGCGTTGAAACGCAGCGGTGCGTCAATGAGAGGAGAGTGGGAGACAGCAGGAGGGAGGAGCACCGGGAAAGATGTATAAACAGGAGGATGGGTGCGGGATGCTCCAGCGGCCCGCCGTCAGTCCGTCCGCCCGCCAGTCGGTCAGTCTGAAAATAGGGGAAATGGCGGTGCTGCTGTGCCAGGGATGCTGGGAGGCGGTGATGACATCAGCATCAGCATCATCAGCAGCGGCAGGCAGCCATGAGGCAGAGCGATGCAGTACAGAGAGGCACAGCACAGAGGAGGAGGAGGGGGGGGGGGGGGGGAGCAACAGGGGTATGTAATAGGCCTCAGACAGACAAATCATGGGTGATAATAACAGACTAGAGTAAGACATAAAGAGACCAGAAATGTGAGAGTCAGGAACCTGAGAGACAGTTGTGTTATTATTTCTTTCTTTATGAATTATGCTTAAATTGTGACTCTTGCTTTGTCAACATTACACTCAAGAAATGGCCATGCAATAAAGCAAATATGAATTTGAAAATTAAAAAGAGAAAGAGAGAGACCCATCACACCATAGTCACATGTTGATTGTTGGTTACATTAACTAATCTGCTTTTCTTAAGGGACAAACTCAAGATATATACAACTCACTTCTTTACAGCTAACTGAGTCTTTTGACTGTAGTTATGGAGGTCCATGATTTCCAATAATTTCTGGTGAAGTGTCCTGTAAAGAACTGTGTACAAATGTTGGGAAGACAGGAATCTCCCTAAAAGAAAAGCTTTACATAAACCCAAATAATTACTCACTCATTGTTCGTTTCATTAATGGTGACTCTGACTGTGGACAAATTTCACAATTTTGCATGTTCACCTGACTGCACATGGACTAACAGGCTCTAGGTTAAACCAGCATATATAACTGGAAGTGTACTGACTGAGCACTCAAGTACCAAATTACATACAGTAGGTGTCTCCAGGAAATGTCTTGGAAATTATAAGGAAGAGTTTCGTAAATTACAGATGTGTAAAGTGAGGCGGTATCCTGATGTGTGACTGTAGAGAGAAAAACAACTGACACAGTTAAAGTTAAATCACACAATCATGATTCCAGTTAGTTCATTATTTTCTACTATTAAAAACATTAAGGTTTGGTGGTTTCATCACTCTGCTGCTCCGATTTACTGTTCAGTCTCCCTTTATCAAAATGTGCTTCACTGTGCAGAATCATATATGTTCAGAGTTTGACACTTGATGGCTGGTACATTTAATGTGATAAGGATTGGATATCATTTTAAGAATTTTGAACACCTAAATTATTTTTTTCTATTTAAAAAAAACACATCAAACACAAATTATTTCAAGCGAGAGTATTTTTACACATCTTAAAACATGTCTGGAGGAGATCTTAAAATAAAAATCCACTACAAACTAAAAAAAAAATGTGGATGCTTATTTAAGAATTTGTTTTCCTTTTGAGAATTATAATCATAACCCAACATCTTAATCCTCCAAATAGAGCAACCATGTCTAAAGCATCTATAGTGACCACATGGGGAAACATTACTAGTGGTTAAACAGTTACTAATTAGTATGAGGAACTTTAGAGAATGAACTGCCATGATTGGAGTAAAAAATTTCTCTCCAAACTTGGTTACTATATAATAGATCATGGCCCAATCAGCCTTTTCCAAAACAGACTTTTTGACTTGTCATAGTGGCAAAAACACAGGTGTTATTAATAAAATATTAACGATGTTAACCATGAAAGTCATAACAGGGTGGCAGTGAGCCAGCATGCTAAATGCTGTTCAGCCATAATTAATTTTTATTTATTTTATTTGCACCAGTGTTTTTATTATTGTGACAAAATGTCTTCAGTGAAAAAGAACCTCAACCACTTTCATCTTAATTTCTATTTCAGAATTTCACATATAAAATGTTCAATTTTGTATGAAATATGTCTGATATATTAGATACTCAAATTTTCTTTCAAAAAATATATATAATTCTGTCATTTAAACTAGGATAAGATTGAGTGAACCTGGCCTATATCTATTTTTTCTGGTTTAAATGTCCATATGGCACCACAGTTGTTTGTTTTATGACTCCCCCTGAGGAGGAGCTTGTATGTACATCCGTCTCTCTCTCTTTTCCCTCCCCAGCTCCTCCTCCTGCTCTGTTTGGGCAGATTTGGAGTGTTCTGTCCAGTGCAAAGGCCAGTGAGAAGGTAAAACCAAGTCTCATTTATTTACCAGAGGTGTAATTATTTACCAAGTCAGACCAAGGCACCCTCTTCTGATCCTGATCTGATGACACAACAGTTTTTAAAGAAGCCAAAAGTATGAAATTCTCCACAATTACTAACAACAAGCAAAGAATAAACCTGACTTTTTCAGATTGAAAGGGAGGAAAAGCTTTTGTTTTCTAATCAGATTGTAAGAACATTAAAAATATCTGTAACATCACAGTAAAAATTTTGTGTAAATATTGACTGGAATTTGGAGTTTGGAGTTATTTTATGTTTGGTGCCATTATGACTCCTTTCAATCTTTAACATTTGTAAAAACACAGTTGCAATGATTTCTTCTACTTAATAACTTACATTCAAAAGGACAACTGGCTGACATTGATATTTATGATGTTGTGGTTGCAAAATACTTGGACGAAAACTGTCGTGTAAGGTCCATTTGACCCTGAACATAAAATGTAAGGAAACATCAAACTTTTGCATATTTCTTTTTACAGTAATCATAACACAATTATGCTCAGAACTCATTACTGACGGCAACTAAACTTGTGAATGCTTCCCTCTTACCAGAATGTTTTGTTTTGGGAATTACAAGCCACTACGATTCTTACATAACTGTTATCATGGCCTCTCTCCCTCTTGGCATGGACACACTTGGCACTAAAATGAACCTGGAGTGATCCGGTCACAGCAGAACAGCTGAAAATACAGACGTGAATGATGTGAAGCGCCCAAAACTGAACTGAACTGGGACACATTTAGATTTCATTCACAGGGTGTCAGAGAAGGACCACATAGCCTGAGTTCAGGATCATATTGTCAACTTTGTAGTGTTCTTTTATTATTGTAACAAATAAAAAACATTTGTATGGGAGCATGTGTCACTGTTGCTAGACCTTTGGGAGGGTAGTTACAGTTCTTTGAACTCTGGTGACTTTGTCAATAACACCAAAACAATGAAAGAGCTCATGTCAAACAACATGAACAAGATTTTGAGTTCCTATATATGTATATGTATACAGTTGAGCTCATAAGTTTACATATCCTGGCAGAATTTGTAAGATGTGTACCATTCTTTAAAGAAAACATGAGTGATCAGGCAAAACACGCCTTTTATTTTTAATGGGATTCAAATTAAATTATAAGGCATCACAGAATAGCACAATCATTAAACAAAACATAGCAATAAAGAAAATAATGAAATGGTTCCCATTCAAAAGTTCTTAATACTGTGTATTGCCCCCTTTAGCATCAATGATGGCTTGCAATCTTTTGTGATATTTGTGGATGAGACCCTTTATTTTCTCAGTTGGTAAAGCTGCCCATTCTTCTTGGCAAAAAGCCTCCAGGTCCCGTAAATTCTTGGGCTGTTTTATATGAACTGCATGTTTGAGATCTCCCCAAAGTGGCTCAATGATATTGAGGTCAGGAGACTGTGATGGCCACTCCAGAACCTTCACTTTTTTTTGATATAGCCACTGAAGGATCGACTTGGCCTTGTGTTTTGGATCATTGTCATGTTGGAAAGTCCAAGTGCGTCCCATGCGCAGCTCCCAGGCTGATGAATGCAAATTGTGCTCCAATATGTTGTGATAACATGCTGCATTCATCTTGTCATCAATTTTGGCTAAATTCCCTGTGCTGCTGTAGCTCACACACCCCTAAAACATCAGAGATCTACCTTCATGCTTCACAGTAGGGACAGAGTACTTTTCGTCATAAGTCCTTGTTGACTCCTCCCCAAACATAACATTTATGGTTGTGACCATAAAGTTCAATTTTGGTCTCATCACCCCAAATGACTTTGTTCCAGACGTTTTGTGGTTTGTCTAGGTGCTGTTTGGCATATTGTATTTGTATTTGGCATATTTTTTCTGGCAACTCGACCTTGCAGCCCATTTTTGTTCAAGTACCTCCTTATTGTGCATCTTGAAACAGACACACCATGTTTTTGCAGAGAAGCCTGTATTTCAGCTGAAATTGGTCTACCTAACCATGGCTTGGTATCAACAGAACCCCTACTTTTCCACTTCGTTATGAGAGTTTGAACACTACTGACTGGCACTTTTAAAACCTTTTTATATCCTTTTCCTGATTTATAAAGTTCAACTACCTTTTCTCGCAGGTCCTTTGACAGTTCTTTTGCTTTCCCCATGACTCAGTATCCAACAAATAATAATAATATTGTAATAATATATAATATAATATATAATATTTCATAAATTCTGCCAGGGTATGTAAACTTAAGAGCACAACTCTGTATACATATATAACAACCACTGTAATTCTCTATTTTAATTGTGAATACATGTGGATTTTTGTTCTGTTTTGTCTAAATTCACACTTTCCTCACGTATAAAATCAAACTTGTGACTTGTTTGATATTCAGTATGGAAAAAAGGAAAAAGGACGCTATTATAATTTTAACAGAACAAACTCTGATTTAACCTTTTTTAATGTACTGTATTGCATGGTTTTGCACACTACACAATAAAACGTGTGTGTGTATTGATGTGTTGATATGTGCGCACGTGTCTGCATGTGTGTATGGATGTGTGTGTGTGTGTGTTGTGTGTGAGGCTGTATATTTGCCTGTCCCCCTTCCTCCTCTGAGAGAGCAGATTGGCTCTCTGAGAGGAGACTCCTCTCTACAAACGCAATGCTGATGTGACTGCAGGGACACACAAAATCAACAAACCACTTGCCAGCTAACCTGAACCGGTTCTAAGCTGCCTGGTGCACGTCCTCAGTTTTCAACAAGAGTTCAACAGTCAAATGTTATGGATCAAAGCCAGAAATGATTCACAAAAACAGTCCCAGTGTATCCAAAATATAACAAAATTAACATGCACTTATGAGTCTTTGCAAGACAACATCTATTAAATTCAAATATTGGACCGAAAAAGATTAAGCACGTTTGTGTGTGACTTCGGGATTTGTTGTTAAGACAATGTTCTGGCTACATACTGTCTGGTATTTGTATGATTTGTATTGTTTGTGTAGGAGTGTCACATATAGTTTCATCCAACTGGGGAAAAAGGCCTTAAGAAACACACTCTGAGGGACAATTTGAGAACTTTCTAGCTTTGAAAAGTCTTAAAATATTAATGCTATTTGCAGGAGGTAACAAAAAATATAGAATATAATTAAAGCTGCAAGCAGCGATGAACGGGCCCTCGCAATCGAAGGTCTTCTGTCACGAGCATGTAGATGTCTTCAGGCCCGGGCTGTTTTCAGACAATGCAAGAAGGAGATAAACATCACTTCCTTTGTCCACTGTTTTGCCTGCTGCTGGGGCTGCTTCGCTGAAATTTCGTAGGGGGCGCTATTCAGTCAGTTTGCATCACTGATGGAATATTGTCATGTAGATGTGTTCAGGCCGGGAGCCTTATCAAACATTTAAAGTTTGGTGTAGACTGGAGCATGTACAATAAAGTTATAGCAACTTAATCTGTCATGGTGAAACATCAAATCTCAATGGTGCGAGGATGAGAATTTTCTGCAGGGTGAGACATGTCTGTCTTGCTCACACCTGTGTCATCAAAATTATGCAAGTTTTGGGCCCATTCACTTGAATTTCAATTAGAAACAAAACTCTTGATGAGTTTGTGTGTAAAACAAACTAATTACCTAATTTCATTAGGGTGAAGGCCCTAATAAAACTCAATATAAAGAACACATTAACTTTGCCTTTACTACAGTAAGGTGATATTACACCGTGCCCCAACCCTTTAGTCAAGTGACGCACACCGACCGTGGCCAACAGGTCAAAGACCTGTTTGTTTTAAATCTTCACCCAAAACTCCCACTCAGGCTCAGTCTCAGTCTGTCGGTTAGTGATCTGTCTCGGTGCAGGCTTCCCAGGAACCAGGACACCAGCCATGATGCAGCGGGCTTTGTTCAGCCGGAGCGCGCTGTTCGCTCAGCAGGCAGCAGCGGCCCTCGAGAGTCCCCTGGCCGCCAGGAGCGCGCCCCAACTACAGCGACTGGACCGCTCCATGTCCTCCGTCACCATCCCGCCGCCGGCATGCATGCTCCGGCCGCTAGAAGCGCCTTACCGATACCTGTTCGGACCGGGACCCTCAAACGTTCCTCCACGTATCTTAGCTGCAGGGTCCAAGCCGATAATTGGTCACCTGCACCCAGAAATGTATGAGGTAAATGTTTAGTTTGAGACTCAGACTGAGTGAGTTATATTCAAATTACTTTAAGGTGGAAACAACTTTTACTCAAGTAACAACTGCACTTGAGTTAAAGTTTGGAGGTGCAAACTTTGGTAGGTCAAAAACTTGGGATATAAAATCATTACTTTTATAGATTATATTATTATAAATATTGTATTTTTTCAATTTCCGGTATAATTGCTTGTGCTTGAGTGAAGGGTTTGAATACTCTTGGTTCTATCAGACTTTATCAACTGAAAGGGTTGCTGTGCTACACTAATTATTCATGCTAACCCCTTCATTTGCTACTTTTTAATATTTAATTTTAAATAGGCCTAGAGCTAATAGATATTTATGGTATGGATATAAAAAAAATAAAATGTTTTTTTAGAGTTTTTGCCGACAAATAAGTCAAAATCGTTGTTGTCACTTGTGTTTCTTAGATCATGAATGACATCAAGCGAGGGATCCAGTACGCTTTTCAGACAGAGAACAACATGACTATATCAATGAGTGGCTCTGGGCACGCGGCCATGGAGTGTGCCGTATTCAACACGGTGGAGCCCGGAGAGAGCGTGCTCGTCGCCATCAACGGAATATGGGGGGAGCGCGTCGCAGAAATTGCAGAAAGAATGGGTACGTCTTTACGCACGGTTTTACGCACGCACCCAGTGGATCTCCAAAGAGAATAAAATGACTATACTGATACAATATCTACGTATCTATTCATCTTTTAATTCATCCATCAATGTATTCGTTCATTTCTTTAAGTATTAAATCATGAATGGGTTTTTTTCTTTAGGTGCCAATGTACATAGAATGGTAAAAACACCTGGAGGATATTTCAGCAATAAGGAAATTGAACAGGTAGGCACAATGTTTCTGTACCAGCTCATAACTTCCTAAAGCTACTAAAATAAAAAAGTCAGCTCTAACTACTGTTGAACTATTAGGCCAATATATGACTGAAAAACTACTTAATATCAAGATCCTGACATCAATGTAATTAAACTCCTTCTTCTTACTCCTGTTTTTAGGCTGTAGCAAAACACAAGCCTGTCTTGTTTTTCCTCACACATGGAGAGTCCTCCGCCGGCCTCTGTCACCCAATCGATGGCATTGGAGACATCTGCAGAAAGTGAGTCTCCTACTGTATCTGCCTCAGAGCACACAAGACTTATTGCTACATGTAGTTACACAGCACAGTGTCACATTATTTCACACTATGTCTCATATCCCTCCAGACACAACTGCCTCTTCCTGGTCGACACAGTTGCATCACTCGGGGCAGCACCAATTTTTATGGACAAGCAAAGTAAGGCATTGATGAAAGATTAAATGGATTTGTCTGCCACTGTTTGCTTCTGTGTAATATAACCGGCCTCTTATTTTTTGCCACCAGATATTGACATCCTGTACACTGGCTCTCAGAAGGCTCTGAATGCTCCTCCTGGCACAGCACCCATCTCTTTTAATGACAGAGCATGGTAAGGAAGGACTGTGTGTGTGTTTCTGCATGCACATTTCCATAAATGGAGAACAAAAGATAAAAAAAACAATCTCTTTGTCTCTCTGTTACCCCCACACAGCCACAAGATGTTTAACAGGAAAACAAAACCAGTATCCTACCTCTTTGATATGACACATTTGTCCAACTACTGGGGTTGTGATGGCAAAACAGCCAGAGCGTAAGTTCACTATCTGATCTCATTCATGCAAGTGTGTATCATTATTCCCTTTGTAACCACCAAAACCATCATTTAACTGAGACTGTGACTCTGTTTTACTCCTCTGTGCTGTAAAGGTTCATAATTCAACAGCAAAAGGTTTTGGTACACTTGGTATAAAACTGTATTTAATCAAGTGTGGTTTGGTTTTTAGATACCACCACACTGGCCCAGTGTCTGGATTCTTCGCCTTGAGAGAGAGTCTGGCAATTCTTGCTGAGAAGGTAAAGGGACAGTTCACCACTGTTTGTAGTTACTTTACTGAAAGAAAAATCAGATTTTCTGGAATTTAAATCTTTATTCAGTTTGTCTTTAAAATTAATTCCATTTGAAATCCTTTGCTAAAGCTTTCTTTATGCCAGTACCTTATTGACACAATTGACATTTTGCAGCAGGGAGTTTGGCACTTTTAACAACCTGACACATTTATTTGATAAATTATGAACTGCACACTCACCACCCACTGCTGTTTGAGCAGATTACGTTTTTTTACATGTCCTACAGGAAGTGGTCTCTCTCTATTACTACTACCTAATGCCTTTATTCTGTAATGAGGTCAATTATACAAGGCAGGTCTGCTTTGACTTCTTTGTCTTGTGATATTTAGACTACAATTAATATGATTACAATCATCAAAATAGGTATTATTGTGCAAAATGTTTATCTTCTGATTTTTGCCTTAAATGAAGCCAATCACTCATATCAACATATCTCAAAAAGGAGGATAACAAGTTGCCGTTCTTTCCTCTTTTACCTCTTGTGAGTTGGCATTACTGTGTTGGCAGTTGTGAGTAGACAGGAACAGTCCTCCCCTCTTGAGTTTTTAACTAATTATTTTAGCTCAACATCAATCTTTGTCTCCCTCTAGGGGCTGGAGGAGTCCTGGAGGAAACACAAGGAGGTGGCAGCCTATCTTTACAGAGGACTGGAAGACTTGGGTCTAAAGCTCTTCGTCCCTGAGAGGGTGAGGAAGACAAACAAGAAAGCAATATGCTGTGTGACTGGAGTATTCAGGACATCAAGGATAAACAACACAGAACAAGAATATATATAAAAATAATTACTATTAGTTTGTAGCCCTGTATATCGTATATATCTAAGATTATAATGGGAGCATTCCTTACTGGTGTTGCCTTGTGTTGATCATAGACTGTTTTTCTGTAATGTTCTGCAGGATTTGAGGCTTCCCTCAGTTACCACCATTGCCATTCCTGACGGCTACGACTGGAGGGAGATGTTGGCCTACATCATGAAACACCACCAGATGGAGATGACTGGAGGCCTCGGCCCGTCTCTGGGCATGGTGAGTTAATGCGTGTATTTCAACACTGTACAGTGAACAAATGTATGCCTTTAACATTGGGGTCATAGTCATCAGCTGATCTTTGTGGTGAGTGACGGCGAGGGGGAGCAATCATTTATCTTTTCCCCTTTTTGAAATTCAGTTTCCCTTTTCCCTCAAATAAACACTTTACAAAGGGAAATACTCCTTTCTAAAATATATTGTGTTTCCATGAGGAACTGCAACAATTCACACATGGCCTTAAATTTAACCAATCTAACAAATATAGATATAATGTTCAGATTTATAGTTTAGAGCTCATTTCCTGGTACCTGAGATTGAGTTTCACACCAAATTAATCCAGACCAAATCAAATTAAATAGTTACTACAAGAGCAATGTCATCAATTTGGTGTTTTTACAGCTTTCTGAATCATCCTGCTGAGTCACTGCAGACCCAGTTTCACACACTACTCTGATATACTGCACTTTCTATCACTCTTTTCATTAGGTGATGCGGATCGGATTGATGGGATACAACTGCGAGAAGACTAATGCTGACATGGCACTACATGCCCTGGCAGACGCTCTCAAGAACTGCAAAAAGAGCAAGGCTTAAGAGACCAGATTCCCAGACCACTGATCATTCATTAGGGAATAAAAAATAAACAGTCAATGTCCCCAAGCGCAGGACATTTAGAGCAGTGCCTACATTTCAAGAATTTAGATGATATATCTGTGCTTTTGTCTGCAGATTTTGTAAAACACAGACCATGTGTTATTCCTTATATAAATAGGCTAGCTTTAAAATAAATAAGCAGATATTGTCATATGGTCCATTCTGAGTGCACTGAAAGATGTCAATAAAGTGTGCATTATTTTATCAAACACTTTGTCTGCCTCGTTGTGTTGTAACAGTACTAAATTGTTTCAGAAATAGCATGAAAAGTTTATCAATATTAGCCACAGTCACGTTAATTCACGGTTATTTTACATAGCTTTACAATCTAAACTACATTTCCCAGCATTCCCTATTGTGTCGGGCCGTCTATAAAAGTACGTCACACTAAATTGCCCTGTGATCATTTTGTTTTCTAGGATGGCGAAGTCATCACCCATCCTACCCTGCCTCTGATTGGCTTACCCTGATATTCTTACCCTAACTCTAACCAATCTCACTCCTCATGTCTAGTAATAGCCAATCAGAGGCAGAGTAGGGCGGGTCATGACTTCGCCATCCTAGAATAAAACAGTCAAGCCAGAAAGCCCCGCAGTTACAGACGCAGCAGCTCCATGCAGATCCATCGCCGTAGAAATATGCGTGCATTTTGAAATGCAGCGACATAAAATTGTATTTTAACGTTACTAATTCATTACGTTACTATTTGTCGCTGAAGTTATATCTAATGAGACGTCAGCTACTTTGAGTTTTAATGTTAACGTTTTGGTAACTCTACACAGTGGTTAAGTTTATGTTTTTAAGCTAACGTTAGCTAGCTACCATCAGTGAATAATGTCAGCCTGTCCTTTGAGTCAATGATCCTTTCTAGTACACTGGAAGCTAGTTTCAGCATGAATTCATGAATTTTATCAGTAGTTATGATATATCGGTAAAGATTTAACTCATTCACTGTTACATCTGGATGAAGAACTTTTAAAATGGCTTTTCTCTCAGCATCTCCCACAAATGCTGATAATCTATAATCATAATCTTTATTGAATTGCGTATTTCATTCATTAATACTTAATGAAAACCTACATTATTCCTACTTAATAATTAGCCCGGCATTAGACCAAATATATAGTACTCAGCTTTATACCTGTTAATAGCACTTATTCGAATTTGAATAAAAGAGAGATGATTATTATTATTATTTATTTGATCGGAGAGGGTTTAACTCCCTGCTTTTTCAAAATAGAAGAATTATTTTCTCCAGTGTTTGCAGATTCAAATACTTGGATTGTACTTCCAAATACTTGTCTGCAGCTTCTTTAAAGTATTAACATTAAATTCAATTTTATAAATATCAGATCTTAAAAGTCTATTATTAAAAGTTTATTTGAATGTATGAGGTTTTAATCTCAACACAAACATTTTATCTAACACTATGTATCCATCTACTGTCAAAAGTAGTCATAAATGCAAGATGCCACCTAACTGGTGAAATAATTGATAAAGAGAACGGTATTTATGCTGTTTTTAAATTGTGTCAGGGACACAGCATACCTGGTCATGTGCAGTTGAAAACCTGGGGCACAAATCACAACCTTCTGAACGCAGCAGGGGAGCATGACTGTTCCTCAGGAAAGGAGAGTGAGGAAGGCAGCGGTCCTGTACATCATCCAAAAGGTGCAATGTTGCAAGAAATTGTGTCGCACATTCAAGAGAAGAAGAAGTTTCCAACTATTCTTCCAGAAGATATTAAGCATCCAGTACTACACAGAGTGTACTCCAGGCACCTGGTCCCTGATGAAACCCTTTGTCAGAACTATGAGGGCACTGTACTGCTAGTGGCCCAGTAATCAGATCCTTTTCTTAAGTAAAAGTACCAATACAGCATGTAAAAATACTCCATTACAAGTAAAAGTCCTGCATGAAAAATCAAAAAGTACATAAGTATTAGCAGCAAAACGTACTGAAAGTATTAAAGTAAAAGTACTTATTTTGTCACTCTGACTGATATATTTTTATATATGATATCATTAGATTGTTAATAATAATAATCATAATCATAATCATAATCATAATAATAATAGTACTTCTTCCACCACTGACTTTGGAGGAATAATGTGTCAAAGTAAATGTTCTGTTAAAATATAAGTGTGTTGTTGTATAGACAAAATGAGATGTCATTGACAGTAAACTGATTATCTATGGATTGTTGACTGTTGGTTGTTACAAAACAAGACATTTGAGGACGTCTCCTTGGGCTTTGGGAAACAATTATCAGCATTTTTCACCATGTTTGGACATTATAAAAACAAAATGACTGATAGGTTAATTGAGAAAATAATCATTGGTTGCAGACCTAGTTTCTTCCATTTTTTCCCTGTTAAAGGGTTTTTTGGGGGAGTTTTTCCTTACTGGAAACAAAGGTCTAAGGATAGAAGATGTCTTGCTGTACAGATTGTAAAACCCCCTGAGGCAATGTGATCTGACATACTGGGCTGTACAAATAAAAACAACATTGACAAGTGTGCCATATAAGATAAAGTCATGTTTTGACAGATATTACCTGTCTTTAATGGCATATGACTGCTAAACAGCTCTCTAACATGATTGTAGGTATATTTGTACTCACTGAACATGTATTTACTTAAAATTATAAGCAAATCTCCTTTGACAGCACATTCTACATTCAGAGTTTTTTTTACATACAGTCCCTTTTATTACTTGGCGTGGATCAAAACCAAAATTTGAGCTACTGCCCTTCACTACCTCTAATGACTTATTCTCTTTTTGTGTTTTGTGTGTTTTACCTTTAGTGGAGTTGAACAGAGACGCTGCACTTCAGCCATGTTGGACAAGCAGTCATTAACGTCATGTAGGTTAACACTGGAGGAACGAGGCCAAATATCAGTAGATCTGATCTTTGCAGCAAAGGCAGTCCTTGGATGTTCTCCACTTGAACTTCTCTCCTATGGCTTAACTGTGTGAGATTTTGAAGTTGAAGGACTTTCTTATTTAACTCAGAGTCACATAAGATATTCTTACCCATAACAGCTTAAGTTTTGCTCACAAAAAAATTCTTCAATTTTATGGTAAATCTGTTTTACACAAAGGCACAGCAGAGACAAAAAGAGCAAGTATAAAAAATCTGAGACAAAACAGTCCAACAGTCAGAATAATTCAATACAATTTTAATACATTTCAGTAAATAATAAATAATGAAGAAAATACTGTAAGTGTCTCTGTGAGTTTCATGTTGACTGGTTATCACAAAGATGTTGCTGGTAGAGAGTAATGTTACATTTATTTATCTACATCTGTGTCTGGTGACGATTAAAAACTGTTCTTGTTTCTTGCCGTGTAGAAACTCTGTTGACAGTCTTCAACTGATTCCTCGCTGTGTTGACAGCAGAGTCTATGAAGCCACTGCACAGAGAGCGCAGCGTCACTCAAACACAGCCGGGAACCAGCAGAGTGGCGTTCATCATCGAACAGAACTCAGGTAGATATTACGTTTACGTCACTGGACATAACCCTGCTTTTATCATCAGGGCTCCTACATGTTGTGGAGTATCTGGAATATTTTTGCAGTTTTGAAATGATTATCAGAAGCTGGGAGTTTTTACAGTAGTATATGTACTCAATTTACAGCAGTAAACACTGTATTTTACAATGTGTTTTGCATTTATTATATGAGGTGTGACTGGCATTTATATTAGGACCATAGTGCAAACATATTCCACACAAAGACCCGACACGAGGCAGAAATGTAGATACCTGACAATCACACACATATCATGCAATTCATTATTTTGAAAGCTGAGTGTTTTAAAAAGATTTCAAATATAATTTTAGGGTTTTAAAGTAAGATATAAGCAAATAATTTCATTACCAGTATAAAATAAAACCTCCACAGTGTATATAATGTCCAAACAAGTATAAATGAACTGCTTTTTCACGCCTCACTTAATCAAACAGTGCAAACAAATAGTGTGTTGAGTCCCGGTGTGTGTTCTTGTGCAGGTCTGGTGGAGATTGAGGAGGGAGAGCTGACAGAGCAGCAGCTGAACCTGCAAAGCCAGACTGTGGCCAGAATCTCTTTTGCCAGGGAGCCACATGTACAGCAGGTATAACAGTGATGATCTGATGCTGAATCTTGCACAAATTGTCAATAATAGTTACTTATTTATTCACTAAAATCATTGAATCTTTATATTACTGTCCACAAAACACCACATAATATTAACAGGACTCCTCTCAGGAGGTTATTTTTATCAATAAAATAATTCACTGCTTTGAGGCAATGACCTCGCCTGCTCTCCTCCATCTTTCAGATTTCTCAAGCGTTTCATCTCCGACCAGATGGGAGGCTGGAGCAGACAGTTTCCATGGCAACAGACACCCAGCCACTGATGCAGCACTTGCACATCACCTACCGTTGGTCATCTTGACCCAAATAGGCTGGCAGGCTTCTGATACATACAGATACCTTGGACAAGATTGACAAATGTTGCTAAAAATGGCAAAACAGCTATACTGGTGGGAGATAAATGTTTAATTATTTAAATCAAGTTAAGTGTAACTAATAATAGAATAGAATAAATAATTATCTTCAAATAGATTAAATGCAGTAAAAACTGAAAGATGTTATTAACCAGGAAGTTTTGTTTGTATCTGAGCTGAGTCTCAGTTGTGCATTGTTTAAGCACTACAATGGATTTATGTTACAGTCAAATTTATTAAATTTCACATATTTACATTACATTGCTAAATTTGTGTAAAGGTGCTTGAATCGTGTTCATATTTATCATCATGATATTTAATATTTGAGTTATAAAGTTGATGAATTCACGTTAAGGACCGTGTCGTTTTATTTTTAATCTTCATAGCACTAAAATTGAAAGCAGAAGTACCTGCTGTTATTCTGTTTGGAGTGAGATTCATAGAGTTGCAGGGATTCGTTCTCACACTGGATGGCGTCATATGTAAGAGTATGATTTACGCCAGGAAATGTGACTTTTTGAGGTTTACAGAGTTTCTGTCATTTGTTTGGTTTACGACATAAGTATAAACTTTATTGGTTACATTAATGGATTACACGTAATTTAACCTCTTTTTTCTTTTGTTTTGTTGTTTTTTTCTCAAATCTTAAAAGGTTGTTTAACATTTTCTGTCCTGCTGGATTTTATGTTTCTTGTAAACTGCAATCAAGTCTTCCTTAATAAAATCAATTGCAATCAATCAAAATAAATTGCCTGTCAATGATGTTTTTGTGTATTTCAGGGCTACAGCATCTAATACTCGACTCTGCATCCTGCTGCATTTGTATTAATCTAATTCTTGAATGTGTTTCTCAGTTTTACACATAGCAACTTAATTTGTTCGTCACTGTTTTATTTTATTTACCCCAAAGGAAAAGTCCACTATTTTCAACTTTTAAGGGTTTGTCATAATCAAGTTGTCTGACGTTCATTCAGAAGGATAAAACATCAATAAAATCGACATTAATAATAAGTCAACAGGTGAAGATTTTGTTGCGTTTATTGTGGATTTTAAAAAACATTCAGACACACACATTTATAAATTAACACTGTGAAAGTGACAACCATCGGGCATACCAACACAACCGTTCTGAAGAGCCATCTTAGTGGTCGTCTTTATACTGCTGTGGCTTCAATTGTTAAAAGTCATAATCCAAATAAAAAAATAAAATCATAAATTAACTATTTACATATTAAAAAGTGAATCAATACCATCACAATCTGCACATACAGGATAAACCATTCCTCTGTCGTTAAGTTCTTTGGCCAAAAATGAACTGAAAGTCAACCCAACATTACTTAGTAAATCGTGTCTAAAATTGCAGCCAAGTTTTTGATAGTTCACAACATTTTGGATCATATTTGGACACTTTCTGTGCTTTGGTAAAGTACAGTAATATAGATTAAACCCATTAAGTGTAAGCAGTTGATACCACCTGGTATTGTTCTTAGGTGTAAACTCGCTCCTGAGTGAAATACATTTGCTTCTCCATCTGATGTCAGTCCTTTTCAGACTGAACTCCACCTTTATTTAGACAAAAACTCAGACCCAGCCAGCTGAGCAGATGCAGAGCATCAAATTTTATATCAAACGTACATAATAGCTCTCACTTCCATCACTCCTTTGGGTGTATTTGCTGAGACAAACACAAGCATTAAGCATCAGATGTTTATCTGAGGAGTGAACACCATCATACATTACAGTTACAACACTGGAGAGGGCTGACGCACTGCACTGGTGTATACAGTGTGGAAATATGTAGAAGAAGTGGAGTGATAAAGCTTGTTCCATTGCCATATATGCTCTTATGTATCACTGTGACAACTCTTTGGATGAAGGGTAATCACTCACAGACTCATCTGACACCAAGATAACACGAATATGATGCTGATGAAACATTCGCTGATGGCCCATTCAGCAACAAACCGATATCTGCTGGAAGTGTGACCATCTCCACTCCCTCTTTTATTGACAAGTCTGAGATTTCAATCTCGTATCAAACACGATGACGATGACTCCGGTGCTCTCCTGTGTCTCAGTTGTTCACGGTTCCTTCATGATGTAGACGTACATTGTGGTGAGGAAGTACTTCAGAGACTCTATGATGGAGGAGAGCCAGTTGTGTTCAGGGGTAAGATCCTTCTTCACCACACACTTTGTGATTTCCGCCTGGAAAAAGCAAATTGAGAAATATTTTTAAAATTACATTCCAATGAAGCTTTAAGTATTAAATATAATAAATACTTGACCAAACGCATTCCAGATATCATAAGCAGAAACCTCTCTCAAGGTTTTCAATTGGGTCCTCTGCTTAAAAAAAAAAAGTAGTGCAACAGCAATGTGTTTGTTTCCCCCAAAACAAATTCAGGAAAAGAGATCATGTGGTAAGAGTTTGCTCTCAAGTATGGAAGCTGAAACATGACTTACTGTCATTCTTAATTTGGTGTAAATATTGATGATTTATCAGGGAATAAATTGTATACATTTCTGTGATTTATTTGTGCATTTAATCTATAAATAAATCTACAGTTGGGCTACGTTCACATTACAGGCCTTAATGCTCAAATCCGATTTTTTAGTCAGATCCGACCGTTGAGGTACAGTTGAGGTCCTTATTTTTATTATAATTTATTTTTATTATAATTATAACTATTCTAATTACTATTAACTCTCCCTGCTCTTTCTTTTGTTTCTATCTGCAGATGTCTCTCGTTTTTTACTCTGTATTAAGTGTTTTGTCAGAGTGATTTCAGAGTCATTTGGCTTAACAATCAGCACGTCTACTTCTATTTATTTATGTGTATGTACTTTAATAAGATAAGTAATACTAACTTCTCTCTAAAGCAGGACTGGTCACAGGAGTGTGGTTGATCCTGCTCTCTTGTTAGTGATGTATACAGCTGAGCTGACTGGTGCACATGCTACCAATGTTAGCTAGCTGCAAGATCTTTTGCCTGGTTTGCTCAGCTGACTAATGTTTTGTGCTTTACAGGGAAGGTAACACCATTGAGCTCATTAACATACACACAACACATGAATACATTTGCAGAAATATCTAAATATATGTAACAAATGCATTATTTATTATAAATGATTCCCTGATAAATTACTAACATACCAACAACAATTACAACTTTCACTCGTTGACGTTCACATATGAAACAGAAAT
This sequence comes from Thunnus maccoyii, assembly GCF_910596095.1. Taxonomy (NCBI): domain Eukaryota; kingdom Metazoa; phylum Chordata; class Actinopteri; order Scombriformes; family Scombridae; genus Thunnus; species Thunnus maccoyii. Next base: position 15,523,863 of record NC_056544.1, read on the forward strand.
TAGCCAGTTACTAGGAGAAAGCCTGGGAGAAGAGAAAACAAGCCCTTTATCAGTTCATTTGTGATAGGCCAGATGTTTGACAGAGAAATAAAATAAAAACATAAAAAAAAAAACTAAACTAAAAATATTATATATATTAATTTTAGCATTTACATAATTATTCTTTATTGAATACAATATGTATGTATTTATTTATTTATTGAAAACTAAGTCATTTTTCATCTTCCACACAGAGTAAGGCATCACACAGAAATGTGTCAGCAATTTAGTCAGTAAATTAGTTGTAAAATAAGATAAAATGATTAAGACGTGAGGTTTTGCTCTCTTTTTTTTTTTTTTTTATAAACACCGGAGTTCCACATTTTTCCTATTTTTGGTTTGAAGAAACAAATACCAAGTATGCCTGACTGGCATTTATAAAACAAATCTATTTGAGTCAAGCATAACAAGACCTTATTAAGTCTTTTAACCAACAGAGGGCCACAGAATCAAATAATACCGCAGGAGATCTTTGTACCAGATCAGCCAACAGGAAGCTATTTTAGGAAGAGCACGACTGGGCCTTCCTGAGCAAGCTATCATCAGATTTCATGCAACTCCCCTCTAACTCCGGTTATCAGAACTTATGTAAGCAAACTGAGCTCTGATCCATCAACAAGATAAAGTATTCATCATGGCTCTGCATATTACCAGATTACTGCCATGTTAATCCCTAGATAAACAAGACGCAGGCAGTATTTTTACCCCTAATTGTCTCAAATATCCTCATGTTTAACTTCAAGTTCAAGTTTGTAATTTCAACGGTGAAAAATGCAGTCGAAATTAAATAATGTTTCTTATGGACCAGAATAAAACAAACACTGACCATAGGTCAGAAAAAACATGAAAAGCTTGAGACAAACTTTCATTCAGTCTTTGTCCAAAATGTCTCTTTGTAACACCAATCATGCTGCAACATCACAACGTCATATCACAGCCTTAAACAATCATTATTATCAGCACATATGGCAGTGGTCACTTACCCATCCTCCCCTTCTCTTCAGCCAGTGCACCAGGTACTTGCGGACAAACTGGCCCAGACTGTCCACTAAGATGTGAACTGTGCTCGGATGACCTTGTCTGACACAATCCACTGCAAGGGCTCCGGCTACTGCATACATGGATACCACCTTTCCCCATGTTATACCTACAGCACAAAAAACAGACATGTTTTATGTCCTTATTTATGCCTATCAGGCACTGCTGCTTGTTATTAGTGTAAAGTCAACAAAACATTACATCATAAAGCTTCAGCAATTCGAGCAGATATCGATTCTGTCTTGCAGTCACAGGGTACTTGTTTGATAAGTGAGAAACAAAAGTTACACTTCATCCGGAAGAGTTGAGCTTTAAGCCCCCATGGTAGCAGAATTTCCTGACCGGAATCGATAAAGTGTTATATTTATCCCACTATAAACACTCCTTTCCTGTTCTCATGGGTGCCAATTCCAGTCCATGCCAACCATTAATACCCAGTTGCACTATGGTTTCTGTTTCCTTAAAGTCTGTTATATATTCTGTGACCTGACACAGAGTATGTCGGTGGACCTTGTACTGCAATAAAAAGGCATTTAAGTCAACAAGCCGGCCCATTTGTGTTAAAGTAGCTGATAAGACATCTTACTTTCTTATGCGCCAGTAAAACAAAAAGGTCAGAGTGAGGCTGCCTTTGCCCCGAGAGATGGAAGAAACACTGATGCAGTTTCTCATGTGGGGAGTTCAAGAGGTTTAGGAAATGATTTTGCATTCAACACTCAGAGGGAATTGAGTCATGATGCTGGAAAAAAAAAAAAAAAAAAAAAAAAAAAAAAAACACAATTCTTTGTCCTTTTTCTACTTGAACTCATCTAAAAAGAGAGAAGAGCTGACCTTAAAACAATCTAGTTGGGTAATTAAGGGCAATTAAGGGCATCTGGCCATTTCTAGGTACAGTTTCCAGGGCAGCAGGGATTGTTAAAATGACTGCCATTGATGCACTGCAGGACGTAATGGCATTAGCCTGCTTTAGGTCAGCTTGCATTGTCATCGCTGTTCCTTAGAGCTGACCTACAGTGTCTGACTGCGGCTATAAGGGGATAGAGCTCTAGGCAAGCTTAAATGAGATAACTGTCCATGGAAGCTGTCAGACCACGTCATGTCTCACTCTCTACTGAGAGGCTGGCCAAGAATAGAGACAAGATTGTCAGGGATAAAGCTGGAGGAGAGGAGGGCGGAAAGAGAAAGAACAGAAGTAGGAGGCAGGATAAGATAGATGGAGGAGAGACGAGCCATGTTGATTTTACTGAAGTACAGATGGCCGTGTAACCGCCTCCAAAAAAATATGTGGTCATGATACATGCCGCAGTATGTATATACTCTTTAGGAACATTATCATTCCTTTGTGGTCATTAAATTCAAGTTAAGCACCTGAAGGCATGATAAGGAATGACAAAGACCTAAATTGGTAATTACAAAATTAATTCTGGACAGCAGGGAAAACAAGCGTACATGTGTTTTACTATTTATATCCAGTTTTTGACCCGTCCCAGAATGCTGGGGCAGCCCGGGTTCAGCAGTTTGTTATTCTTCAGGAGGAATCCCACGCCGTTTCCAAAAATTGCATCCTTGTGACGTCAAAACAAGAACAAGTTAAGCCAGAACACAGGCAGGAAAATTAAATCAAGCGAGCCTGTTTTTGATCTTTCCTGGAAATATGCCAGATTTGAGTCATTCATCACACTGTAGCCAGACTATTTAATCTATCCCAAAGGCTCATACAGAAGACATACAGTCACTCTTTATTTGGATACTTCCAAATGTCAATGCTGCTTGTGATGGCGTACAAAGCAGAGCTCTTGAACACAAGTTCAAGACCAACCCAAACAAGATCCAATGAAGACAAAAGTGTTCACCCAACAAGACTGAAGACGGATTTAACCAGAAATCATTTAAAACTTTTTTTACACTGTTTTATTATTCCCTCATTCCCTCAGGACAATCCTTCAGATTCAAAGCTGGAGTACGTTTGAAACAAACTAGTACAGTACATACAAGGTATCATCTAAACATGTGTTTAGATGATACCTACATAACAGGTAAATGTGTTTATAGCTAATCACAACAGTTACAATCTTAAAAGTCTGCCGTCATATAGAGGGGCGAGATGTGATGATTATTCAACTTTCAGACAGTCTCTCCTAAAGAGTCATTGTATTGCACTCTGCTGTGAAGTAACTGTGTAAAGAATGAAAAAAAAGAGAGCTTGAGAGAAAATTTCAAACCTGCTTACTTTCTCACCTCCACCAATCACTGTGTGCTTTGGAATGTTAAAGAAATTGACGGGACGCAGCCGCCGTCCAATTCCAACACCGGAAAGGTGTGTAGAGATGGTTTTATACACTGTTCAACTATTTGATAAACATTTTGTTTGACACATACTGACACCTTTAAGCTTGTCAGGAACATAAACCATACCACCGGTGTCGTCTACTCTGGGGTAGTGGGCATCGTGTTAAATGGAATTTGTTAACATAATTGCCAAAAAAATTCTGGCAATGAGTATGTGGCATATGTCTGATATCAGAACCACCACAGTAGAAACAACATCACCTTTCACAGACTGTAGCACAACAGGATTAATCTTTAAGATGCTCACGTCACACCTATTATCCATTGAAATAATCCCCATGCTACTTTATACTCTAAAAGGTTTTAGAACATCCAACAATGTCTACAAAGAACAATATGCCAAAACTCCTGACTGGACTTGGTCAAGAAGACACATAACCATAAGGCTGACACCAGTGGTGAAGACCAACTTCAAAGTACCTAAAAAGATCAAAGACATTGAGACCCGATTCATGACGAGAGTGGACAGAAGACAGACGGAAAAGGACACAGCCTGACCTCAAGACAAGCCACATTTTTGTAAAAGCACAATATCTGCATCCACAGTCAAGGTGCTTGTTCATTATGTGTGTGAATTTTATTTGAGTGAGATTCTGAAATGTCTCCGCTACATAATGCCCTCATAAATTCCCACAATGGAACCAAGAAAGTCGAGTCCATGGTATGTACACGACTTTCTGCTGACAATCCAACAATGCGATGCCTCACATTTTATAGATGCGAAACTTACGGTCGTGTAGTAACGTCACAAAATTATGAAAATTTATAAGTGTCCAAAAGCTCAGTTTACTGCTCACTATAGAGTAAACTACCGAGTGTCCATTATATACTGATACTATCTATCAAGCCAGTGGAGCCATTCTTGACACATTTTACGGTGTATTGATAACGAGGGAGAAGTGCATGAATGAACGAGGAAGTGATTTTAGGCACAGACCATGTTAATGATTCAAAGGTAATGACAGGCCATCAGCACCTTACAATCAGTTTCGCAGTCAACACTATGAGGAAATGACACATTATCACACAATTAGCAACTAGCTGCAAATCCAAAACAGCATCAGGCTGAAAAAAGGGGGATTTTATTTAAACCTGGTATTGTTTAGGCCTTAAAATGCCTCAAGTCAAACCAGACAGTACAGAAGGAATACACTTTTGTTCTAATAGTTCATAATCCAAACATCTCAAAACTGTAAAGTAATCAGTGTCGTCTGTTTAGGAAACCACAGAATGTCTAAACTTAGCTCTTCTGGATAAGTGTGGGAGCAATTATGTGTTTTGGATGAAGTTTCACTCCACCTACGTGTGATCTGCACCCACTCACTCTCAACTGAAAGCACCTCGCATCCAAAAGGACGTGATGGAAAACCGCAGAAGAACACCTGATTAATCACAGTAACTGCCTTCATCATCGCGGAAGTGTAAATGACTTCCTGAGCTGGCTGAAGACTACCTGTTTAGTTTCCAGCAGGACAGACTCTGGATCTCTTACAGCGTGATACATTTTCATCATCACCTTTAGGTTCAGAACAGCCGCATACCTGTTGAGAAGATCTCTGTTGCCACGCCAATAAAGGCATCCGAGACCATGTTCTCCATGGCAACAGAAATGTTGAGCTGCCGTGCCACGTTCCTGTACAGACTGGGCTGTATGCACTCCAGCTCGTCACCTAGGTAACAGAGGGAGAACGTACACAAAAAAAATAGAGAGAGGCAGGAAAAGTCTGTTAGGAAGATCACAGTTAATCTGAATGAATAAGACCAAAACACAGAGTCAGTTGAAACCAACTATTCAATCACTCTGGGTTATGAAAACAATCCAACTATTCAATCAACTAAAACAAGTGTCACTCAGATGTCACAGTTATAAGTAAAACATGTATTTCTCTACTGATTTCTCTAAAGAACAAACTGGACACTCATTAAGTCAAATAAATCCTCCAGATGTAATCACCTGGTTCAGGCAGTTCTCTCATACAAACACGTAATCCTCAACTCCCCATCTGCCCCAGTTTATTAAAATAGCTGGAAAAATATACACCTACAGTACAGCAGAAAATGATAAAGAAGTATTCAGTCTGGTTTCTGACGTGTATCAATTATCAGTTCCAACTCTGCTGAGTCATCACAGATCTCAAACCTCATATTATCTTAAAGTAATATTATCTCTCTGTCACAGGCTTCCAGTCCAAGTCACACAAGACAATGAAAATCTATCAACTGCTCCATGTTCACCATGTTAGATTACAGAACATTTCATTCACAGTGTGCAGGACTAGAAAGTCTTTCATTTTAACGTCTTGAAATCAAAACCTAGACCTGAAAAAAATAAATACAATAAACCTTCTTTTATTAATATGCATTTTTCGCTCTCATTAACCTTTTTCATTACTGGTAGGAATCAAATATGGAGTCTGTATTTTACCAAGTGGACCCTCCTCCTTTTTTATGGTATGTTGCAACAGTTGATACCTCCACCAAGATATCTCAAAAACATGTTGACATGTTTCAGTGAAATTTGGTGGAAAGTACAGCTGTGATTACTTTTTGGTGCTGATCTGGATCCAGAAACGTCCAGGATTTCTTCATATTGCAGGATGGAGTGAAAAAAAGAATTTTCTTGTGAACTACTGCATGTGATGAATCTGTTCCATGATTTCTATCACTATGTGCGTTTTAATTCAGATCCAGACGCAGATTGAAAAGGTCTAAATTATTTCTATGATCAAAAAATACATTTTGAGGGTTGTGCAGACACGGTGGAGATGTTTGCTCTTTGAGTTCTTTCTACTAAGAAATTCTGTGTTTAGGTTTTTTTTTTATGTAAGACTTTATGTAAAATATTAAGATTGAAATCATGATGAAGCCATGGCCCCATAGTTCACCCATGACTGTCAAAGATGGCAACTTACATGGTAAACTGGGGCAAATCAAAACCTAAAAGACATATAAGAATACATTGTAATGACCCTATACTCTCCTCAATTTATGAGGAAATGTCTCCACAAGATCAGGTTCAAAGTACAACAGAAGATGACAGCAAAGGCCTTGAATATGCGTACATGTTGCTAAAAGATGTCAATTTGCCAATTCAAGCCCCTTATTTTATCCATTTTGACGTTCACTAGTTTTCTATGGCTGTGTAGTTCAGATTTCTCTTACCGAGACAGAGAAGCACCAAAGACACCTCGGAGAGCGCCGCATTTGAAGGAGAGAGATTGAGTTCAGTTTTGGACCATCCCAACCCGTTCTGGTTGAGCCTGGAGAGGATGTAGTCTCTGCACAGCGCTTTGGACTGGGACACCAGCTCCTTCTCAGTCAAAGACCGATCAAACACATCCAGGACCTCTGCGGCAAACACAGAAGACCGCCGCAGGACCTCCATGTCCTCTTTGCAGGGGATCTGGGTCAGGGAGCGACTGACCTCTTCAGATCAGCTGTGCCTAAATGTGTCTCCTCTTTATCCCAGAGGAGCAAACTTTAACGCTGAAGGCAATATAGCAGCTGCGAGGATAATAAAAAGAAAACCCTCATTTAGAGACAGCCAGAGTTAATTGATTAGTCACAAAAACACATCAATACACCATTTGATCTTGAAATGAGACACTTAGAATCATCACAGTGGTGCAAAAAAATAAGCAGCTTGTTTGATTAAATTAATCATTTTTTTTACATCTACAGGAAATGTGGGTGTATACTCTCAATCAGGATCTAAATCAGACCAGAAACTTACATAAGAATATGATGGAGGCGTTATTGTTGTGAGTCACATGGTAGGGTGGTCCAGATATTGCTACACTTCTTGCATTATGCAAGCACTGATACCACAAGATGAGGGAAATATCTTGCCACTAGGACAGCAACAGCTCTATCTTCATTTGGGATCAAATCTATGAACCACACGAGGTTTCAGTGCAATCTTAGGTAACCTGATAAAAAATGGAACATTTGAATGTATGTGTTAAATTGTTTGATTGTCAATTAAGGCTGTTGCACACCAAGAACAAACCACGCTTACCTTCAACATTTTCATCCACACAGAGATGTCCTCGCAGTGACTTGTCCGATAATGGACCTCCAAGTCAGAAAACCTCTCAAACCAGCTCTCTGTGGTGCTTCCTAGCCAAAAAGAGTCCGACCTTCAGAGCAGCACAGCTCATCTAAACTAGTGCCACACAATCAGTAAGAAAACCACAGGGCGAAGTTCTGCCTCACGCCTCATTTCATAGTGCGGCTGATCCACTTGTTTCCTTGAAAAGCTCAAGCGGACTGAGCCGTGGGACGCAGTTAGAGGACGCCTACCTGTTGTTCCACCTTCCCATTGGCGCTCACTGGGTGCGTTGGATTTGTCGGCAGGAAAAGCCCGGAGGAGGAGTTTGACGCCTGCCTCACAGCCACTTAACAAGCCAACACTTAATACGGCAGACAATGGAAGACAAATCAACTGCATCTACATCTTCATTCACAATTTTCTGTTAATTAGCCTGCAGTGATACTCTGAAAGAACATGGTTTTCTTGTGCGTGTGAGCCAACAGTCAGTGATGACAGTTTTTTCTCACTGATGCAATCTCGTATGCGAGTAATTATAACGGGAGTTCCCGGTAGCTACAGGTGTGACCCTGCAGCTGATCTCCTGCCAAAGTTTATGTAAGTGTGCCTTCCTGAAGCCAGAAGTGGCACACCTTTAATCCCCAGCAGAGCTGATAAATATAGATGTCCTGCATTTACAGCGCTGACACAAAGCTCACTGGCCTTCATGGTGTTTCATGTATGAGATAGTCTTATTGTTTTATATATAAATTATATCAAAATACTGATAAATAAGTTATTATAAAGCTTATTTTCATTTATTTTTCAAGGATAGGCCTAATTGATTTCTCTTTCAGGGCTAATTCATTTATTTTTCAATGACTCCACTGGTTGTTGATGTTTTGAAAGGTTGTAGTGTCGAAATGTTTTATCATGTAATCCACAAAACGAAATAAACAAGGTCAGTCAGAGGAGACTAACATAAACAATGTCCCTGTTTAATAAGTCAGACGCTTTTCGGTTAATTTCTCTTTCACACACGTGTTTTTTTAGCTGCTATATCAATATTTGACAAGGAAAACATAAATCATAATGTGTCATATGCACATATTTTATCACAGCCTCACTCAGCTGTGTTAATGCAACAAACAGTGGAAAATTAATTAAATTAAAAATTAATCATAATTATTATGACTGGCCAGTGGAGAAAATTATTTTGTGCTATAAATTATGTTAACCTTATTTTATCATCTATACTAATTATATGGCTTATAGTTACATTAGGTATTTTTTATGTAGTTAACTGTTTGGCCACTGAGTGTCGCTGTTATTCATTTTGTGTTGTGACCATCACTTTATTCTCAGAAAGGTCAATAAGCGGGTTCATACAAAAAAAAAAAAGCAATATTGACTTGTGTGACAATTCATTCAAGATAGTTTCTCTCTTGGTTGATATTCGACTCCATAACAATATATAAATACAATTCAGTACACTATAATTTGCAGGTAGTGTTGATGATTAATAGTCTGATCCTTGCCATTAATATGACAGTGACAGGATTCATCAAAATTAAAGAAACAAATTAACCTGAAGTATTAACGCTGTTGTGTTACTAAGTGACACCTGCTTCTTCATGACCTTTTAGTCTTCCAGCAGCAGTGTCTGAAGTTGGGAAAACTAATTACAGAATGAAATCCTTGTTTTTGGACAAATATTCACACTGTAATTCAGTTCAATGTTAATCCTTCTCGGCCTGGTTTGTAACAAATCAATAATCTGTTTTATTTACTCTGCAACACTGGTAACAGACGTTCAACCTGGTTGTCTGCAAAGCATTTTGAACTACAGGTTTACTTTGGAAAAAGTGATAATGTTGTTGTTTCTTTTCTTGTGGAGCTACAATATATTTAAATAGACACCAGAAAGAGCAAAATAAAGTTGAATTATTGTTAACATTACTAACACCAACTTGTCCAAACTCGGGTGAATGAGTCTTACACTGAGAATAATGATTAGTAGATATAATAAGTAGACTAAAACCACTGAGGTTACACCTCTAATCTCTGTTTTTGGGATAATCCTTAAATCAAGGAATTGATACTTAATATTTAGGTATATCAAATGTCCGAAATAATAAGCTCAAATTCTGAGTGCAAAATCTAAGAACAAAAAAGCTAAAAACTGTGATGTTACCAAAAGAAAAAAAATCAAACCCTTTTTTTTCTGTCTTGGAGATGCTGGTGACCAGTTTCTGAACTGATTCTGTTAAAAACAGTCTGTTCAAGAAAGAAAATGTCACCCCCTGTTGACAATGATGAGTCAGTATTCACATTCATTTGTTCAGATGAGAAACCTGAATTTTCAAATATGGACACCGTTGTCTCTATGATCCAGCGTCATGCAGTTTTGTTATTTGTTAGTTTCTATGTACTAAACTTTGCTGTCGGGCAAAACCTAAGTCAGTCACAAGACCAAGAAGAACAGGGAGTGTGTTGTTGTAGTAATATGGCAGCTGTGAGAAACAGCTGACTATGCAGTTTGCCTGACTATAGAGACAATACATTCACATCCATTTTATGTCACTTCAACCTCCATCAGTCAGAATAATGACAAGTTTTAGTCACATTTTGTTCTTTTGCTCACAGTTTTAGTGACTAAACAGTAGAAACACATAGTAGAACTGTTACGTTAAATATATCAAGGTTCTGCACTTGTTGTTATTATAGATCCTTGACTGCACATGAATGACACTGCACATAAATGCAGCCAGCTTGAGAAGAAATGCTTCAGTGCAGCCTCTTCTTTGCAGAAACAACAGCTGCACTCCCCTCACACCCTTCAGAGGTCAATGGGTGAAACTGAGGTGTTAATTATATTAATGAGCTTGGTTTCTCTTCCATTTCAGATTTTGGTGACCTAAAGCAAATGAGACTTACAGCTACACCTTTAAGTGGCCACTGGTCAAGTTTTAGCCATACTCTTAATTTCAAAAAATCTAAATTGCATGACATACGCACACCAGATGCTGTTTTCCCTCCAGAATTAACTTTGTGACAAACTGTCTTTGATCTAACTTACAGTAAACCTCCTCATTAGTATAGGCAAATGTTTTTGACTAAATAAAACTCTTTAGTTTTTCCAATGAAAATGTACCTTTTTCATGTTTTTAGTTTGAATTTTGTGCAATAATCACAATTTTAATAATTTAATTTCTAGGATTTTCATGCCTGCACTTCATTGAAGGACCACCATGTGCTAAACTGTCAAACAACATGTAAACAGATGATGATGATCCCCCCCCCCCCCTCTCTCTCTCTCTCTCTCTCTCTCTCTCTGTCCTGCATGGATTCCTTTCATTTAATCTAACGAACAGTTGATGGAGGCGTAAATTTTTAGGTGCTATCACGGCCTCACGCCCTTCATGCTCGGGGAACAGGTAAAACCAGAGGCACAGGAGAGCTCGTCATAGTGGCAAGGGTTGAACTGGAACCCAGCCTCTTGTGCCGCAAAAATGGAAGGGATGGGCAACACAAAATGTGACGTTAGGTTTTGTGAATGTATGAGCATGGCTGAATTTACTTTTAGTTAAATTACTCAATCTTATGGGAGTGGTACAACTGTTAAATCTCTGTCCTTACACTGGTAAGAATAATGAATGTCTGAAATTCTGAATATGAAAAAGTCAAAACAGGGTTTTTTTTGGCGGGGTGGCATTTTAATAGACCGGTTTCCGAACTGATTCCATTAAAAGAAAGTGTGTCGAAGAAAGAAAATTTTACTCCCTTTTGACAATCACAAGTCAGTACTGACATGAATTTGTTCAGATTAGAAACCTGAACATTCAAATATGAACACTATCGTCTCCATCTCTAAGATGTCAACTCCAGATTATTCAAGACATTAGTGAGGGAGTAAAAGTAATGCAAGTTTTATATGTTTTTGCTCAGATAGTCTGTTAGCATGGAAATAATGATGCAAACTATTATACTTATACTTGTTAGAAAACTTTGCTAAACACACAAGGAATCCAGTTTCATATCATTACAAAACAACACAAAAGAGTGATGGACCAGATTTCAACAATGTCAGTGTCACTGAAAAGTGAATTTATGAGCTTTGGTGACCATGTCACTTGTGTTAGGCAATCTTAACTGCTATTTCATAAACAATCACACTGAGAAATGCATGTTCACATTCATGTTTAATGAGTCCATTCATTCATTTCAGCATCTCAAGCAGCCATGCTCGATCTCTCGCATCCAGAGGCATCTGCCCTGTCTTATTTTTCAAAATTGGCTAATTGAGGACAGCTAGCATCTCGAGGATGCTGTCTATTCTCCAGTTATTCAGTATAGCAGGGAGCTATGGTCCACAGACAACGTCATGCTGTTTTGTTAGTTGTTAGTCTCAATGTAATAGATTTTGGTATTGGGCAAAACCTAAACTTAAGTCAGTATTAAACAGTCACAAGACCGAGAAGAACAGGGACTGTGTTGTAGTGTTTAGTAATATGGCAGCTATGAGAAACAGCTGACCATGAAGTTTGCCTGACCATAGACACAATAACATCAATTCTCACATTCACATCCACTTTATGTCACTTCAACCTCCATCAGTCAGAATAATGACAAGTTTTGGTCATATTTTGTTCTTTTGCACACAGTTTTAGTGAATAAACAGCAGCAACACATGATAGAAGTGTAGATATATCGCTGTTCTATTACTGCCAATCACTTATAGATGCACTTGTTGTTATTTAACATCCTTGGCTGCACATGAATGATACTGTATATAGATGCGACCATCTTTGGAAGATATGCTTCATTGCAGCCTCCTCTCTGCAAAAACACACCCCTCACTCCCTTTAGAGGTCAGTGAGTGAAACTGGGATGTTAAATATGTTAACGAGCTCGGTTTCTCTGCCATATCAGATTATGGTGACATAAGGCAAGTCAGACAGAGAGCCACACCTAGAAGTGGTAATTTAGTGGCCACTGGTCAAGTTTTAGCCATTGTCTTAATTTCAAAAAGCAGTCATTTATTCTAACTTACATTAAACCTAAAAAAAAAAAAAAAAAAAAAGCACAATGTCACCTTGCATCAGTGTAGGCACATTTTTTAACTAAAATAAAACTGTCTCTTCAGTATTTTTAACTTTTCCAATGAAAATTTTCCATGTCATGTACAAGAATCACCTCTTTCATGGTTTAATTTCTAGGATTTTCCTGCCTGCACTTCATCATGTGTCAAACCCCATGCAGAGAGATGATGATGATCCTCCCTCTATCTCTCTCTATCTCTCTCACTCTCTCTCTCTCTCTCTCGTGCATAGATTCCTTTCATACCAGTCAACCTTTCTTTCTACCATTCAGATGGTGGAGCAGTACATTTGCAACTGCTCTCCAGGCCTCACGCCCTTCATCACCGGTGCTCGGGGAACAGGTAAAACTGGACTGGAACCCAGCCTCTTGTGCAGCAAAACTGGAAGGGATGGGCGACACAAAATGTGACGTTAGGTTTGTGAAAGTATGAAATCTGATTTCACCTTTAGCACATATCGTGTGTGTGTGTGTGTGTGTGTGTGTGTGTGTGTGTGTGTGTGTGTGTGTGTGTGTGTGTGTGTGTGTGTGTGTGTGTGGTTGAAATAACTTTAAGTGAAATTATTAAATCTTTTGAGATTGGTACAACTGTTAAAAATGTGTTTTGACACTGGAAAGACATTTTAGAGATTTTCAGTCTTTTTATTTCATTTTGGTTTCATCTTTCACATGTGGTTATTTTTTTATGCTTGTACGCTGATTAATTGATATTCTTTGTATAACAATGGGGCCATTCACTCCTGGGTCTTGGTTTCTTCAACCGGGGCCTGCAGCTCTCTGACCCCATCCCCTTCATCACCATTGATGAAACCGTCCAATCACAAACAGGCTAAGTGAGGATATGAAGGTGGAGCTTAGCATTGAAACAGGGTGTGGTCGTGAAACTAGCAAGGTCTGTAGTAGTGGCCTGGGGTTTAAATTGAGTGATCCTAGTGCCAAAGTTATCATTGCTGGCCTTTTACTTTTACTCATCTCTCATTTGCCTCCTCTCTCCCATCTCTCACTTGGGAGAGTTTCAGCTCTTCTTGGATTTTGTGTGTGTGTGAAAATATCTCGACATTACACATTGATCTCAGCCACAACCTAAGGAATAGCTTTGCATTTTTTCTGGTTTCCACCTGATCAGTCTGACCGATCTGTTGGATCCTCTGGATTGAGAGCTGCCTGCTCTGGCTGTGCAGCTGCTTTCCTCACAAACGGTGAGTGCTGTGCTCTGTGTGGTGAGTCACACTCAACACAACAGCTGATAATTTAACAGTTTCAGAGATGTTGCCATACTTGCTAAACTCATATCATTTGTGTGTGTTGTTGAGTGTAATGTTTATTGAATGAAAGGGCACATCTCTCTTGAATGCATTGTGGTTAGACAGGTGTGTTTTTTTTCCAGATACTCCTTTAGTTCGGTGGTAAAGTTAGCTTCTTCTGGATTAGGGGAGGGAAACATTAATCACTCTTAATCTTTAAACCTGTTCTTTGGGTTGTTTTGTAGTTTTATAGCCTGGAAAATCATGATCACCTCATATTTTGGTAGCTCAGGTGGTTTGTTAGTCTAGCTATATGGGCCAGGTTCTTTGCCTCACCTGTTCGACTTGCTCTGTAAGTCAGCAAGAGAGTATTTCATTGTTTTTAGACTGACAGCAGATTTCAGATGTTTCATAATCCCTCTTCAACATTGACATAAGGTGTCATTTTTAATACTGAAGCAGTGTTTTGTTTTTGACTAATAAAATACAATAATGAAGCTCAGTTTGTACTAGAATCACCATGATTTTGATCTCACATTAGGCTTTGAAAGGAGGTCCTAATGTAGATTTCCTCAACATGTTTTTTTTTTTTGTTGTTTTTTTAAAGGTTGTACCAAAGGGCACTCAGTGCTGTTTGATGAGCCGCTGCAGCTGTCTCCTGTTTATTCAGTCTGTGAGGAAGCAGGTGGACAGGTCGCTTTGTTGCTCACCTGCCCAGCCAGCCTCACTCCTGGCAGTTTCTGATTATTTGTCTTTACATATTTTTTGTTCAGGGGTTTGTAGAAGAAGAAGAAGAAGAAGAAGAATCAAACAGTCACCATGCTGCGAGAAGTTGTGTCAAACGTTTTAGAATTCTACAATTTTCTAGTATCAAGAACTGGTGAGTTTCATTTGTCTCCCTTACAGATTTATAATTAACACTTGATGTGTTTATCTCCAAGTAACCAGTGATCTATAGCAAATAAACTGATGTGTGGAGAAAAAAATTTGATTGAAAATGACACCACTAATCTGCTCAAAACTGTGGATAAACTGAATTTAAAGTGTATGTTACAGTGATGACAGAGATGAATGTGTGTTTTCCAGATGCCAGAGTCAAAGACTACCCACTGATGCAGAGTCCACTACAGATGACCGCCATCCTGTTGGGCTATGTCTTCTTCTCAGTGTATGCTGGACCTCGCCTGATGGCTAACCGCAAGCCCTTCCGTCTAAACTCAGCCATGATCATCTACAACCTGAGCATGGTTTTATTGAACGCCTACATAGTGTATGAGGTAAGAAAAATGATGACTCGGATCCCTCAAGAGATTTAGCAGTCGTGCTTCTCTACTTTTCATAAACCAAAGTGCTTGTGATGAAAATAACCGCCTCCTGCTGATGTCTTTTGGCACCTAGTTCATGATGTCTGGATGGGCTACTACCTATACATGGAGATGTGACCTTATTGACCTCTCGAGCAGCCCGCAGGCGCTTAGGGTAAGGCAGTAAATTACTCAGCATTTGTCAAGTCATCATTTTGCTCAGAGAGAGAGAGCACTTTTAAGAATTTAGTCATCCTGATGAAGCCTGAGAAGCATTTTTAGAGTACTTATGTTTACTTTTTCATCAGGAAATTAAAGATTAGTGTCCTCACCTCCTGACAACAGAACCACTGATATTTCACGGTTAAATATCTGACATTTTCTTCTTTTCCTTCCCCCAGATGGTTCGAGTGGCTTGGTTGTTTTATTTTTCAAAATACATCGAACTCCTCGACACAGTAAGGACATTTTCATCTTTTCCGGTGGCTTTTTCATTGTTTGACCTTTTTCGTGACATATCTTGTGTGTTATATTAACTTCTTTTCAGGTATTCTTTGTGCTGAGAAAGAAACAAAACCAGATCACATTTCTCCATGTATTCCATCACTCCTTCATGCCCTGGTCGTGGTGGTGGGGTGTCACCCTGACTCCTGGTGAGGTTTACTCTGCATAATATCCATGTAAAATACTTAATACATTACATACATACTTTAAGCATAAACAAAGTATTTTAGCTCCAGACGTGACTTGAAATCTTCAAAATTTATAGGTGATTCTTGACAGTCATTGCACCACTTCACATCCAAAAAAACTTAACAATAACTGTGGAGATTACTGTGCAGTTGTGTTTAAATGTCTTATGAAATATATAATTTCTTCTTTTTTTTCTCTCAAGCTGGAGGAATGGGCTCCTTCCATGCCATGGTGAATTCAACAGTCCACGTTATCATGTACTCTTACTACGGACTCTCTGCTGCAGGACCTCGCTTCCAGAAATACCTCTGGTGGAAGAAGTACATGACCGCCATCCAACTTGTATGTCCCCCTTTTTTACTACAGTTTTGAACCATTTGATATTTGTGCCGCCTTCATAAAAAACTATTTTCCCCGTTGTTTTACAGACGCAGTTTGTTCTAGTCTCTATTCACATCAGCCAGTACTACTTCATGGAAAAGTGTGACTACCAGGTTCCCATATGGATCCACCTCATCTGGATGTATGGTTGCTTCTTCTTCGTCCTCTTTTCCAACTTTTGGGTGCAGGCTTACATAAAGGGCAGACGGCTCCCTGCTGCAGTAGACAAGCCAAAACAGAATGGTTCAAGCAGCGAACCTATAACTGTGGTGGCCAACGGCAAACACCTGGAGAATGGAAACACGCACCACCACACTAATGGAAAAATCCTCCTGGGAAAAGTCAAGGAAATCTAACTCTGTGACTCTAAAAATGACAAGCAGGCATAAGAGGAGGCCACCTTGAATATGTTGGTCATCATATCCTGTAGCATATTGGAATGACTCAGATTTCACTATTCTACCCCTAAACTATCCGAGTCTCGTCTCAACTATAAGTCTCGTCTTTTTTTGAAAATATATGCACACTTCGTGGGATATAAATGGCATTTTTGTTATTTGCCAGTGATCTCTTCATGCCACATTGTGTTTGTTAGTTGTCAAAACTACTAACTGTGACACACACTGTATGAAGATTGGTGCTAATTTAGTCACTTATAGTATTCTTCAACTCAGGCTTCACCCACATGTTTAAACCGACACTGCTGTTTGACAGGCATGACCCTTGTTGCTTGGAAGTATCACACAGTTTCCACTGAAGAATAGCACATGTAAATAACTGCAAAGTTTATGCCAAAAAAAGAGTTTTCATTGTAAATGTCAAATATTTAGTTTTTTTCTGCTTTTATTTATCTTTTGAAATAAAACAAATTTTAGATAAAGGTCTCTGTCATTTGGAAAGTAGTTATAGTGTGCACTTTGTAAGAAATATACCACATCTAAGTTTTTCAATTTCAAGAATTTTGGAAAGGATTTTTTTTACTGTATATTACAGTATTGATGAATTTTGCAATTTTGCATAACAAGATAGTGACATACATGCAGCTGTGCGTGTTCATCCTTTTTTGTCCATTCTGAGTTTCATCATTTGTTGCAACACTGTATCGTGGTCTATTTTCTCAGCACACTGTGCGTGAAGTTAATAGAAATAGAGAAAGTTTACTTTCTATTAAATTTGGATTTAATAAAAAAGGTACATGGCTGTGTCTGAATTTCACTGCACAAATATGTGTGTGTATACACTGATTAACCGAACTAAAGTGTTAATGCTGTTATTGATAACGTGTGCATTGATGAGTTAGAAAATGTCACTGTGGAAGGATGTTCTAGTTTTAAATCTTTGATAGCCTTTTTCAAATTTAGATATTTAGGTGTATTCAGGAGTTGTTTATATTTTTCCTTTTAGCTAAATCTTCACGATCAACATGTTTCTGACTTAAACAGACAGAAAAGCCTACAATGTTTTGTTATAATCTCTATACCATGCAGATCTAAAGCCTCTGCTGGAAGACTAATTTTGTGAGTGAACATAAATGAGCATGTGTAGTTATTTCATGCTGTTTGAAGGAGTCGCTGGAGTGAAAACATGCATTGGACCAAATCTCTGTCCGTTCTAAATAACCTGCAAACTGATTATGTACTGATTACGTACTGATTACAAATGTTCAACGATATCCTTCCTTTTGCTTAAAATACTTTAGATCATGTCTGGTAGGTAATGAATGTAAATTTGGACCTGCAGAATGTATGTTTGTCTTGGTTACATCATAAAAACTGCATACATGCTGAGCAGTCAAAAGCATCTTATGTTTGTCACAGCCACAATTAGATGTTGAAGAAAGTAGTCAAGTGAGAAGATGTCATTTAACATTAAACTAGCTAACTGAACTGTTGAGCAGAGTGTTATTTTGGGTACCAATTTTTAAGAAAGAAAGCCTCATGTCCAGCAAATCTAGGGTCAAGTTTTAGGCTAGCGGGCTAAAACCAATTACTTGATCTGTCACCTCAAGACATTTCAACGAAAAAAATACAAATTAAGAAATGTGGAACTTGTCTTATCTCTTCAGTTTGCAACACTAAAATACAATAAAAGCCGATTAACTCTCAGAAGCAGATATAGTAAACAAATCATTTATTTCATAACCCAGTCCAATGTACGCAATACACCCTGATTATACAATAAAAGCTAACTGGAGGTCATAAATACATTTCAACAGGACTAGGTCAAAACCGTATGGCTGGCCCATGTATGAAACACTACAAGGCTTCTCATTTCAAACGACGGATAGAGGAAGTGATGACACTCAGCTGACAAATGATGTAACTTCACTCAGTCACAGACATTTGCGTTTATAGGGCTGGGCATGCTGTTGCGGTCCAGCCAAAAACAAAACTGCTTGAAAGCCAATAAACTACACTTGTACTTTAACCACTGTAGCAGACCTGTATACACAATTGATACCAACAACCCATTAAAACCACTAACATGAGCAGTTAGATGCCAGTTATGGCTAAAACGCTGGGTGGAAATCTTTATTGTGGATTAAATAAAAAACATTTGTACATAATTCACCATTGACCAAAAAACCTCAACAGCAAAGGCCAAGAAAATCATCTGATGGACTGATGAATGACACTGCTAGACACTGCCCTCTCTTTGGCCTTCTTCTTAACAGGGTCCACTTCGAAGCTCTTCCACAGACGAATTGTCTCATCTCCAGCAACAGTGGCGACAGTAGAGCCGTCTGGGCTCAGAGTCAAACTGAGAACTCTGTCTTCATGGCCTGAAATTAAAAAAAAAAAAAAAAAAAAAACAATGTTTAGACAAGCAAAAAAACATAAGAGCAGTTTCCAGTTCACTGGAGGAATGAAGTAGAACAGACCCAATCCACTAAACCGTTACGTACCATTGAGTTCTGTGACTTTGGTTAGAGAAGGGTACTTCCAGATAGTGACATTGTTGTGGGCATATCCATGAGCAGAAACCAGCTCCTTGTAGTTTGGTGCAAACACCAAGGAGGAGATCTGAAAAGCAAAGTTATGTTTAGTTTAAGAAAAGTCTTCACCACCAGGTTAAATAAAGTCTCTTAAAATCACTATTAACCACTGAAACTTTATGGTTTGGAACATTGTGTTTACCTGAGACTGAGTGTCAAGTGAGGTGATGCAGGAGCCGCTGTTTACATTCCAGATGCGGATGTGACGGTCACTAGTACCACCTCCAGATGCAAGGATGTTTGGCTGCCATGGACACCAGGCCAAAGCCTAGAATAATAGCAAAAAAAGAATGAGTCTCAAAACTTGACACATGCTGATAATTCATGAACTGTATTTATAGTTTATCCTGGTAGTTTAATATGCTTAATATAAGCAATGTCCAGGATATCCATATTGTCCTGGATATTTGGCAAGTTGTTAAATAGTTTATTCGAATTCTGTGTGCTAGTTTGAGTATGAAGCTGCTCACCTTGACAGCTCCTTGATGTTCACTCCAGCAGCGGACTGACTGGCTTTCGTTGCTGACGCTGCCCTCCTGCACGCGGGGCCATACACACACCAAGTTGTCATTGCCCCCGCTGGCCAGGTATCGCCCATCTGGGGACCACTTCAACCCACACACCTCCTGCGAGTGACCAGTCAGCGAAAAGATGTGATGGTCTGCCACCCTCACATCATGATGGTGGATATGTCCTGATCTGGAGCCACTGGGGGGGGTGGAAGGAGGAGAAGATATTACATTTGAGCTAAACAAAAGCAAAACACTGGAATTGTTAGTTTAAAAAAAAAAAAAAAAATCAGATGGAGGGAGCAACTGTACCTGGAAAGGATATGGTCATTCCAGCTCAGGCTACCAACTCTAGCAGTGTGGCTGGACATGCTGCGTAGACGCTTCAAATTCTCAACATCCCACAACTGAGGAAAATTTATTTAAAAAAAAAAAAAAAAAAAAAAATTGAAAGCAGTGTTTAAGGCTGTGTGTCGTTATGAAGTGAGGCAGGTGTGTTATTGGCACACTGACCTGAACTTTGCAGTCACTGGTGCCAATAGCAAGGTAGCTTCCTTCTTTGGTCCAGGACACTGAGCAGATGTAGTCCTCCTCAGAGTCCAGCTTCATGAGAAGAATGATGTCTCCTTGAGTGGCATCCCACAGGTACACACTGTTGTGAAGAGCAACAGCGAGAACATTTCGACTGCTCCAATCAAGCAGATTCAAATCTTGGGGAGAGAAAAGAGACCAAATAATTAGAGGTGTACAGGAATACAAGATCTATATCTATCTATCTATCTAGTATGAAAACTAATGTATTTATCATATTGGTCATAACCATCCTCAGTGGATTGCTGTGATTCTAAGACATGATTAGTTCCTGTTTTGACAAAATAAAAATACTAATGGTATTAGAAACAACCTCTAAAATGTACAACTTACAGAAATCATTTCGAAGCTGCGGAGCGTCCAAGATTCTGTCAGGAGTTGAAGATATATATCTTGTCTTTTTGGAGGAGGCTGGAGTTGTAACCTGACTGTAGAGGACTTTCAAGTTGTTCTGATATCCTGTAAATTAGACCATAAATTAAAAAAAAAAAACCCTCAGTTTCTATGTTCATACAGTATTGTTGGCACTCCAATGTTCTTACCTTCTGGAGCATTCAGTGGCTTCCCACCAAGATGCAAGATCTTTGCATCTTCAATGTTGTATCCATTCAGTGACATGGACCAGGCTTTCTGGCTTTCCTGAGAAAAAAAAAAAAGATGGTTTTAATAAAATGCTTTTAGTTTTAATAAGCTGATTAATTTATTTATTTATGAAGGTAGGTGTTTTGTATTAAAGTTCAAAATCCTCACTGATGTTCCTGCTGTGTTGTTTGTGTCCACTGGCTCATTCTCCTTTGTGAGCAGGAAACTTGCCACATCCATCTGTTTGCTGTTTCTGATGGGAATGAAACGGTCACCTCCCATCTTAGAGGGCGTTTGTTTTTTATTTTTGCCTAAAATATAAAGGGAGATCCTCAGTGGCTAACATTTCTTAAGATATAGTTACAAAGTGTTGTCCAAGAAGTCTGCTGCTGATCATTAACTAAGTAACACCGCATGAAGACAGTGTGTAGACATTACCTGGTGTTTTGGTGGGTGTTTTGGATGAACTCAGCGACACATTAGCACTTTTTCCAGGCGTCAGTGCGGTTGAGTTTGATGAGCTGGCTTTTCTCTGCCACCTCGCCATGGGAGCGTTTGTGATGGGCATATCCAGCTTCAAGATACTGTGGATGTCGTTCTCAAACCCAAACTGCGCCATCTTATTCAGGTTTCACACGACCTGAACAGCAAAGCACATTGAAAAAAATCTGATATGTTACAGTTGCTGGACAATATTTGTGATAAACTTGGTTTTAAGTCAAGAATGTGGCTTAAAAACGGGGTACTGTTAGTCGTTTGTTAGCTGGCATGCTAACTACGTGTTAACGTTAGCACCACGTTAGCCGCTGGTGTGAGACAGTTTAGTATAAGCATTCGTTTCATGTTAGCTAAACATACTTTACATTACATCCAATACAATATTACTAGCGTTAAATAATGAATGCAGCTGCCCTAACGTAGGTCAGAGTGTATGAGCACAAGTTAGCATTAATTTCACAGTATCAACCGCTTTAAAAGTTACAGCAATTACCGTCGAAAACTAAAAGAAGTCCCTCTGTCCTGAATCCTAAAAAATACTTATACAACTTCAAAAACAGACGAAATGGTCTCACCTCTTCAATAAAACGTGTCACACTGTTGCACTCCTGGCTTTTCTCTCTCCTTGCTTTGCTACAATTTTTTGAATTTCGTGACGATGACGCCAACACGGTTTAAATGCCAGAAAGCGCTGCGCCGATTGGTTCGTTCAAGGAGCTGCCGTTATCGCTATGGTTACGTTTACGAATGCGTTCATGTGATTGGTGGAAGGAACTTCCTGTCAGAGCAGCGGCTGAAAACAGGCCACTCTCAAAAAAAAGACCTATCGCCATCTGTTGGCCAAAAGGGGTTGTCAGAGCTTGATTTAGTTTTGTGAGATGCAAAATATTCCATAAAAACAAATTCGACTCAAAGTCCAGATGAAGTTTAAATGTAGTTTCTTCATTTTCAAATGTTAAATCCAGTTAAATCCATAAATCCACCTGATGGTTCGTTAGTATTTGCTTCCTGGGACACTGTGCCATCGTTTATGTTGTCACCACTACCTGTGGTCTACTCATCTGATGGGGGTCCCTAATGAAAAATCACATTTATAATACGTGTTTGTGGTGCACAGACGTTTATGGTGGTAAATGTATTTCAAAGCATTGAATATTCTTATTGTTCTTAAATTCATTCAGAAAATTCTGCCTTGAGTGCAATGCATCAGCATGAAAGCTATACTGCATGTTGCTGTGACAAAGAACTTGTGATGAGGGAGAGAGACGAAAGGTCTGCAATTCAATTTAGGGGTTTATTTCAAATCACGGCCACATTAGAACGTTATAACGTTTCCCCATGACTTTTCCACAGGCCTTCTCATGGAGCGGTAGACTTTTCCGTTAGACATGATTTAGCCCATGATGAGCCCCACTATTATGCTAGTATGTCATTGTTTTCTGCTCTTTCCATCATATTTACTTTTTCTTCAACCAGCACCTTATTTTTTTGCAATTTAACTTCAATTTCTTTCTAATTTCTTATAAACATGAGTAGAAATTGCCAAGTTATCCGAGTCAAATGTTTTGTAACCAGTGGGGTTTTAAGCTAACTAGTGCATTGCCCGTTCAAAATGTGCTTGTTCGGAACGATTTCTCAATACCTAGAGGGAAGAGTGCCCTTCCCCTATACACCTCTCATGCAAACTATGTAAAATACAATTTACCCATGTTCACTAAATGCCTCACACACAGGCTTTCAGTAAGTTCTATCATTTACCCATGTTCCCTAAACGCCTCACATGCAGAATATCTGGAGACTACAATTTTGAGTTGAGCTGAAGTTGATCAGATGAACTGTAGTGCCCGTTCAAAATGTACCTGAGACATCCTGTACTATGTCTTGAACATACATACAGAGTTCCCGTGCGTGAGGAACGGGAATAGAGTTTAGCACTCTAAACTTTTTCAATTCATTCTCTATGGTAGTTCTTATCACTACGGATGTAATCCCATCTCTGACCAGTGTGGGTTGCAATAGCAGTGTGGCACTGTCCGTATCTCCGCTCATTGACTCCTCGCACATAAGACGGAGAAGCAATGCTGTTTATGAGGTATTTTTTATATTTTTCTGAACGTACCTGAGACATCCAACACTAAGTCTTGAACGTACATGACAATTTCGTTCACACCACACAGTTCAATAGCAGAGTTTAAGTCTCTTAAACTTTTCAAGTTTAAGTGTAATCCCACCTCTGACCACAATGTGGGTTGCAATGGCAGAATGGCGCTGTCTGTATTTCTGTTCGTTGACTCCACGTGGAGAAGAAGAAGCAAATCATTGTTATTTATGAGGGTTTTTTTTAATGTGAATTTCTCGAGAACCACTCATCCAAACAACTTCACACATCAACATTGCACTTCCTCGTTTCCCCAGCAATCCACCTGCCAGGCATGAGGTAGATCGAATGAACGGTTCTCGAGATATGCGAAGGACAAACCCACGCACACACATAGATAACACAGACAGATAGACAGATGGATAGAGATTCCTTGCTTTAGTAGTGCAGTGCCCTTTCAAAACGTGCCTTTTACATGAACACACAATAGGCAAAAACATAAGAAAATCATAACAATTAACAGTATCCCAAATAAAAATGTATCCATAAGGAAGGAAGGTATTACATATCAAACAACAACACATCACAGTCACATTCATTGGATAACTGGACAAAATCCATTTTCATTTGCTGTTCACTTAAATAGCTTAGTCCAGAAGCAAAAACAAGCTTCTAAATTACTGCAGGCAGTGAACATATTTGTTTGTGTGTGTGTGTGTGTGTGTGTGTGTGTGTGTGTGTGTGTGTGTGTGTGTGTGTGCATGATTATTAATCAATAGAAGAACCAGTATTAAGTGCGACACATGTGGGTTAAAGTGCTTAAATGAATGTGGCCCAAAATCTAGATCACACACTTTGGGTTCATTCCAGTAAGCTGTTAGTAAAGGTTTGGCAAAGGTTTGGTTACATTCATGGAGTGACACTGTCCATACAGAGAAGCAAAACGGTTAAATCAGTTGTCCTTTTGTTTATGGGGGCTCTGCTGTGTTCGGGGGTAATGTATAATTGAGCCAATAACACCTGCAAAGAAATCAAAGAGCAAAAATTAGTCTTTAACAACAGGTCAATATAACTTTCACTGATTTGGGATCAAGCGTGTTGGATATCACTTCTAATTAACTTGTTTTTGTATCCATTAACTGAACTGTTTTGGATATTTGAACTGTCAATGGCTGACATGGCAACTGCAGTCATATTCAGTCATAATAAAGATGAGGGCATACAGTATCAGAGTCAATCAAGTTGTACACCTGGCACCTTACAAGTTAAAAGAACATAAACATGCTGTGTGTTTATTGTTCAGAGTTCCTTCAATATATTTTAATTTCTATCAATCCTCTTCTAAGATTGTTAACTGAGAAGTGTACAGAGACTAAAGAGAAAACATAGAGTGTTGTTTTCTTACCTCCAGGGTGCCGTATACCTAAGTAGAGAGTGAGATAAAGACAAAACACATGGCGCCATGAGTATGAGACTTCAAACCAAAATAATATGACATTACACATTTAAAAGTAAAGCCAAGTATTGCTGCATTTTATGAGTATGTGGATGATGAGCTAAAGATTAAACAGTTCCTACTTTTTGCTCACAGTATAAAGCACAAGACCATATTCCACTCTGCACAACTTGATTTATTATTATCCAAATAGAAAGTCAACATCTCATTTACTCACCCTGTCTATTGTAGAGGATGAAGTTGATTATAATAAGTCCGATAAAGATCAGCAGCGCCAAGAATGGGATCAGAAGCTGAAGCAAATTAAAATCTGGAACTAAGAAACATGCCAAAACTTGTAACCTGACCACAGCCACATTCAAGCATTTGTCTTCATTTTCAACCTTATTAATAGTCAAAAACTAGACAGCTACAGCTACAGATCCTGAATATCATAAATATAATAATCAATCAATCAGACTTTATTTGTACAGCACTTTTCATACAAATACAATGTAACACAAAGTGCTTTACACAATAATGCAATGCAATGAGGAAACACCAGTGGTAGGATAAAGGAATAATAATGAAATAAAATAATAAAACACTAAAAGAGAGTAGATGTGTTGAAGTAAGTAAAACCAAATAAAAAGTAGGTTATAAAAAGGAGAACAATCATAAAAAATAAATAAATAAATAAAATAGAATAAAAGGATATACCAAGTAGTATGTTATATGTTTCAGCCTGTTTTACTACTACTGTAGTTTTTATGGCTTTCAAATAAAATGGTTTTACGTTGTTTATGTGGCACTAGGTCCAACTATAAATGTTTGGTAGCACTGTGCATAGTGTATCTTTCATCTGTAATATAACTAGTCATTGCATTTGTCAAATAAATGCAGTGGAATACAAATTAGCATAATACAAATACACTGTGTTACCAGCTTGACCAGGTAAACTTTTAAAATCTAATACAATCAAATACAGAGGACCAACAACACTTGTTTTTCCTGTTACAGTCAGAGAGAAGCTTATTTACTTCTGTGGTGGTGTTGCACTGGTATGTTGGGAGATGTTTCCAATAAAATCCCCTTATGTTTGTAAATGGGGTGGATGATTATAATGCAGTCCAATAGAACACCATTAACTATATGGCCTCATATATAACCATAGAGTGGGTGTAACATCCCGTCTGACAGTGTCAACAAAAACTGAACACTGAGGCTAAAAGAAAAACAGGATTTACAGCAGGGCTATTTTACTGACATTGTACAGGTGTACACGATACTCTTCTTTATACTAATTCAGGTGTAAACTAACCTTTCCTGTCAAAGTAACGTCACAGCAGTAAAAGTATACAGTTATAGAGTTTTACTGCACTAGACTGAATGACAGGATATAAAATGCACTGTAAACTATGAACAGCAAGTTAACGTTAGCTGGTTTCTATAGTAACATCCATTCAAAGGCTACAGAAAGTCGTCCGTTTTCAGGTATTTTGTGTGTTGTTGTTGTTGTTATTGTTGTTTCAAAAATTTACGCTCAACTGCAATGCAAAGAGACAAGCTTCTTACCTACAGGGGTCGAGACAGCTCCTGACAAGCACAACATTAACACAAAAATGCCAGAGAGATGCATTTTTATTTCCAGCGTTACTTGTTTTCAGCTTCAAAATCCAGCAAGCGTTCAGCCGTCAAGGATGGACAAAACCGAAACGATGAGCAAGAGTAATTAGCAAGAGTAATTACCTAACTCCACCCTGCCTGTGCATCTCACATCCTTTCTGTTTCACTACAGTTTCTTGTCTTAAACTGACTCCACCGATTGGCTGATACAGGACTGGGAGGTCACCCTGACATTCTGAAAGTGTCTGTGTATTATGAACGAGTAGTGTTTTCTTTTAAGTCGCTTATTGCGTATATTATATTGGTAGTGGGGGTTTCCGGGGTTGTTTTTAAAGTGTAGTTGGGCCATTCCTGCAATTCGGTGCCATTTCAGCCTGGTTTAATTTCTAAAACAAATTAAAAATTGTATTATTTCATCTGAAGCAGGGCTTGTTAAACTATGAGAAAATGTAGCCTATTGGTCCAGCTCAGGATTTTATGGTCTAATGAGTTTGACCAAATTCTTTGCATGTGACAAAGGCCAAATGTCCACCCTTCTACAGGACATTCTCATCTTTATTGATAAGTGTTTTGAATGTGCAGTTGTATGCAAAAGTTTGGCCACCCCTTGACAAATAACATATTTTGGTGATTTTTTTTAATTGTAAAGATGTAAACACAGCCTGTCTAAGATATGGAGAAAAAAACACACACAATATTTTCACCAAACATTAATGCATAGTTACTTTTTATGACATAAATTGAAAATACATATATATATATAAAACAATGTGGCATGTGCACAAGTTTGGGCACCCTAAGAGTTCTTAAGTCTCAGATTCTTTTTACAAGGTCTCAGACCTTAATCGGCAGTTGTGTCAACAGTTGTCATTAGGAAATGTCAGTTGGTGCCAGTTTCAAAGCTTTACAATACTATGACTCTTCAAAACTTGTGCAAAAACTCAGCAACCATTGGTTCCTCTAAGCAGCTGTAAGCCCACAATGCAGAGGAAGGCTACAAGAAGATAGTTAAGTGTTGTCAGCTTGCAGTTTCCACAGTGTGAAATGTATTAAGAGATGGCAGTTTAGGGGAACTCTGGGGATCTGGAAGATAAAGAAAACTCTCAGAGAAAACTGCTCGTATGCTGGTCAGAAAGGCAAAACAAAACCCCCATTTGACTGCATAAAACCAGATTTAGCAGACTCAGGAGTGGTGGTGCACCGTTCCACTGTGCAGTGATGCTACAAACAAAACCTTCATGGAAGAATCAGTAGAAGAAAACTTTACCTGCATACTCAAAAAATCCAACATCAGAAGTTTGCAACAGAACATCTACAGAAGCTTGATGAGTTTTGGAAACAAGTGCTGCGGACTGATGAAGTTTAAATAAAACTCTCTGGCCACAATCAGCAAAGGTTTGGAGAGAAAAAGGAGCAGCACTTCATGAAAAGAACATCTTGCCATCTGTTAAGTATGGAGGTGGATCCATCATGCTTTGGGGTTGTGTTGCAGGTAGTGACACAGGAAACATTGCACAGGTGGAGGGACGAATGGATTCCATTAAATACCAGCAAATCCTGGAAGCAAACATCCCACCATCTGTAAAAAAGCTGAAGCTGAAAAAAAGGATGGTTTCTACAACAGGATAATGATCCTAAACATACCTCGAAATCCACCAAATACTACCTCAAGAGAAGCAAGCTGAAGGTTTTAGAATGGCCCTCACAGTCCCCTGACTTAAACATAATTGAAAATCTGTGGGTAGATCTTAAAAGAACAGTGCATGCAAGACAGCCCAATAATATTGCAGAACTAGAAGCCTTTTGCAAGGAAGAATGGGAGAAAATCCCAGATACAAAGATTGAGAGACTTTTAGATGACTATGAAAAGTGTTTGCAAGCTGTGATATCTACCTGTCTGTTATATTGTTGTTGTTATTATTGTTGCTGTTTTGCTTTTTTATTTTGACTTTTTGTTTTTAGTTTGTTTGATTCTAGTTCTCCTTCTTGTCTTGTCCTGTGTCGTATATGTCTTCATGTTGGTCACTTGTATTGCACTATAAACAATTTAAAAAATGTAAATGTTTTACATTTCTTACATAGTGAATTCAAATCTGTCAATTTAAGTGTAATACATTACCCTTGTTTTAATATTGCATAAGAAGAGTCTGTATCTATAATTACACTTCCTGGGTGGAGTATGTTTGGGTGGTGGTAATAGGCATTAGGCATTTCTTAATATCATAATCCACATCTGTTGCATGATGTGTTGACAGAGGTGCAATTTTGAAAAGGTTCAACCCACAAAAAATGTAACACTAAAGGTTTTCTGCACTGTGTGATTTAACAGAAAATGATTTCTTGTAAACTATATGACACAAAAATAAACAGACTTGTACAGAAAAAATACAAACACACCTTATAGCCTTAAAGGTGCTCAGCGGAATGATGAGAAATGCTTTCTCATTGATGACACTGCTTTCTCATTGATGACACAAGTGAACTGTAGTCAACATCAACAATATTAGCTAGTATTGCACTCTGTAGGGGGGCAGGAGAGAGACGAGGCACTCAGGAGTGTGCATAAACATCACATCATTTGGATTTTCCAAAATCATCCTGAGTCCTTTACATAGAAATCAGTCCACAGGCTGTAATAGGTGACTGAGAAAGTCAGGGAAGGTCTCATTTTTTAAGTTACGTTACAATCTGTTCACCCTACTTCACATAGCACCTTTAAGGCTGTGCTCCAACACCTCTGGGGGGATATGGTTTCTGACAAAAAAGAAAACTAAAGAAAGCAGCACTTACTTGAAAAAGCCTGGCTAGAATTAACATCAACTTTCACTTGAGGACCGAGCTGTTCCACTAACACAATTCAGCGGTGTCTAGTCAACGCTAATTCTAGCCAGGCCTGAATAATCTTGTAGTGCATGCATGCTCAGAGTACATAAGCAGCCCAGAACAGTTGATTGTCAAAAAGATACAATGTCGCAAAAAGAAGGGAAAACTAGAGCAGTGTTCTTCTCAGTAGTAGAACAAATCCTGCTGATGAAACTATATGAATATAAAGGAGTCATCACCAAAAAGCGCAATACTGCCACAGTTAACAAGAAAAATTAACAAACATAATCATCTATAGACTGACATGTATGAACAACAGCCGCCCCTCAGCAAACAATGAGCGTTAAGTTGTGAAAATAAAATAATGTTAGCACCATAAACAGACAAATGACACACTGATAACACTCAGCAGCTGAAAAGAGAACATTCAGTCTGTGACTAAATTAAAAAGATATTACATATATCTGATCCTTCATGTAATAGTGTCTTTAAGGTCTAGTTATGTGCTGGGAAAACAAGAGGATAAGGTGGCTGATGAATTTGTAAATCTGCTATTGTCATAAGGAGCAATCTTCCTTCACGTTAAGCCGTCTTATCAGTACTTTCTGAGGCAATATCCAAATACACTAAATAAAATGAGTAGGTAGTAGGAAAAATAGTTTGTATCAAGTCCACCAATTCAGATTAAAAGCTTTTTGACAAATTTTCCTCATTTCACTCACCACATAAGAAATTCCTTTTAATTTTCAGTTTGAGAGGTAGCCCTTCCCAAGCACCCCTTAACTTTCCAGAATAAAAGAAACAAAGTGAACAGCTGCTCTAATAATAGATTAAGGTAACCTTACACTAAGTGATAAATAAATGACAATATAACACAAAAAGTAATTAAAGTATTTTTAATTAAATATTTATGTACATTTTAGATGAACACACAATAAGAAAAAACACAAGACAATCACAATGAAATATTAATCCAAAAGGAAGGTATTACATATTAAACAACAACACACACAGTCACATTCATTGGATAACTGGACAAAATCCATTTTCTGTCTTAAATTAAATATTGTACTGAGTTTGCTTGAAACAGAATATTTCCATTGCACATTCACACTGTTTACTTAAATAGCTTAGTCCAGAAGTAATGCAAACGTCTGCCCTCACAGTTCTTAATTGTGCAAAAAGAAGCTTGTAAATTACTGCCAGCAGTGAACATATTTGCATGTGTGCGTATGCATTAATATTAAACAATAGAAGCACAAGTGTTAAGTGCAACACATGCAGGTTAAAGTGCTTAAAATAATGTGGCTAAAATCTAGACCACACACATTTGGTTCATTACAGTGAGCTGCTGGTAACACAGCAAAGGTTTGGTTACATTCATGGAGCGACACTGTTCATACAGAAGGAAAAGGGTTAAATCAGTGAGTGGTCATCCAACAGTAGTCATAAATTAGAGAGCTGCAATGTGAACCTGTTAATCAGTCCTAGCTTTGTCAGCCTTTTGTCTAGGGAGGCTCTGTCGTGTTCGCAGGGTAATGTATAATTGAGCCAATAACACCTGCAAAGAAATCAAAGAGCACAAATTAGTCTTTAACAACAGGCCAATATAACTTTCACTGATTTGGGATCAAGCGTGTTGGATATCACTTCTAATTAACTTGTTTTTGTATCCATTAACTGAACTGTTTTGGATTTTTGAACAGTCATCCCTGTGTCAATGGCTGACCTGGCAACTGCAGTCATATTCAGTCTAATAAAAATGAGGTCATACAGTATCAGAGTCAATCAAGTTGTACAAAATTACATGACTAGTACCTTACAAGTTAAAAGAACATAAACATGCTGTGGCTTTATTGTTCAGAGTTCCTTTAATATATTTTAATTTCTATCAATCCTCTTCTAAGATTGTTAACTGAGAAGTGTACAGAGACTAAAAAGAAAACACAGAGTGTTGTTTTCTTACCTCCAGGGTGCCGCATGCCTAAGTAGAGAATGAGATAAAGACAAAACACATGGCCCCATGAGTATGAGACTCCAAACCAAAATCATATGACATTACACATTTTAAAGTAAAGCCAAGTATTGCTGCATTTTATGAGTATGTGGATGATGAGCTAAAGATTAAATCATTCCCACTTTTTGCTCACAGTATACAGCACAAGACCATATTCCACTCTGTATGACTTGATTTATTATTATCCAAGTGGAAAGTAAACATCTCATTTACTCACCCTGTTTTTTGTAGAGGAAGAGGCTGATTATGATAAGTCCGATAAAGGCCAGCAGCGCCAAGACTGGGATCAGAAACCGGGGAAAATGAAAACCTGGAACTAGGAAAACATGCCAAAAATTGTAACCTGACCACAGCCACATTCAAGCATTTTTCTTCATTTTCAACCTTATTAATAGTCAAAACTATCAGACAGCTACAGCTACAGATCCTGAATAATATAAATATAATAATAATAATCAATCAATCAATCAATCAATCAGACTTTATTTGAACAGCACTTTTAATACAAATACACAAACAAACAACCTGTAGAAAGAATAAATATACCTGACTGATCCCCAGAAAGCCTTAATTCTCTCATCAGCTTGATGCATCCCTCCTGAAGGCGGATCCTCTCAGTCCTTGTGTGCTGCTCTTCCTGGTCCCACAGAGCTTTGAAGGCCAGTGCTTGTGTTAAGTGGGCTGTCCAGGTATCATTGTGATCCAGAGTCAGGTAGACCTCTCCATCATAGAGCATACGGTCAGTCCAGAGCAGCTGAGACCCCTCCAGTATGCACTCACGAGACCGAAGGACAGTGTGGTTTCCTAGGGAGTGAGATGAAGGCTATTTTTAAAATATTCAATAAAATATATTGAATAAAACATTTGACTGACCCTGAGATTTGATCAGGTTTGAGTCATGACATTCATTAATAGTACAGGATGATTTTCTTACTCAGTACTGCAATCTGGTTGAGACTTGTGAGTGTTGAAAGGAATGCATCAAGTGATATGGTCTGGATAATGCTGCTGACTTCCTTGCTTGTGCCAATAAAAGGGACTCCATTGAGAAGGACCTGCTCCACGACCCGCTGGTCCCCCACCACTCCCCACTGCTGAACCTGAATTATGACTGTATCTAAGGGGAGAAGATTGTGCTTATGTGGGAATGTTTTCAAGCAATGTAACAGGAGATGAGAAAAAGGTTCAAATGTAACTTGTAAAAAAACTCAAATCCTTAAATAAAAGTAGTAACAGGTCTGCCACAATGTTGAATTAGTCATTTGAAAATAGTCCTTCATTTAAATGTTTCTTTAGCAAACATGCATAAATAATAACTGTGAAATCAAAAGTAAAACCAATCATTCTGCTGAATAGTCCCTTTCAGTGTGATTAATTTTTAAGTTTTTCATATAAAATGGTTTAATGTTGTTTATTTGGCACTAGGTCCAACTATAAATGTTTGGTAGCACTGTGCATAGTGTATCTTTCATCTGTAATATAACTAGTCATTGCATTTGTCAAATAAATGCAGTGGAATACAAATTAGCATAATACAAATACACTGTGTTACCAGCTTGACCAGGTAAACTTTTAAAATCTAACGCAATCAAAAACAGTGGACCAACAATACTTGTTTGTCCTGTCACAGTCAGAGAGAAGCTGATTTACTTCTGTGGTGGTGTTGCACTGGTATGTTGGGAGATGTTTCCAATAAAATCCCCTTATGTTTGTAATTGGGGTGGATGATTATAATGCAGTCCAATACAATACTAGGCTATATGGCTAAAAACTGAACACTGAGGCTAAAAGAAAAACAGGAATTACAGCAGGGCTATTGTACTGACATTGTACAGGCGTACATGATACCCTTCAGGTGTAAATAACCTGTCCTGTGAAAGTAACTTACAGAAGTAAAAGTATACAGTCATAAAGTCTTACTGCAGCGGACTGAAAGACAGGATATAAAATAAACTGTAAACTATGAACAGCGGTAACCAAGCTAACGTTAGCTGGTTGCTATGGTAACGTCAGTTCGCAATCTATATAAAGTTGTCCTGCCGTTGACTTTACAGTCCATTTTCAGGTTTGTGTGTTATTATTATTATTATTATTATTATTATTATTATTATTATTATTATTGTCTTTAAGCTTCTTTAAGAGACAAGCTTCTTACCTACTGGGGTCGAGACAGCTCCTGACAAGTGGCACAACATTAACACAAAAATGCCAGAAAGATGCATTTTCGATTTCAAGCGTTACTTGTTCCCAGCTTCAAAATCCAGCAAGCGTTCAGCCGTCAAGGATAGACAAAAGGCTCCGGAGTTATAAATAGTCAGGATTGTTTTAAGACATTTAAGTGTAACTCGTGCACCAACTAATACATCCCGACAGACAGAGCCAAACAAGGGCAGTGACTTTCCTCCACTATGTCTGCGGATCTCACTTCGTTTCGCTTTCACTAGTTTCTTTTAAATGTTCAACGATTCGCCTCTGATTGGCTGCTGCAGCTGGCACGAGGACTGGGAAGTTACCCTCAGATCCTGTAAACAATCCGTTTATCGTAAACGAGTTGTTTTTCTGTAAAGTCGCTAACAAATATTGGTAGTGGGGGGGTTTTTGGGCTTGTTTCTACAGTGTAGTTGGATCATTCCTACAATTTGGTGCCATTTCAACCTGGTTTACTTTCTATCAAAAAAAAAAAATGTCCACGATTTTATTATTTCATCTGAAGCAGGGCTCGTTAAACTATAAGAAAAATGTATTGGTCCAGCTCAGGATTTTATGGTCTAATGATTTTGACCAAATTCTTTGCATGTGACAAAGGCCAAATGTCCACCCTTCTACAGGACATTCACTCATCTTTATTGATAAGTGTTTTGAATGTGCAGTTGTATGCAAAAGTTTGGCCACCCCTTGACAAATAACATATTTTGGTGATTTTTTTAAATTGTAAAGATGTAAACACAGCCTCTAAGATATGGAGAAAAAAAACACACACAATATTTTCACCAAACATTACTGCATAGTTACTTTTTATGACATAAATTGAAAATATATATATATATCATTGTGGCATTTGCACAAGTTTGGGCACCATATGAGTTCTTAAGTCTCAGATTCTTTTACAAGGTCTCAGACCTTAATCAGCTCGTTAGGCATAGCAACAACTGTCATCAGGAAATGTCAGCTGGTGCCAGTTTCAAAGCTTTACAAATACTCTGACTCTTCAAACCTTGTGCAAACACAGGTTCCTCTAAGCAGCTGTGTGAGACTGAAAATGAAAGTTACTGATGCCTACAATGCAGAGGAAGGCTGCAAGAAAATAGATAAGTGTTGTCAGCTTGCAGTTTTCACAGTGTGAAATGTATTAAGAGATGGCAGTTTAGGGGAACTGTGGAGGTCAAGAAAACTCTCAGAGAGAACTGCTCATATGCTGGTCAGAAACGCAAAACAAATTCCCCATTTGACTGCAAAAAACCTGCAGGAAGTGCATTCAGGTCTGACTCTGTCCCATAATGTCTTCCCCAGTTAATCAGCTCCCAGTCTGCCCATGTGTTGTGTCACCTGTTGTCTGATTACTTTAGTTCCTGTTTCATTTTGAAATGTTTTCTCCTTGTGTTTTGTTACCTTTACTTCCTGTGTTTTCAAAGCTTTACAAATACTCTGACTCTTCAAACCTTGTGCAAACACTCAGCAAACATAGGTTCCTCTAAGCAGCTGTGTGAGACTGAAAATGAAAGTTACTGATGCCCACAATGCAGAGGGAGGCTGCAAGAAAATAGATAAGTGTTGTCAGCTTGCAGTTTCCACAGTGTGAAATGTATTGAGAGATGTATTTTGTTACCTTTACTTCCTGTGTTTTCCCACCTTTGTTGATTGCCTCATGTGTTTCACCTGTGTCTTGTTTCACTCACCTGTGTTCAGTTTGCAATCAGACCCTGTGTATTTATTGTCCAGTTTTCTGTTGAGTCGTCTGTGGTTATTGTTAGTGTTCCCTGTTCGTGTTTCTCAGTGATTCGTGTTTATCATTAAATATTCTGCATCTGATCCTGCCTACCTGCTGTCTCCTGCATTTGGGTCCACCTGCTCCACTCAACACCCTGACAGAGTGAATTTGATGTCAATCCTGAGGTGTATAAGTGTGACTCTCACTCTCAATCATGGTGGTAATCTAATCCTGGACGGCCAGAAACAGTTTGGCCTCTGTGGTCTTGTACTGGCAGCCCTGCTCTTCGTGCTGCAGGGTTATAACGATGTGGCAAGACAGGTTGTGTATACAGCTGATGATGGAGGGGTCCACATTAGTCTGTACATACCAACGATAAGAGGGAGCCTCTTTTAAAGTTGTCATATTGACAGAAACATGCTAGTTATGTTTACAATTCAGTGAATACCATTATTACACAGCGGTTAAAACACAGATCCTTTAACTTGTAGTTCAGTTCACATTCGTGTCAGACATTAACAGTCTGTTAACTGTCAAACGTATTTTGGCCTTTAAAATTACTTGACTTTTACATGAGGGGAAGATCTAAACATGTCACTTAATAATGAAAGAATATTATGAATGAAATAATTAAGTAAAATGATCATGCTCTGCTGGGGTTTCAATCATTATCAGTAACAACATCATACAGAATGCTTGTCATTTTTCAAATATTTAACCAATGTCTATTGGGGCAGCTGTGGCTCAGGAGAGAGAGCGAGTCGTCCACTAATCAGAAGATCGGCAGTTCGATACCTCCAGTCCACATATCAAAGTGTGCTTGGGCAAGATACTAAACCCCAAATTACTCCCAATGGCTGTGTGCCTGGATGGCTGTGTGCTGTGTGCCCGGATGGATGGTGTGAACATGTGCGTGAATGATTAGATCCTACTGAAGCGCAGGTTGGCACCTTGCATGGCAGCCTCTGCCATCAGCGTGTGAATGGGTGAATGTGGCTTGTAGTGCAAAAGCGCTTTGTGTGGTTGGAAAACTAGGCTATATAAGTGCCTTCCATTTACCATTTATTGACAGAGTGAACAGTTCATTAGCTTTACCTGTACACTTACCACTTGTAATGCAATCCAATCCAATCCTGCAATAAATCCCATGACTGTGAAGTTTAAATTGATTTTAACTAATCTCTGTGGTAATTTCAAGGCTGCAATTTATCTCATTGATAACTCAGCATTGGCAGGAACGGACTGGGCCTTATTGGACAGCATGATAAAGTATAATAAATTGGTCTTTCCTCCCTCTTGACTTCCTATTCTCTCACAGATAGAATACACTGGAATATTATTACTCATAAACACCCCTCCCATTCAAAGTACAGATGAACAGGACATAAAATCTACATGTCCCATCTATAGTCAGCTGGCTTAATACCATCATTAAAAGTAAAAAAAAAAAAAACAATAAAACTGCACCCACACAATGTTATGTAACCCTGTACAATAGCTCTGCAATAAATCAACCTTTGTTAAAAACCGAAACGTTCAGTTTTTGATGCTGTGTCAGAGAAGTTTCGATTGACGTGCATGGTCATTTTCAAGTCATAAAAAGTACTGTAGTATTGCATTACAGTATAATGTAAGTTGTTCTTGTTACTTTCAATGGGGCCCCTTATAATAGAATATGTTTACATAAATTGAGATGGTAATGGTGAAATGAGAAATGGTCTTATAGCATAATCAAACCCAGATGGCTTGGATTGGTTTGTTCGTTACCAATCACAGATGTCCAATATAGTATATAATAAAAGACACATCACATGTAACGTTACTTATTAATTCAAACTCGTAAATATAGTGATTCTCCAAACAATATCACATCATCTCATTTTGTTGCTCCCCTATACTGAACACAGCTAGTTTAATCCACAATGATTTTTTTTTTCTTCCACATACTGTAATGGGAGAGGAAGAGACTATGATAAGCTGATTTTCTTAACAGTGGTAACAACTTACCTGGGTTTTCAGTAGGACCTGTTTTGTTCCTTACCTGAATGATGGGAGGATGCTAAGGAGAGAAGGGTGACCCAAAAATCAAACACTGTCTATCTTCAACTCAAACATCTTTCCACACACATTAGATTTGGTGGCCAGGATGATGTCAGAAAACCTTCAGGATGGAAGAACACACTTAATAAGGAAAAGTGGCAAGAGAGGTTACAGCACAGAAACAGTTGGGACAAATGAGAAAGTGTAAATTCGCTGTTGTTTGTTTGATTAAATTTTTCAATTCCTGTCTCAAAGGGGTTGCATTAATCAGATGCAGCTGCCTGCAATGTATTTCAGCAATCAGAGTATCAATAAAAAGCTTGTGTGGCTACTGGAGAGGAGAAATTAGTTAGATGCTTCCTTGCAGAAAAAGTGAAGTCTCTGTATGAATGTAGAATGTGAAGAGCTCTGCTGGTTTTACTTAAGTTACTCATGCTGCGATCAAAGGGATAAAAATCAGGGCAACACAATATTGACTTACCACACCGTCACAATTGAAAAAGAGCATGAAGCAGTTGCTTTATTGTAGTTTGCATTTGATTTGCATTTTGCTTTGTCATGGTGAGCCTACATGCCTACAGGTAATCAAATTAAATATGAATTAAAACTTTAATTACAGTTTTGAAATATTGGAATTTAATAGAACAAGGTAAACAGTACAGAGCAAAATGACACTGAAATCCTGAATTTACCAAAGCACTGATTCACTGGATCTATTACTGATAATTCATAAGGATTTTCTGAGAATAGGATTGAGGATCCATATAGAACATAAAATAGGGAAGAATGATTGACATAGATTGACAGACTTTGATTGTTCTCTGAAATGGGAATTGGGCCGAAGAAAAAGAAAAAAAAGTAAACAAAAAGGAAAATGCAATACACAGTTGGGCTGAATGCATAAAATGGACATCAACCCAATCCAAACAAACATGTGATACTGTGATGTGAAAATGCTGGTCTGCATGTTGATTATGCCCTTCAAGCAAATAATCAATTAACCCTGTGTACATCAACATGTTGTTAGTGTTGACAAATTAATTAATTAAGAACAATTTATACAGTTATAACCAACCACTTGACTATTGTAGGGCTGGAACTAATGATTATTGTCATTATCAACTAAGCAGATTATTCTTTTGATTAATGAGAGAAGAAATGACAGAAAACAGTGAAAATGAGTGTTAAAACATTCAAAAGTGACATCTTCAAATGTCTTGTTTTGTCCAACCAACAGTCCAAAAACCAAAGATAATCAGTTTACTATCATGTATGACAAAGAAAATGAGAACGATATTGGGGATGACTGGATCAGGATCAGAAATGTCAGAGGACTATCCAAGGGGCTTTTTATTTAGCTTTTATTTAACTGTCCTTGGTACCTTGTCTGTAACAGTTTCACCTCTTAGGGCTGTAGATTTGGCCAGGTGACCTTGCAGGGTTGGGCTAAGTTGGGTGAAAGCCTCCTGCAATTCTCTTTCTCCACCAATGAAGTTTGTACCTTGGTCTGAGATCAGTTCATAAGGGCAACCTCGGCAGCTATAGAGTTTGGCAGTCATATTTAAGTACAGTGCTCAAAAGGTCATGTATATCAATTTATGCATGCAGTACATGTATAGATTTGAGCAGTGCATGTATAATATAGGGAGAATCAAAGATCATGATTCCTTTATTTGTATGTAGTAACTGAAGAGAAAACTATCTGAAATGGAAAAGCACGAAAAAAATATACAACAATGGGAGTAATGTAGTTTCTTATGTCTGAGATCTAGTAAAAAAAAAAACAACTGAAAATTATGCATGCAGAGAGGTTGTTGTGTTTATGGTATCTTACTGCCATCTAGTGGACTATATATATGTACATCCAAAGCGCTTTCTTAGAAAGTTCCCATGCATGGTACAAGCTTTTATATTTTCCTTCAACAGCTGGTTTTCAGTTGCAAAGCATTTTGTTGTTTAGATTCTATTATTTCACATCATATATATTATTATGCACATTATTTTCCTTCTCAGATCTTTCAAATTGCAGCTCGTTTGGTATATTGGGGCAAAGCGATCATCATCTACCTACTGTGTGAGAACAACATCTACATGCTGTCTCCTCATGCCAACATCTGCCTGTGAGTAGCCATGATGTGAAGTAAGCCAGTTGGCTGTACTGGATAATGTAGCGCTAATGAACCACAGAGGGGCACAATGAGTAATGATCATTCTAGACCTCCAGCTACCTCTCTTCAGGAATCCCTGAGGAGAGGAGGTGGGGAGAGAAAGAGGGCAAGAAAAGGAGGACTCTAAACATCAGACAGGCTGTTTTTGTTTTGAGGGATGCAGAGCGTTCCAGACATCTGTGAAATCACTGAGAAAAGATGGAATGAGAAAAGGTACATTTCAGAGCAGATTTGTTTTTTCAGTGTAGGCATTGATAAATTGTGTCTTATTAATAAATGCTAAACCATAACTTCCCAGTTCAAATTTGCAGTTCAAATCAGTATCATCAAAATATGATGCCAAAATGTGTTGATACTTACAAAATGGATGAGAAATATTTTGTATGATTTCTGCGGATTAGAGTTTAGATTTTTGGAGGTTATTCAGCCATCTTAACTTTCTGAGAACTACAAAATTCTAAAAATATTAATGAACTTATTTCATCCCACTTGTGTAAGAAGTAGTGCATCCCAGCAAAGGAAATAGAAACTTCTCAAGTTTTTATACTCCCTAAATGGTGAAGTCCACAAAGGAAACAGATGGCAGAATAGTTTCAGGACTATTCCCAGTCTTTCTGCCTCCTTATTCATACTAATGCAGTGGTGCCCACTTGTTCCCCCTGGGACTATGCTACATCCTGGGGTTCTGTTGGATTTCTGTTGGGGTCCCTCTCCAGCCACACCTCTGGGTCTGAGGCAAGATCTCGACTGTCAAAACAGCGGAGTATATTCAGAGCCTGGCACAGCTTTGAAGGCCTGTTGCAGAGCTCTCTGTCTTTCAATTGTCAGGCTCCCACTTTGCGTCTGGCTGCTCTCAGCTGCCTCATGATGGACTGACCCTGCTGGGGCTCAAGAGAGCACAACAGCACAGCAGCACCCTCCCCTGTGCAACACAGCACACAATATGCATCAGTCAGCACGGCTCCACTCTGTCTCCTTCCTTTCACCCTATACCCACTGACAATAGAAAACACAAACACAAACCACTGTATAGGTTTAATGTCATATTAATGACATTAACAACACCTGGAGGTCATATTAAACCAAAAAAATGCATTATACTGTATATATTTTTCTGCTTGCAAGCATCTGTAGGCAAAAATGGCTAACTCCCAATGATCTCAACGTGGGACAGGTATTTCTACTTTACGTCACCCTGGGTGCTTTTACCTTGACTAGACACGTTCATACAGAGGTAGATGCCATAGACTGGATACACATAGATTGTGCCTGGCTTCATGAACATAGCTGTGTTCCTCTCTGTGCATTTTTGCCCTGCTGAGTGTGAAGCTTTGTCCTCTCCTCCGAGGTTGGCTTCAATCTCCTATTTGTCCTCTCAACTCAGTACCATCCTCACACCTGTGGACCAACACCTGTAGGGGCAAAGTACAAGACAGATTATCTTTTCACACAGCAGTCACATTTTAAGTAGATGGAGATGATTAGTCAATTAATTGATGAACATAAAATTGTTTGGCAACAATTTTGATAATTGTTTAATCAAAAACATTCACTGGTTAAAGCTTCTCATAGCCTCTGTAAATATCTTTTTTTTCTTAGTCCTCTGTAATAGTAAACTGAATATTCTCCTACAGTTCATTAAATCTGTGTGGTATTGTGGTACCAGCGCTGCATGCACGGTGAACTGCCGAGGGGAGACGAGCAAATAGGCAGCGCAAAGCGAGTTGTTGAGATGGTGTTTTTGTGGAAAATTAGACGTCTCAGAACCACGTCTGTTTCTGGAGTAAAGTTACTCCGCTAGCGAAGTGACTTTGGTGATTTTACCAACAAAAGCAAACTAAATAATTACTGTAAATGTGCTGCAATAACTGATTAATGTCTCAAATATAAATAAGTTATTTCAATTAAACATTCTCCGACCGAAATCGGCACGGAAAACAACATTTAATGTGGTTAAAGCATCTATACTGATCTATAAATGAATGTGTTACAGCATTCTTACAGTATCTGCTGTCCGCAGCTATTTTATACTGTATGAAACGCTTCTCCTACAGTTCATTAAATCCCTGCAGCATCTGAAGGCAGCAGGACAGCTATGTTGATAAATGTGCAGCCTCTGAGAAACTGCGACAGAGCACAGTGTCATTACACACGCTCGTTCACTGTGTTTACCTTCATTAAATCGGCTGAAAACGACGCCTGGAGCCAGATGCATAAATTACGCATATGCACAAAACCATACATACGCCATTCCCCGCACATAAACTGGTATTTATAAAAGCAGAATGTGCGCACCTTACGCATTCTTCAGACCAGGCGTTCACATGCTTGTGACATGTATTTTGCTGTTAATACTCCTTTTTATTTTATCAATAGTTGTGTCTCACTTTGTTACGTCGTTTAAGACGTGAGTGCCGCAAAATATGATTACATTTCTGAGATACCACTGTTGACGATGGTTTACAGGTCCATGTGATGAATTCACGATATGGACGCTGTCATTACGTGCGTAAACTGCACTTTTTATTTCCAGTTTGTTTCATTGACAGCTGTAGCTACAGACTGGTGGAGCAGGCATCATGTTATCATGTTGATATGAAAACCGCATCCATTTATGACTCATTATGGGAGAGGAAATGAGGCTTCCTGCTAACTTCTCGTCACTTACCATGTAATTTCCCGGGCAAGTTTCATCCACACCCAGGGATTTAAATGTCCTTACGTAAACTCTCACACGCTGCACGGACAAAATATACACACTGCCCCATTCCTTAAAAGGAGCTACGCCACCAAGAGTTTCCTAGGCAACGACACAGAGGTTAACTCACGTTTCGGAACAGCGCTGCACTACAGGCTCCCAAACGCTATTGATTTCCGAATGAATGAATAGTTATTATTATTATTGGCATTGAAAAAAATATTTTTTTGGCCTGGTGGGGGTTCC
Source organism: Thunnus maccoyii (assembly GCF_910596095.1). NCBI lineage: Eukaryota > Metazoa > Chordata > Actinopteri > Scombriformes > Scombridae > Thunnus > Thunnus maccoyii. Next base: position 15,566,295 of record NC_056544.1, read on the forward strand.
TCGTTGGCCACCACGCCTGTACAATTATAGGGGAAACATTGAACTTCCTCGTATGAATCAGGTCATATCTATATGCAATAAAAACAAATGTTTTTGCCCTTTGCTCATGGCATTTATGACAATCTTTTGTTTTTTGCATGTGTGTTTGGCAGGCAAGTTTCACTCACACTCCAGAGATTTAAATGTCTTCTACTTCATTGTATTAATTTGAATAAGAACAAGTCGAGAAATGGGTCTCTTTTAAAAATTAGCTCCTAGAGGGCATGTTGATCCAGCACTGCAGCACCTCATAACGGGTGAACTTACCTCTCTCAAGTGCACAGCTATGGAAGGCTTGTATTGTCATCCAAAGATGAAAAAATAACAATACAGTAATGTCATAATAGTATATCTTTAATTACACAGAAACCACAAGGTGTGTGCTGTTCTCCCAACATTACAGAACGTGACATGCCTTTTTATACTGAAGACAGGCTATGTGTTCGTGTTGCGTGACAAGCCTCATCCTGTTTTGTCAGGCTCTTTGGCACCCTCAAAACAAACGAAGAATGGGACATTTAACTTTGGACATATCCCAAATTTGAGTTGGCGTCTCTGCACTATGTGTGTGTGTGTGCGTGTGGTACACACAAACACATGTAAATGGGCGTCTCTGCATTAAGTGTGTGTGTGTGTGTGTGTGTGTGTGTGTGTGTGTGTGTGTGTGTGTGTGTGTGTGTGTGTGTGTGTGTGTGGTATTGGGTATTGGTAGTGGGTATATGACCCTCATTCCCCTACAGCATTTACAGATCGATGTACACATTTACAGTTCAATGTACACATTTACAGATCTCTATACACCTGCAAATTGAGTAAATAGAGATTTGGAGATTCTTTTACACATTTACAAATCTGATTACACACACATGGATTGAGATAGTTACACTACTCTCCAAAATATTTGCAGATAATTCTGCTACAATAATACCCCCATATATTTAACCCTGAGGATCTAAGGACCTCCCCGTCCTGCATCAGGAGGAGGCGTGTCTGTTAGACATTTAAATTTCACTAGTGAAAGAGAAACAAAGTGAGATACATAGGGAGAGAGGAGGGAAGTCACTGCTCTTGCTCGTCTGGTTGTATTCCCGTTTCGATTCTCGTTCGGGATGTATTAGTTGGTGCACGGGTTACACTTAAATGGCTTAAAACAATCCTGACTATTTATAAGTCCGGAGACTTTTGTCTATCCTTGACGGCTGAACCCTTGCTGGATTTTGAAGCTGGAAACAAGTAACGCTGGAAATAAGAAAATGCATCCTACTGGCATTTTTGTGTTAATGTTGTGCCACTTGTCAGGAGCTATCCCGGTTCCAGTAGGTAAGCTTGTCTCTTTGCATTGCAATTACTTACTTAAAGATTATAAATAATAATAAAAATAACACACAAATCTGAAAACGGACTGTAAAGTCAACAGCAGGACGACTTTATTTAGCCTTTGAACGGACGTAACCATAGAAACCAGCTAACATTAACTTGGTTACCGCTGTTCATAGTTCACAGTTTATTTTATATCCAGTCTTTCAGTCCGGTGCGGTAAGACTATAACTGTATACTTTTACTGCTGTAACGTTACTTTCACAAGACAGGTTATTTTACACATGAATTAGTATAAAGAAGAGTATCGTGTACACCGGTACAATGTCAGTAAAATAGCCCTGCTGTAAATCCTGTTTTTCTTTTAGCTTCAGTGTTCAGTTTTTGTTGACAGTGTCAGACAGGTTGTTACTTCCGAGTTATGGTTATTTATGAGGCCATATAGTTTTAATGGTGGTGTTGTATTGGACTGCATTATAATCATCCACCCCAATTACAAACATAAGGGGATTTTATTGGAAACATCTCACAACATACCAGTGCATCGCCACCACAGAAGTAAATCAACTTCTCTCTGACTGTGACAGGACAAACAAGTGTTGTTGGTCCACTGTTTTTGATTGCGTTAGATTTTAAAAGTTTACCTGGTCAAACTGGTAACACAGTGTATTTGTATTATGCTAATTTGTATTCCACTGCATTTATTTGACAAATGCAATGACTAGTTATATTACAGATGAAAGATACACTATGCACAGTGCTACCAAACATTTAAGTAGTTGTGACCTAGTGCCACATAAACAACATTAAACCATTTTATGTGAAAAACTTCAAAATTAATCACACTGAAAGGGACTATTCAGCAGGATGATTGGTTTTACTTTTGATTTCACAGTTATTATTTATGCATGTTTGCTAAAGAAACATTTAAATGAAGGACTATTTTCAAATGACTAATTCAACATTGTGGCAGAACTGTTACTACTTTTATTTAAGGATTTGAGTTTTTTAACAAGTTACATTTGAACCTTTTTCTCATTTCCTGTTACATTGCTTGAAAACATTCCCACATAAGCACAATCTTCTCCCCTTAGATACAGTCATAATTCAGGTTCAGCAGTGGGGAGTGGTGGGGGACCAGCGGGTCGTGGAGCAGGTCCTTCTCAATGGAGTCCCTTTTATTGGCAGAAGCAAGGAAGTCAGCATTATCCAGACCATATCACCTGATGCATTCCTTTCAACACTCACAAGTCTCAACCAGATTGCAGTACTGAGTAAGAAAATCATCCTGTACTATTAATGAATGTCATGACTCAAACCTGATCAAATCTCAGGGTCAGTCAAATGTTTTATTCAATATATTTTATTGAATATTTTAAAAATAGCCTTCATCTCACTCCCTAGGAAACCACACTGTCCTTTGGTCTCGTGAGTGCATACTGGAGGGGTCTCAGCTGCTCTGGACTGACCGTGTGCTCTATGATGGAGAGGTCTACCTGACTCTGGATCACAATGATACCTGGACAGCCCACTTAACACAAGCACTGGCCTTCAAAGCTCTGTGGGACCAGGAAGAGCAGCACACAAGGACTGAGAGGATCCGCCTTCAGGAGGGATGCATCAAGCTGATGAGAGAATTAAGGCTTTCTGGGGATCAGTCAGGTATATTTATTCTTTCTACAGGTTGTTTGTTTGTGTATTTGTATTAAAAGTGCTGTACAAATAAAGTCTGATTGATTGATTGATTGATTGATTATTATTATTATATTTATATTATTCAGGATCTGTAGCTGTAGCTGTCTGATAGTTTTGACTATTAATAAGGTTGAAAATGAAGAAAAATGCTTGAATGTGGCTGTGGTCCGGTTACAATTTTTGGCATGTTTTCCTAGTTCCAGGTTTTCATTTTCCCCGGTTTCTGATCCCAGTCTTGGCACTGCTGGCCTTTATCGGACTTATCATAATCAGCCTCTTCCTCTACAAAAAACAGGGTGAGTAAATGAGATGTTTCCTTTCCACTTGGATAATAATAAATCAAGTCATACAGAGTGGAATATGGTCTTGTGCTGTATACTGTGAGTAAAAAGTAGGAATGATTTAATCTTTAGCTCATCATCCACATACTCATAAAAGACAGCAATACTTGGCTTTATTTTAAAACATGTCATGTCACATGATTCTGGTATGGAGTCTCATACTCATGGGAAAATATAAAGCACAGTCATGTGTTTTGTCTTTATCTCACTCTCTGCTTAGGTATGCGGCACCCTGGAGGTAAGAAAACAACACTCCCTATGTTTTCTCTTTAGTCTCCGTACACTTCTCAGTTAAAGTCTGTGTAAAGGAAAATCAGAGATTTCCTTTGAAACACATTATACATGTTACAAAATAATTGTTGAAAACATGTGAAAAGACTGTGAACTATGTAGTACTGAAATGTGGAGTTACACCATTAAACTGTTTTTCACCGTTTCTGTGTTCAGGATTAGTTGGGCATGACTAAAACAGCTGCACCATGATGTAAATGGGTGACTAGAATGACCCCCTCCCCCCCAGCACTTTATAAGAACTAGAGCGCCTTGGCATCAGCTGGATGTGTAGTCTGTTGTTTGCTGATGGCAGCATGTAATACTTTCATTGCAAGCCTAGCATTAGCATCCTGAAGTTTGCTGCAGTCACAACAGTAGATGTAAACTCTCTGGGCAGGTAGAAAGGTCAACACTTAACTATGATATATTCTAGGTTAGCAGTGCCTCTCGATAATAGCATTGTCTGTGCACCAAGCTTTGTGAAGATAAATGCACAGTCCCCCCACTACAGACGTACTCCTGTGGCTGCTACATCCAGCCCCTCACCAGCGCTTTTTAAAGAAGCAAGTAATGTTTACACTGAACTTCATTGAAAAGAACAACAATTTAACATAACGATGATTGGTGGTGGATCACTTGTTAACTACTCATTTAAGTTACATTTACATTACTGAAGTGAATCCACATTTATCTACAAAATATGTGTCGAATTAAACAGTGGCTACTAGCGTTACTTTGTTTTTGAAATATCATCCATATTGCTTGTCTACGCCTATTTTAAATTGTTTTGTTTTTTTTAAGGCAGTTCGGCAGATGGGGGACACACCCCCAGCGTTTCAGAGCTCAGGATACTGCTTGTTTTTCCATGATTTTAAAACCTAATTTTATACACTTGGCATTTTTTTTAATCAGACAAATTTGGCTTGTTGGTGAATAACACATTTTTCTGTGATATGAAAAACTCAGAAGACATTTATTATTGCTTTACACAGACTTTAACAATCTTAGAAGATTGATAGAAATGAAAAGATATTAAAGGAACTCTGAACAATAAACCCTCAGCATGTGTATGTCCTTGTGACTTGTATGGGGCCAGTCATGTGATTTTGTCAAGCTGATTGACTGATACTGTGACTTTTTTATTATGACTGCAGTTGCCAGGTCAGCCATCGAAAGTTCAAAGATCCAAAATCACTTTAGATGATGAATACAAAGCAAGTTAATTAGAAGTAATATCCAACACATTTGATCACAGTTCAGTGACAGTTATCTTAAGCTGTTGTTAAAGACTAATTTGTGCCCTTTAATTACTTTACAGGTGTAATCGGCTCAGTTATACATTACCCTACAGACATGGCAGAAGTGCCTCCAGAGAAAAAAGGCAGTGGGTACCAGGCATTGTAATTCAACACCATGACTGATTAACAGGTTCACATTGCAGCTCTATAATTTATGACTAATGTTGGATGACCACTCAGTCAACCCTCTTCCTTCTGTATGGACATTATCACTCCATGAACATAACCAAACCATGACTCACTGTAATGAACCAAATGTGTGTGGTCTAGATTTTAGGCCACTTTATTTTATGCACTTTAACCTGCACATAACACTGGTGCTTCTATTGTTTAATATTCACACACACACAAACATGTTCACTGCCTGCAGTAATTTACAAGCTTCTTTTTGCACAATTAAGAATTGTGAGGGCCAACGTTTTCATAATTTCTTTAATTTATTTAAGTAAACAATATAGTGTTAATGTGCAATGGAAACATTCTGTTCTCAGTACAATATTTAATGCAAGTTAAGACTGAGAATGTCACAAATTGTCTCAATCTGTAGATAAAGCTCTTCTGAAATCAAGCATTTTGTTTTGTCACTGATAGACCAATCAGAGCGATAGTCTGCCAAACACTAGATTTTGTCCAGTTATCAAATGAGTGTGACTGATGTGTTGTTGTTTGATTTTTAATACCTTCCTTATGAATACATATTTCTTTGTGAGTCATTGTTTTGATTGTCTTATGTTTTTCTCTATTGTGTGTTAATGTAAAATGTACAAAAATGTTTAACTAAAGATACTGATATGGCTTGTTTGTGTTGTATGTCATTTTATTTTTCACGTAGTGTGAATTCACAGATCTGTCTACACATTCACAAATCTCAATGCAAATTAAATCTGCAAGCAGCGTTGGTCGGGACCTCGCACTCTGGTCCGTCAGGATCAGATCATTTTGCTTTTTACCCTGCACCACACCCGACGTGCACCATTGTGCACGTCGGGTGTGGTGCAGTCCAAGGGCTTCTGTCACAGGCATGTAGATATCTCCAGACCTGGGCTGACAGGTCTGACTTAACAAACATGATAAGTTTGGTGTGACCGGAGCATGTACAATAAAGTTATAGCAATTTCCTCTATCATGGCGAAACATCAAATCTCAACAGTGTGAGGATGACAATTTTCTGCAGGGTGAGACATGTCTGTCTTGCTCATCCCTGTGTCATCAAAATTATGCAAGTTTTGGGCCCATTCACTTTAATTTCAATTGAAAACTTTTGATGAGTTTGTGTGCAAAAGAAATTCAGTTCCTAATTTTCATCAAGTCTATTTTTAGAAAAGTAAAGACTTTTAACCCACAAGACCTGGTCAAAGTTTGATTGACATGTGTACTGTCAGGTGTGTAGAGACAATAAGTAACTGCAGCTGGACACAGAAAAATACTCATATATTTGAAGGGAGAGTGTGAGCGAACCTCTAGGTGCTCGGGCCTTAATAAAGGAAAAATTGCAGTACAGAGAGACAAAATTTAGTCATGATTTTATTTCTCTACTGCACTTCATCACTTAACAGTCACCCTCACTCCATTTTTTTCCCTTCCCCTCATAGGTCATCCCTACTACTGATTATAGATATAAGACCTACAATTATTGTAAAATAAATGATAATAACACCAAACTTCATACAAAGTTTGTATATAATGTACTGTAAGTATATAGACCTTTCTGCTATATCCTATAAAACTGAGCTACATTCAACTGTCACGCTCTTCCCCCGCCTTCTTCCCTCCTTCTCCCTGTCAGATTGAGAGCAGGATTTCAGAGCAGTCTTCAAGTGGAAATAACTTCATAAATCCCATGACTTTGGAAACTTTTGAAAGTGGTCTGACTTATAGTTTAGACATCAGACACCTCAGTTTGGCACAAAGTCCATGCCCAGAGATTGCCTCCCCATTGGTTTCCATTGTAAGGTGCGATGTGGCACTTCAACTTTCGGGGCATATAATATCCAAACCGTTCGAGTTATTACAAAGTTTTTAATAGCTTTTGTTCAGCATAGTGTGATAAGTCATGTATTAAAGTTTGAAGCCGATACCATTAACACCCTAGGAGGAGATAGCGTTTCTTGGGGGTCCAAAATTGGCGCAAAGTCGTTCTTTGATGGGCATATTGCGGACTTCCTGAATTGGATTAAAGGTTGGGCCTATAAGCATGATTTGCAACATCACAACTATTTTGGACGCCGATCCTGGTCCAGTATTCAACTTCCACAGGTGTGATGTGGAAACTTGAAGCCTCCAGTGTATAAAAACATTGAGAATGGTGTTTTCCATGAAGGAGGTGACATCTTGTGTGAAGAGTAGATGTAATTTTTAGAATTTCTAACCGGGTAATTGAACTTTTTTGTGGAAAAAACATATCAGACACAAATTACTATTCAAAGCAGAGTATTTTTTTTATATGTCTCATGTCTGGAGGGGATCTTTAAAGAAAATAAATATTTTCATAAATATTTTCATTACCTTGTGCAAATCTATTGCTCAGGATGAATTCATGAGGACAGAGACTGTCCACTTGGCTTCAACTTCAGTAATGTGTCAGAAACGTCCAGAAACTCCCTCAGAAGAGGGGGACTGGGTCAGGTTTAGAACGTCAGTTGCCATAGTAACTGACCAAGAGATAGTGTGTCAAGTCAGGGTTAACAAACTCAGCATTTCTGGAATAGGCCTCCACAATCTGTATGAGAACAGATCACCTCTGAAGTGTTTGGACAATATTACAAAAAAAAAAACTATCTACATGGTACTAAATAGTTGGTTATCTGACTTTACTCATTCGTTTACAGTATTATCTCTTCTGGAACAACTACAAATATTAAAGAACTTAAGGTACATTTGAGCTTGCTGTACAGTGACCATATTGTACTTCGTGGTATTTATTTTTAATTACATCCATACAATACTCGCATTATATTCCCATACAGAGCTGGTATTTATCTGTGCCTGCATAACATCCACACAAAAAGCCTATTCTGTTTTGGTTTTTTTTCTGTTAGGTATACTTTTGAAAAAAAGTTAAGAAGTGAATTTAACTGTTGTCTGGCTTGTCATTGATTCTGTGACACACAACTTTCAAAAATATTTAGCCATTCATCCAGTTAAGCTGGATTTTGTCGGCTATGTTACATCTTGGTAAGCAAAAAATGTGTGGTTCCACTTAGTGTCATCCTGGCTGACAAAGTCTGTTGTTTTTCATATGAACATTTTGTTTATCTCTATCTCTCAGTGAGCATATCTACACAATAGGTCAAGTATGAATTCTATGTTCCTGTTTATATCATACTTTAAAAGTTTATGTTATCAGAAACAAGTGACATATGTGCATATACTATGATTAGATATTTTGTACAAGTATCTTTCTGTGTCTGCTTTGTGAATGTGTGTTTACATAAAATGTTATGTTATCTTGTCTTATAACTAAAGGATAATGATTTGGGTACTGGTGTTGTCACAAGACTTTGAGACTAGGTGCCTCAATCTTATACAAGCACACTCTTAAAATGGAAGGTATGCGAGACAGATGGGAAGTGACTGTATAAACACTGTGCTGTGAGAGTGCAGGGTACTTCACGGAGAGATGGTATTTTGGGAGTAAGGCTGTTTTAAGCTTCATGTGATCCAATACAGCCAGCTTGCTGTGATATAAAGTAAAATTATTTAAACTGCACTTTTATAGGCTACGCTTTCATGTGTTTGTGTTCCTGCTTATTGTTTCTTATGTTTGTTTGTTCAGGTGTCTTGGATGCACATGTATTTTACAGTTCTTATAATCATAGTCTGACAACGCAGACAACAAGCAACACAATACAGGAAATTATGATGGACATTATGATAAAAGCATAATGATATGAGAATGATAATATTATTGCAATAAATAAACCAGTATAATTTCAGTATAACTTTAAGAGTTATATCAGTATATTTATTATTTTATTTGTTTATTTTGGTTATTGATGCATTAACAGGTAAACAGTATTTTGGATTTGAGCCACTTTATATAGTGTTTGATTGGTAGTTTGGAATCAGATCAGCTTTATTGGCCTAGTATGTTTCCGCATACAAGGAATTTGACCCCATTTTAGTGGCTCTCAATGTGCTGACACACAACAATCTTCAGAAAGACACACAAGGACAACAAGCCAAACAAAAATAATTAAACATAAACATATCACTATGATGTGTGTTTTATGGACGTTATTTGTATTCAAATGGGTGGGGAAAAAAATTCTGTAAACAAGATACAATTAGTGCAAATGTGTGAAGAGTACAAGGAGTACTAAAACAAATAATAAATGTTTTAAAAAAGTGATGAGTTACTATATATATATATATATTTATATATAGTAGGTGGTTATGTGTACAGTTTATACAGCCTGCTCAAATATACAGTAATGAATGAAATTTATACATGTTATTGCACATTTTGTATTTTAAACTAAATAAATGTATATAATTTCTAGGTACAGTGAGTATTACAGTAGAGTTACTGCACAGTGACTGAGTTAATGTGTCTGGTTGTTTTGGTATACAGTATTCATAAGTGATACTATTGTATTTGAGTACAGTGCTTGAGTACATGTACGTAGTTATTTTACTTATATATAAAACGTGTTTGTTATTAAATCTATATAACTACACAATATAATGTGTATACAGTTTGTTTGTTTTCAGCTCCTGTGACGTCAGCGCCCTCTTGTGTTCGACTGCGGCTAGTGCCTCCTCCTGATTGGCTGAGCGGTTGTCAGGAGTGTTTACAGGAAACATGGCTTCCCAGTCTATTGGAGATCTTCAAGAAATGGAAGGTGAGTACATTTGTAAAGATACAGCCTCGCCGCTGTTATATTAGCTGGGTAAACCGGCATTCACCCAGACAAACGTGTCTATTTTTCCATGAGCATAGCCGGCGACGCGTTCTCCTTGTTAATAAGCGGACATTCATGCTTGGCTTCGTAGCTAACAGGCTAACAACAAGACCCGTTAGCTAACGTTATTCAGCTATCTTAACGTCAACTCACGCTGTCCTGCTAATCGACACCTGGTTTCATTTTGTCCAGCTGCGTTGTGTAGTCTAGCGTGAATTGTCTGAAACTGTATTATTGTATATAACCTGTTTACAATTTTAGCTGGTAAACCTGTCTACTGTGGTCCAGTCAGCTACCGAGGCTAGCGAACATGGTTAGCAGTGTGTTGTTAGCTTGTGTGTGTCAATGTAAGTTAGCTAACCTTAAGCTTGCAAACTGTCTTTAAACTGGCATTCACAGCAATAAAATTAACTGATTTAATTCGGGAGGTAGGTGTAATATCAATTCGGCGCACTGCTGATCTAACTAATAGCCTTGGTTTGTGACAGCCCGCTGACAGCCAAACAGAGGGTAGATGCTCCACATGACTCCTCAGTGTGCGAGGAGGTGGAGCTGGGCCTTGTCTTTGCATCATATCACATGTGCCTCAGCTAAATGTGTCAGTCACTGACACTTAAATCAGATCACAGTTCTGCATCTTTGTGGTGAAATGCAACTCCTCTTTGCCTGCTGACTGTAGTGGACCGAAGGGGTGAGTCTGAGGAGTCTGGTGATGATGAGACCAGGAGGAAGAGTATCAATGGCGACGTGGACACCAATCAGCCTACTACCACAGGTACATCATCACATCCACATTCATGACACACATAAGGCGACACATGTTGTCATTGAGGCTACCAACTGTAATGTCACTTAAACATGAGCGATCATAAGTGTGAAACACAGCAATTAGTTTGTCTACATGACAACGTTACATAACTATCAATCTTCTCAACTGCTTTAAAACAAGCCTTTTTGTGTCGGTATCATGTTTATGAATATCTTGCTTTGGTTGCAATGTTCATATTAGTTTGTATGATTTGTTCTTGTTTTCAATCAAGGTAAAGAAGAGTCTCCTGTTGACATGGACACCATAACCTTGGACCCAGAGGAAGAAGTGAGCTACTGTCATTGAATGTTGTCAAGTTATATTGTTTTTAAGCAGAATTGAAACGATTTAATGATAAGTCAATCAAAAGAAAAATCAATCTGCAGCCATTATTTTTAAATTGACATAATCATTTAAGTCATTTATCATGCAAAAATCCCTAAACATTCTCTAGATCAGCTCACAAATGTGAGGATTTACCGCTTTTCTCTATATAATTTTAAATTGAATATCTTCAAGCTTTGGACTTTTGGTCAGACAAAACAAGCAATTTGAAGACATCTTCTGGGAATTTTTCTCTCTTTTTTTTCTTACAGATTAATCAATTAATTTAAAAAATAATCAACAAATTAAAAGTTAATGAAAATAATTGTTAATTGCAGCCCTACTTGTCAGTAAAATTACCTTCATCTCTAATGATTTGTTTTGGTTGAATGATTATAAAAGATTTGAGTTGTGTTTTAGGAAGGCAGCCTTTTTGTTCATGATACATTTTATCTGTAGAGTTTATACACAGAGTCAGTTTTTTGTTAGCAGTGCAGTTTTATATGTAAAAAGTTCCTTTCTTACAAATGATGTTTCACCACTGCAACAGTATTTTGCTGTGTTAACCTATGTGGGCTGGGCACTTGTATCTGCATTAAAGAATAAACAAGACTAGGTCAAACCCTAGTGTATGGCTGGACTGTATATGAAACGCTAGAGGGCCAAGGCAATCGAGTGCTGCCACTGGTATAACTTTAATATACCAGTGGTGTCCACCTTTTAACAATGGTGTAACTTCATCACTCATTCAACCAATGAAGTTACTCAGTCAGTCAGTCAGGGACAGACTTTACAGGTGTTTATAGAGCTGGACCAGCTGTTGTGATCCAGCCAACACTGATGACCACTACTTATAGACAGTATGTCACCTTACAGTGTCTGTTGTCTTTCTAGGATGTTGATCTTGTTCATTGTCGTATCGGAAAGATTGAAGGACTGGAGGTGCTACAGAAGGCTAAAGTAAGTAACTGGTTAACCTCAGCATTGTGCCAGTCTTTTCTCATCTGACATTTACTGTCCCTGACCTGAGAAGCACCAGATTCAGCTGCATATTGCTGGAAGATGCACAGAAAACCCCTTTCTCTAAGAAGAGTCTTTGATAAAATACAGCTAGTGGTATATCAGTTAATATCAATTAATTGCTTTCTTTTCATCCCTCTCTTTGTACAGACACTCTCCTTACGACAGAATCTCATCAAAAAGATAGAAAACCTTGACAGTTTGATCGCACTGCGGGAACTAGATCTCTATGACAACCAGATTCGCAAAGTGGAGAACCTGCGGCACCTCACAGAGTTGGAGTAAGTCGGAAGAAAACTGTATATGCTCTATTTGAACATCATTATTTTTTATGGCAATGTGCATTAAGTATTTATTAATGAAGGAAATAATTTGTCTTAATGTCTTAAAGACTGTATTGGCTCCACATATCACACAGATTCCATCAAGATCGGGTTCCTTATATCAGTCAAGTTGTTTATGATGACATCAATTTCTAGAGCATCAGTTGTATTTCTCATGAGGCATTATAGAAGAAAAAAACTGCTTTAAATACAATTTACACTAATAAGCACATTTGTTTGACTGAACCACAGGCAGCTCGACGTGTCCTTCAACCTCATAAGGAAGGTGGAGGGTTTAGAGCAGTTGACTCAGCTGAAGAAACTCTTTCTGCTTCACAACAAAATTAGCAGCATTGCCAACCTGGAACACCTCACAGGCTTGGAGATGCTGGAGCTGGGCTCGAACCGCATCCGGGTAGGACACAAAGGGTCTCTTGGGCAGTGGGAAATGTTGTTAAAACTTAGCAAATCTAAACGTGCTTCGGCAAAAATTATGGTGTAAAGTAAGACGTTATAGGGCATTAGTAGAATGTTTATGAAATTTTTTTGATGTTTATTTGTGACTCTTTGATTTTGTTGTGCTCACAGGTCATTGAGAACCTGGATACACTCACGTCTTTGCAAAGTTTATTCCTCGGCACCAATAAAATAACTATGCTTCAGAACCTGGAGGGTTTACACAATCTGACTGTTTTAAGCATTCAGGTATTCTCACACATGTCGTCTTCAGCACTTGATGGAATGGTAACCAAAAAAAGAGCCCTGTGTATTGAGATATTCCTAAATTATTTTCTGTGCATTTACTTTCAGAGTAACCGGATTACTAAAATTGAGGGTCTACAGAACCTCGTCAACCTGAGAGAGCTCTATCTGAGTCACAATGGCATTGAGGTCATCGAGGGCTTGGAAAACAATGTGAGTTGTAGAAATTCAACAGCTCGTTTCTGAAAGGACTGAACGCCAAACTGTTCATCATGTATTTTGTTAACTGTGAGAACACGTAACAACAAAGTTTGTTCTATACATTCAAACACTGTTGTTTTCCCTCCCAGAAAAAGCTTACAACCCTGGACATTGCAGCTAATCGAGTAAAGAAAATTGAAAACATCAGCCATCTGACAGAGTTGCAGGAGTTCTGGGTATGGTTATCAGTCTAATTTATAAAGTTAAACAAGAATGTTGCTCTGTTTTTATTATGTTTTCAATTATGCAATGTTGTTACAGAGGACGTAGAGCCTTACCAATAGACATTTTTCACAGCAGACTTTTTGACTTGACGCAGCAGAAAAAGCACAGGTTTAGCATGCACAATACAGAGCCCTGGAACAAATGGAAAGCAGTCATTATTAAATTAATTACACCTATGCTTGCCCTACCATGACATTTACAGTGCAACTAATACTTTAAAATAAATATATATCTAATTTGAGCAATCCAACTAAAACTAAATGACTAGTCTATTTGTCTGTGCAAGTTTTCACAAATAATTTCAGGTGACAGCTATTGAGAGTTCTTACGACAGCCGTTGGTGCTTCAACAAAGTTTGGTACAAAAACCTAGTGGGGCAGATCATTGTTAACACATGGAAAAGAAAATGGGAAACCATAAAAAGATCAAATGTACATTAAAATCAGTTATTGCTGTTTAATTCCTTTGTATTGTTAAGTTGATTTACAAATTCTACCACAACTTATTTAGGGTATGAATTATTGCGTTAAAATCTTGTGTCATTTCATCTACTTATTTATTACTTTGAAAGTGCAATATATGACAGTCAGCTCCACTAGATGTTGCAGTAGCACCAGCATCTCAAACCAAAACAAATGTGCACATCATTTTACTCAATAAAGTTGGCGGGAAAAATAACAAAGAACGCAGTCCCTGAACCAACAGCGCATGAAACTCAGATCAAACTGTCAAACTAGGAAGTGCTGATAAGATATGGATCAAGATTCTGTTACTTCCTGAAATGTTTTTAGAAACATATTTTAGTGTACTGTTAAGCTGTAAGGTGAGAAGGTTTGTGATGCGGCCGCCAACTTGGAAACGGACACAGAAGGACTCACTTGCACTAACATGCACACACAGCCAGACCGGCTATCAAAACAAAGAATAGAGAAGCTCGGCGTACAACACACATAGAGAGAGTGTGACTTCATTCTCTGCTCAGGTCACCATTACTTCACTACATCTTTACATAGCAAATAGTTGTTTGCTGACATCTAGTTGGGGCTGAATGTCGTGTATTGCAACTTTAACTACTCATTTGTGACGCCATTTTAATGTTAAATATTTATTGATTTATTCATTTGCAAAGTAACTTTAATCCTTCTTTTTATTCACTAATGAAACCTCAGTTAAGTTCAATTTAAGTTCCTAAATTTTGTGAACTAAAACCAATTGTGTTGTCTTACGTGATGTGTGATCTCTCACTCTCTCCCCCAGATGAATGACAATCAGATAGATAACTGGTCAGACCTTGATGAGTTGAAGAACGCCAAGTCTCTGGAGACGGTCTACCTGGAAAGAAACCCACTACAGAAGGATCCACAGTACCGGCGAAAGATCATGCTGGCACTGCCCAGCGTACGCCAGATCGATGCCACCTTCATCCGCTTCTAAACTGCAGTATATATATATACAATTCACCTGCCAACTTCACAATGTCCCCCTCTCGCCACCTTGCCTGTCCCACCTACAAATACAGAATTCATTTCAGAGCATATTGAACTCACCGAATCACATAGTCACTCCATAAACACAGATATACATTCCAACATTAAACTCACCCACGACTCACTCAACATACATGTATGCATGTATGCACTCACTCACTCACCTTGATCTATGCTATTGTGTGGAAGCTTATTTATTTATTAAGCTGGATATGAACTGTGAAAATGATATCAGAAACTACTCCCATTTCCTAATTTTTCCTCTTTTTTTTCCTTTATTGTTTTGCATGTTGGGTACAGTATGGAGACATCTATCTGTCATGTGCCCATCAGGAAAATAAGAAATAAGTCGTATTTATCACGGTTTTTGAAGATGAAATGCTATCATATGAGAGGAAAGAGTGGTATTCTTACCATTTTAGGTTTGTGAGTTAATTCCTTTGGTTGGATCTCACAAGTTACACAATGGGCAGCATGCATGTGGATAAAATTAAGAACAATTAAAACTCAACATTAAAGGGAAAATACATAATAAAATCTCATTTACATATTCTAATCCTCAGAATACTAATGCTGTAATTTGGTTTAATACGCTTCAAAACTCTCCGGAACCAGGTAACAAACTTTGCAGTCACAGAAACATCCGAAATGAACACGCAACTTTTTGACACCATGCGGGTTTAAATCAGTTCGGTGGCACTTTTTAAGGGAATCAAATCCTTTACAGCACAACCTGATGAATGCTTTTAATAAACTGGTATCATTATTGATGAAAGGCACATTTTGATGTCCAGCAGCCTTGTCTATTCCTCCTCCTCCTTCCAGATATTTTACAGCTCACAGGCCCATTTTCCAGTTAACAAGAGTGACCTCTGCAGTAAAATAAAGCTCATCAGAATGTAAAATCATTTAATGTGTCCATAAAGATGGTTTTGTAATCAGTGGTACATTACCCCCCTTTTTTTTGTTTTCACCCTGAATACATCACAAATCCAGCCTTGGTTCTCTTTTGACTTTAGGAAATGTGTTCACAATTTTATTTAAACAGATAACAGTAAATTGTAGGTTCTAAGTTTTTTTTTTTAAGTGAATTTCCTTCATGATGGCAGGACTGGTCTTATGTAGGTGTTGTTAATTAATGTAAGATAGATAGTTTATGCTTGTGCTGTTAGCACAGACAATTTTTAAACGCATTTTGAGATTTAAAAACGTCATGTGTATAGACTCAGCAGTGACACATTCATTATTTGGCCAAAAAAAATAAGTATTGATGTATATTTATAGGCTGCGTTCGCCATACAATTTCTTATGTCAACCACTCAGATGACCACCTTGATCAAAAACTGAGTGACCTATTCTTGTGGTCTCCTGTATATAATGCTCGAGTGCACTCGATTTACTCCCTGTTACAATCATTTATGTGAAACTAATCTCCCACCTCAGGGTTCAAAGGTCACTTGTGGATAAACTACAGAAGCATCTGATTTCAGTGCATTGCTGGTTGTAAAAAGTGTTAAACTAAATGCTTTCTGTGCAATATAAGAGACTGACCATTATCATCTAATCTAATTCCTGTCATCTGGATTTATATTGGAGCTTCAAATTTGTTAAATTGGCCCGTTAATAATATTGAATCTACGTTTGTAGACAAGAAAAAAACAGCATAACAGGTTTTGTATTTTAGAATAGGTTTCTTTAGCTGACAATTTGCTTTATTTCACAGGAATATAAAGCTGGTTTTAAATCAAATTGTTGATATTACTGGTCTTGACAATAACTCAAATGCAGGATGTTTATGAGCCCACATTAGAATATTTGCAAAACCGAAGGACTTTCTGCATTATTGATATGATTGTGATGTTATTTTATACTCCGCTGTAACTTAAGTCACCTTTTAAATTGGCCAGTTGGATCAGAAGTG
Organism: Thunnus maccoyii; assembly: GCF_910596095.1. Classification (NCBI taxonomy): domain Eukaryota; kingdom Metazoa; phylum Chordata; class Actinopteri; order Scombriformes; family Scombridae; genus Thunnus; species Thunnus maccoyii. Next base: position 15,583,233 of record NC_056544.1, read on the forward strand.
TCACTTTGTGTATTTTTAAATATAGTTTGGTGATGTAGAAAGTCAGTACCATCATCACCATCCCTATGTAAAGTGAAATCTTTTTTTTCTTGTTTTGTTTATGCCAGGCAGCACTACAGATTTGTGTGAGATACAGTAATTAAGATAAATTGACCTTGAACAGTCGCAGAATGAGCAATTATTCTGATTGTTGGCTAATTGTTGTTATAACTGAGTCTTCAGGTTTTGGACTTGGTTGACGCTGTTTTGAAACTGAATGTATTATGCAAATAATAAAATTACACTACTGCTAAGTTCATGTGTATAATTTATAAGATACCTTATTTTGAAAGGCTGATACACATTACAGTTTTAAAACCAAATAGTCACATTGTCTTGATGTTAATGTTTTGTAAGAATGAATTCCTTTATTTGGTTCTTACAAAGTTGCACGAAACCGTAAAGGATTAACAAGAAAAGCAGAGAACAGGGGTACATAAATATACAAACTGAAGACAGGTTTTCAAGGTTATGTAGCTGTCTCAGTGGCTTTCTTTTTGTTAATGTCTCATCTCAGTCTTTAAGTGGTGTATGCTTGGTTTTCTTTGAGACTAGAGTTATGGATATAGTCCATAGTCCTCATAGACATATCTATAGGTCGTAAAGGAGAGGAGAAGGTAAAAAAAAAAGAAAGAGTGTAAAAAGAAGGAGAGTATAAGGGGGTACAAAAGAAAGTATAAGAGTAGGAGGTAAAAAGTAGAGTATAAGAGGAAGAGAGGAGGCGGTAAAAGTAGAGATGAGGAGAGTATAAGTGTCATTTAGGAGCCTCAACACATCTTTAGCTTCAATATTATCATTTGACTCACTTACAGGTCATTTGTCCTTGATATCATAACTGGACAAACACTTTAATGTGCTGATGATCATATTTAAGAGTGATTATTGATTAATGATCAGTACACTTATAATATATCTAATTTATGCATTAAATGTGGCGTATTACTCTTCATTAATGAAGCTTTGGCGCCCTCTGATGGTGAAAAGATAAACTGCATGCTATCAGTTTAATGAACACAGATGAGTGTTTTTAAATGATAAAAAATATTTAAGTATTGTTATTAGAATTGTACTAATGACTGCTGTTAACCACACTGACACCAACAGTGATGTCTTCAATACAAACTTTGATGCTTAATATTGATCTGGATGTAATTTGACTGTTAAAGTGACTCATAGAGAAACTCTCATGATCACTGCCCTCCAGTGGTAACAGTCAGTAACTACAACTCTCCACATAGAGCACTGTCAGTAATATTGATATTCAGACAGACATTATAACTCATTTACTGCATTATTTTGGCACTAATGTTCATCAGTCTGATTACGACACTATATATGTGAACATACATATTAAATTGCTACTAATACTGATGTCAACAGAGGAGTATGACATGCAGCAAAGTTCTGGACAAATCTAACCAGGGACATTTTGGTTACATGTTCTGCATCTGATGAGTCTGATGAGTTTCATTTGTTTATTCTGCTGTTACAAACTGTTGATATTACATACTGGTATGTACAGTATATATGTATATATATATATATATATATATATAGAGAGAGAGAGAGAGAGAGAGAGAGAGAGAGAGAGAGAGAGAGAGATCATATAACAACATGTACTGTATATGTACAGTATATGTGACTGAAAAACAAACTGCCACTCAGTCATGTGGAAACTATGTTGGGTTTAGATGTAACCTTTACACCCTGTGAAAGATCAGGTTTGTACTAATAACATGAGGAAGTTTCTCTAACAGGAGGAGACTCTAACCCTCCTACAGAGGACACAGAGACAGTGAACGAGACCAACCTGACCCAAACCCAAACCCAAGATACAGAGGCTGAGTGAATGTTGTGTTGAAGGTTTGGAGGTGGATCACTGTGTCAGAGGAGAGTCTGTAGAAGGACAGAATGCCAGCAGGACAGTCCACATACACTGCTACTCTGTTAGAGACCAAGGAAGAGGAGGAAGAGGAGGAAGAGGAGGGGATGGATGTTCCTCTCTTATTGTGCCAGACAGTAACCACGATCAGAGCAGTACAGATTCCAGGACTGATCATTCATTCAAAACTTGCAGTCATCACTGTCTTCTTTCCTGCTGATTCCTCTGTAATTCACTGATATGTAAACCCCTCCTTTCCACTCAACTTCCCAGTAACAGCGACCAGTCAGAACATTTGTACACAGCAGCTGAGACCAGAAGTCAAATCTGTCTGGGTGATCAGGATATGACCGATCCTCCTTCACACATGTCATCTTCCTGTTGTTGTCAGACAGTTTGAGATTTCTGTTTACTGTGTTTGGATCCAGTGTGAGTTCATAGAAATCTGATGGAGAGAAGGAGACACAATACAGCTGCATTTATTGATCTACCATCTGCTTGATGATGAAATCATCTTCATCCTCAGTAGTATGTGAATGAGTGATGTCAGTTTGAAGTTTGCTTTGTTTTCATGAATCAGATGAAAAACACACTTACACTTCCTCAGACCTGGTGTCAACCATTGGACTCCAGCAGACTGCACCCTGAAAGGAGGAAGGGCATCAGAGCAGTATGTTCGCTTTCAGCATGCAAACATGGACGTTACATCACTCTAGTCTACTGTTTTATTATTCCGTTCAAATGTGGGGTTGAGCTTTGATAGACTTTTATCCAATCTGAATCCAGTAATCCCAATCCTTCTGAGACCTTGATTGAATCTAATCAGGTTTAACTTTCAACATTTACAGGAAACTTCAGTTAGAAATAACAAAAACTCAAAGATTCAGTTGAGATCTGCAATCAGCGCTGACAGAGAAAATGTTTCCAGCTCTTCCTCCTCTATCAGATATTATCTCTCCATACTTGAGAGTGTCCAGTCTCCATTGTGGATCCTCCAGTTGAGCAGACAACAGCTTCTCTCCTGAGTGTCCTGGATGATTGTAGCTCAGGTCCAGCTCTCTCAGATGGGAGGGGTTGGAGCTCAGAGCTGAGGCCAGAGAAGCACAGCCATCCTCTGTGATCAGACATCCTGACAGCCTGCAAAAACACAAAATACACATGTCAGACAGTCTGAGAGTACTGCTGTGAGCAGTCAGATACAACAACAAACTGTCTCCAAACCAACTAACTAACAAACTAAAAGATGAATTGAATCAGGGAGTTCCAGAAAGTTGAGCATCCAGCCAGACGAGAAAAGTCATCAGTTGAGGGATGATTCAGCAGCATGTTTTTACCTCGTCATTGTGATCTAAATGTTAAAAAACACTAAAATGTGCTTGTGAAGATTGAAGCTTTTGCCAAAGAGAAAAATAAAGATGTACTTTTAGCAGAATGCTGTGTGCACTTTTCAGGTTTGGTATGCTGGTATGTTTTTAACCACACAAAATCAAGAAGCCTCCTGCCATAAAATGTGACTTCACAGTGGTTCATTAAAGTATCCACCAGACAAACTAGTCTGCTCTTTAGCCTGCAACTGGTGCTTGAAGAACCCCCTGTGAATACTTGTTGAATACTTAGCTGTTCAGGTACAACAGTATTTAGACACATTTAGTAGAAATGTGTAAAATCATCTGTGGTATTAAATAATTCAACAACAAAAGGAAAACAAAAGAAAACAATAAAAATCTGCATGGAAATGTTGGGCCTCAAACCATGAGGTCACACAGAGAAGGCCTATATGTAACCTGTGAGGCCTGACTACGAGGTGCTTTTTCCTTTGTTTCCCCCGAGACAAAGGAATAGCGCCAAAATGCTGCTACAGACAATGGGAGTCCATTGCAAACTCCATTTCCAAGGATACTTTGCGATTTTCACACCTTACCAGGGAACAGTCAACATACAGTCCCTCATTGGTGGAGACACTCCTGCACAGCGGAGCGTCCTGATGACGCAGCCATGACATCACCGCCCTTTTAAAAACTGAACATGCCCTGAAGCACACGCCTTTCCCATGTCACTGAGCTAGGGGTAACCTCTGTTCCTCTGCGAGTCAGCTTGACTAAAGGGGGTACCCCATGCATGTGTTTTCCCCTCATCGAAGACTCCCCTCGCCGGATGAGACGAGACTTCGCCCCATGATCACCCGAACACATTCCTGGATCCGAGAGAGACCGCTGCTGCAACCAGCGTCCTCAAATTCCCTCGAGAAGGAAGAAACGCTCCACTCTTCTTCACCAAGTCGACTCTTCTATTCTCTCCGCCACACCGCTGAGAGCCAGCTGCCATGATTTTTGCCGACCGTGCAAGAACGGCCACCATCTGCCTCTGAGCCAAGGACGAAGCCGGACAGAAAGACGGACTACACACACACCCTGCTCGCTTTCTGAAGCGACCAAGTAAGAGGCATAAGTCTGGGTAGAGGCAGTGTTAGTTGTGTGTTCTTTTCAGCATCAGTTGCTGTTGTTTAGCATTTAGTTTTTTAGCTTTATTGCTATTGTTTCGTTGTGAGTTGACAGACCGCCGAGTCCATTTTTCTCTGCTTTACTCTGAGTATTTTAAGTTTGCTGCCTGTTTAGTTGTGTTCACCACGCTAGACTGTTTTGTGTTTGTCCCGCTCAGGACTACTGCTGTGTTTGTGCCATCATGAGTGAGAAAGTAAGTTGCTTTGTCGATCAGAAACCAGACAACGTGCATCACAGACTGCCGTCCGTACGTGCACTCTCTGTGGACAAAGGAACCGCTTCTCTCCCTCTCACGATCGCCTTCTCTCCTTCTTCCCTCTCTTTTGACTAATACATACACACATATTTTTGCACATCTGATGGTCAGATAACGTCGGACAAAACTTTGCTTTGTCTTTCCTTATCCGCCATCAGACACATGTGTTTTCCACAGAATTGGGTGAGTGCAAGACACCGACCACCAGGCAGCACCATCTTGCTTCTGTCTAACCAAGACACCGCCATACTTCTGCCATCCGGTTCTCACGCTACGTGACTTCCTCCCATAGTCACGTCCGTGTCACAGACCGACGACATCATCACGTCAGGCCCCTTCACCATCTTGCCACACACACACACACATGCATTCCCCTGCATGTGCTCAACCCTGTACATAGCTGTTGTGTTTTGTTTGGTAGAATTAGATTTTAGAATAGTTGTTTATTGAATGAAGTATTTGTTAACTTTGTTAATTTTCCTAAGTTTAATAAACACTGTTATATCTTTAAAGAGAAGTTCTTTTGTCATTATTGTGTGTAACATATTGTAAAAGTGGCTGATTGAAGGAGTCAGAGCTCGAATTCAACCCTTCTTTGTTCACCCTCAAATGCTGATATCTCTCGGATATTAACATTCTGGGTGAACTCCCATTTATGAGACTACCTTGTTTGGTTATTGGTCCAAGTTTCCGGGTGGTGCCCCGTATTTGTTAATTCATATTAATAATTCTATTAATTGTTATAATTAGTTAATTATCTTTGATAATTGATAATTATTGCAAATAATCAACTGTGTTCCTCACAGATCCAACAGTTGGTGCCAGAATTATTGAGTAAGATTAACAATATCTTGATTTCATAATTCATAATTATCTATGATAATTATGAATTATTGCTAATAACCAAACTCACTACTGCCCGTCCCAACAGAAAGTAATTCTCTACTGCTTAAGTTTAGTAAAAAGTGGTTTGACAATTCATAGTAGCAGAGACAATCCTACTCAGGTTTAATGTTTATCCTGTAATATCATTCAGATTTTAAATGTTTATCTGTTGAGCAGGTTGCTGAATCCTGACCTGAGAGGTTCCAATGTACAGTGTGGACTCTCCAGTCCAACAGACAGCAGCTTCACTCCTGAATTCTGCAGATTGTTGTTACTCAGATCCAGCTCTCTCAGACTAGAGGACTGGGAGCTGAGAACTGAGGACAGAGCTGCACAGCTTCTCTCTGAGAGGTTACAGTCAGTCAGCCTGGAAAGATAATGACAACAATGAGAAAAATAATGGGTTAGTTATATTTTCCTCCTGTGGAAAGGACAGCAGAGTATTTATATAATGATGAATAAATCTAAGCATCTGTGTACTTACAGAGCTTTGTTTGAGGTTTTGACCACTGGCAGAAGCCTCAGAAGAGCCTCCTCTGAAGCAGAGTATTTCTTCAAGTCAAACACATCCAGATCTTTTTCTGACGACAGTAAGATGAAGACCAGGGCTGACCACTGAGCAGGAGTTTATTTGTGGAGAGACTTCCTGATCTCAGGTACTGTTGGATCTGCTCCACTAGAGAACTATCATTCAGTTCATTTAGACAGTGGAACAGATTGATGCTTCTTTCTGCAGACAGATTCTCACTGATCTTCTTCTTGATGTACTTGACTGTTTTCTGATTGGTCTGTGAGCTACTTCCTGTCTGTTTCATCAGACCTCGTAGGAGAGTCTGATTGGTCTGCAGTGAAACACCAAGGAGGAAGCGGAGGAACAAGTTCAGGTGTCCATTTGGACTCTTTAAGGTCTCGTCCACAGCACTTTGGTAGAAACGTGTCTTTGCAGATTCTTCTATAGTCTCAGACTTCTGGGATGTTGTTTGTTCTTCTGATAGCAGCTTGACTCCAGAGTTGATGATTGTCAGATGGACATGAAGAGCAGCCAGAAACTCTTGAACGCTCAGATGGACGAAGCAGAACATCTTGCTTTGGTACAGCCCTCTCTCCTCTTTAAAGATCTGTGTGAACACTCCTGAGTATACTGAGGCTGCTTTGATATCGATGCCACACTCTGTCAGGTCTGATTCATAGAAGATCAGGTTGCCTTTCTGCAACTGCTCAAAAGCCAGTTTTCCCAGAGACTCAATCATCTTCCTGCTCTCTGGATTTCAGTGTGGATCTGTCGCAGCTCCTCCATCATACTTGACATTCTTCAGTTTTGTCTGAACCACTAGGAAGTGGATGCACAACTCAGTCAGGGTCTTGGGGAGCTCTCCTCCCTCTCTGCTTTTCAACACATCCTCCAGAACTATAGCAGTGATCCAACAGAAGACTGGGATGTGGCACATGATTTGGAGGCTTCGTGATGTCTTGATGTGGGAGATGATTGTGCTAGCTAGCTTCTCATCTCTGAATCTCTTCCTGAAGTACTCCTCCTTCTGTGGGTCAGTGAACCCTCTGACCTCTGTCACCATGTTGACACACTCAGGAGGGATCTGATTGGCTGCTGCAGGTCGTGTGGTTATCCAGAGGTGAGCAGAGGGAAGCAGTTCCCCCCGATTAGGTTTGTCAGCAGCACATCCACTGAGGTGGACTTAGTAACATCAGTCAGGATCTCATTGTTGTGGAAGTCCAGAGGAAGTCGACACTCATCCAGACCGTCAAAGATGAACACAACCTGGAACTCTTCAAACCTGCAGATTCCTGCTTCTTTGGTTTCAGTAAAGAAGTGATGAACAAGTTCCACGAAGCTGTACTTTTTCTCTTTCAGCACATTCAGCTCTCTGAAAGTGAATGGAAATGTGAACTGTATGTACTGGTTGGCTTTGTCTTCAGCCCAGTCCAGAGTGAACTTCTAAGGTTAAGACTGTTTTCCCAATGCCAGCCACTCCCTTTGCCATCACTGTTCTGATTGGTTCATCTCTTCCAGGTGAGGCTTTAAAGATGTCTTCTTGTCTGATTATTGTTTCTGGTCTGATTGGTTTCCTGGATGCTGTTTCGATCTGTCTGACCTCATGTTCATCATTGACCTCTGCAGTCCCTCCCTCTGTGATGTAGAGCTCTGTGTAGATCTGATTCAGAAGGGTTGGGTTTCCTGCTTTAGCTAAAAACACGCACTGGAACTTATTCTTTAGGTTAGACTTAAGAAAGACAAGAAATAGGATCAATAGTTATTGATAATTAATAAAGAAAATATGACAATTTAAAGAATGCATATATAAACATATTTTCCTCCATCTCTTGAGACATCAGTAAATGTTATCCAGCATATTAAATATTTATAGAATTTCTCTTACTGTTCTGCAGACGGTCAGCCAGCTCCTCCTGCTTCATTCTCCTCAGGAAGTGCAGAAATGCAGAATTCAGATGTGCCTCTCTGCTGCTCCTCCTCTGTTCTTCCTCCTCACCATCCAACATCTCCTCATCCTCCCTCTGACTATCTAAGGTTTCTGGGTAATCTGGACTCGGAATCTTCTGCATCTTCTTCAGCTCATTCTTCACAAAAGTGACAATGTTCTCTTCCAGCAGCTGGAACAGAATACTATATGAATGACACATTCAACTAAAATCATGAAGCAAACATGAGATCCATGTTGGACAGACTGACAATCCACTGGTCTACAAAGTGCAGCATGGAGATGATTGTGAACAGAATAGATGTAAAACTAGTTGTACAGACCATAAATATGGAGTCCACGTATGTTTGATGCTGCTGGGCAGACTGACCACTGGGAACCTCTGAGCTCTCCTTGTCCACTCTGTGGAGGAATCATGAAGAATGAGCTCACATTATGTCTGTCCACACGGAGAAAAACACAAGCTAAAGGTCCATCAAGTGATATTTGGATGTGAACAGTAGGGTCGGGTTCTGTTCACATTTGAACCAATACCAGTACCTGGAATTTGGTAATGGTAACCAATGGTAACTTTTTTCGATACTTTACTCTCTCTGTCATCTCTATATAAAACAAGGAATCTCTCTGTCTGTCTGTCTGTCTGTCTTTATGTATGTGTGTGTCCTTCGCATACCCCAAGAACCATTTATCCGATCTACTTCACACTTGGCAGGTGTATTGCTGAAGACTCAAGGAAGTGCGAGTGTGAAGTTGTTTGGATGAGTGGTTCTCAAGAAATATATAAAAATACCTTATAAACAACATTGTTACTGCTTCTTCTTCTGCCCGTGGAGTCAACGAATGCAAATATGAACACAGTTCGTGCAATGCTGATTAAGCCTATCACCGCCAGATAAATTGCTCTGTAATTTACAGTATACAGAGTTTTTAAATCTAATGTCGGGTGCAACATTCCCACTCTGGCTGTTTGGCCGTTAATCATGCAGCTCTTCTAGACTTTCCAAATGTTATAGGACAAAATGGATCAAATTCTGATAGTGAAACGAGTCATTTTGTGGGGGTCATGTGAGGCTCAAAACAATTTATCCATCGTTTTACAGCCGCAACATTAGGTTACAGCCACTGGTGTACAGGCATACTGGGACAAATCCCGGTGAGCCGGTGAACTGTGAAAAAATACGTTTTTGGGCTGGTGGACCATCAAAACATATCCCTTTTTACCAGTCCTTTCTGTGTGCCTGTCATTCGGGGTGTGCATGAAAGTGTGCTGCAATCACAAAGTAATGCTACTTTGTTATTACAGAGAGACCATGCGTAAAATATGGTCTCATCTATATGTTTACTTGGTGCTTCTGTCAGTATTGGAGCCTCCATGTGAGACGTTCAGCCAGTAAATGTGTGTTTTTAAAACTTATTTCAGAGCTGCATTCACTCATACTCATATAAGAAATATCAATAAATGATCCAAGATTTTAGCTCATATCGTCCCATTTTAAATACTAAGAACTCACATTTTATCAGATGATTGTACAGATTCATGTTCAGGTCCAGGTTCAGGTTCAGGTCCAGGTTCAGCAGAGTCTGGTCTCTGATGGATTCTGGTAGGAAAACATCACTTATCATTTCATTAAAGCTCACATATTCAGCAGAATTCTTCTATAAAACGTGTCGAATTCAATAGAAACAACACATGCACACAGCACTTTACATAGCCCACATACATTCAAATGTTTTATACTCTTGTTGTTTATATTATTTTATATACAGTATTACTATTGCTTTTACTATTTTAAATATTTTTTCCTTACTGCCGTCATTTTCAAATAATTCAACTGACAACTGTTTATCCTGATTGAGATTTTAGTTAATATTGTCCCAATTTTAATACTGAGAACAACTCACATTTTATCAGATGACTGTCTTTGTTTAAAATTAATAACATTGTCCTTTGACTAGTCACTCTTTAAGGACACACAGCTGGGTTCAGGTTCATGTTCAGGTCCAGATCCAGGTTCACAGTCAGGTTCAGGTCTAGGTCCAACAGAGTGTGGTCTGTGCTGCCTCCTTGTTCTTCAACAAAACACACACACAGCTTTGAGTGTGAATAATGATGGTGTCATTCAGAGTCAGAGTCAGAGACTCTCATCTCACCTCTGAGCTTTTGTCTGGCAGTCATATTCCCCACACAGAGAGCTTATACAGGGAGGGACTCCCTTATCTCTGTCCTCACACTGATTCATGCTGCTGAAGTAACATCCACATCAGCCACACACACTCTCTACCTTCATCTGGAGAGGAAACACAAATCATCCTTTACGTCATTTCTCCTGTGAAATCGTAAATAGCAGCTGCTCCTCCTGTGTTTGACTGTTATTTTCTGTTAAATATATCAGTGTGAATGCAACCAGACAGAGCGTCAGGCAGAGAAAGCTGCCATCAGCTGCTGTACTTCTACTATCAGTCTACTATATGGCTTCACAAAGCTGCCGTGAAGTGAAGAGCAGCACACATGATGCATGGAGGAGGATTTACTTTCACTGACTCACACTGACTGAACCTGAGAGGAAGCTTCATTAATTAATTTATGGCAGAGCTGTTGTATTGGATTGCATTAGATTGCACAGGCGTTCCTAATAAAGTGCTCAGTGAGTGTACTTTTGGGTAGTTTAATCTATAACTGAGTGTTACTCTATATGTGCACTTTTATAATATAGATGGGTATGTGCAATTGATGGATGTATCTATTTTTATTGTTGTTGCTGTTGCTGTGATGTTATACTGAAGACACTGATGTCTGAGGTAAATATCCCACTGGGGCAACAAAGTCTATCATATCTTATTTTACTCATATTTTATAGACAGATAATTTATTTTTATATAAAATCTTAATCATAGCTGTGGAAAAAAATGTAGTGGAGTACAAAGTAAAATATCTCCCTCTGTAATGTAGTGGAGTATAAATATAAAGTAGTAAATAGAAGTACAAGTAGGCTACTTTAAGATTGTACTTCAGTACAGAACTGGAGTGAATGTACTACAAGTTACAAAAGCAGATGGATCCAAATTTCCAAACACATTTGATGAGACATTTCCATAAAGAAGCGACACTCGTTCATGTTGGAAGAGTGTCAATAAGATGAGTGCTGTCTTTATTTCTTTATTTAATAGAATAACTTAAGCTACTCACCATGGGTGCCTGGTTATATTTTAAAATGAGGGAGCAAACCTGGAAAGATAAATAATCCTAAACCCTAACCCTAAACCTGAAACTAAAGCAGTCTGTAGAAGTCTAAATGAGTCAGTTTCCACCACTGGACATTTGACTGTTAATTCGGACACTTCAGCGCTGAGAGGATACACTCCGCTCTGTCAGTCTGTCAATGTGCTCCGATCAACGGGTTGGACTGAACCAACTCAAAGGGGGGAAGGGGGGACTCTATGATGATAACTTACATTTTAAAAAGACAAAAAGTGGGGTAGAAAAAACATAACTTTGCTCCCCCTACTTAACTAATGAGGTGCATTTGCTCCAATCGCCCTGCCCCCCTGCTGTCTCTACATCAGTCCTGTAGTTATATAAACAGGTATATAGTCACCTACAGACACAGGAAAGTCAGACAGAGTTCTCCGGCGGTTGTTCGGCCGAGCGGGGCCGTACTAAGTGTCTCAGACAGTGGGGTGAGCAGCGGCTCATCTCTACCTCCTCCACAGGCTGATTCAGGCAGGATAACCTGCCGACAGTCATAAACCAGTGGTGGGACACAGTATTAATAACACTGTGTTCACATACTGAGGATCAAATCACTTCAGCTGCTACTCCACACACAGAAACTCCTGAAATACTGACACAAAATGGCGGACATATTTGATGGTGGTAGTTACTCCGTCGTCCTGAACAGTTAACGCTGGAATTCTGGCTAACAAACAACTGCAGTTATGTGCTGTAACTAAGCTAACAACAGCCAGAAGTAACGAGAAATCATTTAAAAGTGGTTACATTACCTTCGGGTGGATGTCTGAATGTAGAAATCTATCTGTGCCACGACTGTCAGATTAAGTGAAACTAAAATTGAACAGAAATACAGAAAGAGGGACGTGTGAGGTTAAATGGGTAATTCCTGTTGAAACCAAAGTAAACTAAACTTGAACAGAAACACCTAAAAAAAAGCCATGCAGCAACATACAACTCCTTAGCTGCATTCAGACTGAAAACAGCGCTGTTGAAAACAATACAAGGAGATGTTGGTGTGGTCGTGTTTTAAGTGCTGGTGACATAATGAAATATTCCAGCAGGTCCAGTTGGAGTAACAGACTGGACCAGTTGGAGTAACAGATTATTGATGAGAAAAACACTGATCAACCGTTTGTAACAATCACAGACTGATTTGTACTATTCTGGAAAGTTATCACGCTGTATTAATTGGCCTTTACAATGATTGCACGTGTCATTGAGAGTCAGAAAGTACTCAAAACAAAAGCAAAATGTTCAGTTAAAAGTTTGAATTTACTCATTTTAATGAAACAATTCAATTTAAAGTAAAAGCTTAAAATTTGAACATTTGATCTCGACCCCTTTCTTTTAAAATGTATTTATTTTACCACATTGGAATTGAAACTGGGAATTAATAAGTACCGGAATCGATAAGCAGATTTGGAATCGATAAAATTCAAAGGATACCCAACCCTGTTTAGGGGTCAGTATTGTGTGTGTTACAATACTTGACGTGTCAACATACTTAACAAGTTCAAAGCTTGTCAAGTATGTTCATTATTTTCTAAGCAAATCTAATAAAACCCCATTTTCTCAGAAGGTGAATTGAGAGTTGCAAAAGAGGAGCAGCGTCAGAGCTGTTTGATATTAAGATCATCTAATCTGCAAATGGATTTAGACAGCAGGCTGGGGAGGTCACATCGTCAGAGCAAGTGAGTTTTTAGTGACAGTTTTCCTCACGTGTATTTGTTGTTGACATATACATATATACACACACACACACACTGGCCCTCTAATATGTTAATATAACAAAATATTATGAACACTTTTCAATATAGTGCACTCCAGTACACCACCACCACCACCCACTACCACCTCAGTAATAAACATAAAGTAGAATTATCACCTTTCTGACAATGTCAATAAAAACTGAAAATGTATAAACTTCATAAAGTAGAATTTATGGCAGAGCTGTTGTATTGGATTGCATTGGAGCCTAAACACATCTTTAGCTTTATTATTATTACATGTAACTCACTTACTGCTGGTTTGTCTTGGATATTATAACTGGACAAGTTATAATATATAATTATTCTAAAGGATAATTATTGATGATCAGTACAGTTATAATTTAGCTAATTTCTGCATTAAATGTGGCATATTACTCTTCATTGATGAAGCTTTGGCGTCTTCTGGTGGTGAAAAGATAAACTGCATGCTGTCAGTTTAATGAACACAGATTACATTAAGTGTTTTTCAATGATAAAAATACTTGAATATTGTCATTAGAATTGTACTAATGACTGCTGTTAACCACACTGATACCAGTAGCGGCAGGTGACTCAAAAAATTGGGAGGACAGGAGGAAAACCAACATGGAATTTTACAACAAACTGCATCATACTATATCATTGTCTCTACCTGATGAAATCGGAGGGAGGGGTGGGGGGCAATTTTATATGCCAATAAAGCAATTTGCTTTCAAACACAAAAACCCCTGAGTGGTGAAGACATAGCATATACATATTTTTTCTAAACAAAGAAGTGCTCATTTTAGCGGTGGAGTGGTTCAGAATGTGTCGTTTTATCAACAAAGCGAAATTCAAATTTATAGTATTGTTCTATTGTTACAACAGATTTATGTTCTCATCAGAAACAGACAACATATCACATGATTTACACGTGTTTCCTATGTATTTTCTTAGTATATGGGAATATATAAAGTATCACAAAGCTTATAATCTGATACAGGTACAGATCAGTGCTGAATACAAGAAAGATTGAACACTAAAAACATTCACAGATCTAAAAGTGTAGGTACACATCAGATAGTATTAATGCATGTATCAAATACATGACTTACACACTCTTATTTATATGCACGACCTTCAAAATATAGTCTACAAAGTTGACATGTTAACACTTATTATTCTAGTTACTTTAAGCGTATTACTCAATATAGATTCAGCTTAAAAACGAACTGAAGAAATTCTCACAAGCCAGCAGCCAGACCTCCTGCACACTCATTCACTAATCACACATCGTCATCGTCAATTAAAACAGGATCAATTCCAAATGAATGAGTGAGTCCAGACAGCTCACTGTAACTTCAACAAGCAAACTACCCACAGCACATTATATGATCTCTGCTGCATTCTTGTTAAAGAGATAAATTCACACATCAGCCACAGAAACATTTAACCATCAGAGATGAAATTAGCGACCAAAGAGACAGAGAGAGAGAAGCTGTATCTGACTCACGTTATCTGACGTCTTCTTCTTTCATGGAGATGAAGTATTCATGTCATAGCGTCCATTTATAGCTGTTGGTCATCTTGTTTGTTAGTTAACAGAACGTTGTGGCTGCTGGTTAACCAGTCTGATACCATTAGCAACAATGACAAACAAGCTAACTCTCCTGGTTGTTTCTCTGGTTGCTTCTCTCTCCAGCCTCCCCGGTGGCGTCCTGCTGCTGCTGCACCGCACAGTCCAAATCCACTCTCCTGTTAGCTTAACAACAGTCCTTAACAGTCTTTCCATGGATGTATAAAGAGTCCTCCAGGCTGTTGCGTTGGCTAATACAAGGAGCTATCTACTGCACGTTATCTACTTCATCTACTGCCTTACAGTGGAGAGAATTGAAGATAAAATCTGGAAACTATCATTGGACCGATGCAATGTCAATATTGTATTCTGGTTGTTGATTGGTTAGAGAGGATGTCCTCCCTTGGAGCGTCATTTTATGTGTCTTGGCCAATCATAGATTAGCATGAAAAAAAAAAGAAGTACATTAAATTGATGTAAGAGAGCCCACCGTGCAGAGGACAGCAGGAGCCCGTCCTCCTCTGTCCCCCACTCCCCTTCACTCTCCCCCACCACCACTCCACACCATGGATGTATAGTAAGAGCTGGATACCGGACTAAAAATGGCACCCTTTCGGTCCTATAGGAATTACTCGCCTGGAGCATACGCCAAAAAAAGTTTCTAGCTTACAGGTTTGCGTCCACGTTGTGCGGCCCACTGAATATGAGCAGTAGTGTTTCCCCCGCTGGCTCTGCCTGTGAGTTCCTGCTCGGCCCATAGACTTTACATTGTGATAACGTCACAGATTTTTAAATTACTTTTCTCAGCTTGAGGAAAGTTTTACAAATATAAAACCTCCATAAATCAAAAATTCATAATAGAAATAGTCATAAATGTCCTGTCAACAGTTTTACAGACGTCTGTTACAATGGTGGTCTATGGAGAAAATCCTTTTTGGGCTGCAGGGGGATTTTTGCTGCAATACCGTGAGTGGCCACTGGGAAAAATTGGCTGCAAGGCTGAGCAGCGGTGCCCTATCCAGCTCTTATTATACGTCAGTGCTTCACACACGCTGCACTCTCTCCTCCTGCCCTGCAGGTGTCGCTGTTGAAGCATTTTAACTAGAATTTCAATAACGGATTTTTTCCAAAGAAGAGAGAAAAAATATTTTATGAATAATACTGAGATTTAGTAATGGTTTATTTCAACCAAATATTCTTTTTTATATTTTGATCTCCCTCTTGCCTCTCAAAAAATAGAGGAGGAGCAACCTCCTCTGCCTCTATGGACCAGCCTCCACTGACTAATACCAACTGCGATGTTTTCAATACAAACATTGATGCTTCATATTGATCTGGATGTAACTTGACTGTTAAAGTGACTCACATAGAAACTCTCATGATCACTGACCTCCAGTGGTCACTGTCAGTAACTACAACTCTTCATATGCAGCACTGACAGTAATACTGATAATTAGACTGACATTATGACACATTTACTGTATTATGTAGTAGCTGTAAAATACAGCTGAGGATAAAATATAAAACTGACTTGCCAGGACTCCACTATAAAAAGTTACAAACAGGGGATACATTATAAAAACATGAACAAAGGTAAATGCTCCATAAATGATTTCAACTAGTGGATACAATCTAAAAAATGAAGATGTTTGACTCTTTATCCTCCTAGTTTATTATTATTTATTATATGGTTATTTCTCCTGCTTTTAACTGATCACACTAAGTCTACTGCTTTTTGATTTTTACAGTGTAGTGAAAAAGACATGAAGTGCATTTTTGCAGGGGTGAACAGTTGGACTGGCCTAATGTTTAGAGAGGAGGCTTGTTGCCAATAGATCACTGGTTTGATCCACCAAATGAGACTATTTCCAATGAAAACTGTCTCACAGCTGTCTAACAGATAATGAATTCAATAATAACAGATTACTCATTCTTGTCCTTGAAACATTTTGTTGTTTTGTTGAACAAGGAGCTTTCTACCTTTCAGATAGCTGATTTTGAATGTCAGACATGAAGAGAAAATACTTAAAAGCTTTTAAGAAACAAGTCTGTCCAGGTGGTACAGGCTGTTAGAATGCTGTTCAGATGTTTTGAGGTTGTGGGTTTCATCCTCTGTGACTTTTGAAGTGCTAAATCAAGAGAAAAGACTGAAAGCTGTGAGAGAAACAGTCCCAGTAACAAAGAGTTCCAGTGGCTAATAGAGTAGGATTGGTGTTCTCAAATATGAGGGTACCATGTTCAATCCTCAGTCAGCAGATTTATTTTAGTCTGAAACCCAAAAGTAAAGACTGAAAAGCTCTAAGAAACTTTTGAGAAAATGTCTTTACTGGTTCAGGCTGTTAGAAGACTTGTCTGAGAGTTTTGAGGTTGTGGGTTCAATCCTTGGCGAGTTTTGAAGTCCAACATCAAGAGGAAAGACTGAAAACTGTGAGAGAAAGACACTCAATGACAAAGATCCAGTGGCCCAGCAGGTAACACTGCTTCATGGTGACTCTGAAGTTGTGGGTTCAATCCCCATGTGTAGTGGAAACCACTTATAGCGATGATGTCCATCCAGATCAAATTGATCACTATAAGTGAATGATTATTATAACTGTTTTTTTTCTTTTTCTGTATTTTTCATACAGATTACCATCTAACTGACATTTGTACATTTTATAACATGAATATAAAGTAATGAAACAGGCAGCTTTGCTATTTACTGAATTTTATTGACTGTTTCAAAAGACAGAACAGCTGTTTCAAACACTTGTTGTTTCACTGCTGCATCTCATTAGCTCATTTTTGGCAGTTTGTCATAACCTTCAAGAAGCTTCAGTTCCAATTGTGTTGAAAGCTGTTATACATTTTGGAGTATGAAAAGCTGTTGAATTGTACTTTTTCTTTACTTTCACATACTTGGTGTTCACAGAAACATTGGTCAGATCTTGTACCCTAGATCTTGGAGGACTTTTGGTGTAGATGATGTTCAGGTTAGATATTTCTTTAAATGATTCCACTGAACTGTATTTTTTGATTGTCAATCCATTGTTGAAAATTGTACATTGTTGACACCACAGAGCCAACCAAAGCAAGGTTTCTCAAACAACTGTGGGGTGTTTGTTTTGATGGTACGATGCTGGCTATTCAGTATACAGTATATTACATAAGTCCTTTTTTCTGTTATAACATATGAAAACTGATTATTATTATTTCTGTGCTTGTAGCATGCAAAGCATTCTTGTTTATTATTCTTGATACTTTTTGGGACCTATTTCCTACAGTTTTTTCACTACATACACAATTCATACATCAAAGTCCTGCACAGCTGGACACTGATGTGACAAGCTGTGACTTCTTGGGGGCACATCTTCTACATACTCAAATATATTGATGGGGGGAATATTTTGTTGTTGTTATTACAACTATCATAAACTGAACAACCAACTATTTCTTAACTTAAAGTACGCTCTGTATATGGTAATAGAAGCACAATGTGATTTCACTGAGGTACGTATAAATTATGAAATTATCTCATCACGAGTGGATAGAAGGTTTTTTGGGATACACATCTGATTGCATGATTTCTTTTTCAAAGGAAAACATGCAGCAAATTAGGCGATGGTGGTGCCTAGTTCTCCTGCAGAACTTTTCCATGCCGTGTCTTGAAGATTGTAAGAAAAACTCCTCAATTGCATCCTTACTAAATCACTTGTTTCACTGTAGCCAGACTGACCTGAATATATTTTTATATTGAATGTATATAACATGTCATTCACTCACCTAGGTCTGAAGAGGGAGTTGTCCTACAAGTAGGAGTTGTCATAGTGTCATTAGATGAGTGGTATAGCCTTCAATCAGTGTTTAAAAACTTACCACCACCCCCACATATATATTTTGGGATGAAGTAGAAGACATGTACAAAGCACATTCAGCTTGTCAGTGTGTCTATATGAAAGAGTCTGTCTCCATTCTCATGAGGAAAATAAACAGCATTTTAATCAGGATAGGTAGTAACTATATATATATATGTTCAATGAAATATAATTACAAAGTAATAGAATTTACCAATATTAACAGATGACCCATATTTCATAAAATAAATAATGCACTGGAAGCAAAAAAATTACAGGCTTATTTCAAAAGGCTGCAGATGAGGTTGGCAAGGTGGAAATAAGAATTACATTAAACAATTGTTCTTTTATTGAAAAAATGTACCAATTAACATGTCAATTTTCAATTGCATTCTTATTTCTTTATATGCAGGCAATGTTTATAATCCAAATGCACTGGTGTAATATGTTTTATAGGCTGCAGTGTTCATAATTTAGTACTTCATGCAGTTGTGATGTTTGTGAATGTGCTGCATAGCATCCACCACCAGGTGATGCCTTTGAGTCAGTCAAATCAAATCAAATCTTATTGTCATATAAACAGTCATATACAGTACATACAGTGAAATTCTTAGGTGCCTAGCTCCAGAACAAGTCTAACAATTACATGAATAAAATATAATAAAGGGTAATCTAACAATTGAGTAGAAAATGAATCTAGCAAATAGCTATCATAAAATAGAAATATATAAAATAGAATAAAAATGAACAGTGAAACAATGAATAATATGATCAGTAATGATTTTCAATGTTGAATATGTGTTTCAGAAAAATGAGACAATGAAAAGTAGCCAGGAATGAGTCCCAGATCAATGACACAGTATAACCAGAACATAACATAACATTCATCACAAGTCTATCGAGTTTTGAAGCAGAAGTAGTAGAAGAGCAATTATGTTCTGTTGTTCACTGCAACAATATGAGTAGCTTGTATCAAAGTTTGAGAGATGTACAGCATGGAGCAAAAACTGTTACAACTCTCGAGTGCTGATACCACTTTATAATAACTGCACACTGCAGTCAGGGGTACTTGGGGAAGAAAATCTCTGAAAAGGTTTTTTTTTTAAAACTGAAAAGCTCGCCCCCAATGCCTTGGAGAAGTGGAAGCAGGGGGTTATGGGACAGGAAACTACGAGTGGCTGACACTTTACTGAAGTTGAAACAAATGTATCTAAATATGTTGGAAGAGTTTCACTTTAACACGCATAATAAATACAGAAAGTAGCTTCTTGACTGTATAGGCAATGTTTTGTTTTGTTTTTTTATAGATTGATAGATAGATAGTGTCACACCAACACTGCTTTCCAAACACCAGTCGAGTAAACCAAATTATAATGTAATGTAAAGAAACCTATTCTGAACATTGGAAAAAGCCAAAGTAGATTAGAATGTTATCTGACCCTAAAAAGAGATTATGAATTAGTAGAATGTATCTCTACTGTTAGAGATAGAAAGCAGAGACAGATCCTAACCAAGTACAAGCCCAGTGACCACAAACTGGCAATCGAAAAAGGATGACACAAAAAATCATGGCAACCCAAAGAAAAAGATCACTGTTTGACAGGTGAGGTTGAGACAGATGCACTTCCTCCTGCAATGTAAAACATTAAATGAAATAAGGAACATTTACTTATAAAGTTCAACTCTGTAATTTCATATTTCAAAGAGCTTTATGACTTCTCAAAATTAAAAATACTACTAGGAGAAGGAGACAGGGCATATATTATTGCCCAAAATGTATCAACATGCCATAACCTGAGGGACAGTGAATGACCTAGACACACACACACACACATAGATAGATAGATAGATAGATAGATGGATAGATGGATAGATAGATAGATAGATAGATAGATAGATACTTTATTTATATTGTATATTAATTAAAAGATTGTACAAGTATTCCTAATAAAGTGCTCAGTGAGTGTATATTTCTTTACAAACTGCTTTGTTGAGCAAGTTGAAGTGAACTACATTACCCACAATCAGCAGGAACGTTTGGTGACGCATGGGGCTCGCGCCGCGCCAGGCAGGGGGGGGGAAAAGGGACGGCGTTGCGCATGCGCCACATTTATGTTGTTGTTTGTGGCGGTAAGATGGCGGCGCTCGGAGACACCTCAGCTCCGGGGGTGAACGGGTTAATACAACAATTCACAGCAATAACAGGTAAAAAATAACATTTTATTTTGCGTTTGATCCATTGAGTAGTTTTGGGTTACCACACAGAAAGAGCTCCGTTGCCTAGAAAACCACGAAATCACTGCGCAGATGAGAAAACGGACGTTAAGTGTTAGCTGTGGCCCCTGCGCTGTCAGAGCTGTGCAGAGGGGAAAAAGCACAGCCAGTTATCTGCTAAACTCAAAGAGAAAAGACTCACAAAAGGGCGCGCAAAAACCACCAGTTTTAAACATTATTTGTCACAGAAACTTCAAGTCTGATCAGATTAGCTCTCTGGTGCTCATTACAGGCGCTGTCGCGGTGGCGTTGAGCTGCTTTTTGAGCCTTTTTCCGCGCTGCCTGTTGTTCGATTATGTGGAATGGACGTCGGCTGTCCAACATTTCCCTTCTTCACCCATCAGCCAGGCTTCGTGTTGTGTGTGTGTGTGTGTATGTGTGTGTTTCACTGTCATCTCCAGCGTCACGGTGGCGTTAAGCACACTTGGCTGAGCGCAACTTTATGTCGCCGACCACACTTTTCAACATGTCCTCGGCAGTGCATGTTTCGCCTCGACACGATGAAAAGTGTTTTGAGTTTGAAGTTATTTCACCTCCCGCAGAAGAAGGAAGACATTCAGGGGGGCTGCTGCCACACTTGGAAAGTGAAACGGACATGCGCAGTATACACGGAAATATCATTGTAGTCAAACGGTGCTGTACACTTTAAAAAAAAAAAAAAAAAGACAAAAAGTTCATCATTAGATCGAGTGTTTTCACAAATGCACAATAGTTTTAACTGTTTTTGCAACGTGACGATTCATTATGTTAACATATTAAAGGACTATTCTGGTGTTTTTGCATGTTTTAGCCTATGTACACAACAAATCACGCAACCTATACTTCGCATTAGTGCCGATTATTTCTCTAATGATACCATAACCTTTTAAACTCTGACAGCTGTTTTGCTTTTATTCATGCTAGTACAGTGTTGCACATCTCCAGCAAAGACTTGTAGGAGATGTGATCCATCACAGATGACCTGCATTTCTAATGATCAATTAAGTTAGGCTTGTTGTTACATTTCATAGCATCCCATAATTGGGAAGTTTAACTCTGCATTTACACAGTGATGTGTACTAAATAACGTGCAGGATAATTGTGACAACATGATACAATTAATGGAAATCTTTGGTCGTCCGAGAGGCAAAGAGTCGAACAAAAAAGTTAAAGAATAGGCTCACAATTTTTCAAGTGTGTCTTAAAACAACAGTCAGGTGCCTATATGAACACTGACAGAGGGTTTTCCTCACTGTAATTATTCCTCCTGTTCATACTGGCTATTAAAAGATCCTCCTCAAATGTGCTTTCAATGTAAGTGATTGGGGACAAAATCCACAGTGTGTCCACACAGTCATTTTGTGCAAAAATGCTTTTAAAAGTTTCTCTGAAGTTTCAGCAGTTTGAATTAGTCATATCAAGTTGATATCTGCTACATTTACAGTCTTTTTAGCATCAAAATCCCTCCTTGTGTTTCCTTGGACAGTGTTTCCCTGTTGAGCTGCAGTGGAAGTATAGTAACAAAAAAAGGGACTTTGGCACTGAAAACACTGTAACGTTAAAAGATATCTAATTGATTTGACTAATTTGGACTGAAGCTTCATATTAGCTTCAGATAAACTTTTAAATACATTTCTGCACAGAAGGAGTCTTGTGGTTTTTGGCCCCATCACTTACATTTCAAGTGCATTATGAATGGATCTTCTAATGGTCAGTATGAACAGGAGAAATGATTATAACTAGAAAACCTATTTCAATGTTCATTTGGGCACCCGACTGTTGTTTTAAGACAAACTTGAAAAATTGTGAGCCCTTCCTTTAAGGAACTCTTCAAAAATATGTCTGGTAGTAATGTATAGACTAAATGATTTATAGTTAACAGGTTACAACATCAACACATATGTGATCTTTCTAAATAGGTTGTCACAGATGCTAAATATCAGCTGTCCATCATAGAGTTCGGCCATATGATGGTATATAGAGTGAGACAGTATACATTTGTTTTCCGTCAGAGATTTTGCCATGCTGCTTATGGCATCAAGGTGATTAAATACCTTGGTTTGTCATCTATTTATTTAGCAGGAATGACCAAAATCATTCCTGTCCAGTTATTTTGTCTACAAACAGTTCCTCATTAAACGTGTCTTCTATATCACACAATATATATTGATGTCGTAGTATGAAATGACACATATCGTGATAGAAGATTTTATCTATATTGCCCACTCCCATAAAACCAGTTGTATTGTGTGGTACATTTAAACTAAATGCTTTACATGGATAGTGTGAATTGTCATGCACACATATAGCTGTGCATTAAGGCTTTATCTGAAAATTTTTCTTACGATGTGTATGTTCAATACTCTGCCAGGGGCCACAGAGAGTGTTGGAAAACATATGTTGGAAGCATGCAACAACAACCTGGAGATGGCAGTCACCATGTTTCTGGATGGAGGCGGGATAGCAGAGGAGCCCAGCACCAGCTCTAGTTCGACAGCTTCGAGCAGCAGAGCTCCCCCCTCAGAGTAAGCTGATGTTTCTCCTCACAAACTTATGTCAGACAAAACTAGAACAAAGTCTTTGGACTTTGTTCAACACGTGGTCTTATCTTAAAGATACAGTCCATAGCTCCTAAATTTCTTGAAAGTTTTCCTCCAAGCTCACTGTTGTCTTTAATAGTGAGCTGGAGGGAAACTGGGGGATTCAGTGTGCTGCTATGATTGGGGTTGCTAATAGATGCTATAATAAAATCAGGGAGTGTACACCTGCTCACAATAGCTTAATTTTCTGTCTTCATCAGTCCTTCACTGATACTAGATGTTTTGCTCTACATCATTTTGCTTCCTAGAATAATATTGTATGTGTTGCCTTATGTCTCAGTGAAGTTCGAGCGCCCATTCCCCAGAAGCAGGACATACTGGTTGAACCAGAACCGCTGTTTGGAGGTATTACATTGCTTCTATTCTTACTTTATCCCATTCATATAGTTTTTAAACTAAGTTGCTGTTATTACTGGCAGTTGTTGTGATCATCTAATGTGACTTTTGGTGTGTCTGTTACACATTCAGTGCCAAAGCGAAGAAGACCCGCTCGATCTATATTTGATGGCTTCAGGGACTTCCAGACAGAAACAAGTAAGTATGTTAAAGCTTAATGCTGCATAATTACAACCAACATTTACTTTACTGTACATTTACATTAACTTACTGTAAGTAACCAGGTTACTCATATCGAGATCGACCTTATATGGACTGTAGTAATCAGCAGGTCAGATTTCTCCCTTACCCCTGACTTTATTTTTGAAGTATGGCTTTCTTATTTTAACTTTGGTAGTCAAATGTTCAGCTGTTTAAAAATAACTTATTCAGACTTCTGGAGGCTACTTAGTGTTAGTTTCTGTCGGACTTTAGATGGAATTATTTTAAATTCATGGATGCATCGCTCTGTAATTATCTCACCGATCATCCATGCACTCTGCTGTTACTTTGCCCATCTGCACTCTTTTGTTATGCACATGTGTACATATAAAAGAAAATTAGAAACTGTTTTTTTATATACATACACATGGCAGAGAAATTGTTGGTCTCCTGGGGAAACCAGGTTTCTCCAATCCCCTACCCCAATTACAATGACCAGGTTTCTTGTTTAGATGACTTACTGGAAAAATCCGATTGTAACCCACTTACTTAAGCGTATGTAAATGCACCATCTCTAGCAACTTTATAGTACTGTGTCTTTATTTACTACAATGAAAGGATTTTTTTCTTTCTTTTCCTAGTCCGCCAGGAACAGGAGCTGCGTAACGGTGGCACGGTGGATAAGAAACTGAGCACCCTGGCAGACCTTTTCCGTCCTCCCATTGAGCTCATGCACAAAGGCAGCTTTGAGACGGTGAGGAGTCACTCAGCGGACGCTTTACACCACACATCTTTATTCAGTGAAATTTCAGATGATGATTGTAGATCAAAGATGGGCAACTAGGTGTGCCATGACTGGAAGGGCAGGAGTATCCAGGTCATTTTTGCCAAACTGTTGTTTTTTTTTTTTTCTTTAAATGAAAAATTTCCCCTGGCTGGTTGAATGTACACTCACAATATTTGTAAAATCAGTCCTCCATAACATGTGGTCACATGCTACCAATGTAGATGGTTGTAACTGTTTTCCGTAAGGGGGACACCTTTTTATTTAGTGAATTTAAATTTGTCTTCCATCAAGCTGTTGATGTGCTTTGGCTCTTAAATCTAGACTTGCCAACTTAGTGATTTAATTATACACTAATTGGCTAAATCCAGCTTGATGTCCTGTCTTTACTGATTCTACATTTGCTCTTTTGTGCTTATAGGCAAAAGACTGCGGCCAAATGGAGAACAAGTGGTTAATGATCAACATTCAAAATGTTCAGGACTTTGCCTGCCAGTGCCTGAACAGAGACGTGTGGAGTAACGATGCAGTGAAGACCATCATCAGAGAACACTTCATATTCTGGCAGGTATGCTGCCTCAGAGCACGGGGTCGTATTTGATCTCTGATGATTTCACGTCCCAGCCCAGGCCAGCCTACTGGCTGACGTGGAAAAGTCGGCATAATAACAAAGAGAAGATGCAATACTTTTTTTTTTTTTTTCAAATAAATGATGATGTTTCAGTGGCTGCTTCTACTGCAGAAAAAAACTCTTTGAAATCCCCTTTTTGGCCTGATTTCTCAAAGCTAAATGCACGTTGTTCTTTCCATGTGTTTCTCTGCATCTGCATTGTGTTGAGCCTTTTATTTCATTACAGGTATATCATGACAGTGAAGAGGGACAAAGATACATCCAGTTCTATAAACTGAACAAGTTTCCCTATATTTCCATCCTCGACCCCCGTACAGGTGAGTGTTCATGTGAACTGAGGTAGTGGTAAGAGGACAGTGTATCTCTCCTGCATAACATTTAGAAGACAAGAAAATAGTGTTGAGAAGTAATTCAAAAGCAATAAAATGTCCTTGTGTGACAGAGCGAGAGATCTTTGTATTATTAAAATTGATGGGATCATTACAAGCCAGCAATAAGTTTTTCTCTAAATAAATAGGGAAGATAAATGTGAACTGCATGTATTGTCATCTTATTTATAGTGACTATTTCCTGCTTTTGCTGTCTTTTAAAAACTTCTATAAATTGATTTTTGTCAATGACAAGTGCTGTTCATTCACGTTCACTGTAGGTCAGAAAATGGTGGAGTGGAACCAGCTGGATGTGGCATCGTTCTTGGAGCAGGCGTCTGGCTTCCTGGCAGAGCACGGGCAGCTCGACGGACCGTCCTGTCACGCACCCCCTGCCAAACGAGCTCGCTCTGTGGGTCTCTCATCTCATGTGTCAGCTTTCATTCTCCTTTTTTTCTGCTCCAATAAGAGCCTATCTTTTCTCTCAGGGACTCTGTTGGAAGTTCCTCTGTCACAACTATTTATCAGTTGTAGAACTGCACAATATCTGGATATCTTCTCATGATATAAAACTAGATATGATCAGGTCTGTTACGGTCATAACAACTTGAGCGTTGCATCTTCCTAGTCCTAAAAGCTGCATTACATGTGAAAGATCATATTTCTTTGAATTTATTAGACTGTACTATGGTGAGTTATTCTACCTGCTTAGTCATCAAGCCCTTACAACTGATGATCAGTTCTATCCGTTTTATCCAGTTTTATCCTCTGAAAGCACCATATTCAACCCCAAAAGATTGTCACATTATCAATGGTATTGATAGACCTGATGGCAAGTATTGTGATATTTGGTATTTGTCAGTATCAATCATTTTGGCTGAGTGTATTATGTTCCTCTCCTTTGTATTATTCTTCCCAGCTCTTTGATTTGTTTTCAACAGCTACGCTCTCTGTTTTCTGTTCTAGGAGAGTCTGATTGATGCCAGTGAAGACAGTCAGCTGGAGGCAGCAATCCGAGCCTCCCTACAGGAGACCCACTATGAGTCCTCAAATGTCCCTGACGCCCCAGATTCCCCGCGATCAGATGACGACTCTGATGCAGAGCCTTTCTCTGACAGCGAGGGTCCCATCTCTGTGGATGGCTCGGACAGTGAAATGCCAGAACCCCAGGAAGAGAAAAGTTCTGCCAGCAAACACACCCCAGCCCCTCCCACCACTTCGGCTCAGCAACGTCTTCACCCCGATAATTCGTCTTCTTGCCACAGAAAGTCTCCCTACAAAGAAAACAACCACAATCACAAGAAAGAGGAGAGCAAAAAGAACCACCTGGAGCCCTCAGCTGCCGTTCCTCGTCATCCTCCGCCTGACGCAGATTCTGTGGGGAACTCCTGTACAGCAACAGCTGAAAGCGCGGGGCCTTCAAAAATCAGCACCACCAAAACCTGTGACGTAGACTGCCCTGATGACAACGGTACGGCAACGTGTAATTCTAAACCTGAAATAATTATAATGAGGGTATTAGAGTGTGTGTGTTTGAGTGTGAATGTCTACAGCCTGCAGGCAGACACGTCTCAAAATGTTTAACCACTCTAAATGAGCACTTAAAGTGTCAGTGCAACACTTTACACAGTGATTGGCCAGAATTACAGAGATCAGAAAGTAAGCAAGGTTTGAACTTCTCTCTCTCTCTCAAGACAATTCATTACACAACTATTTCTGGCACTTATCGTGTGCACAACTGAGTGCAACACTATGAATGCCTTCCAGGAGAAACACATAAAATGTGCACCGTTATCCACATATTTTAACATTTATCACATCTTGTCCCTCTCTATGACGGCCAACTTGTCATACCACCTTCAAGTGTGGACATTAGGAAAACTTTTACCTTCGGATGTGGTCAGACAAAACGTCAAAACGAACGAGTTCTTTTCTAGCATAACAAGTCCCCTAATGTGTGTCCACCAGTCAGCTTCTTGAGCTTTAAACTTAGCAGTACATGGTGAGCGCTGCAGCTTGCCCAGATGTTGTTGTGATACTCGAACACAGAGTTAAACTTACACTGCTTTTTGAGCTTTACAGTATAAAATATTCACCGTAAATTCCCAGAGGAGAATATATGATGATGAAAACAAGTCAACAACCTCTTTAAAGTAAAGTAAGTAAAGTAAGAAGTTTTGGAAATAACTGCAGGGCATTAGCAATTAGATACAACTATTATATATTTTTGACATTTGCAATGAATTCAAGGCTGCAGAGGATGGGGGCGATGGCTCAGTCTGTCTTTGTGCAAGTGATCTTACACTGATTAGACCAAAAAAGACATTTAGACAAGAAATTAAACATCTCATAACTACATTCAGGCATTTTTAGAGACAGTTATACTGTGGATACTTAAAACAGGACGACTACATAATTTCTGTTGTTTTTTGTTGTTGTTCACATAGGTCCCAAGGCCAGATTGATGCTCCGTTACCCAGATGGACAGAGAGAACAAATTTCCTTGTCTTCTAAAGCAAAACTTTTGGTAAGAACAATCATTTTTACTCTATTTTAAGTCAGCTGGATGTAAGGACTTTCTCTTCCTGCCCAGACACTGAATATTGTAGCGTAAACACTGACTGTCCCATAAAATGTGTCACTTATGCATTTTTCTCTTCCTTCCAGGCACTGGTAAGACACGTCCAGTCCAAGGGCTACCCTAACGAACGCTTCGAACTTGTCACCAACTTTCCCAGAAGGAAGCTCGCCCACTTGGACTATGACATCACACTGCAGGAGGCGGGGCTTTGTCCACAGGAGACTGTATTTGTGCAGGAGAGGAACTAGCCTTCCCAGACACACTCACTTTTTGCTTGTCTGTATCTCTCTGGTAGACCTCATCCTTTCACCAATGATCTGGGACGATGTTACCGGCCTTTATCACATAACCTTCTGTTCACCTGGAATTAGGCCCCTGTTTTTTTTTTTTTTGTTTTGTTTTTTGCCAAGACAACTGTTAGTGGATGGACTACTTTCCCCGCCATTTCACTATTCTGAATACTGACGTCTCTACTGACAGCCTAATCCTAATGTAGTGTTCTACATTTGGCCAGTAAGGTGTTACGGATGCCAGCACTCTGATTTTTTTAATGTGATATATTCTGTTCTGATGCGGGTCTCATGTAGTTCTGGTCGTTGAGGCACATCAGGATAGAATACATATAATATAGCTCATATTCAAATAAAAAAACAAAAAATGATGGATCACTATTTGATGATGAGGCACCAGGGACTTGTAAAAACAGACTTTTACCTCCCAGAAAGGATGTTAAATGTCAGAGTTTATTTTCTAGATCTTCTTGTTATCTTCTGTACCTGGGAACAGGTAAAGGGAGGCTCATTCTTGTTTATTTTGACCCAAATTTGGTCTGACATGGTCATTGTTTGAACAATTGTAATTATTTGGGAGGCAGGGATATTAAGAGAAAAGGTTCGCACATTACAAGTCAAGTAAACGAGTCAGATATCCGTGACACATATCTGACAGAATTGGGTCAATCTGCACATTTTTACTCAAGTTTCTATTGGTTAATAGGAGACTAGAAGATTGTTTTTGGATTTCAACTTTTGATACAGAAGGGAATGAATGAAGGGTGGTACATCTCATCAGTCGGACCTACACTGTACAGAGATGGCTTAGAGAGACTGATATTTAGCTGTAGTCATTGTTTCCTTTCTTTTTTTTTATATGCTGCCAAGAAAATATGCTGATGTTGAAATATAACCACCAAAACCAAGGGAGATTTTGCTTGGTCTTTTGTTACATGTTTATGTGAACTGGTTGAACCTCACAGCCATGATGTTATCAGACAAACATCATCGGTAAAAACCCAAACCTACATCAAAATAATTATTTAAAAACCTCATAGAAAGAGAAAAGCAGCGATGCCGCAGAATCAGCTGCAACAACACAAATGCAAATGTTTTGTGGGCTGTTGATGAAAAAGAAATGAAAGTAAATGATTAATCTGTTTTTTTTTAATGAAGATTTGTTTCGGCAAGCAGCTTGCTAGCCTTGTGTTGCTGCAGAGTTTTTTTTTTTTCACACGTTTTGATCAAATATTGACCCATTATGCTAATAGAACTGAGTTAAATTCATGATTTAATGTTTTTTGGACATTCATACTCAGGCTGTGAAACATCCTTTCAGTTATTAGCAAGGTCTCCATTTTTGATTGTCTGATCTTGTGTTTTTGGCATTTTGGTAAGCCTCAAAGACTGTCAGTGTCTGCTGAATGAAGCAGATAACAGTTGCAGTAACAGACCAGACAAGTAAGTCATGATCTGGGGTTATGAGGTCTAAAATACAAGGCTATTAAGTTTATTAATAAGCTGCAGTAAATACCATTTTGACATACAGGTTTTCTTCATCAATAGCTGTATACTGTGTCTGTATAGCTGCATCTCGCCACTTCATGCAATTATTCATATGAACAGTTGGTGGCAGTAATGTGCCTTAAAGGCAACAAAATGCATATAAATGAGAAGAAAAGTACTTATTGATATAAATAATGCAGGTTTCAAAATACTCAGATTAGCTTTACAAATGTTTCAAGAGGTTGGAAATGTATTCATAGACTGGATTCACATGTTGTAATGAAAAACATTCAGTGTGTTTATCAAGAAAACCTCAGAGTGTACCTTTAAGTTGTTGCAGCTGGTCCTGCAGAGGGGCTGCTTTTCCCTTCTCATGAGATTATTCTGTATTTAAAAGTTTCTTGCCAAGAACTCTCCAGTCCTGGAAGAGCTGTGCTGCCACATCACTTCAGTAATATTAGAATAAGCTATGAGGTGAAATGTCAGCTCGGATCACAAACTATTCAAATAGTTTGTAGATTAAAGAATTCAAGGTTCATTTAAAGGATTTGTTCACATGTTAGGATTTGGATATGTCACATTTTTATAAAGTCAAAACTTGTTCATTGTGAATAAGGGAATCACAGCGGCACTGAATATAAATAGTGTCTTGAATCTTACACCTGTGATTACACAAAGTGTGATTGATCTCACTTTGAAGTTAAAAAAACAGGGTCACGGTTTCTCTGTATCGTCCTTTTTTCAGTAGATGGTAGTGTCTTTCCTGAAAATCTACAATGAGCACAAAATGAAGAAGTGACTGGTGCTATTTTAGAAAGAAGTAGTCACTTCTCAGTCTTTTTCGTCACAGTATATCACTGTGAGTCATTTCTGTAGATCAGATTTAGTGACAAGTGTGCACATAAATCAGCATGTTCAAAAAATTTGAATTGATTTTTTTATATTCCCCTTTAGATGGAGGCTCCAACTGATAATAGTAACAGTGCCTGTACGGGGCAACGGTCAGAGTTGAAAGAAAAGGACTTGCAGCTGTACAAACAGATGAGGACACTGACTCTGTTTCACTCCCCCCAGCTGCGTGGATACTACAGTACTTGAAGGGCATTCCTTCACCACCTGTTTTTTGTGTAATGGACAGAAGGTGGGTGAAGGGAAATGTGCTGGCAAAGGGCAGTGTTGAATTAAGAAGGAGTACTGAACCCATTACCCCCTTTCAGCCCTGATCAGGTACCTCACATACAGAAACACATGCCAGATAATTTTGCCAAAGAAAGCCAGAGATGTACTGTAGGTCTTCTGTTCATGAGTGCATCATGCTGTTGTATACAATCACGGGTCAAAATGTCATCTGAAAATCAACAAACTATCTTCCTAAGGATAGTTTACATATGAACTAGTTTTGCTGATTTTAGACTTCTTATGGGCATGAAAAACTTTAAAATCTTGCTGGCAAAATGGTAACAGGCTAAAAAAAACAAGCTGATCTTGAGGAGACAAAATGTTTTATCACCTAACGGCAACAACCTGCAGTCCTTTAACACTAAAACCTGAATTTATATTTCTGTGTTGAAAGGTTAATAAGGTAACCAGGGCAGTGGCCCTCAGACTGGGCTTGTTTGAGGGGTTGTCTGTTGCATAAGAAGGGCGTTGACCCCACTCATCCATGGACCTGTCAGCTAGTTCTCAGAATGAAGTCAATGGAAGTTAATGTGTGATCAATGAGCCATGTGGGAGCGGAGTTTAAAGGGGCACTCAATCGATTTTACACATGAAATTCAGTTAACTCGTTACAAGGAGTACTACAGTACTCAGCCTGTGTAAACAGTTGTATCAGATCTCCTATGGCTGTAGATGAGCTTTACAAAGTTTGAAAAATTATTTTTTTAAATTTATTTTGGGCGTCAGGCATAAAAAACCCCCAGAAAGCCTGTGTTACAAACTGAATGTGTAGGGTTTGAAAGAAGTGGGAAGTTCCAATGAAAGAGTTGCATTATGGGAAATGTAGGATCAAGCAATAGGGACTAAAAGACAGGATATCTTTCCTCTCAATTTTTTAATTTGTCTCTCAACTTCAACAATCACAGTGCAATACTGAATCGCTGGAGTACCTGTTAATATATGCAGATGACAGAAGTTAGTTTAGAGAAGTAGGTTTGTGGATGGAAGGTTTGACTGTAAGTACAAATAAAATCGAACCACTTTTGTACTCAAATCCACATGAAACCTAATATTAGATCTTCATTTCTGAGACGTGTTGGATGAGTTTATTGAGGGGATGAACCTGATATGTTCCCCAGTCTGATATCAGCAACTGAGAAACCATACACCACCCTTCCCCCCTTAACCTACATAGGTGTGGTGAAAACTCAACACTGTTGTTACTGTGAGTAATGTGATAACGTCACATTTCCAGCAATTCAGACCAAAAGTGTCTGTTTCCTGATCAAAAACCCAGGTGTGCTCGTCTATTTTCAAAGGGAGTGTTATCATCATCAAGATGAGCATTATGTGACTGTTATATTCAACTTTTACCTCCTAGTCAAGTGCAAAATGCAAAATGACCAAAGTAGAAGCACATTTGAAGGTATTCTATACAATATTTCATCTTATGTCTGAAGGGAGAGTTGCCTCTTAGATGCAACAGAGTCTTTTAACCAAAGCCCACCATGAGATAAAAACATTACAAAATGTGTACTTGTCACAAGTTTCAGGAGAATAATCATTGATGTTGAGCTTATCTGCTCTGATTTAGCACAGTCAGGAGGCCTTGTGGACTATAATCACTGTCAAACATGCCGTCAGTAACAAAAGAGTCCCAGAGGTATTTTAGGAAGCTGGATTTCAGAGTTGTTCAGGTAATTTAAAGAATATTTGCTAGCATTGATCAGTGCCACTAAATATTCACAATTACAATTGCAAATATAAATCCAGAACATGAATGTGTAACCATGTCATGTTACCATCTTGACTTCTAAAAACTGAAAAAAATAACATAAATTTGCACAGGAAAAAATAAAAAACACCCAGTAAAAGAGCAACACAGATGTGGAGTAATACAAAAATAAATAGTGTATCTGATAAATGTCAACTTGTGCAACGAGCACAGGACAGTAGTGTTGTTGGCTCGCCGGCTGTGTTATCAGGACAGGAGGTGTCATCACACTAATGCTGCTGAGTGAAGTGTCAGTACAGATTGACAAAGGCTCAGTAATCTGTGAGGGTTCAGGAAACTGGCACAAGGATAAAGATTCAAATTCAGACTCAGGAGACAGAGGAGCGGCTAAAACAGTCTTTATTTGATCAAAGATCAATAATACAGTCATTACTGTGAAGGTAACCAGGTAGACAGATCAGATAAAAAACAGGAAAGAGGTCAAACACAGGTGGATCAAAATCTGGGCTGGAAATTTAAGGCCACATCAGGTGATGGGTTACAGTGGGAAACATACTGAAGACAACTGGAGGACAGGTGAGGAATGACGGGGACAATAAAACACGTTAACTAAAGAAATTCAGTGTAAAGCTGATGAATTAGATGAAACCATGACAGTAAACTGCATCCTGTTACACTTTATTCTGTCACAACACAAACTGCATATTACAGGTTATTGTCACCACAAAATACAATTGAGCATCTACTGGAAGAAAATTGTTCTTTTGCACTGCAGTCGCTCTTTTTAAGATCTCTCATCTTGATAGTTTATCCAGTAATGTGTCACTAAAATTACTAAAGTGATACAGAAGTTTATGTACACTCAGAGTTGTGGGTTTATCTTTGACTGTGGTCAAAATAAAGATTTAGTCATGGTAGGATTACGCTAACTCAGGGTTACACAGTCTGTCATGATTCAGCAAAATTGCATTTAGTGGAACATCAGCTTTTTCTCCTCCTGATCAACATTCAACTGTCCAAATAAAATGTTGCATAATGTGCCGGCTCCTCTTTTATTTCACGTTTTAATTTTGCTGATCAAGGCTGCTGTGATACTTTGATACTGCATACACTGTTAGTACTCGCTGTCATGTTTTCAATTATCAGAAATTTAAACATTTTAATAAAAGTTTTAACACTCAGAAAAAGGGAAGGAAACCGTGAAAAGCAACAAAAAAAAAAGGGTAGGGGATTTAACATCCTCAATATGTGCATGAAAAGAGGCACTAAATGGCATGAAGAACACAGAAAGGCTTGGATCATAAATTAAAGTTTAATGCAGCATTTCACACATTGTTCAATATTGAGTGGTGGAAGAAGTGTTCATATTCTTTACTTAAGTAAAAGTAGAAATACTGTAGTCTAAAAATACTCCAATACAAGTAAAAGTAATTAATTTAAAATTATACCTAAGTAAAAATACAGAAGTATCACCAGCAATTTATACTTAAAGTATCAAAAGTAAAAATACTCATTATGCAGACCGGCTTCTTTTAGAGTGTTATATTATTATAATATATTATATTGTTGTTTTTAAATTAATGGTAATTATAATAGTAATACACTTATAGCACCCACTAATGCAGCTTAAAGTGCATAACACGTTTTTAAAAAGAAAAATGCACACAATTAAAACAAAAGAATATTAGAATATATTATTTTATGTGAAATGTAGTGATTGTTTACAAATAAATGTAGTGGACTAAAAAGTAAAATATTTCCCACTGAAATGTAGTAGAGTAGAAGTACAAAGTTGCATAAAATAGAAAAACTCAAGTAAAGTACCTCAAATTTTTTCTTAAGTACAGAACTTGAATAAATGTACTTACTTATATTCCATCAGTGTTCTCTAAAGTGTCTATAAAGCATATTATTTTGATATTAATGGCATTGTTTTAGTGTTACAGGCCAGTTGATACTCCTACTACTCTGTATTTTTCCCTCAATCCACTTTCTTCATGCTGACAGATACATTTTTACCTCGACAGGTTTTGCAGGAACTCAAGTCAACTTCAGATTAACCAGCAGACAGTAAAGTACTCGTCTGTGCTACTTCTATCACATTTACAAACACAAGAGCAGTTACATTTTTAATCTGGAGGTAACGACAAAAGCAGTGGCCAGATAATCTGCCTCTTGTCCTCATACCTTTAGTCATTTATCACTTTCTCTACGGATAAAAAAAAACAAAACGTCAAGTAACCTCACTCCAAATGCACAGAATTTGTGAATCACAAGTTTTTAAAGTTTTTTTTCCTAATTGTGTGGTTCATTGTTGGGAAACTCAAACTTTATGTGCAACTATTGACTTTAAAAAAAAATCCAGACAGACTTAATAGTAATTCATCTATCTGCATCTCATTTATATTTCTGTTTAGTTTTATTTATTTTTTTAACCTTGAATCCTATCCTTGAAAAAAAGTCATTTTTTTAAGGGAAGTATGTGCGCAGTGCCAACACAGGAAGTTGCAGAAAAAAAATCACAAATATGAAGAAGTAATAGTAGAATACAGAGTGTACTGA
Organism: Thunnus maccoyii; assembly: GCF_910596095.1. NCBI lineage: Eukaryota > Metazoa > Chordata > Actinopteri > Scombriformes > Scombridae > Thunnus > Thunnus maccoyii. Next base: position 15,618,607 of record NC_056544.1, read on the forward strand.
ATATTGTAACAGAGATGGGCAGAGAGAGAAAAGGAGATTATACACAATAATCAGTACTGTCTTACTAAAAGCCTTTGCTATCAGTTACTACTTACAAACACTTTGGCTTTGGAAGCAGGATGGTGCCGTCCTCTGATTTCCAGACGGTGTTGAGTCTAATAAAGAGATTTTATCAATTTATTTAATACACTTAAACCTGAACTGTAATTCAAACTTTGGCCCTTAATTCCAGTAACATCAAATTGCCCCCCAAAAATCCCCTTTTTCCATACCTACAGTAAGGAATCAGGACATGATGGGTAAAAGGAAGTGCCAGTGTCCTCACAATCAAAATGAAATCCATCCATTTGTCCTGTATCACGTTTTGGATTTTCCAAAGTTGCACCACCAAAGGCGCTTCATGAAACATGGAGTCTATTGTGAAATGTATTGGGTGATATTCCAATATTTGACAAATGAGAACAAAGAAGGAGGTGTTATTGGTTCAATTTACAAATCTACATGAACCTTAGCTCTTGTGTTGGGTAATATTGACTCTGTAAACACGACAACGTGGGTCATGCTGCAACTTTGAAAAATAAGCATTTTCATAAGCTTTGTGCCCTTATTCTGTATTGAAATCACATCCTTAATTCACTTTTCTGCCAGACGTGGCTGAATAATTTCTACTGCAATTTAAAGATTTGCAACACTTCAAAGCAGACGTTCCCCAAAACTGAATGTTTCTGTCACTACTTGATAAGTTGGTTACAGTACAAGGTCTCACTGTCAAATCATGTAATTTTACAGTGTTGGTTGGTTGGTAAAAGAGTTGGTTAATGCTGAGTATCAGATTACAGGATTAGAGAAGACACTTTCGTGTGCAGGTCAAACTTGTTGCCCATTATGTTGTTCTCTAAGACCCCCTTTATTATGCAGTGGCTCTCAAAGTGGGGTCCAGGGACCCCCAGTGGTCTTTGAGGGGGTACTGGGGGGTCCCCAGCAAAAAGGGGAATCATTTATTTTCACTGTAATTCCATCCATAAGTGACACAATGACAGAGTGTATGAATATTTTGGTCATGGGTTTCATATACTTTCTGTAATAAAACATCTCTAAGCAAAGATATCATCAGATGGGGGTCCGTAGTCTAATTTGTGTCAGTTTAGGGGCCAAAAGACGTGAGAATCAATGATCTAATGAACACTTCAGTCGATCAATCAATCCATTGCATTTTTGATAAATGGAAAATGTTTGCACAGCAGTAAAACATAAAGCACATTAAACATCACAAGTTAAGACAATTTAAAAAAAAAAAAAAAAAAAGTTAAACTATGAAAACAAATATAAGATCAATAAACATAATTTGGATCCTGATTGAATATTTGTGCTCATGTCACCTTTTGTTGTTTATTGTTCAATATGTGAATTACTGTTTTCTGCTCTCTGATTTCAGATAGTGCAAACAATGGTTAAACAGTTTACAGTGTCTGTGAATTTCCATCATGTGGAAATCTTTCTCTGCCATCTCGTGTACCAGTACACAAAAGTACACACGCACGCACGCGCCAACGCACGCACACATTAGGAAACTTGAGCAAACTGTTTCCTTCTTTTCTTTTTTTTCTGTGCAGTCAGAGGTTTGCTATAAAAGCCTGAGCTGCCTCCCGGATACTCTGCTGACCTGGAGACCCCCTCCCCTCAAAGTCAAACATGAAGCCTCTCCTCCTACTGGCGCTGCTCGGCTGCATCGGTAAAGACAGAAACAATTTCTGTAATCACTTTTATTGTTTACGTTTATTGTTTTAATGCATTTTGTCATTCATTTGCATTTGGCAGCCTCGGTGTTCGCGGCCCCTGCTGAAAAGGTGAGATGGTGCGTCAAGTCCGACCAAGAATTACTGAAATGTCGGCAGCTCGCAGCCAAAGCTCCTGCTTTCTCCTGCGTGAAGAAAGAAAGCACCATCGACTGCATCATTGCAATTAAGGTGAGGACGTTAAAATAAGAATAAAAACACCTCTTCACAGCTTTTAATTAACATTTAATGAGCAGTGGAGGTAGTATTCAGATCCTGTACTAATACCACGATGTGATAACCAGTAAAATGTACTAGGGTTGCAACCAGCGATTATTTTAATTATCAATTAATCTGTCGATTATTTTCTCGATTAATTGATCAGTTATTTGGTCCAGAAAATGGTGAAAAATGTCGATCACCAGTTTACTGTAATAGAAGACTAAAGAAACCAGAAGAGATTCACATTTGATAATCTGAAATCAGAGAATTTTGACCTTTTTTCTTTAAAAATGACTCAAAATGATTAATCGATTATCAAAGTAGTTGGGGATTCATTTAATAGTTGGCAACTAATCGATTAATCGACTAATTTGCTAGTTGCAGCTCTAAACTTAGAAGCCCTGTACTTATAAAAAATACTCATGTGTAGCCCCTTTTTTTACTATTAATGTTATAATTATATATTATTGAATCATTAATATGTAAGCAGCATCTAAATGTAGCTGGTTGTCAGATAAATGTAGAAGAGTAGAAATGAAAAAGAAATGTAGTGCAGTAGAAAGTATTTAAGTTAAGTACAAATACCTCATCGTTCTCCCACCAAGTTGTGTCACTGCATTTAATTCATTCTGCATGTTATTCTTGAGCTGCTGCTGCTGCTGCTGGTTGGTAAAGATCTGCGTTTCTCTTACAGGCTACTGAAGCAGATGCCATCACTTTGGACGGTGGCGACATCTACACAGCTGGACTGCACAACTACGACCTGCAGCCCATTATTGCTGAGGACTACGGTCCCTGTACGTTTACTCATCAGCTGGCTTTTCTCATGCAATAAATAGTCTTTGCTTTTCAGGGACAGTCAAATATATGTTTTACACCAAAATGCATGGAAAGAGGTTTTGGTTTAGTTTATTGACATATTTAAAAATACAACATGCCATAATTTCCATTGTTGTCCATGCATGGTATTTTTACACAACACCAACTTTTATCAAACAGACATGTCTGGCATTGAGATATATTAGTGTCTCAATGAGAACTAGAAAACTGAATGATATGAAGAAACTTTTTTTTCCAGAAAGCAGATTACACCCAAAAAAAAAAAGAAATCTCATAATAATAGTAAGACATTTTTATAAGATGCAAATATACATAAAAACACATCATTGTATTAAATATTCTAAATGGGAAGATTAGGGATGTTTAGCATTTTTTACCAACTAAATGTTTGAACTTTTTGCTCACAATCTTTCTGTATTCAACCAGCTTCGGACACCTGTTACTATGCCGTTGCCGTGGTGAAGAAGGGCACTGGATTTGGCCTCAGAGACCTCCAGGGAAAGAAATCCTGCCACACTGGCTTGGGAAAATCTGCAGGCTGGAACATGCCAATAGGAACTCTGGTGTCCTTGGGTATACTGCAATGGGCAGGCGTTGAGGACAAACCAGTGGAGGAGGGTGAGTGACAGTCAATGTATTGATCTTCTCATGTAGCCTTTTGTAACTTGTACATTATAATATGCGGTGTCACAGGTTAGACAATCAGACATAATATTTGACGGTTTTGTTGTACTTTTGGTATCATTAAGGGCACAAAGGTCATGTCCTCAGATTTCTTTTTTCTGGGAATATGGGGGATTTAGCAACCTGGAGGGAGTTAACAATCTACAATTTAAAAACCTGCACATGGTGGGTGTTTAATGAAAATATAATTTAGACCTTTATACCTTTTATGTTGAGTAAAACATACTAATGGACAGTTAAGTTTAGTTTCAAAAGTTGATTCAAAACAAAATTACTTGAAAGTTGTTTTAGAAGCTGTTCTGGAGCTACATTTTTTTAGTTTTTCTAAGCACTTTAAGACGTCTCATCCCTGTTGGCTTAAAAGTTAAGTTTCAAAGTTCATCTTTGACATCAGAAATAGCCAAGACATCCAAACAAGCTTCTATTTTTTTCTGGTCAAACTTTCCGAGGAACTGATGTGGGGCAGGGACTATGGGGTCTAAGGGGCTCAACATTTCTGATATCCTGGCCATGGCTCTGCTTTTGCAGCGGTGAGCAGCTTCTTCCAGGCCAGCTGCGCCCCGGGGGCCACAAGAGGCTCCAAATTGTGCCAACTGTGCAAGGGAGACTGCTCCAGGTCCCACAAGGAGCCTTACTATGACTACGGCGGTGCCTTCCAGTCAGTATCAGTCTTTCTTTGGTCCTTCTCAGTTCTACTATGACTTTTGTCTGTCTTTAACCTGTTTTCTATCACATGATATTGCTGCTAACAAAAAACCTGCTAATGTTGATGCAACTGTGGATTGATCTACTTTATAGGTGCCTGGTAGAAGACGCTGGAGAGGTGGCTTTTGTGAAGCATCTCACTGTACCTGGTCAGTATCACAAGATTATCGATTCCAATATTTGATGAATTATTGGCTCGTAGTGATTGCACCCAAGCAAGCTGGTCAATTACTTATTTAAAATCTGTGTTATGAGACGATAAAATACAAACTGTCTTAAGTTGTATGAAACGTATTTTTCTTAACTGCCTTTTTTTGATGCTTACAATTTTATGAGATTTTTTATATATATCTGTCAATGAAAACAAAACAAACAGTAGCACAGATGTCAGGCAACATCATCACAATCTGAATATTATTAACAGCAAGTTGTTATGTAGCTTTGCATAGTTTAAATATGATTATCCATGAGTAGGGGAGGAAAGAAAAGGGAGGAAATGGAAGAAGTTTAGAGAAAGTAGAGAGACAAACTAGCTGAAAGATAATGAATACATTATCCATTTTGTCCATCTTGCAAACATATAAATTATTTTTCAGTCTTAGTAATAAACTAAGTCTTTTCATCTCATCCATCTGATGATTTTAAGCCAATCATCTCCCATAGAGATCTCAATCTTCGATTATTTACAAGCAAATGCTTTTTGCAGTAGCAGTGAATACTTTCAGAAGATATCCTGGGTTTCATGAATGTACAGTGTGCTGTGATCAAGCCTTTACCACATATGTAGCTCTGTTTTATTCTTAAATTACACTTAGTTATATGTCCATATGAACAAGATTTGCTCAACCATGAAATGTTACCTTTTAAAAAACATGGTAGTGAGAGGATTGATAAGTGGTAAGTGGTAAGTATTTGAAACTGGAAAATTGAAAGAGAAAAAAGAAATGTAATCACTGCTGTGACACACTTTCAGAGTCTGAAAAGGCCCACTACGAGCTGCTGTGCAAGGATGGCACCAGAGCACCCATCGACAGCTACAGCACCTGCCACCTGGCCAAAGTACCAGCTCATGCTGTTGTCACCCGCAAGGATCAACAGCTGGCCGATTTAATCTGGACAAGCCTCAGCTCAGTGGAGGTAAAATACAGATTTTATGACTGATTATCTGTACAACATAAAGAGCAAGTGGTAGAGCTGCCAAATGATTCATTTAAACATGTAACTTTCAGTTGCCTCACATTTTCACAATATGTTTCACTGCTTCCATAATTAATTAGCTCATTTTGTGTCTTTTCAGGGCTTTGACCTCTTCTCATCTGCCGACTATGCGCCTGCCAAGAACCTGATTTTCAAGGACTCAACTGTGAAGCTGGTGCAGCTGCCCCCAGGCACAGACTCCTTCCTGTATTTGGGTGCCGATTACATGAGCGTTGTCCGTTCCCTCAAGAAAGGTATCCTGAAGTCAAATAAACTCAACAAAGCACACATATAAACATACAAACCACTAGGCAAACATGGACATTTATGGTTCTGTTTTACTTCACTTTCCAGAGCAGACCCCAGGCGCTTCATCCTCTGCCATTAAATGGTGCGCTGTGGGTCACGCTGAGACGGCAAAGTGTGACACGTGGAGTATCAGCAGTATGGGGGAAGACGGCACCGCCATTGAATGCCAGAGTGGCCCCTCAGTTGAAGAGTGTCTGAAGAAGATTATGGTAAAATATGATGGAAATATGGGGATTGGTCACTAGCTTGAGAATTTCGCTCCGTTTTGTGTCTCTGATCATCTGTCGTCTTCATTATCCTGCTCATTATTGTAGCGTAAAGACGCTGATGCAATGGCAGTGGATGGAGGACAAGTGTTCACAGCTGGGAAGTGCGGTCTGGTTCCTGCTATGGTGGAGCAGTATGATCAAGGTATTATGCTTAGATGGCACAGAAACTATGCCATGCAAGCCTGGGATTTGATTTGACCTTTTCTACATGAGTAACATTTGCATCTCTGTCTCTCTCCACAGCACAATGCAGCGCCTCAAGCCCCGCTGCAGGTATTAAACATGTCTTTGTTTCTGCTCTTTGTAGTTGTCACAGATGCATTAGAGCTCAGTGAGAAATACAAAACCAAAAGGCCAAATATTGAAATCACTATCTTCAAAAGAAAAGGCATTAGTGATAGAAACATGATGCCCAAGCAGGTTGAAGTATGTGTTATTATCCTGATAATTTCCCAGAGAGATCTATGTAATTTGGTTCTAATTATAGGAAAAAATAGGAATTACCTTGAAAGAAAATCATCATTTGAACCCAAGTCATTCATTTATTTACATTATTATTAAATTGTATGCTTGTCTATTGACAAATTTCACATCTCTGTTCAGTTGACCTGCTCTGCACTGACTGAAAGCCTCACTGGGTCATCGTAGCAGTTATCTGAAAAAAATTAATTGGAAATGTGCCGATTGAACAGGGTTAGGGTTCTTGGAAACTATAGCTCCATATTAACAGAGTTAGATGGGCTCAGCTCTCCCTTCTGTGATGAAACACTGTATTTGTAATATTAATAACTTTTAAATTAAATTTGACTAAAACTATGTAACTAATAATTATTTGCTGCATAGTTTTCCGATCCATCTCCTTCTGTACTTACTCTCTTGTATTCTCAGCTTCCTCTTACTATGCTGTTGCTGTTGTGAAGAAGGGCTCGGGTGTGACTTGGGAAACCCTGCAGGGCAAGAGGTCTTGCCACACTGGCATCGGCAGAACAGCTGGCTGGAACATCCCCATGGGTCTAATCCACAAAAGGACTACAGACTGTGACTTCAGTGAGTAACCACACCAAGACCATTAAGCTCCTGCTTTTCCTTAAACAAGTTTATATCCCACTAATTTGAAACCACAAATGTTTTGCTGCCCAGATTATGTTGTCTATCAATATAAGAATAATGATCGAATCTACCAAAGTGGTAAATACTATATTGAATTCATCTATTCATCATTTGTCTTCCTACAATATCCACTTGTGGCAACTAAAGCATGATTAATCTTTCATGGTTATGTTTTGGCAACTCAAACCATTTGATTAAATATTTGCTTTTTTTAATATCTATTAACCAAAACCAGAATCTTTTCCTAACCTTAAAACCAAAGTGTTTAAGTAGTTTAAACCTAACCAACCACTGAAAAAAAGGACACAAACCCCAGTCTGCAGTGTGAAAATCCTGTGCTTTGTATGTCCTCAGTCCACCTTTATCATCATTTTACACCTTCTGCACAGTAGATCATAAAATTTCCTGGTCTGGAAAAAAAAAACATTGCCAGCGAACACACAAGGCAGCAATTACGTTTCCTCCAAAACCTATGCAGCAAAACCATTTTTCTGCTAATTTATAAAGTGCATTATTTAGGAGACAGGGCTATTCTCACACCACTGAGTAAAACACCAAAGCATTGTACTGACATTGTCTCTCATCTTCTCAGCTAAGTTCTTCAGTAGCGGCTGCGCCCCCGGAGCAGAACCCACCTCTCCATTCTGTTCTCAGTGTGCCGGGAGTGGCAAAGCTGTGGGAGATGAGTCCAAGTGCAAAGCCAGTGCTGACGAGCAGTACTACGGCTATGCTGGGGCCTTTAGGTAGGAAGCAACAGAGCAGTTATTCTATACATAGAATTATATATTATAGAAATAGTTAAGTTTTGGGTATATACGCTTATTTGCTTTCTTTCAATACCGTTCTCATGTCTGTGCATTAAAGGGTAATTAGCCTAGCTTAGCAAAAAGACTGGAAGCAGAGGGAAACAGTTGGCTTTGCTCTCCCTAAAGTTTGCAAATACATCTATCAGCAGCTCTAAAGTGCTTTAATTAACACATTGTATGAAGGCAGTAATGTTAAAAACAAAAATTTGAGGTTTTAGGGTGATTTACATGCCACTATTTCTTGACAAACAACAGTTTTATCATTCACTCAGCACTTTTTTCCAGCATCTCAAATGGTTGCAGGCTGGCTTCTGTTTTCCAAGAGGTTACAGCACGCAACTCCCCCTAAAACCAAACATTGTCATTTTTACACTTATGCTTGTGTATGACTTTTAACAGCTTTAGAGGTGCTGGTAGGCATATTTTTGACCAGGCTAGCAGTCCTTATGCTAAGCTAGGCTAGTCACCTCTCCATCCAAGTCACATACTTAACACACAAACATGAGAGTGGTATCAATCTGCCCACCTAGCTCTTGGCAACAAATCAAATAAGCATATTTCCCCAAAATGATGAAAAATTATTCCCTCAATTACTCTTCTAGAGCCTTCTGTTAAGGGTGGAAACTTTTTCATATTGCATAAGTAATGTTCTGCGTATCATTGTAGATGTCTTGTTGAGGATGCCGGCGATGTTGCCTTCATCAAACACACAATCGTTCCAGAAAACAGTGATGGTAAGAAACTGACACTGACACTGTTTCCATCTTATCTACGACAGCGTTGCTTCATATACAACTACAACATTCATCTTCACTCTGTTCTTCTCTTCCATCCCATCTCTTCTTGTCAGGTTCTGGTCCAGCATGGGCTCGTGACGTGAAGTCAGCTGACTATGAGCTGATCTGCCCTGGGAAGGGTCCAGTTCCAATCAGTGAATACGCCTCTTGCTACCTGGCTATCGTGCCAGCACATGCTGTGGTAACACGTCCAGAAAGCCACAGTGACGTTGTCCGCATTCTCCAGGACCAGCAGGTCAGGAATGGTTTTGGTTGTTTGTATGGATTAACAATAGAAATTAAATATTTTCAGAGGGACAGAATATTATTACATATAATAATCAATTACATATTATCTATTTAGCACTCAATCTGTAGTGCCAGGGTAGTCCAGATAACTCTCTGTTCCTCAACCACGCCACCATTCATCAGCTTATCTTTTCACTGTTTCCTTATTACTGTAGTGGATGCTTTATTTTTCGTTGATGCTATGCTTATTTACTTCTCCCGCTGGCTGTGTGGTGCCTACAATTTCTACTGATTCAAGTTCTGTATTTAGTCTTTTAGATCAGATTGTTTCCACCCAGAACAAATGTGAAACAATTATTTTGTAAGATATTGTCAAACACCTACAGCTGAATATCAGTTACTGTTGTCCCAGTAAAACATAAAATACAGGGTAAAATGCAAAAAGGACAGTTTGGCAGACGCACTTAACAGGCATTTCCTTAACTTTCAAGAGCATTTTTTAACCCAGACCCCCTGTTGATCTCTGACTCTGATAAGGAAGTATAAATAACACCAATATGCCAAAGCTAAAAATGAAAAACTCTGTTTTAAATCAAAATTGTGTTCTTTATTTATAGACCAAGTTTGGTATCAGTGGCAGTGACGCTTCATTCAGAATGTTCCAGTCCGATGGAGGAAAAAACCTCCTCTTCAAGGACTCCACTAAGTGTCTCCAGGTGATTCAAGCTGGAACATCATATGACCAGTTCTTGGGAGTTATGTACATGGACGCCATGGGTTCGCTCAGGCAGTGCCCTGACACCGCCTCAGGTTTGTATTATTGTGGGTTAAATCAAGATAAACAGGATTTCATAGTACCGCATATTAAGTTTAAAATGTATTTCTCATAATCATTTTTTTTCCTGCTCAATTCTTGTATTTATCTCTTTCCAACAGATCTGGAGAAATCTTGCACTTTCCATTCCTGTCAGCAAAAAAAATAGTGGGGCCCGTGGAGCACGTGGTGCCTGAGTCGGCCCTCAGTGGTTCGAGCACCTTACCCACACTTCCCACACTAGATACAAAAATTGCATTGTGTATTTTCTTCCTGATCTTCTTGTAGACTTGCTCTAGGAGTACAACCAACGAACAGATCCATTGCAGTACCGCAGCCTACAAATCAACCATTTATGTGACCAATCATGTCCTCATGTAGCTATTTTCACGCTGTTGAAACATAAGTGTTACTCCTATTGGATCAACTACTGTATGTTTTGTTAACACTTACTTTTCTCAAATAAAGCCTTTTTAATGCTCTATTGTGGTGACGTTATGGTTTGTTTTTGTAGCAGTGTAATATCTCAAGTGTTCATCACCAAAAAGTAAATAGTATCTTGACTTAAATTGTAGAGATACAATACTAGAAAATTTTCTTCCTGTGCCAAAAACAGTCTAAAACTTTATAAGCATTAATTAATGGTTAATAAATCATTAACCAATGCTTTATAAATTCTTTATAAGCCATTAATAAGCATATTTTTTTTGCATTGCCAGGTTGTGAAAAATCCCCCTTTTCTATACTATTATCAAAGTCTGAGACTGTGGGTTTCCCCTCAGACAAAGCTTGGAAAAAGACACCCCTCACCCCCTCTCAGTTTACTTGCTTTGTTTCGTTCAATTCCTGGATGCCTATGAGATCATTGATTATGTTATTTGATCCCATAGACACTCAACAATTGAGCCAATATAGCCTAATATTGCTGTTTGACATAACTTCGGACTACACTAAATACATTAAAAAAAGTCTGTCCTGAGGCATTTATTAGTTTCTGAGAAAGTGGGAAAAACAGAAAAATTCCCCCAAACTACTGTATCTCTGAACTGTCTCTTTAACCACATCACACACATTCAGGCAATTCTATGTGATCTACTTTTGATAACTAATGTAATAATGCCTCCCCTGAGCCTCCCTTCAAACTGTTTGCAGCACCCCTGGGGAGACCCACCTCCCACTTTGAAAACCTCTGATCTAAGTCATCAGGTCTGCAGTTATATTTAAAAAGTCATTAATGAAAATAATCAAAGTCTGCAGTTATAAATATTAATAAATGGATTTTCATCTGGATGCCCTGTAGCCAGGTAAATGGTTTAACAGCACATCAGAAGTGTCTTCCCAAAGAATTAGATAAAGCAGATGTTATGGTGGTATAGAAAGGAGGGATTTTTCACAACCTGGCAACCCAACAATTATGCTTATGGTTTATAAAGCATTAGTAAATGATTTATTAACCATTAATTAAGCTATAAATCAATGTTTATAAACACTTTATAAATGGTGCCTTATCAGAAAGTGGTACCAAGGTTTCTTATAACTAAATAATAATTAAAATAACTGGTTAGAAGTAACCAGAGTCCACAATGTAACTACACATTGATAATTTATTTCACAAACTACTTTATATCTATATGACTGCACATTCAAGCAGTCCTCATAGTTTGCACTTTTAGCTGCATTTTCACAGACTTTAGGAAGGCAGAAATAATAAATATAAGAAATATTTTAGGTGGGGGCAAATTTGTTTGGGTGAGCCACTCAATTAATATGTAAAACACTGTTACAGGTACTGTGAAAAGCCTCCAAAAAAGATCCAGTCCAACCCAAATCTGCTCAAACGTCTGCGGTAGATATGTGGCCATTAACAGATAGATAAGATGCTATGTTGCTGAAAGAGTTTTCACAGCACATGAACCCTATCTGGATCATTTGTTGGGAATTTCAGAACATTGGCAGTGGACGAACACATTCTCATCGGCTGATTTTTGTTTGGTGTCCGGTCTCATACATGTCGTATTTCCGCTGTATATTCCCCTGTCCATTAACTGCTGTCAAGTCTATATAGTCGCTGTGTTTATAAAGCATTTTTGAAAACTAAATAAGTTGACCAAAGTGCTGAATAGTTTCCAAGGCAAGAATACATAATTGAATGCACACTTGGGACATACAGAAAATTATTCAGGTGCAAAAGCTAAAAAATAGAAATGGCCTTTGAGGCAGGTCTTTGAGGTTTCAGTGGTGCGGGCTCTTCTAATAATAAAGAAGAGGCTGTCATGACAACAAAGGTGCGATCTCCCTTCAGTCTAAATTGTGGAAGTGCCAACAACTTGAGGTCAGAAGACCTTGGAGACCTTGATGAGATTTGAGGCTTTAAAGGTTCAGAGGTATGAAGCGGCCAGCCCACTGAGCTCCTCTGAAACAAACGGTAAGATTTTAAAATCAATTCTATAGAAAGCAACAAAGAGAAGTAAGCAGAGGGGAATTATGTTCTCTCTTTTAGATGACAGTAACGAGCGAATTTCAACTGCTCAAACTTGACAAAATAAATGACAGACTTCAGCACTTTTTAAATAAGAAAAATTTTGTCACTTGACTAGAAAACAAATATATAGTCCTGTGGTTGGTAAGATAAATATATAATAATAACTATATAATATATAATATAAACAATAGCATTAACTAAGTAAATGCTTTTCTATCCAATTCAATACAAGGTCCACATATACAGTAAACAAGCCCTGTGCAATAACTATGTATTACCAAAACATCGACTAATCATATATGTGAATCACATTCAGTCTATATTCAAATCATTCAATAAACATATAAAAACTGTTGTAAATGACTGTACATACTGAAGAAAATGTGTATATATCCACATGTATATACTGTATATAACCCACTGTATGAATCTAAAGTAACTTATTACATTAGTATGTGCACTACTGTGTACATAGTTTACAGTGACAGTTTGACCTGTATTTAAACATTGTATGTATTGATTATTGTTGTGTGTGTGTGTGTATACTTTTTATGTATTTTTTAGATACAGTGGCAGTCAAAAGTTTGGACACACCTTCCCATTCCCACAGAAAGTGTGTCCAAACTTTTGACTGCCACTGTATATATATATATATGTATTTTTTTTTTTTCTTTTTCCACCTACTTGACTATACATAATAATGTTTATGTCTTATTATCTCTGTTAGCCTGCTGTACTTTTTCAGCTGTATGTGTTCTGAATGTGTATCTTTTGGTACACTGATGTGAGTATACTGAGAGTCACAGGAAACTGGAGTCAAATTTCTTGTGAGTTCAAACATGGCTAATTAAGTTGATACTGATATCAAGTACTTCAATAATGGGCTACTACTGTTGATCAATCCCAGCACAGAAACAAAAAAATGCAGAATATTTTACGATGCAGCATATTGTTTATGAATTTTATAATTTGTGTATATCATGTGCCTGTTGTGATGAAGCTTTTACATGCTAGAGAATTAAGTGGCCTTCATGATTACTTCTGTATTCTTTATTTGCTCTGTGTTTGCACTTTCAGGTCTTTTTATTGCCTTGTGTTTTTGTCCGGTGCTGTCTTTCAGACAAATGTTTTATCCTGGCTTTGATTGTCTTTGTTTTTTTCCCTCGTGTCATGTGTGTTGGCATGTCATGACTATTGTAGTTTGATATTAATATTAATTAATATTGATTAATATTTTGTGTCTGATATTAACCAATCTTGAATCATGGATGTATTGAATATCAGAGTAAGTAAGTTTGCGAAGTAAGTTTGTACATACAAGGAATTTGTATGTACAAATTTGGTGTTGTGGTGCATAACAGTGAAGAATATACACAAAATTTACAATAAAAAATATGTAAAATATACTCTAAGTGAGAAGAGCTGCAGAGAATGAAATGAAATGTACAAAATATTGACCAGGAGTAAACAGTATATGCAGTGTGCAATTAATAATAAGAAGAAGAAGAAGAAGAGGAAGAAGAAGAAGACAAGTTGCATTAATGTAATGTGCCATGTTAGATCAAAGATCACAGATAAGCAAATATGAGATTATGGGATTTTACATTAATATATCGTGTAATGTCCATGGGTGGGACAGAATCTGTGTCAACTGTTCTTGTGGTGTGAGGTTTTTGTCTTGACAGACCTCTGGGGAGCGATTCAATAGGCACAAACATTATTGTAATGTCAAGGTTGATGAACTTTACATTTATTGTTTAAACTTAATGCTTATTGATATGTAGACTTTATATCTTCTGTTAAATTTACTATGAATTTCTGTGTGGAAATTCTTGCCAAGGTTTTTCTAAGTAAATCTCACTCAACCTATTTTACTGCAGGCTGTTAGGTCTTTTGTATTCTTAATTTGCTCTGTGTTCGCACTAAGGTGTTTTTATTGCCTTGTGTTTTTGTCAAAGGCATTACTTATCCGTGTCTGTTTTGTTTTATCCTGGCATTGATTGTCTGTGTTGGCAGATGGTGACTATTGTAGTTTCTGTGGATCAATAAAGTATGTACAGTAGGGTCCAGAAGTCTGAGACCACTTTCCCTACTGTATCTATACTGTGTTCACATATGAACCGATCTTGAATCATGGATGTCTTGAGCAGGCATAAGCATTATTATAAAGTCAGGGTTGGTGAATTTGCCTGTATCACATGACCAAGGAAACGGCATCACATTGTAATTTCCCCGGAAGTTACCCATGCGACTTGGAGGCGCACCGGCTCCATAAACCAGAAACATCGCACTATGGCCTCTCTCTGAGCCGCCTGACGCGACACTTGTGTACATACCTGACCGGCAATCCGTCACCATCGACGCCTTGATAATGGACCCCCGGTCCAGAGGCTTTTTTCGGGGCCATCGGAGTTGTCAATAGTACTCCCAAAGTACTATATTACTTGATTTTGAGCGCTGTCACTTGTGCTCGCCGGGGATTTAAACCGAGGTGACAGCAGCAGCACTCGCCCCATCTGCCGGTTAGCTAACTGCTAACTATCTCGCTAAGTCAATAGCCAAGAAGGGCATCACTTTTCTTTTGGAGTAAAGGACAAGGAAAATACAATACCTACTGCTTTCATAAACAGACGACTGACCAGAGGCTGATTCCCCCCGAGTTCCCATCTTAACAACACATTCACAGTTGATTCCTGGTAAGAATAAAAACCAACTGACGGTGGGAGATGCTAGCTTGAATGTAGCTACACCCGAGCTTCATTTTGTGAAAGGCACACCGGCTAGCTACCGTTAGCTGGTTGAACAGGCCCTGCCGGCTGTCAGTTTACTGGGGCAGACAGCGTGCTAATCCCAGAATAGGAAGACAGCTAAAATAATTAATTTAAGTTAATGTTAATGTTATAACTTAAGTTCGGTGACTAGTTAGCCTGGATGTGTCGTTTATAACGGATGAGGTAACGTTAACGGCAGCTCTCGTGGCTAATCTCCACTCGGTGACCGTTACAACCGCAGGCTTCAGGAGCCTTAATGTCACCAGATTTATGGTGTAACAGCGGTTTTTCACTATTTCAGAGCCAACATGTCGGTGGTTACAACCTGACTTGAAGTTTGAGGTAATTCGCCCTGTTAGCTCAAAATAAATGTGAAGCAGCTGGTTTTATTTGCTCGCTGGGCCTGTAATTAAACACAGCTCATAGGACAGGACTGAGCTAACCCGCTAACGTTAACTAACAATAATGTAACCTAATCGGCATCAAGTGTTGCAACATTATTGTGCGAGCGGCGGATTATTTGCTGCTCTTTAGTCGTCGTCCATCAACACAGTCAAAACTACTAGGCTGAGCTGTACGTTAAGTACGTTTAAGGTTAAATGTGGACGTTCAGCCACGTAGCGTAACTAAGCAGAGTGACAGCGGGACACGTAACGTTAGCCGGCTGTTGGCTAACGATTTAACCCGCTTCGGCCTTTCGGGCCAGTGAAATGCCTTTTCATTTTAGCGATAACTTAGCCAAAAACACAACGGGAGTCTCTTCTGAGAGTCATATATTTAATGATTGCTCATAATACCGGCAGCTGTCACTGCCGGCGGAGCCTTATAGCAGCTTTGAGCGCTGATGTCCTGTCTGAAAGCAGCATGGCCCCGGCTAACAGCTAACCATAGTTCCTGTGTCAGCAGGTGGATGCTGTGTGTGACACGTCTGCTACAAATATTGATCCGGTGCTGTTTTAATACTATCTTTTATTTTTCGTAGATATTCCAACATCCATTCAAAAATAATGTATCAGTTAGTTTTTAAAATTGATATCGTTATTTGGATGGATTATTTGCACATGTAGCTAGCACAAGCAAGAGGGCATTGAAGCTGCTGGTAACGCAGTAAATGAACTTTGACCTGAGGTATCCATTTTCTTAAATTCACTCAAAACCCGGTCAGACAAGTGATGTGGTGGCATTCACTCATATGCTTGAAGTATAACTCTAAACCATTATAACTTAAGTAATTTCCTTTAATATTTGTCACCTATTTGCCTTTTTCTGTTTTGTCAAGTCACATTCATTTAGCTGTTTGTGTGGTTTTTTTGGTGGTGTTTTTTTGTTTTGTTTTTTTTAATTTTTTTTTTACAATCACTATCTGTCCAGTAGATGAGTTCACAGTGGGTCTGACACAATGGTTTCTAAGGAATCGAGTACAAATGCCCTTTTTTGCTTGATTTACTAGCTGTCCAACCCCTTTTCTACTCAAACAATAGATTGTTTTGGGTGGAGGTTAGAACAAATGAGTCGATTGCGATCTGATTTTGAGCAAGGAATCCGCAAAAGACATTACAACACTAATTGCTCATAAGACGGCACGAATTAGCCATGCAGTATGCAAGTGAAAAAGATTGTGGGAGGTGATGGCGTTATCATAGGCGAAACCACAAACCACACCCTCAGTGCTTGGTCAGATGTTGCCACACTTAAAAAGTTCATGTCTTCATACCGTGTTTGTCTGACGTCTGACCTGTGTGCCTCCAATTATCATGTTTAATGGAATAATGCTACGCCTCTGTCTGCTAGGAAAATTTTAAAAATCAATTTAGAACTGAAAGCAGTTTCATCTTGATGTTTTTGATTAATACTTTGCCTTTTTTGTATTTCTTGCTCCTCTCTTTCTCAGAAAGGCTGGCTACACAACGCCACCCTAATGCAGAACCATAAAAGAACGTGAAATGAACAAACCACCACAGCCTATAACGGGACCCACCTCTGTCCCAAACCCAGCCCCTTCCCCAGGATTGACACCGGTGAGTGCCCTTGACCCGGTGGATTCAAAGCTGTTTTGGTAGGTTAAATTTTGGTAAAGTCTATATAATTTTTATTTTTCTCTCCATTCTCTCCTCTGAAGGCCGCCTACGGACCTGGACAGCCCCCTTCTCTTGTTTTTGCAACACCTCCACCTCCACAAATGAACTCCGCACCACAGCCCAGACAGGTACTGTTCACAGCATGTTTTTTTTCTTTCGGATAAGGTTTTTTGCATTCAGGGTACCAGTACGTGTTTTTGCCTTGTAAGAGAACCTTCCTTTTCTTACTCTTTCACATAGATTTCTGACACGGCTTTTTCTGCTGTAAAGCTTTGGCTAAATGAGTGTATGTGCGTGTGTGTTATTGCCTATTTGCTATCTTGACTTCTTTCCTCTCTTCTGCTGTCCTCCCAGTTTGCTGCAGGGCCCCGTACTTTACACCAACAGGTACTAACACCCCTCACTCTTCCTTACATCCCCTCTGTCTCCGTAGTGTAATGCATGCTTTTAATTCCAAATGTCGGAGACTTAGAAGCTGTAGTGTTGATATTAGACAAATGTTCCTCCAGTCTGCTAACATTGATTACTGCATCTCTTTGTTGAAATACACATTTTTCATTAAGAAGTTATGACCTTTTTTAGCTGTTGATGAGTCGCAATATTTTAAAAGCAGATGTTCACCCAGGCATTATTTATTTTTTTGTTCATCCCACACAAGCCCATACCTTTTTCTTAAAAAAAAAAAAAAAAAATGCCTGCCACATTTGTCTGCATTTGCAAGACATAGTCCCAATCATGCCTCAATAATGATTTTTAATATTAAGGTGAATTTATTTTTGGTACCTGCAGCATTCTAACATCACTGCCCGCATGCGCCTGCAGCCCTTAAAATGATTCTTTTACGACTTAAAACTGGAACCCACAGGGCTTTTTAAGATTTCACTTTTATCCAGACTCGTGCAGATTTGCATGTGCAGCTATGGTTGTTTGAGCTTATTGTTCATGGCTGAGAGATACACTGCTGCCTGTCATACTCTTCTTTCTTACACCTTGTAATCTCAACCTTTCACATTGTCTCTTGTCCTCATTTTCACCTTAATCTCACTCCCTCTCTTGCTCTCTGCTCATGTGTTGCGCGGCTGAAGGGTGGATACAGAGCATTACAGGTAACAGCTTTACTCTTCGTCTCCCCCTCCCCTCCCCCCTTAACTTGGGCTAACCTCAGTGTGGCAAGGAGACTTGAATTTCAGTGCACTTTAGACTCGGTGTAACCCAAGAACTGATTTTGCTGTATACATTTGCAGTTGCTGTGAGTGTGTTGCGTCCAGCTGGGGTTACGGCTATGTGTGACTGGATGCACACACAAGCAAAAATGCTGCAACATTCTAACACTACCATACTTAAAACATCAAATGCAGACACCAAGCAACAGGTTTGCTTGCTCTGTGATACACTCTTCATCCTTCTTTCCCTCCATTCTCCCTTATCTGTCCTCCAGGGTTACTATCAGAACCGACCGGCTATGGCCGCCAGTGCTCCCAGAGTCCAGACAAGTAGTGGGCCTCGACCTGTTGGACCCGCTCATGTCTACCCACCCAGCTCCCAGATGATGATGATTTCCCAGCAGCAGCTTTCTTTTGCTGGCTCCCCTCAGGGCTACTTCATCCCCCCTGGACAGGTTGGTTCACATTAGTGATCACAAATTGATACTAATGATATGAATGATACTAATTCAGTGTATATGGTCATCATATTACCGTATTGGCCAGAATATAAGACAGTATTTTTTCTTCAGGAAATTATATTTTTGAAAGTGGGTTTGTATTATATTCAAGGACATTTACGTGTTAACAACAGCAGATGTTCTTTTTGACTGAAGTGAGTACTAGCTGATTACATGAAGAGTGTTGCGTTATGAGTTGTTAGTAGCTTTAATGCTGCTAGGCTAACAAGTTTCTTTGTCAGTTCTAGAGAGTCAAAAGTGTTTTAGGTACTCAATTTCACCTACGGAAGTTTCTGGTGGCCTGTTTAACAAGTTTTGATGTCATGCATGGAGGAACTGAATTCTTGACGAGCGAAAATGATTTGAAACCGTCTCCCAATGAAATGGACCAAATTTCTAAATAATCCTGCCAAGTTGCTGAGAATGACCAATGACGCAGAATGTCATGATAAAGACCCCCAAAAGGCCTAATCAGAGAAAATCCTGAACGGGAAACTTAGCCGATTTTCAACCAGCATTGTATCATTACAGTGTGGGTAGTATATGCAAATAAATAATGTTTAATTTCCCTCCATATTGGCTACACCCAGAGCTCCCCTGCTCATTTGCCAGCAAAAGAGACCTGCCTTAGACTACAAACTCCCTTTCTGCATTTTCTGTAGTGGAGCCTTCAAGGACGGTAAACTTTGGGTCTCCCAAAACACTCCCATCTACCATGTTACACTAGCAATAGGGGAAAAGCAGACACTAAAATATCATACTACTAAATACTTTAAAATATTAGTATATTTGGTGGAAAACTAGTTTCATGATACAAGGCCAAATATCAGGCTGTTGAATCAGACACAACAGAGTCTAGACGTGAGGACGTGACCACCAGAGCGATGTTACAGCCACAGCCTGGCCTCGGCTGTTTCTCTGTGATAATACAAACAAACAACAGCTTTACAATATAATGTCGGAGCAGAGATCTGGCACTACTATTACGACTTATGAGGCTGAATATTGCGCTGTATAATCAAAAGAGTAGAGTGGAGAAAGCGACTGCCAGACTCAATGAGGAAGAACGTTTTGTGAATGAAAATAAGCCTCAGTAAAGAGAGATAACGCTGCACTAACTTTGTCTTTGGTGCTAATTTGTCCGTGAACACACTGTCAGTAGAGTCAGTCAGTCCGATTGGACTAGACGTGGGCAGTGCATTCTGGTTGTTGTAGGATTCTCCCGTAACAGCGGTATGGAGAATCTACAGCTTTTTTCTTATTTCTACTGCATAAGTGACCTAGTTTTGAGAAATCATCATATTCACAGCGGTGAATTTTTCCTTTAATCCAGAAGGAAATTATGTTAAAGGTGGAGTGCAGGACTTTTGTCTCCCCTTCTGGCAGCGAGAGTAATTACAAAAACACTCTTGACTCGTGCTTACATCATAGACTCTGCCGTAGCCTACTTCGTCACTACTGTCGCAGCTGTAAAACGGTGAATAAATTGTTTTGAGCGTCACACAACCCCCGCAAAATGACTCATTTCACTATCAGAATTTGATCCATTCGGGCTGATAACATTCGGAAAGTTGCATGATTAAACCATTTTATCCCCATTCAAGTTAGCAGAGAGCTAATGGGAGTTAGCCGCTTGGCAGGCAGAAGTCTCTGGTGTACGTGCTCTGCCTGTAGAGCATGCGCAGTATGCATTCATCCGGCCAGCGCGGGAATGTCAAACCCGACACCAGATTAAAAACTCTGTATAGTGTGAAATACAAAGAGATTTACCTGGCAGCGATAGGTTTAATCAGCATTGTGTGAACTTGTTTCAACTCGGGCTTGAATGTAACAGACGTTCATTTATATGTAAAAGTTCTGCACTGCAGGTTTAATATGTGATAAACAGAATAAGAAGAATAAGGCTGGTCTTGAAAACATATTTGGACAAGCTACACAAATATGGGCGTTATCTTAAGTTATGGTCAAAAACGGGTGTTTGAATAGGAGGGTGGTATCTTATATTAGTATAGTACATTACTGTGGTGATGGCATAGATTGACCTGAAGCTCTCACAACTTAATTGTCCCTCTATTGTTATTGTTTCTGACTATTTATTTTGTTTCTGCAGTACCGGGCCCCATATATGCCACCTACTCAGCAGTATCCTGTGACCAGCGGTACAGCAGGCTTCTATCCGGGAACTAGCCCTGCTGAATACTCTGCCTATGGTAAGGGTTTTTGCCTGAGCTAAAAAGTGGTGAAATCTCTCACAAACATCAGAAATCCAAACTTAACTTCGATTTTTTAAGTTAAAGCATGTATTTTTAGTCCGTATCCATTAGCGCACCTCTTTGCCCGTAAGGTAATATTGGGTGTGCTGTGGTTTTGCTTGGCTGGTTGGTGTGTTAAATGTCTTTCTGGGTCAAAACACTGCTGTATGTGGTGATCTGCCAGTTGCATGTGGTCTGGCTTAATTCTGCTTTGGCCTGTGTTCTTTCTATCTGCAGTCTCACCTGGCGCTGCCTTACAGGTTCCATGAAATGGCTTTGAGACCAGAATTTTGCTCTTTTTGTTTGATGTGTTCCCACATGAAAAAAGATGTTTGGCTGGAATTTAATGTTAGGAGGGACTGAATTTGAATAATAATGTGGTAAAATAAAAACAAAAAAAAGAGCAAGACGAAGACTCCAAATAGAAGTCAAAAATGTTCAGTCGTGGCACTTCAGGAATTAGAAAAACATTTTCTTTTTGCCACTTACAGACATGCATCTGATCTGTTTTATGGCTTCAAGTACTCATTTGCTTTTGCAGGTTTCTTTTTATAAGTGAGGGGCAGGGTGAGTCAAACTAAAACCTAATTTTATTGGCTTAATACATACTTGTAGGTGCAAGATGGGTCTGTGAACAGAACTTTAAACTCTCCAAGAAGAGAAGTGTGATTTTGATTTACAAATATGCAAAAAAGTCAACATATTATGGCATATAAGAATAGGATGCAGCCAGGAACACGAGGTAAGAATACAAGCAAAGGCTTTGTTCATTTCATGGGACCTTTTTAACACCCTGCTTCCTCTGGATCCTCTCATTAACTCATTCTGCATCTCTCTTCCTGCCCTCTCTCCTTCTTTCCTCCCTCTCCCGTCCCTCACTCCCTTCCTCTCCTTTGCTGCGTTGGTTCAGAGCCCTCTCTTGCTGCGAGGGAGAGGCGGGGTGGTGGGGGGAGAGGGGGCGGGCGAGAGAACGGCCGTCTCTCTCTCCACGGTGCTCCTCTCACCTCCCAGCGCTACCCCGGTGAGTAGTGTGTGCTTGTGTGCTGGTCAGCAAGCTTCAGTGGCAACAATCTCTGTGGCACTTCTTGTCTCTGATAGTGTTGTAAATGTGTTTTTAATTTTTTTTTGTTTTTGTTTTTGTTTTGTTTTTTTCCCCCCTTTTCTTTTGGGTAACACATGTATATACTACATGCAAATGGTCTACAAGTCAATGTCGGCACAAGTAAACTAGCCACCAATTCTGCAATGGCATCTCTTGTAAATTCAAGCCATAACAGTGTAATGTATGTACTTTTTAACCCCTTTTGCCCAGATTTTTCTATGACATATATCCAGGAGATCTATTAAATGTTGAAAATATAATAAATATAGTCATCGATATCCTATTTAGATACGTTTTATCTTAAACTAAATTTCGTCTACTTTTAATCCATGGCTAGGTTGCAATTCACCACACTTACTGTGCTGTGTTATCAGCTGCTCTCACAATATCCTTCAACTTAGGAAAAAGCACAAAGCAAAATCTACAAGCTCCTGATCCATGAAATCAGTTTCACTTTAATTTACTGCTAAAGACGAGCAGCTTGCCACAACACAGCTGACGATGAGCTGAAAGGTCTTCTGCCTGCGTTGCGTGTTAGCTTATGATTTATAATCATAAGCTAACACGCAGCTACTACGCAGGACTGTCACATGCAGACTGTGAAGGTCAGACAAAAGCAGTACTTTTCCTAAAGCTTGTCATAACTAATTTGATACACACACCCTACATAAGCTTTGAGTGGAATCCAGCTTTTGTGTTACTTCAGGAATTTTTACTCCATTATTACAAAGTGTTTTATTTCCCTGTTAAAATGAAAGTATCCATATGGTCTCCAGCTGTGGAGAAACTGATGGGGACAACTGAATGAATTGAGTAAACACTGCAGCTGTCAACAAGCAAATGTTTATAGTTGCACCTTAAAAATGTCCCTTTTATACGTTTATACCTTTTAACACCCACGATTCCCACAAACTTAATTGCAAGGTTTTCAAAAACAAAGACTTTGGGTCATAACCACAAGAAAAAATATCTTGTGAATCCTGGATGGCTGGTTATTCTAGTGTAAAGCTAGTGTGAAGTATTGTTTTTAACAAATGTTTTTGTGTTTTACTCTGACCTTGCAGCGGGAGCATACTATCCAGCTCAGCCGCAGTACTCTCCATCTGTCCAGCCTGCACCGGTCATGATCAACCCCGCCCAGCAACAGCAACAAGCTCCGCCTCCTCAGCAACCACCGGCACAGTCACAAGGCCCACCAAAGAGGGAACGCAAACCGGTAGTGTGTCACAACAAAAGGGCAGCGGACCTCTTGTCTGAGGTCAAAAAAAAAAAAAAAAAAAAAATTGAATGGGGAGAAAAGTGTATTGTCTGTTGAATGTGGAACTTTCTCTTTTACCTCAAGATAACAATAGCATTTATCATGATGGGTTGCAGCTATACATCAGTAGTGGCAGGATAGTTACATACTGTTGCATTTTAATGTTGGATACATGTTTCGTGGACCAATACGTTCCCTGTCTCCTCATAGATCAGAATACGAGACCCCAACCAGGGCGGGCGTGATATCACAGAGGAGATCATGTCAGGTGGAAGGTCCACCTCCACACCGACTCCCCCACAGGTAAGAATCTAAAGTAAAGTACTGAATGCCATTTTGTGTGACTCTGAGTTAAAGTTTCCTTATTTTATGAATCTAAATTGTTGTTGGCTATTCTGCACTGACTTCAGATATGTGTGGAAACTGAAGGGAGTGAGAAGCAGAGACAGGAAGAGTGAAACTCGTGTTATATAAGAAAAACTTCAGTTTGCCGTTCTAACTTTTATTATGCCTCCGACAGCCTTGGCCGGAGGCATGATGTTTTCTGGTTGTCCGTCCATCCCTTTCTTGTGAACATAATATCTCAGGAACACCTTGAGGGAATTTCTTCAAATTTGGCACCAACGTCTGCTTGGACTCAATGATAAACTGATTAGATTTTGGTGGTCAGGTTAAAGTTGCTGTGACCTCACAAAACATGTTTTTGGCCATAACTCAAGAATAAATACACTAATTATGACAAAGTTTCACACAAATGTCTTATAGGATAAAATGATGAAATGATGACATATTAATTTGGACCCTAAGGTTTTTGTATGAGTCCACCCTCTTCACTTCCTGGATGACAACCAGGACAGGGGGCCTCGTGGTTCTCTGGTAGTCCTCTCGTAGTTCATTGGTTTTGCTGATGTTGAGCTTCAGGTGATTATCGTTGCACCATGTGACAAAGCTCTCTATCAGTCCTCTGCACTAAACTAAAAATAGTCTATTAAGTTAAGACAGCAAGTTTCTCACTGGAAATTATTCACTGGAATCATGTCAATATAGTGATGAAGTCCATTTTGCCAAAAAAGATGCTTAATGCCTTTTTTCATTAAATTCCTTCAAAGTCTTCACTACAAATATTATGAATCTGGACGGACATGGATGTAAACTGCAACTTGACTGGTTAGCGGTTACAACTGCAAGGCGGTATTTCTAGTTTTGTATGAATTGGTGGTAGGCTTATCTGAGAATGTAGAAATTTCAGTAAAAACAAAACAAATCATCAATCAAAACATGTAAGAAAATAACTAAAAAACACAACTTTAGGAGATAATTGCTGTTTCCCATTTTAAGAACAGACATTTGAGTTGGTTTGTGTGAGAACAGCTCACACTGTTCGTGGGGAAAAAAAGCACAATTTTGGAATTCTTTACACACCCAACACTTAAATATTTCAATGGGGTCATTGCATGTTGTTCACATCTCTGTGCAAACATTAGCATAACTCAAATCTAGCACAGCATTTTACTGAACAAACAGTACACTGCTAAAGCAAATGCACACAAATATGCCCTGAGGTCTTGAGCTGTAGTTGTATTTTAAGGCTGGTAAAATGCAATACAACTCAACAACAGGGTGCTGTAGCTTTCAAAATGAAATTAAGAGTTGAATCAACACCTTTCTGACACAGTAAAACAAAAAGGGAAAATAAACTGACAGCAGTTTAAAGATGACTCTTTTTGTAATCGTAGGCCTCCACAGCAGATGTAAGTCCTGCACAGACCAATGGTGAAGTTATACAGCCTGTCACTACAGTGACAAGAAGAGGTGAGTACATTTTCTCAGTTTTGTTTTACATTAAAAAAGTAAGATGGCTGTATTCCACAATTGTGTAATTTAATGTTTTTCACTGCCCAGATGAAAATGCGGAGCCTCCTGCTAGCGCTGAAACCCCACCTCCTCCTGCCACAGCAAACCCAGAGCCTGTGGTCGAGGCCAAACAGGAAACGGACAGCCAGACAGCACCGCCCACTGAATTAGCCGCACAATCTGCAGCCCCTACACAGGCTTCCGAGGTGCCAACCCCATCGATAAAGGACCAGCAGACTCCCGCTCCCCTCCCTCCAGCAGCAACACCTACTCCTCCCCCTGCTGAGGCAGTAAATAAAGTCGATACTAAAGTTAGTGACACAGTAGATGCTCCTGTAGGTCCTTCAGCATCACCGGCAGCGCAAGAGGTCCCTGTCAAAACAGAGGAACCACAGGCCGCCCCTGCTCCAGCTGAGAAGGCACCCGAAAAGGAAGAAAAGAAAACCGAGGAAGTGGAGAAATTAGAGAAAGAAGAGCAGGTGACCAGCACTAAGGTAGAGCCTGCAACTGAGGTTGCAGCAACAGTTACCCCTGTTGATGTGGCAAAAGAAGAAACACCTACAAAGACAGCAACTGAAGTGTCTCAGCCTCCACCCTCTGCACAGGAACCAGCTGCTCCAGTGACTCAGACTGCTGCCCCCAGCTCTGCCCCCGAACCTGAACCCACACCAGCTGAAACAGCAGAACCGCTTCTCCCCAACGGCCTTCCTCAGGACACTGAGGAAGTGCCTGAGGCATTTTCAGACACTACACCCCTAGACAAGCCCGACGCTTCTCAATCTCAGGAATCCACACCTGTGGCTAAAACGGCAACGCCAGCCCAGGAGCAGGAACAGGAGCAGGAGCAGGAGCAGGAACAGGAGCAGGAGCAGGAACAGGAGCAAGAGCAGGAGCAGGAGCAGGAGCAGCAGCAGGAGGAGGAGAAGAAAGAGGAAGAGGGGAAGGAGAAAAGTGAGGATGCCCCTCCTGTTAGCTGTCCTACAGAGGAATCTACTATGCAAGGTAGGGTGGAGTAGTATCTTACATGTATTTATGATCATCATGCTGTTTTTATGGAGGATTATAATGGCAACACTTTGTCCTTTTCTTGAAGCTGCTACATCTGTGCCAAAGAAGAGGAGGAACATGAAGGAACTAAACAAGAAGGAGGCCATTGGAGACCTCCTGGATGCCTTCAAAGAGGTGTGTATCAGTCAGGATGAGAATGTAAAAGATGAAGAGCAACACACAGCATTTAAGTGTCTCAGCAGTTTCAGCTGTATCAATAATATTTTTGAGGATGTTTGGTTGTCTGAAGAGAAACTGGGTTATTATAATACTTATTCATCTTTTCCTGTTTTGTTTGCTCCGGGAGCAGGATGCCAAGCCTGCTTCTGAACCCTCGTCCACTCAGGCCGACCCTGTCCCTGTTGCTCCAGCTGAACCTCCCGCTGAGGTCGCAGATGAGACCTGGGAGGAGAAAGAGGACAAGCAGAACACAGAACCTAGACCTTCACCTGAGGCAAAAGAGCAGAAATACCAGTACAAAGAAGGTAGGTTATGACTACGCTTCTTCATAAAAGGCTTGGTTTACATTTTTGTGTGCAGTTAAGTGGCTTCAGTTGTCGTTTTCATGTACACTCGAGCTGTGTTGAGTTTTTGCTGCCATTAAAAAAAAATCATAGATAAAAAATGGTTTTGCATAAAGGGTTACAGAAGCTTAAATTTATGAAACATCACATTTTTGGACAGTAAAATTAATTATGTGAATTATTAGATTGATTAGATTGTTTTCTGTCACAGTTGAGTAATAAGAGAACTTTTTTTAAAATATTAAAATAATAAACGGTGTGCAAAAGTACTCAA
Organism: Thunnus maccoyii; assembly: GCF_910596095.1. Classification (NCBI taxonomy): domain Eukaryota; kingdom Metazoa; phylum Chordata; class Actinopteri; order Scombriformes; family Scombridae; genus Thunnus; species Thunnus maccoyii. Next base: position 15,645,668 of record NC_056544.1, read on the forward strand.
ATATTAAGTCAATATTTCTACTTATGCTGCTCAGATCTGATTGTAGATGCTTCTTTTCCACATTGTTTACCTTTCACTGCTCTAGTCGAGTGTTGAATGAATTCAGTTTCACAATACATGAGGAGAGTATTGAACATGAGGTCACTTACAGATTGCATTGGGATTTAGGCGGTCACATTTCAAAGAAGTAAAATCAATACAGAACTATACAAGTGTTATTCATACACGGTGTTCCTCTTTTGTTAACAACACAATCGTTACAAATCAGTGTTGACATGGTGGAATCAAAGGAGGCGTATCCACTATATAATGTAAAAATGTTCATTTAGAGAGATTGTCAAATTTCTTCTCTCTTCAGTGTCCTGTTCAAGATTCAAGACACGTAGCCTCTGTGCAACCATGCTGCACCTTACTCTGTACTCTGCTGTAGCTATAACCTGTCTATGAAACAGAGAACATGAAACATTTTGCCCTTCATGCATCAGTTTTCCACATTACATTCAATCTGCCCTCACACATCTTTCAGAACAATGGAAGCCAATAGACCCAGAAGAGAAGAAGCGGTACGACAGGGAGTTCCTGTTGGGCTTCCAGTTTATCGGCGCCAGTATGAACAAACCCGAGGGCCTGCCCATCATCAGTGACGTGGTTTTGGACAAGGTAAGGGATGTTTAGCTTTATTCAGGTGTTTTCCCCAGGACTTTAACTTCTCTAGCCAAAGTGACAATCACTAACTGATGATGATGACTGCCGAACAGCCACAGCTACCCACGATAAAATACATAATGTGATTAGATTTCGGACCTCTTAGCTTCTTTTTTTGCAGAATTTTTCTGAAAACAACTTAATACCTTAAATTTAATTCATGTCTGGCATTAAGACAAATATGTAGACATTAAAATAGAAGCTTCATGTACTCGTTTTACTTCATTTATGACCTTATTAGCGTCACTGGTTGTTGTACATATTACACTGACGACTGTAGAAGTATGTAATCTCACCTCTTACTGTATCTTTAGGTGAACAAGACTCCCCTGCGGCCTCCTGACCCAGCTCGAATGATGAGTTCTGGCCCTGATTTTACTCCTTCATATTTGGGCAACCTCGGGAGCCGATCAGTGGGCGGACCACGAGGACCAGTAAGTTTGTACACCTCATTTCTGAATATTTCTGTCCCTTTTTTTCAAATTCTGTGTATGTAATGATAATTCAAGTCATGGGTTTTGTTGAATATTGTGGTCATGTTTGTTGTAATACCTGTATAATCCTTCTCTTTAGCCACCCGGACCACGTCGCTCCCAGCAGGGTCAGCGGAAAGAACCCAGGAAAATCATCAGCAGCATGTCCCTCAACGATGACGTGCAGCTCAACAAGGCCGAGAAGGCCTGGAAACCGTCTATGAAGAAGAGCGCTCGCACCCGCCCCGGGGAGGAAGTGGAGGAAGACGTCGGCTCTGACCAGGCCAAGACTCAAGACCTGTTCAAGCGTCTGCGCAGTATCCTCAACAAGCTGACACCTCAGAAGTTTCAGGAGCTGATGAAACAGGTGACAGAGCTGGCGATAGACACCGAGGAGAGGCTGAAGGGAGCCATCGACCTCATCTTCGAGAAGGCCATCTCAGAGCCCAACTTCTCTGTGGCCTACGCCAACATGTGCCGCTGCCTTATGGGGGTAAGTCAATGCGATTGTGTCTGAATCTTGTGATTTCACTCTTGGCATTCATTCGCTCCAATGATGACTCATATTTTGTGCCACGTGTCTGGGCCACTGAATGTTCATGATGGTATTGAGGAACTGAAGGAGCACATTTATCATTGTTCATTTTCTGTTTAACATTGTTACAGTTATTGTGCCATATAGATATTATTAAGATGAACATTTTATATTCACTAAAAAAAAAAAATACTAATTATATTCAACGTTTTCCCCTTTTCAGTTGAAAGTCCCCACCTCAGACAAGCCAGGAGTCTTTGTGAACTTCCGCAAACTGCTTCTCAACCGCTGCCAGAAAGAGTTTGAGAAGGATCAGGATGATGATGAGATCTTTGAGAAAAAGCAAAAAGAGCTGGAGGCTTCTAAAGAGGTAAGATATGTGATCTTTTACTGTCACTGTGCCAACCACTGCAGTATTTGTCATTTATTGTGACTAAACTGATCTTTTGACCACAAACACCCACTTGTGTTTGCCCTCAGGGAGAGGAGCGTGAGCGCTTGAGGGTGGAGCTGGAAGAGGCCAAAGATCAGGCCCGGCGCCGTTCACTGGGTAACATTAAGTTCATCGGTGAACTCTTCAAGCTGAAGATGCTGACGGAGGCCATCATGCATGACTGTGTAGTGAAACTACTGAAGAATCACGACGAAGAGTCTCTGGAGTGTCTCTGCAGGCTGCTCTCCACAATTGGCAAGGACCTGGACTTTGAGAAGGCCAAGGTAGTAAAACATGAACACACACAGACATGGGTGGGGTGAATCAGGAAGGGAGACAGTTCACCACTCATAAAGTCTCAGACTTATTCAAACACAATCAGTTTGATATTTTGTAGTCATGACTCAAAAAAGACGCCTTTTTTTTCTGTGTCCCTGTTAGCCTCGTATGGATCAGTATTTTAACCAGATGGACAAGATCATCAAAGAGAGAAAGACGTCATCCAGAATCCGCTTCATGTTGCAAGACGTGTTGGACCTCAGAAGGGTAAATATTTAATCATCCATAATAGTACGCAGCAATAAAGAACTGATTACAAGCATTTAAGGTAGTGGCTAATGCTAAGTGAACAGAATTATATTATACTGTTTGTACAAAGTAATCGACAGGCTTTATGAGTTGCATGGAAATCTAGAATGTACATATAAAATGACTGGTGTTGGAAGAGTTTCAAGATTGTTTAATGGCCGTCTTCCATCTGCTCCGTAGAGTAACTGGGTGCCTCGTAGAGGAGACCAGGGTCCTAAAACAATTGACCAGATCCACAAAGAGGCAGAAATGGAGGAGCACAGGGAACAGATCAAGGTCCAGCAGCAGCTCATGTCCAAGAAAGACGGAGGAGGAGGTGGAGGAGGCGGCGGCAGGATGGGAGGGAGCATGGGGGGCCGAGGTCCTCACACACCAGGAGGCGGCCGGAACAGCCAGCCCCAAGATGAGGGGTGGAACACGGTGCCCATCTCCAAGAATAGACCCATCGACACCACCCGCCTCAGCAAGATCACAAAGGTAACGTCTAACGTTTAAGGTTTTCACTTTTGATCCATCTAAAATTTTCTTCTATTTGACTCAAGGCCTTGTCCAAAATCCTCTACTAAAGTGATGATTTGAGAGCTGGATGAATGTGTGTTTAACTTTGTAACTTTTCGTGTTTCCTTATAGCCTGGTGCTCTGGACTTCAACAATCAACTGTTGGCTCCAGGGGGCAAAGGCATGTGGGGTAGCTGGGGTAAAGGCAGCAGTGGAGGAACAGGAGCTAAACCAGCAAGTGGAGACCAGGGTAAAACACCTCTGCCAAAAAGAGTCTGTGGTTTATGTTATTTTGGCTTTTGGGGTGTTAATCTGTTCTTTTCCTCCTCTTTTTTAGATTCAGGTCGTCCAGCCACCAGCACCCTCAACCGCTTCTCAGCCCTGCAGCAGTCTGGTTCGTTGTTGACTTCAGGCGACTCTGATCGCAGAGTTCCTCAGAGGTATTCGGCAACTGCAAATATTTCTTTACTCAACTGTTCTCCTAGTACTCTTGTAAATAACCCAAAAACTACATTTCCATAATAAAACTGGACCTTTGTCTCACAACCCTCAGGTCAAGCTCCAGCCGTGAGCGCGGAGGCGACAGAGACAGGAGCGATCGTGACAGGGACCGGTTTGACCGATTCGATCGCAGCGAGGGACGAGAAGGTCGCGACGACAGGAGCAGCCGGAACCAAATCACTAAGAGGAGCTTCAGCAGAGAGTCTGAGGAGCGCGGTGGGAGGGCCGGAGACAGCAGGGCCACGAATGAGCCTGTGCGTCGTGTGGCCAGCATGACCGACGACCGGGACAGAGGAAGCAGAGATCGGGGAAGCAGAGACCGAGGAAGTAGAGACAGGGGCAGCAGAGACAGGGGAAGCCGTGACAGAGGTCCAAGCAAAGATCTCACAGGTATAAAAGCCCATCGAGCAAAAGTGAACATTTAAACTGATTTAATCGGAGAACAACATCTTTTCTGATTTATGTCTGATTAAATGGGGATGCAGAATGTTTGAGGACTGCTGTTTACCTTGTGTTTTTTTTTGTTTTTGTTTTTTTTTTTTTAGCAGTTAAACGTGAGAGCGCCCCCACTCCTCCTCCCTCTGTTCCTAAATCTGGCATGACTGAAGAGGAGGTGGAGAAGAAGTCCAGCGCCATCATTGAGGAATACCTCCACATCAATGACTTGAAGGTACAAACATGGCAACCCTGCATTCAACAATGTGAATTCAGCACACAGGCATGAACATTAACATAGGAGACAGAAAACACTTGGATTATAAAACCGCTCTGATGGCTGTCATCTCTCCCTTTTTTCTTCTTTTTTGCATCATAGGAGGCGTTGCAGTGTGTGGCAGAGCTCAACAGCACCTCACTGCTCTACGTGTTTGTACGGAACGGCGTGGAGTCAACGCTTGAGCGCAGCACCATTGCTAGAGAGCACATGGGCCTGTTGCTGCACCAGCTCATAAAGGCAGGGACATTGCCCGCAGAGCAGTACTACAAAGGGTGAGAAATAACACTATCACACTGTTTTTCCAATGTCGTCTTAATGTGTAGCTTTCTAGTGCATCCTTTGTTTCAAGAGAGATTGAGTGCTGCGTGTTTTTGTGGCCGCAGGCTACAAGAGATCCTGGAGGTAGCAGAAGACATGGCCATAGATATACCTCACATCTGGCTCTACCTGGCTGAACTCATTACCCCCATGCTGCATGAGGGAGGCATCCCTATGGGACAGCTCTTCAGGTGAGTGCTGGAAATCGGTAAAAATAATAAAATTTTTGGATTAATGATAGAGCCTGTTAGAAACTGGCCAATATGGCTCTTGGTCTGTAAATTACTTTTTGCTTAAATGGTGCTGAATCATCTTAAGTCAGGGAGACATAAAGCAAGCAAAGCAGTCTGAGCCAGACAAACATACAATGTGTGTGAAATAAAATCCACCTACTGAATTAAAAGTTCTCAAATGAAATATAAAACTAGTAGGAAGCTTAAAAAGGGGCCAAACATGATTTTAATCACAACATTAACAATTCTTTATTATACTGCTTATTGAACTGCTTTTGTATGAATTGGTGCTACAAATAAAAGTTTAATTTGACAGATCAGATAGTAACTAATAATTTAGTTAGTGGAAAGCTTAATTCTGTGTGATGTGTCTTTAGGGTGATTTCGAAGCCTCTGGTGCCTCTGGAGAAGGCTGGTGTGCTGCTGGTACAGATCCTCAAGTTGCTCTGCAAAGGAATGGTATGTTTATCAGAACTAGAGCTTAAACCGCTCTCATCACATCCTGTTTTATTTTCTAATTTGTAGTATAGTTTAATATTTTAAATTCACTGGATTAACTGTGCTTCTTCCCCCCATTAGACTCCTAAGAAGGTTGGGGCCATGTGGACAGAAGCTGGGCTGAACTGGAGCGAGTTCTTGACCAAGAACGAAGACGTCAACAAGTTTGTCACTGATCAGGTCAGTAAGAGACAGTAAAGTAGGGGTTGGACTTTGAAGGGGCTGGATGGGACTTTTCTGTGCATTTAAGAAAAATAAAAGACTTGAGTAACAAAGTTAGTAAAGAGTCTCTTCAAGCTTTTTTTGTTTTGTAACGTATTTCAGAAAGTGGAGTTCACGACAGGAGAGGAGACAGAGTCAAAGGAACCCGGTAAGAAGGTCCTCAGTGGAGAGGAGCTCAGCAAACAGCTGGACAGATTCCTTCACGACAAGGCCAACAACCAGCGTATCAGAGACTGGGTTGAGGTGTGTGTCAGAGTGCTAGTTTAACTTTAGACTTGAATATTTCACGTGGGCTTCTGTTTTTAAATATAAAGGTTATGAATAGTTTCGATCCTCCTTTACCAACTTCTTTTTTTTAATGTTTTTAGGCAAACATGGATGAACAGCAGACTGCTTCCAACCAGTTTGTACGAGCATTGATGACATCAGTGTGTCAGTCTGCCATCATATGTAAGTATGACTAATCACAGCGTGAAGAATAAAGAACTGATTCTGGTTAAAATTATCTCTGTCATTTAGCTGCACAGTTATTAGTCATGACTGTTTGTCTTCTGACAGCGACAGCGAGAATTTAAAAGGGAACATCCCAAAAAAAAAAAGACTGATTGATTTTTTTTTTTTTTTTTTTTTTTTTTTTTTTTTTTTTTGAAGCCCTGGAAGTAAATATTTGTCATGGCACAAAATAAGTTTTATTCCAATTTAAGTCTTTGTTACTCCTCGTTTTAGGTGACACCCCGTACAGGGTGGACGCACGGCAGATCAACCAGAGAGCCAGTCTGCTGCAGAGATACCTGTGTGATGAGCAGAAAGAGCTTCAGGCCCTTTACGCCCTCCAGGCTCTGATGGTCCACATGGAGCAGCCAGCAAGTGAGTGTCGTCCTCCTGATCTCCCTGAAGGAGTTAAATGTTAGAGTGAAACATTCAGGGGTTGGACAAAATATCAGATACGTCAAAATACAGCACATCATTCTGAGGTTTTGTTGACTGTTGTAGTTGATTTTCATATGCAAAATAGGGTCATTATTGAGACCAGAGTTTATGGTGTTGAATTCATCTTTAACTATAAGTATTTCTCTTGAATATTAAGTATTTATCACTAAATAAGCAACAAAGTTAGTTAAACTTTTCTCACCTTTTTCAACACTTCAAAGCAGTGAGAATAAAAAGATTAAATTAAAAAGACAGTAGTTTGTTCATGTATGACTCCAAATATAATATAATAATATAAATATAATAATTAGATTGAGAAAATTGGTTTATGGTTTGGTTCATTTACAACATTCTTAAATATTTAAAAAATACAACAAATCAGACTTTCATTGTTGTATCGGGTGTTTTCATCGTCCACCAACCTTTATCGAGATGGAGACGAGGTTGCATCGTCTCATTTCAGAAAGTCTTTCAAGGCCTGAAAGTAAATTTTTGGTGTTGGACGTCCAGATATTAAAATGTTCATCTGTGACAGGTGAAAAGAATTTTATTTAATGATGTTAATGGGTTTTTTTAAAATCTCTGTTAAGTATCTTTATTTTGCCTTGAAATCTCTCATGAAGTAGTTTTATCAGAGCTGTCTGAATACTCAGCCTTTGTATTTATCATGGGTGCAAACTTGTCACCTTTCAGCAAAAATTGATGTTTTGAATCCAAAATAGGTGATTTATGTGATTCATGTAGCTCTGATGGGGAGAGGCAGTCTAATTTAAAGTAATGAAATGAAAATATATTTCTCATAATAACATAAAAGATCTCTTGTGTTTCGCAATGTCGCTTCAGCAAAACATCTCTCACTCCCAGTCAGTCATGTTGATGTCTTCAAATGTCATATTTTGTCTGATCAACAGTCCTGAATCCAAATATGTTCTTATTACTATCACGTATGACACAAAAAAGCCTAAAATCCTCATATTTGAGAAGCTGCAACAAATACATTGTGGGGCATTTTTCCTTAAAATATTTTTTTCACCAAAATAGTTGCCTATTAATTTTTCTTTCAATTGATTAATCATTGCAGCTCTAATTTTTTGTTTTCAGCAGACATACGTAGTGAAAACAAAACACTGTCAGAAAATAGTTATAATAGTTGATTATATTCACTGTTAATATCTTTACAACCAATGTGTTGATGATTAAATGTTTACTAGAGCACAAAGCTCTTCATAGATCTAGCCTCTTAATTTCTCAAAGTGCACCAGATTTTGCATTTAACTTTTAAAATGTACAAAAATTTTCTTCAGGGGTCGCGTACCCCTGAGCCCCCCTAGAGTGTCCAAGGTCCACCCACCATAGTCTCACAAAATCCTGCCGGGAAACACTGGAACTTTATTGTATAGTTGATGAAATACACTTAAATACAGTTTTGGACCCAAATCTGCACCGTCTTGACTGTTACCTTACTGTTGTAGCAGCAAGATTACATTAATCCTAGGGTGAGTTTTATCCTCCATACTGAAATTGTCTATAAATCCACATTTTAAAGCTGATAATTTAAACATTTTCCCCCGGGCGGGCATGCCTCGTATCTTTGTATCCTTTTGCACCCCTGATTATAATAAACTGTCATCTCTTCAGTTGTTGGTGCATCAAGATGTGATTTGACAAAAGGAAGTATTTTGCCATATAGAGCCTGATGGATAGAGGACATTTGAGGACGATAGGATGTAGAAATTTGAGTTTTAAAAAAATCCATGTAATTACAAGTCCTAATTGACCTCAGTCACATCTGTAGCGTCTCTGATCTGGAATTTTCTGTTCACTATCTGTGATAAGTGATTAGCTGTCCAGTTTATCAGTCTGGCTCAAACACAGGACAGAGGAAAATAACTCAACTCTGACTCAGTGATTCTTAATAAGGGAAACTGCAGCCTCACAATAATAATAGTTTAATTAACACCTCTGACTCTCCACAGTGTGAACTTTAGAGTTTGTATTTTCAGCAGGTTGTATTTTAATGTGTTCGTGGGTTTTTTTTTTCTCCTCCCTGCAGCAAACTGTGGTTAAGATCTAATTGTCTACAACAAAACCATCCATTTTTAAATTACTAATCCAGATCAACATTGACCTCTCCTTTTGTCCCTGCAGACCTGCTGCGGATGTTCTTCGACGCCTTGTACGACGAGGACGTTATTAAAGAGGAGGCCTTTTACAAATGGGAATCCAGCAAAGACCCTGCAGAGCAAACAGGCAAAGGCGTGGCTTTGAAATCGGTCACCGCCTTCTTCACCTGGCTCCGCGAGGCGGAGGAGGAGTCTGACAAGGAATAAAAAAAAGACTGAACTTTAAAAAAGCTGCCGCCCCCCTTTGGCAAGACGGGGGCTTTGCAGGTGGCTTTTGGAGAGTCATGGACAATATTGCCAGAGAAGCAGACTCAAAAATCAATCCTCAGTGAGGATAAATCTTTATTATTTTTCTTTCTTTGAGGGATGGACTCAGAAAACAATCATTTCTCTCTACCTTCCCTCTCTTGCTTCCTCATTATTTCCCCACCTGCTTGTCACAGCAAGTGTCCTCATCAAAAATAAACTTGAAAACTGATTCAGCAGGATTGCTTGTTAACGAGGTGTGAAGTATCCCACGTCACTACGAAACCTTTTTTTTTTTTTTTTCTTTTCTCCCCCACAATAACACAAACCGACAGGCTGCTTTTTTCTTCTTTTTTTTTTTATGGTTCTAGATAATTATATTGCCTAACATCCTATCTGATCTGCAAGAATAAACCGTGGGGCGTGCGGTGTAGTGGGTTCTCTGATCCGTGGGTATCATCATGCCATAACGTATGTTAAATCCAAACACAGCTCTTATGTCTTTGTCCCTTACTGGAGTGTGCAGCATGACTGAAGTGTGTTTCTATAACTGATACCGTGGGCGAAACGTTGATGGACAAAAATGTACATTGCTAACTAATCTTAAATAATCATGGGTGGAGTTTTTAAAGCAAAGGTTGTTTATTTTCTCTTCCTGTTTCCGGACATGGGACTCACAGAGGACAGAAACACGGAGGGCTGATGTTGACCTTTGACCTTGACTACTAGGGGGTGATCTTAATGCTTCCTCTAAGCCATCCTCTTCCATCCCCCAGTAGTGAACCACACTGACTGACTCTTCATCTTTACCTCTTCTGTACTTTAAACCTGAGCTGTCGGAGAGGGAGGGAGAGGGGGCGATCCCTGTAGAGGACACTTAATGACCCAATCACCGTTAAAACTTGAAATCTACAGAAATTGACTTGATGAAACATATAAAGTTAAAAAAAAAAAAAAAAAACAACACAGAAATGATCCGAAAGCCTTTTCTACTTAAAGTGGAAACTAATTTCAGGAGCATTCTGTAAATATATAATAATAATAATAATAATAATAATAATAATTAAAAAAAAGTTTTTTTTTTTGTTTTATTTTTCAGAAACGATGAATTGCTGATGTAATGCAGTGTTTCCTTTTCCAACAGACACCGCAGTTGTCCAGATGCAGAGAGGTGCTTTAGATAATCCATTGATTATTAGTTTTATTGGAATTTTGTAAATATTTTTTTTTGCTTTCTTTATTTAAGAAATTATTGCTTCTTTTGCATCGGAAACTGGAAAGATGAGGTAACGGAACATTGCAAATAAAGGACTTATTAAGTTGCTGTGCAGAGTTTTGCATCAAGTGTTTGAACCGTGTTCGATGTTCTCACGATTTTTATCGTCGTGTGTCGTCAACGGGTTTCATTCGGGACTCAACACTGGACTGGTTTCCGCGCTAATACTGATCTTTTTAAAGCTGAAACAGTCGCTCAATTGACGGTAATATAATTTACAGATGTTTTGACCCATCGATTTAAAATAGTTGCCAATTGGTTACAGCTTGGCAGTTCTGAGGATTTTGTGCTTTTCTCTGTTATAGATCATTTACAACTGAAAACCTGAAAACCGGACAAGACACCCAATCTGATGACGTCATCTTTGGCTTTTTTACACACCAACATTTTAAACACCAAAGGAATAATGGTGAACAGAGAAAATCAGCAGATTAATACACAAAGAAAATAATTGTTAGTTGCATTTCTACTGATTTTTAATGAGCAGACTGTGTATCGGACATGATGTCACCAACATCTTACATTAAAATAACTCCTCGTAGTGCCATACACAGATTTTAAAGTTGGGGGGGGGGGGGGGAGCACTGGTATGAGAGGTTGAGTTACTGGGAGAGAAAAAAGATCTGTGCAGCCGTAACACATACAGCACACTGTACAGCAGCGTTGTCACATTTTGTAAAGCTGCTACTTTTATTTGAGAATGAAAGTTCTTGACTTTGAAACGGCTGCTGGCAAAATAATCTCATCACAAGGGCCACTGTTGTTCTGGAGCTTTTGATCGAATTCACATGATCCTCCTCAGCAGATGAAGTTGCTCCTTTGTCTTCAGAAGTCTTTCCAGTGCTCAAAAAAAACCAATTTGATTCTGTGACAACTGAGCAACTCCACTTACAGAGGAAGATCATGGGATTTGATCAAAAACTCTGGGATAGTTACTCAGTGGACTTTGTGGTCAGATTGTTTTGCCAACTATTATTGATTATTGATTTAGGTGTTGATTTTTGACACATTTTGGGCCCTAATTTTAGGTAAAACAGCACCATTTTAATGTCCATATGATCATATTCAATGATGTCATTTTGTGATGCATATTCCCAAACACTTTGAGCCACAAACCAACACATACACTGGATCTGAGGTTGTATATCATTTAAATGTCACAAAATCCTGTCATATATTAAATGCAGGCTATACATCACTGAACAAATCAGGTCAATTTGCCACTGCACTCTTCTTTTTTTTTCTCACCACCTAATTTTGGGTTTTTTTGTTGATCTCAGACCGCAGTCATTTCCATCATGTGTCCTGTTGAATGTGTTCACACAGGATTGCGGATGAGTGGCTTTAAAAATATAAAAGATCACAAATAAATCAGCTGCAGTGGTTTCCAGGACTGAAGCTGTTACTGTATCTTGATCTTGGCTGCACGGCGAGGAGGAGGAGGAGGAGGAGGAAGGAGGGGGGGATAGATGGGATGTGACACCGCCTTGCGTTGATGACGCTTGCCATCGGGAGACATTTGGACAGCCTATGTAACCCATATACCGAGCAACAAATGGTGCGCCTGTGCTGGAGACCTAATGCTGGAGTTAGGAAGATGCTCGCGGCGACTGCGTGGCTTTAATGCTCCACTGCCAAATCTGCAGCACGAGGACGGACCTGAAGCGCGCGGTATATCATCTGTTGATCGGATTGGAGACAATTAAGCGCATTATCATGAGCCGCCGCGGCCCGACTTCCAGGTAAGACACCGGAGTGTCGCTGTGAGGGGAAATAATTGCACAAGCTTCGTCAGAGCTGTGAAGGTGCTTATAAAAGGCAGAGGGGCACTTGGCAGCCGCGGTGTTTATCCGATGCAGGTATGGAGCTATTGGTATGCAGATGGAGACTTCAGAGGTTGCCAGGAGACCCGCTGCGTGCTGCGTCCGCGCCTCTTGTGCGTTATTTTCTCCCCCCCTCCCATAATTGCAGGGCTTACAGGCCTGCACCCATCAATGGCGGGGTGATGTGTTATTCAGCCGTCAGCCTGTCGCTTCTGCACCATTTCCAGAGAAAAAAACAACTCATCAGCACTGCAGCTTCTTCCTTTCATGCAAGAGGCAAGCTCGGAGCTGCAGGTCTGCGCAGTCACACTGGCTTAACCTCCATCCCACTTGTTGGTCCTATAAGTCACATCTGTGACCCTGGGGGTGTTAGATGAAGCGATACTCCTGTTAGACACGCTGTTAGTGTCAAAAAGGCGCACCGCAGTCTGCAGGGAGGATACAAAATTATCCAAACAGCTCACGGAAAATGATTTAAAGCAACTTCATTACATTTGCAAACGCTGCTGCAGCTGCAGGTCTCATCAGGATAAATGAGGGCTGGCAACCAGCTCGCTGAAATGTGAGGTTTTTTTTTTTGTTTTTTTTTTAAAAAAGCAACATTACACATTTAACAACTCCAGAGAGGCTAAATCATGTGCAGGTGAAGTGATAAGAGAAAACGGAAATATCAAGGGAAACAGACTCATGTCAAACAGACCATAAGGCTTCGTTTTTTATCAATTAGTCTAAAAGGGTTAGAAAAATGTCCCTGAGCTCAAGGTGACATCTTCAAATTGCTCCAAAACACAAAAAATATTCAATTTACAAAGATATAAAACACTGAAAAACATCAAATCTTCCCACTTGAGAAGCTGGAACCAGTGAATGTTTTGCATATTTGCTTGATAAATGACTGTGTTCATGAATTATTTGTCAAGTGACTAATGAATTAATTGGTTGATGAACTAATTGTTTCAGCACTAAAACACTTATTCCATCAAAAAGCAATCACGCGTTTAAACCAGATGGCAGGGATGTGACCTACATACTGTATGCTGGTTTCCAGTCTGATGGGAGGTGAGATTGGATGGAAAAGAAGAAAAAAAACATTGTATTTCTACATAAATTCACATTCAAGTTTTGCCTTTTTCTTTTGAAATAGTGGAGGGTTTAATCTGGTTGCTAAAATGATCCAAAAGTAAAATTACTCTTTGAAAGACATAAAACATGTGGGGACGGATACAAACCAACAAGGTTGAGGAACGTTGGTCTACAGTGTGTAGGATGCTGCTAACTGGCGTGCATTTTAATATAAAACACATTTTTAACTGTTTCTTATTTTGTCTACGTGATTTATGTCTGTGGTGCTGAAACCCGAGTGTCTGGGTCTCAGGATGGCACCGCGCGGAACTCCACACGCTGAATATGTGCCGCGTTTATCAGTGTTGAGCATGAGTGACGTCTGCGGAGCTCACAGGTGTGTTTTGTCGCTGCAGCTTTCCTTCTGAGGAGCGCTTGAACATCACCCGGGCTGTGGGAGCTGTTTGCACCTTCATATCACCACCTCCCCGCCTGCCTGCCTGCCTCTGACACACATTTACTGTCATTTCTGACTTTATCTTAAGCATGAGCCTCCTCTCTCTTAGCTGCTTTGGGAGCCAAGCTTCTTAAGGATATCTGTCAAGTCATGCACGCGCTCAGAGTTTTGTTCAGGCAGCATGTTTTCTGCCTTCCTTCCTTCCTTCCTTAAAAACATGACATATTCCAAATATTTAAGATTAAATTATGCACGTACATCCAAACCAAAGAGGGCATGTACAGGACTGAAAGTGAGCAAATGTAGAAATAAACAAATATACAGCTTGCACAGTGCAGGGCTCCGTTGTCCGCTTATTATTTATTGCCCCAAGGTGACGTTTGGAGCACCATTGCTCTTCATCAGACTCAGAGCACCACTGCTCTTCATCAGACTGAGCCTGATGCTTGAAATGTCACCTTGGCGCAATAAATAATAAGTGGACAATGGAGCCCTGCAGTGTGCAAGCTGTTTATTTGTTTATTTCTATATTCTTGTACTGCAGGCACAGATTTCACTGATGCTCAACATCTGCTAGGTGCAGCCAAACGTGCATTTGTTTTGGACGTGGAGTTAGTTAGTTAGTATCACTTTTAATAGGGATCAACGGCTTTGAAGTGGCTGGAGCTGCTTACCAGAGCTGGTCACGCGCCATATGTTTGCCCGGTCGCATGGAGACTGTCACCACTGCCCTCGACCCCAACCATTCTAACCGGTTTCACCGGCTTACCGTGGCTTTAGCATCTGTGCAGTAAATTTAGGGCATAGCTGTTTGCTCGTCTGCCTGGTGGTTTAAAGCAGTGAAGCCCAAGCTGTGACTTTTAGTTGTGTTGGTCTGTCACACCGTCTCTGCATGTCCACGATGAGGCCGAGATCCAGGGGTAGAGAAAGAAGGGAGAGACAGAGAGATGAAGAGGTAGGATGGAGTCCTTTTTAAACAGCGTAGATCTCCATTTTAGATGAATCCTTCATTTAGACAGGGAGGTTACAGCGGTGTGTTTGTCCTGTGATGTGTAGGCTATTTGAATTTGAGCTTTTCTATTAGATGCTATTAGAAGGTTTTTCACACAAATTGGACACAGCAAATATTGGATATTTTTGGGAATACTGAAACAGCTCACCACTGCTGGATACAACACACACATGGAGACAAAACAGCTGATTTGCTGTTTTCATGCATTCACACAAACAAGGGTTTTTACTAAAATCTTTTCTTTCCTGCAGGTGAAGTTTGAGGAGACTGAAATGATTCCGAAGTCAGGAAAATCTCCAGCAGATTCACGAAAAACCGTCGGCATCCATGAGTTTGCAGCACTTGCCAGATCCTCCTTAAATGGTAAAACCTCTTTCTTTTTTTGCTTTTAACAATGTGATTAAATTTCTTGAATTACTACTTCAAATTCTGACGTCTCCCTGTGCCCAGGTATCTCTCAGGCAGTGAGGGACCATGTGACAAAGCCCACCTCGCTGGCTCAGGGCCGAGTCGCCCACCTCATAGAGTGGAAAGGTTGGCCCAAACCTGCGGACACGCCACCGGCTGCCCACTCCCACTTCAGCTCCTACTGCCATCTGACTGAAGGAGAGAAGGAGGCCCGGTTTGCTGCAGGTACTCATTACTTCCATTACTACCTTCACCGTCCACATCCAGGTTTTTATAGTTAAATGTTCTGTTAAAGCTGCAAGATTCAAGTCTAGTGTAACTAGCTGGTGTCTGTACGTCACTTGTGTGTTTGTGTCGGCATGTGCGTCCTCTTACTTAGCTTGGTTTAGCTCCAGCATCATCTCCCACCGGCTGTCTCCCACCTTCTGTCATGCACCTAATCCCCTAAAACTCCTGCATGTCAGTGGTCCGCTCCGCCTACTGCGCCGTCTCTCGGTTGACGGCTCGTCTTGGCAGCAGATGGTGGCCTATTAGACACTCTCCCAAAACACTTCACTGCCCACCAATGGTACAACAGCTCCTGTTGTTTTTTTTCTGTGACTCATCCTCTCTGGCACCGGTGACATCGGCGTGGTTTGATCAACAGAGAGAGTTGAGAGAGAGGAGGAGGAGGAGGAGGGACGAAGGGTACACAGTGACTCTACATAATGTATATTTTAAGGCTACAGCTTCACCTTTTACAGCCCGATCAATAACGTCATCCACCAATAACAAGTTTTCTTCCTGCTTAATAGATAGAGTTGAAATAATTAGTTGATCCAAACTACTATTTGGATAATTGATTGATAATTTGAGCCATTTTTCAAACAAAAACACCAAATATTTGCTGCTACCACGCTCTTAAATTTATTTAGTTAGTTTTATATTCTCAGTTTATAACAATTTTGACCTTTAACCTTTGGCTTTTGGAAATTGTGATGGATATTTTTCTCAGTTTTCTGATATTTTATAGACAAATCATCATCATGAAATTGAGAAAATGATCTGCAGATTAATCAACAATGAAAATAATCATTCTCATTGTAGCACAATGGCCTTTTCTAACTGATTGAAATGAATGGGGGGGATGTAGGACAGGATTAAAACTACATAAAAAACATCAAATGTTCAGTAGAAATTAGTAATATGGAAGCAGATTAACTCCCAAAAAAGAGGTGTAAAATAAGGTTGTAGTATTAATCTTACCTTAATTAATACATGAATCTATGAATTGTCAAAGTCACTGGAAAAGTCGCATACTCCTGTTCTCCTTGTGTTCGATATGTTAATTCAGTAGTTCCCAACATGAGGGTCGGGACCCCCACAAGAGGTCGCATGACAACTCTGAGATGATTAACATGATAGGAAAGCAGAAAAAATGCATCTCTGTTACATCTATTATTTTTTCAAAATTTTCTTCAATCCTGAAAGTAATCCACATAAGGATAAAACAAATCAATCTTTAGCTGAACTGGTCTCAGCTGGTAGACGCATACAGCCGCCAAACCAACCAATCTTTCGTCTTAAGGGGTCACAAGCCAAAAAGCTTGTGACCACGGAATCAATTAATTGGATTTGTTTTCCTGCCAGGAGTGGCTGAGCAGTTTGCCATCGCTGAGGCCAAGCTGCGTGCCTGGGCGTCGATGGATGATGACGAAGAGGAAGACTCCAACGATGAAGACTCCCATGCCAACGGACAGACTCACACTTCCAGCCAGAGCTCAGGTACCAACATTCAGTTGTTCATTTCATCTCATTCCACTCATCGTTTTCAGTTCTGCGTCATCACTGACAAAATGCCTCATCTTCCCCATCTCTCCCCCGATAATCCATTCATCCACCCCCAGGTGTTCTGACTCTTTGCTCCTCCCTCAGAAGCCACCACGTCCAATCCCATTTCAAGAGCGCCATGCCAACCTGAGGTCGACAGTGGCGAGCCTCCGCCCTCCGACTGTCCCCTGGGCTCCAGCAGCAGCAGCGGCAGCCTGACCTGTGGTCAACCCTCATCTCACAGTGACCCACATTCATCCCAGACCAATTCACTTACTTTACCCAGCGACTGCATGAGTCCGTTCCAGGAGGAGGAGGAGGAGGAGGAGGAAGAGGAAGAGGAGGAGAGGCTGGGTGGTCACGAGGAGCAGCCGACTCCTTTGCAGGAGGAGCACAGTGAGGTTTGCATCCACCAGAAGCCAGAGTGGAGGCCTCGAGCAAGAAGCAGCAGGTTCGACTCCTGCTACTCCACCTCTCACTCTGAATCTCCAGGAGAGGAGGACGAGGAGGAGGATGAGGAGGAGGAAGGCAGCGTGTTTCAAGAGGTTCGGGTGTGGCACTGCAGCCCGAGAAGCTTCTTCTCTGACCGGGCTTCCTCTGGAGTGGCGTCATTCGATGAGGAGGAGGAGGAAAGGGATGAAGTAGAAGAGAAGAAGGAGGAGAAAGAGTATTTGATGTGATGTGTTGTCTCATCTTTATGTCTCTTTGAGTCCGTGTTGATTCTGGATATGACATAATCTATTACGCTTTTACTGTAAACCTTCTCTCCTCCTCCTCCTCCTCTTCTTCTTTCCCTCCTCTGATCATCTCTCCTCCACCTGCTGCCTTCTGTCTCTCATCCTCCAGGCTTTTCATGTACTGGTGTCGCTCCACCGTTTATCGCTGCTGTAAACAAAACATATATATATATATGTGTATATATATATATATACATATAATATATATATATATATATATGTATATATATATATTGGGAGAGTTCAACCAGAATGTAAAGCTGTTGTTCAAACTGAGTTTTGTACATTTTTGTGAAGAGTCGTGTCACTATTGAATTGGTTTTCTATGGATATTTTGTAGTGTTGTTTTATCCTGGGTCATGCTGTGTCATGTGGGTTGGGCTATGTTTGATACTGAATGTCTGAATGTCCTGCATATATATATATAAATATATATATATAAATATGATTTTTTTTGGACAAACGATTCTTTTGTCTTTTATCCGCCGACACATCAGGAAGAAACACAATCTCTCGACTTATCTTTTCAAGGTGTTTTTCTTTAAATTTAATCATTCACTCATGTACAAAAACATGTTCATGTTCTCTGAAAAATAACGATGGCTGTTGATTTCAAATGCATAATTCTCCTATGTACATAGCATGTACGTACATATCATCCGTGTATTTTCATATGTACAAAGCATATACAGGCCAGTGCCATATAAAGGGAGATACTACAGACTTATTGCTTAACTAGATACGCTGCCAATTAGCTTGTACACTCTCTACATTTAACTCCTTATACGTTATCTTATATGGCGAGCACTAATTCACATTCTATATGCAAACAAAAGTTAAGACGTTAATAAATCGTTGCACAAATGTTCACACAAACAAAAAAGTGTGCTGCGTGATATCACATAAGATTGAAATATGGCTCAAAAACTTTGCATGAAGCTTAAAATACTTACATCCATTTTGATATTTGACTCGGGTTGTAACAAGGACTCACACACACTTTTGCTCTACAACAGTTTTTGGACTCATGGGGTATCACTGTGCTTCATAGGGTAGTTACATTTCTCAACATTGCATCGGAGACCAGGCTGGATTAAAGATACGTTTAACATATCAGGGTGTAAATATCTACAGGCCGCATACATGTGTGCGTATTTAAGTGTGTGTCTGTGTGCTCTGTACAACAGCCAGTATCTTCCTCCCATCTGAGCTCAAGTGTTGTTCCTTTATCATGCTAAAAAACACGTTAAAACACAGTAAATTCACATAGCAGATGATATTGAGGCAGTTCATACATGATGAAATATTCTCTCACACATGAGGAGACTGAAGAGACTATGTTGCCCTTATTGAATCAGCCCCTGTAAAGCCAAACAAGGCTACATGTGCAGTAAATTATATTCATGCTAATAATTACAATGTGCTTCACCATTATTTGGAGCCCTGTAGTACTACTAAGCTTGGTGGACCTTTGGAAGCTGCCTTTGTCACAAGTAATAATGGTAGATCCCAGCTGATAGTGGAGTTTTGGGGCTGATATGGACACTGATATTTGGTAGTAAAATTTAAAGAAAAATACTGCTAATGATATGCTGTGACATGTAACCCTGCCAGGACTGCAGAATGTTGTAAACAATGGAGTATGGGCAAACTAATGATGACTTTGTTGGTATTAAATCACCTTTACTGCATTATTACTGTAAATTTATTGCATATCAGCCGACATATAAACCAACACCTCTATATATCTTTAATAATAAAGGTCCTTAATTCTGACCCTCTGTTATATTAGTCCAGTGCTTGTGAATAGGTAGTTGTTTGAATTCATATCATTATGTGCTCATTAGAATAATTTTCCATTTCTTTGTTCTTCTGTGCTTTCTTCTCCCTCGTTCACTCCTTTTATTTTTACCGTCTCATTATGTGTATGTGACTTGTATTTCTCTCCTTGTGATGCCTGGATTCATGTTTACAGGATGTTAGTTTGGCATGAGACTCAAATGATGTTGGAGAGTCTAGATCGGACTTGAGCATGAAGGGAAAGTGTCAAAAAGTCTCTCTCTCACACACACACATACACACACATACACATGTAAACACACATTTAAAGAACAGGGCTGGTGATACTCCATATTTTACTTATTGTTAACAAATCCTATGACAAACTCAAAACAAGCAATGACTCAGTTCTCCTAACAAAAATTGTCTAATATATCTTATTCCTCTGTTCCATAGACCTCCATTAAAACATAAATGAGCCACACTGTTGCACTGAGTGATATTCCAACTAATATGGGCATTATACATATGGGCAATATCCCACACACACAGTCCTGGTGCTGTAAATAATAACTAGTGCAACAAATGTGCATTAATTTGCAGCTGAAAATAGTCCCCAACAAATGCACTACTTCCTCCTGTTTGAGTAACGTTCACTACAAACTACATTGCCCAGCTTTGTTAAGGGGACATAACACGCTTTTTTGTGATTTTCTGTCTTTTTTTTATACTATTATGATGTTGGATGTCTATGTTAAACTCAGTCAAATTTGAGGTGAACGTATGTAAAATTACTCCCTGAAAGTCAAAAGCCCAGGCTTCAGCTGCTCTTAAGTTATCTTAACTACTGACATGAACTGATGTCAGACAGTTTGCACGTGCCCACAAACAGCCGTCTGTACCCTAGTCTTTGTTGCTAAGGTTGTTCCATGAGTTGTTTGCGTTGTCCACTCACATATATCACATTGAATTTCAGATCAAACGTGTACAGATGTATTTGAGAAATTTACATTTTGACAAAAGAACAAGAAAAAAGTGAAATCTTACTACTGCTGTTTGTTGACGTAGCTTCCAGAAGTCTGGAGAGGGGCAACGTCTGGAGGCTAACTAATCAGAAGAGGAGGGGGGCCTTAAAGAGACAGGAGCTAAACTGGCATGTTTCAGACAGAGGCTGAACTGAGGGGCTGCATCAAGAGCCACTATAAGATAAATATGGAGTTTTTTCAATTGGAACTCATGCAAAGATATTCCAGTAGAGCCCCAGAATATAAATATAGACCTGGAAATGTGCATGATACGTCCCCTTTAAGGGAATGTCTCAGCCTTTTTCTGAAAATGAAACTACATATTTGTGAGTCGCTTATAAACATTTATGTTGTCAGTAGGAACCAATGAACAACAAACAGAGTAGGGAGGCCAGAAATTATTGAGAGATGGACTGAAGGCATCAATATGCTTCATACCAAGTACTTGTCAGATGGGTCAGATGTTCAGTGTATGAAAACCCCTCCCCCTACAGTTTTTCCACATCAGAACTGGACAGGCAACATAATTCTTTTAACTTTCCGAAACCAATAATCTGACAGTCACAATCACTTCACGCAGTGATGGGACAGGTGTGTGGAAGTGAGAAAGTAAGCAGGGTTTCAACTCTTTGTTTTCATTCTTTACACAACTATTTCTGTCACTTTTCATGTGAACAACTGAGAACAACACCATGAATGACTTTGAGGAGAGACCGTCCGAAAGTGTGCATCGTTCTTGACATCTTGCCCCTCTCTATGATGCCATTTTTTCTCCCAGTCTGTGTATGACCGTTCAGGACAGCCATAAACACTTCTGCCAATAGGCATCTGGAGCTCTACCAAGAACAGGCTGTTTTGTGTCTGTTTAATGCCCCTCTCTTCTGATTGGCTGACTGTTTTCTGAGTGATGCATGCCCAGGCCAACTACACGTAATAGATTGTAGCCTAGCCTGTAGTTTAGGTAAAACCAGGGCTCTGGATAAAACTCACTGGTAAACTGCGATGGCCACAGCTGAGGATAGTGTTATCCAACCTTTGGAAGGCTGTGCAATGACAAATTTGCTTCCTGACATCCAACAACTGCACAGAATTTACTCTGCTGTCTGTCTCTCCTCTGCTCCACTCCGTGTGTGTGTGTGTGTGTGTGTGTGTGGAGTGGCTAAGCCCCGCCCCCGGGTGAAACACAGAGAGCAGAGCAGAGGAAAAAAACCAGCGCGAACATTTATGACAGCAAAATGCAGTAGAGACTTTCACACTGAGCTGAAATTAAACAAGTGCACATAAATAGGTAAATAACATAATTAAACATATTTTGCCGTCCCTCTAAGGCAAACACTGAGCGTATAGTTGTGACAACACAACCTTACGGAAGTCCAAACGGCTTGTTTAAAGGCACAGTTTCTGAATACGGGCTGTGTGCATTTCTCTGTGGACTGAGCGTTTTGATACTTTCACAGTATTTATATAGCACCTAGACCTACTTTATATTTTAAAAAAATGAAATCTCCCTTTCTACATTACGGGAGCTTTAACGCACTGTTGATTTTGGTATTTTCATGGAATTTGTTGACAGCAATAAAAATATAGAATAACTCCAGCTCCATCCTTTCAACAGGCATCTAAACAGTTTGAAACACAATACTAAGTTGTCACATCTACTCATGCTCACTTTCACTCACTCACACCAGAACAACGTTATATAAACACAGGTATCTAGGCTGGACTTAGGAGATGAGAATGACCTCTACAAATGTAAGAAACGTCAACATTCATGAGGCGACAGTATGGATCCCCTCTGATCATTCTGGTTGATCCTCAGTGTGGCCTGGGCTACCATCGCCCTCAGGTTCTGATTGGTCCTTGTTCAGAGGTGGACTCTCCTGTTCTTGCTCTAATTCATCCGGCTCAGGAGTGTGTATGGAGGGGTCATAGTCACAGCCCAGCTCTGATTCCTCGGTGTGGGAGGGGCTGCAGTCAAAAGTAAATTCAGATTGGTCCTCGGTGAACGAGGGGCTTTCCTGAAGCACCAACTCCGACGACTGATCTGTGATGTCGCCGGGGCTGGTTTCAAACTGCAAATTTGATTGGTCCGAGAAGTTGACGGGCATCTCTTTGTACGGGATATCTGGCTGGTCCTCCACGTCAGGACGGTTGGGTTCCCGTGGCAACGAGAGCCCCCTGTGACGGATGCACAGCTTGTGGAGTTCTGTCACCTCGGATACGCTTGTTGTGTTCCCACTGTCACGGAAACTGGCCAAAGGAGGGCGCACTTTCACTCCAGTCACTGTAACTGAGCCCTCTATGGCCTTACGCAGCTGGAGATACACAAGCAGTAGCCAGCAGGAATAAAGAAGTAAAAGAGAAGAGGGAAAGAAAGAGAAGAAGAGAGAAGATGAGCATCAGTGATCACACATTCTCATACATCTAAGAGAGAGAGAGAGCTTTAACAATACACACCTCTTTGAGAGAGACGACTCCAACCAGACGTCCCATGCTGGTCACGTAGGCGTGATCCAAACCCAGCAGAGAGAAGATGGTATGAGTCTGTGGAGGAGAAGAGATGGGTTATGGCCTGAAACCAGACTCAAATATAGCAAGTGTATTTGCTTATTGAATCAAGGTAAAGGAGAGTGTAATGCTGGGATCAGACGACACAATCTTTTTGTGTTTCAAAACCAAAGACTTCCCAATCTGTAGAAAGAGGGTTAGTGAGTGGAGGATGTGCAGAGGGTGACATCATACCCACAGGTGTGATGACACTTGGTATAATTATTGTGCTTCAGTGAGTCAACAACACGGAGCACATTGTAGATGTTGTCAAACTAGGCGAGAAAAAGCAAAAAAAAAAAATTCAGGTGGAAGTGAAGTGTCCCAGATGTTGTATTGGTTGTCTTCTATGACAGATTACACTGGAGAAAGATCAGACTGTCTGTCTGATTGCGCCATTAACAGGCTGATATCATGTAGTCTGATGTCAGCATCAGTTGAAAAGAAAATACATCAGTAACATTTAATGTAGTGCACACATTGATTTAAAGCACCATTCAGTCCCATGGCTGTGTACTTAATCAACATTATTAG